>NC_132913.1:5440000-6155000 GCF_047675955.1 Chlorocebus sabaeus | reverse complement strand
TCAAATGCTGCACATTCTATTTTTACCAAAATGTAATTAATGTTAAATAAAATTTTATTTATTCCTTGTATATATTTAGAACAATTTTCAGAGACTTTAAATGGTTGTTTAATTAAGTTTTGACCAGCTTGGCTTGTTTTTCTGGGGAAGGGGTCTGCAGAGCTCCACATGTTGTCATCTTCAAATATGAACTCAGCCATATGCTTTAAAATAATAAAGAAAGAACAAAATGTTCATTATGGTATTCCTGATTGGGATAAGGGGGTTATATCCCCAATGGGAAAAATAAACGGAAGTCCTTTATGATGAAATACATTAAGTATTTAAGGAATAAGATACTAAAGTACAGCAAATAATATATCTAGGAACATAAATGTTTAATCACCATAACAAGTTCAAGAACATAAAAATGTATCAATGTGACTAGAGAAAAGGGTGGATTTACAGAAGAATTCAAAATAAAGGCAGAGGCCAGACCATGCATAAGAGTATAGACTTCATCCTGAAAGGGACTCATATAAATCAATTTATATTTCAGAAAATAGCTAAACCTGCATCATTATATAATGTGTGAAATATCCCAGTGTGAGTATACTAATGTAGATAGCTTCATTTCAATCTGCGATGTATGATATCTTCAATAATGTTCAAGGATATAGAAATATGTCTTCTTTCCCAGCCCCTTGTTCCTGCTCACCAAAGGCAACAGGACAATTAGCATGCTAATTCTATCAGAGTCTGTTCACTTGAATTATCTTGACATATATTTTCAAAATATGTTCCAGTTCTAAGTCAGTCCTGTGGTGAGGAGTCAAATCTGACACTTTTCAAAGCTGACTTCCTTGGTTACACAAACAAATGAGTAAGTCATTTGAAGTGGGATGGTGTTTGCATGTTAAAGTACTAAAATTGTAAATTATAACATGTGCTGTTGGTAAAAGAGAAGAAAAAGACATGTAGGCTGGCACGGCCAAAGATATCTTTACACAAAAGGTGACAAGAAGACAGAGCTTAAATCATAAAAATAATAAATAAATAAATACATGGAAAGAGAAATACATTTTAGACAAAGGGGATACTATGGAGAAATATTTTGCAAGTGGAATTAAGTACGCACCAAAAGAAGATATCTATAAAAATCATTAAAAGTGCTCAACAGCAGACTTGATCAAGCAGATTTAACCAGTGAACTTAAAGTCAGGTCATGTACAACTTTCCAGTCAGAGAAGCAAAAAGGAAAAAAAAAAAAAAAAAAAAAGAAAAGAAAAAGAATACAGAAAGTCTCTTAATGGGCACCATCAAGTTTATCAATACATGTATGATCAGAATCCCAAAAAGAGGAGAAAGAGAAAAAGAGACAAACAGATTTAAAAAAATCATAGCTTAAAAATTATCAAATCTGGAGAAGGAAATGAACATCCAAATTCCAAAGCACAAACTTCCCAAATAAGATAAATCAAAAGAAGTGCAAGCCAAGATTCATTACAATTAAATCATCAAAAGTCAAAGAAAAATAACTTTAAAAGAAGCAAGTAGAAAATGAGCTGTCACATTTAAGGGAAATTCCATCAGAATATTAGTGGATTTCCCAAGAGGAGCCTTGCAGACCAGAAGGTGGTTGGATGATATATTCAAAGTTTTGATAGGAAAACAAATGCAAGAAATGCTAAAGAAAGTAATTTAACTTGAAATGAAAACACATAAGAAAGCATATGAAAGCATAAACCTCACTGTCAAAGGTTAATATATAGATGAATGCAGAATACTCTAATACTGTAATGGTGGTGTTTAAATCACTTTTAATTCTGATAAAGAATTTTTAAAAAATGAAAGTATAAAAATAACCATCTAAAATATGTTAATGGATACACAATAGAAAAACACGTTAAGTTGGCCGGGCACGGTGGCTCACGCCTGTAATCTCAGCACTTTGGGAGGTCGAGGAGGGTGGATCACCTCAGGTCGGGGGTTTGAGATCAGCCTGACCAATGTGGAGAAACCCCATCTCTACTAAAAATACAAAATTAGCTGGCGTGGTGGCGCATGCCTGTAATCCCAGCTACTCGGGAGGCTGAGGCAGGAGAATGGCTTCAACCCAGTACGTGGAGGTTGCAAGTGAGCCAAGATGGTGCCTTCGAACACCAGTCTGGGCAACAAAAGTGAAACCCTGTCTCAAAAGCAAACAAACCAAAACAAACAAAAACATAATTGGTGACATCAGTAACTATAAAGAGTGTGTGGAGAAGTAGATGTTTAGAGTTTCTGTATGTGATTAAAGTTATTATCTTAGAATAATTGATTGTTTTGAGTATAGCATGTTTTATGAAAGCCCAGTGGTAACCAAAAAGATAATGTCTATAGTAAATTCATCACAGAAAATGAGAAAGGACTCAAAGGATGTCCCTACAAAAAAAAAAAAAAAAAAAAAAAAAAAAAATCAACAAACCATAAAAGAAGACAGCAAGACAGGAAAAGAGAGACAAAAGAGCTACGAGGCAGAGATAAACAAATAACACAGTAACAACAGTTAGTCCTTTCCTATCAAAAATTAGGAAGAATCTGATCTTAATAACATTATGCTATACAATGCCTATTACGGAGTTCAGTAAACTGCAGTTTTCTGGACTGCCATGCCTAACTTTTCCTACTTTACACGTGCTAAGGAAAAAAACGGAATCTCACTCATTTTCATATTTGCAAGACTGGAACAATGTCTAGTCTCAAAAAATTTTTCATCAATAAAAAAAGACACCCTAATTTATGAAAATTACCTCTCTTAGATAAGAACTAACTGTGGCCATAGTAGTGAAAGGACAAGAAACTAATTTAGTAAATTCATTTTCTCTGCTAAATTATCTGCTGAACTCTTTATGAATGTTACATTATTTACTTCTTATAACAAATATATGAGGTATATATCAAAGTATTTTTTCTAAAGAATACTCAGAAAATTTATGATAATTGATCAATTTCACCTACAATTTGTTTTTTGTACTTACATATGTTAATCTTATACTAGAATATTTGATGACTATTACTACCAAAACTCTTTCCAAATCATATTGGAAAAATGATTTGAAATAAATGCCTTATTCACAGTAATGTCTCTTCTCTTGATTTTTGCCTCTTTCATATTATTGAGTTCATTCAGTCAACTCTTCTTGATAATTTTTCTCTAAAGATTTCACAGATGTAACCCCATGTCTTTTATTTTGCTATTTCTGGACTGGTTCAGGCTCTGTCATCTTTCTCCTGCACATCTTAGATAATGCCTTTGCCTGACCTCCTTATGTGCAGCCTCATTTCCTCATTCCTTCTCTACATTTTTCCCAGAATGTCTTTTGTAAAATACAAATCTAATGCAAATCATCCATAAAACCTCTAAGTGGCTTTCATCTTTTAGGTATAAGTACTGTTATTCTAAGGAAATATTTTTTTCTAAGCTGTGAACTCTTTGAAGGAAAGAAGAAACTTCTTTTTAAATGGTGGAGGTAGTAGTGATTATATGTGGGATCTCAAAGTAGATAAAATAGATTTGTGGCAGACTGCAGCTCCTCAACCACGCACTACTTAGGTGATCTTGAACGAGTGTCTACACTTATATGCTCCTCCCTTTCTTCCAGTATAGAGACAATACCAGAACCTATCTAAAGAGATTTTTGTACTAATTAATACAGTTCACATATGACCATAGCAGAGTGTCTGACAAATAAGAATTACGTAGATATTAGCTATGATACTGTAAACTTGGACATTAGGATAATAGTTTACGATACAATTGTGATTTATGGCTTTGGAATACAGTAAGTACTTGATGAATAATAGAGATGTAACAGATTTCAAAATCGAAAAATGTGGTAAGGTTTACTTCTTCAGGATGCATGAGTACACAATCATATTATTGCTTCTTAATCATAGAAAAGTCGTCTCCATTTACCTCTCTTCCAGTTATTTCATGGACACCTTTATGCCTCAGAATTAAGACAGTAAGATATTGATTCTTGGGCCTTGAATTACTGATTTCTATTCAAGATCCTTATTCATAAAATGCATGATTTATTAAGAATTTTTTCTTAAACGATTAAATATTTCTAATTTGTTCGCTAAACTTCACACCAAGAAAATCTTGATTTTTCTCCATGAAAAAGAAGAAATAATAAAAACAAAAATAAAAATGTTAACAATTAAATACTATCTCCTGGCATGTAAAGTGAAAATACTTCACAGTAGGAGAGGACCACATAAATCATTAGGATTGCATGCTGACTTCTATTAAGTCTCAAATATATGATAATTACTAGGCACTTAAAAAATCATGCTCTTCTCATTGCATGATTGTTTTTGTTCCTGTTCCATAACTATTATCTCTCTGTTTTTTCGGCAAGTAAATCAAACCTTTGAGGTTTGACTTTGTAATCATCCTCTCTAGAACTGTTTTGTTCCTGTCCTGAAAATGGTACCTTTTAAAAGTGATGCCTCCCACCTACTGAAGATAAAATGCAGCTGAACTCTCTGACCTTTGAAAATGTGGGCGTAATAGCTAGATCGAAGGACAGAAATCAAACAGGAGATGGATGAAATAAGCTTGGTCTCTCCGTTTTTTTTTTTTTTTTAATGACAAGCGTTGATCTTTTTCTGTAGGTGCCAATTCCCAGGAAAGTTTTTCTTGATTTCCAAGGTCATTAAGCAGCAGAATAGAGACAAAGTCAAACTAACTCCATCTGCCATTTTGCGTAAAGATTTTCCAGGAGTCTGGCAGCTCACTTCATGCCAGTTACTTTGGGAGAACCTCTCTCTTCTCTCTAGAAAGGGCAAGTGTTAAGCTTAATGAATTCTATTTTGTTTTTTTTTTCCAGGGGGTTTTCATTTTTAAGATTACATTTTAGGAGGTGGTTTACATTTAAGAGCTCCAGGATTAAAGCAATTTTTTTAGATACCAGGTCTTTATTGAAGAAAAGAAAGAGGGGGCATGCAATGGGCAGAATAGCCTTAATGAGCGTGTAGAGATTAATCTGTGTTTCCTACTCCATCCAGTTGATTTTATGGCTGTGGATGTCACTTTTGCAAAGTGTTTCTAGCTCTCTTGCATAAACAGAAATATGTGCAGGATATTCTTGAGAGGTTCACAATTGTTCTTATAAAGTAGGAGATTATAAATGATTCAGTGTCCTCAGGGGACAATCCTTTTAGGGGCAGTACCTGGTAGCTTGACTCAGGGTAAGGGTTGTGCAGATCCACGTCTCTTGTGTGTACTAGAAGAAGGGTGTGCTGTGTTGTACTAAGGTCAAACTACAGAAGTGATGCTAATGGGAAAAGGGAAATTGATATGAGCTTTACACCGTTGGACATGAAGCAAGACGGATGTTGGAGACCCGGAAAAGATGAAATCCAAGGCTTCATAAGCATGAAGCCTTATGACTGTCTGTGGAAGTAAAGTAGCCAGATAACTACAAACCGTAATTTTATTGATGTGAAGTTATTCTGTACCTACCTAAAAATATCTCTTCACCTCTGTAAATAGCATTTTCTGAGAGTTACCTGTGATTTCCCATAGGCCCATAATTTAAAATGCAAATGTCCTAGCTTATCCAATTCTTGTTCTCTCTTATTCATTATAAGCTCAAAACATAGAGAAACTATAGCTTTGAAGAAAACCCCCCCACAAGGTTTGAAATAAAAAAATGGGTCTATCAAGTGCACTAGCTAATTGACATTGGGCAAATTAATTTACCTCTATCAAATTAATTTACTCTATATGTATAACATAGAGATCATACTGTCTTCTGCATAATAGTATATAAAAAGCTACTATTGGATTTGGTAGTACGAAAGCAGTGTTTGAAAAGTTAGGTGAACCTTTGAAAGAAAACAGCAATAATTGTGTGGCATAAGGCATTAATTAGGTGAACAAGAGTAAGTGTACTATAGCAGACAAAAGCAAGAGAAATGGGAATGTCCAGAGAGACCAGGGTTGTGCCAGGAGTGAGTGAAGAGGCTGGTTTCACAAAGAATACATTGCAACTTCCAAAGTCATATACATTCTGCCACATTTATTTCACTTTGATTTTGGACCACATGTGTCTCATGCAATGATCGTGAATAACTGAGTTATGCTTTCACTTGATTAACATGGACCCCCAGACTTTCATATTATGATGAGTAATTTCCCATATAATAGTTTCATAGTCTGACTTGAAAAAAATTGGAATCCAATTTCTGTGTCTGCACTTGCATTCAAGATATCCATTAAGAGTTAAGTTATATATTGTTTTGGAGATTTGGTAATAAATTAGAAGATAAGAGTAAGGTACAGTTGTAAAAAAGAAAATAGTGAGTGTTATTAATAAAATAATTTCATTCTCTCGTTCACTCGCCCATATAGCTTCCAAACACTAAATAACAAAAGCTATAGATTTACCTTACCTGATGAAACAGTTCAATGAAAGTTCAGCTATGATTATACTATACTAAATTATTTAAGACTGGGAGATTTTGTGACATGACACTAACTTAGTATTAGAGGGAGAAGAAATAAAGTACAAGCAGTTCTCTTTCTTAATGGGTTTATTTATAATAAATCTTGGAAGCTTCATTTCAGTTTATCTCTTAATTAAGAAGGAAGAAACATATTTTTCTAAGTTATATTATTTAAATTGTTCAGTATCTTCCAAAGATATTGAACATTTCAAGGTATCTGAACTAAGAATGTTTAGATACCGATAGTAATCATTCAAGACTCAAGAAAATATATGTAGTATTCAGCAGTCCTGTTTTGGCACTGGAGCCTAGAAAATAGGTTTCAATTTGCTGAAGACTTAGTGATGAGAAAGAAACATTGTGCCAAAGTAATACTGTAAAAAGTATTTTTAAATATAAAATATGCATAGAACAGAAAACAAGTGGAGGAAGAAGTGTCTGTGTTAGTGCTGGAAGATAAGATATAAATAGAACTTTGTCACACAGGGAAAGAGGGAAGAAAGGGAAATTTCAGCAAGTGTGGAGATAGGGGAGACAGTACTGAGTGTGGCAACACGATGGATTAATTCTTGTTAATGAATGAATGGATTGTTTATGCACTCTCTGTACTTGATAATTTTACTAATACTTTTCAAGAGTCTATGTAAGACATTTATAAATAGTCTGTTAAATTATACAATGTGTAACTACATCATCAAATAGTAAGAAAATAAATTCAAATTATCAGATATTTAAGAGTTGAATACAAATTAAGCAGCTGCTATAATTGGTATTATATACACAATTATTACAATCATGAGTCATTGGCAAAGCTTCCTGAAGTAAGAGTGCACAAGGCTAAGGTCTAATTATCCATTTAAAAGATGAATATGCTGACTGCAGATCCTTCTCGAAGGTAAATTCTGCTGGGCTTACTCTCTGGAGAGACAGATAAGAGAAAGAGAAAAATTAATAGTAATGTCTGTTCAGGTAATCATGAGGGAAATTGCTTCCAGAAAAACATTCACATTGGTCTGGACTCCATTTGTATAAAGAGATAGAAAGAGGTATGCCTCACAAACCTTCTACAGAATGACATTAATTCTATGTGCTTTCTTCTTTGTGTATCTTCAGTGTTTGTAGATGTTGTATTGTGTCTGTTTAGTCAGAAGTCATATCTGTCCACCCCTTTTGTGTCACAGAGGGTTTTCCAATCTTTTGTGCGCTTTGATAATCTCATTTCAGTATCTTATTATTTATTATAAAAGATGATTCTTATGGATACTATTGTGATTTCCATTTAAAATTTTAAAACTTTTACAGTGCTATGGGTTCTGCTGTAGACACACAGAATTATATACAGGCCAACTCTATCATTTATTTTTTTTTTTAGTGTATTGATTTTTTTAAATATTATACTTTAAGTTCTAGGGTACATGTGCACAACATGCAGGTTTGTTACATATGTATACATGTGCCATGTTGGTGTGCTGCACCCATTAACTCGTCATTTACATTACGCACATCTCCTAATGCTATACCTCCCCCATTCCCCCCACCCTACAGCAGGCCCCAACGTGTGATGTTCCCCTTCCTGTGTCCAAGTGTTCTCATTGTTCAATTCCCACCTATGAGTGAGAACATGCGGTGTTTGGTTTTTTGTCCTTGCGATAGTTTGCTGAGAATGATGGTTTCCAGCTTCATCCAAGTCCCTACAAAGGACATGAACTTTTATATAATTTCTGGAAGACAACATGTTAGAGAAGAACAAAAAGATTTGAGAAAGGCACTATATGATTTTTAGGTGTCTTTGTAGGCAGAACCTCTGAAAAGGAAAATTTCTTTATTTGCTCCTACTATATCCCACCTTTGCCCTTCACTATGTCAATACCTTTTTGGATAAGGATATTGCCAAGTATTTTCGATATATCATAATAAAATTACTTTAAAAATGCCAAATAAAGTATCTCCTGTGAAACCTTGATGCAATAAATAGTTCATTGTATTTTTTAAGTAGTTTCTCTAACTATCTGTAGATAGAAACAATACTCTTTTATCTTTAGTAACCAAGACGGTGAACAGCTGCACTGGCACTAGCTTCAGTTTCACTCAGCCCTGACCTGGTGCTCTAGGACATTTAAGTGATGTATGAAGGTCAGAGATTAATTACTGGTGGAAGATCAGACATCAAAATTTACTGCACAAGACTGAGAAATTACAAGAAATAGCTTCTCAAGGACCTTCAGTTATATACATTAAACACTATTATTTTAACTCATTAAGTGTAATCCTACTTACAATTTGGAACCGTGTTGATGGAGGTTTTTTTGTGTGTGTGTTTTGTTTTTTTTACCTAATACCTAAATACTAAGGACTTTTGTTGCACTTTTTAGGCAGTAATGCCCATGTCCTCAGTTGTGACTGGTAAGACATCCTGTGTGAGACACTGAATAGGATCAGTCATTCAAAAATGATAATTCACTATCAAAATATTCACCTATAAACTCATTCACCTAACACCAGACTCAAATGTTTTTAGAGTAAATTTTATAAGTTTTAATTCCTATCTTAGTAAGATAATTATTCCAGAGACCTGAGTGGGAAGAAGTAAAATTCCAAATTAATTTTATGAAAGAGTATAATTTTACATAAGAATTATACAGCACAAAAAGCTAAAATTATAGGGTAGTTATGTTTGCCATGTTATAAGAATTTGTAAAGTATATCCTGAGTAATGTCACAGTAACCCATACAGGAAGAAACCTTATGCTGATGACAATCACAAGCCTGGGGCAAGATGGAACAGCATGAACATGTTGGAGAGTAATCACAAGTGGGTGACTTCCACTCTTGAAAGTCAGGAACTACACTGGTTAAGATCTCTCTTTCTTTTTCTCCTGAGGTCACTGCCTCAGTTTAATATCAGTGGCTAAAGCTTCCACTTTCAGCAGTTAGAAAAAGAAAAGCATATTAAGCCCCCCAAAAGGTAAATGAATAAAATAAGATTAAAAACAGAAATCAATGTAATAAACAAGAAAACTTAAATGACAACAATAGCAAAAATGGTTCGTTAAGTAAAAATAAATAAACCCCTGATAAGATTGACAAAACCCCTAGACTGAAAAAGGGGTGTGTGTGTGTGTGTGTGTGTGTGTGTGTGTGTGAGAAAGAGAAAGAGAGAGACAGAGAGAAAGCAAATTGCTAATAGCAGGAATGAAAAGATAAGCAACATCACAAATGCTAAACACAATAAAAGCAATAAGGGATTATTATTAACAACTCAATAGCAATACAATTCACAACTAAGCAAAACAGAAAAATTTACGCAAAAAGCACAATTTACCAAAACAAACAAGAAAATAATTTAAAGTTCTCTGTCAATAAACTTAACTGGTAATTAAAACTTCTCTCATAGAAAACTCCACACCCAGATGGCTCACTGGTTAATTCTGCCAAAAACTGACAGAATTCACTGCTTAATTCTGTCAAACACAATAATACCAACATTTATAAGAATTGTTAAACATATATGAAAAGAAAATAATCTAATTTGTTTTAGTCTAAATAACACTGATACCAAAACTTGGGGAAAAATTGCAAGAAATAAATATGAGTAAAAAAAATTCAACAAACTCTAATCAAACTAATTTCAGCTATATATAGAAAGAATAAATACATAATGGTCAAGTAACGCCTGTCCCAGGAACACCTGATGATTACGAATTCCAAAATCAAACAAACAAATTCATCACATTAAGAGATTAAAGAACAATGATATACCCATTTCAATAGATACACAAAATATATCTGATTTATATAACATACACTTCTTATAAAATATTAACAAAAAAGAAATAGGAGCAAATGTTCTCAATTAAATAAAAAGAAAAAAAAATGAAAAATTTAGAGCTAACATAATACTTAATGGTAAAAGACTGAATGATTGAAATATATGACCAAGGACAAGGCAATTTTGTCCTCCCACAACATCTTTTCAAATATGTACTGGAATAGTGGTCATTCCATTAAGGTAAGGAAAAGAAATAAATAATGTAAATGTTGGAAATGAAGATATAAAACAGTTAGTATTTGAGGGCACCATGTTTTGGTACGTAAAACAATCATAAGAGGAAGTGGAGTAAGAAAGCCAAATGGAACTCGGCAGTGATGATTTTCCCTTCCCGCAGGAACACCAAATTAAACAAGTCTCCACACAAGAATGCACCTTCCTAAGAACCAAAAATCAGGTGAATGATTATAGTACATGGTTTTAACATCAGAGCAAGAAAAGAGGCACTGAAGAGGGTAGGAAACATAGTCTTGAATTGCCCTGCCAGTAGCCACGTGGGGCAAGGAGAGAATCTGTGTTCTTGAGGGAAGGAGAGCACGGTGGTTGTGGAACCTTGCATTGGAACTCAGTGCTGCCTGAGAACAACACAGGGCAGAATTCAGCTGGTGCCCATGGAGGAAACACTATAGACAAGGCCCAGCCAGAGGGGAATGGTTCACCCCAGCAGTAGGAACCTGAGTTCTGGCTAGCCCCACTACCACAGGCTGAAGTGCTCTGGTGTTCTAAGTAAACCAGAAAGGCAATCTAGTCCATGAGGACTGCGATATCTGGTTAAGACCTCGTATTGTGTTGGGCTCAGAACCAGTGGACTTGAGGTACATACAGTCTAGTGAGGTACCAGCTGTGCCAGCCAAGGGGGCACTTGTGTCACATCTACCCCAACCCCAGGGTGTACAGCTCACAGCTCCAGGAGATTTCTTCTTTCTGGTTGGGGGGAGGGGAGAATAAAGAAGACTTTGCTTTGCAACTTGGATGATACTCAGGTACAGTACATCAGGGTATCAGTAGAATGGGCACCAGGCAGAGTCCCACGGCACCCATTCCAGGGTCCACGTCCTGGATGACATTTCTAGACACACCCGGGACCAGAAGGGAAACCACTGACTTGAAGGGAAGGCTTCATTCTGAGAAGTATCAATCACTTGTTGACTAAAGAGCTGTTGGGCCTTGAACAAAATTCAACAGTAGCGGCATTACTTGCTGAGGACCTTGGATGAGACCCAGTTCGGTGCTAGTTCCAGGTGTGACCAAGCACATTCCTAGATATAATGACCACAAGAAAGAGACTCTTTCTGCTTAAGGAGAATGAAGAGTAAATGGGACTTAGTCTTGCAACTTGGGTGCTAGTTCAGCTCTAGTGGGGTCAGCTCTAGTGGGGTAAAGGACCAAATGGGTTCCTAGGGTCATGAATTTCAGCCCTTGGCTACTGGATGGCATTTCTGGACCTGCCCTGGGCCAGAATGGAGCCCACTGCCCTGAAAAGAGAGTCCCAGGCCAGGCAACATTCACCACAAGCTGATTGAAGAGCCCCTGGTCCCTGGGCCTTGAATGAACATCAGTGATAGTCAGGCAGTAGTACCCAGTGTGGGCCTGGGATGGTGTTGGTCATGATCAGAATATCCATTTCTTGAGGAAAGGAGAGAGAAGAGTGGGAAAGATGTTGTCTTGTGTGTACAAGATCAGCCACAGGGTAATAGAGTACCAAGAATTAGATTCCCAAGTTTCCTGACTACAATCCCTGCCTCCCAGGTGGCATTTTTGGAACAACCCTGAGTCAAGAGGCAGGTTACCACCCTGAAAAGGAAGACAACCCTAGGTGGATTCACCACCTGCTGAATGAATAACCTTTAAGCCTTCAGTGATCATCGGCAGTAGCCTGGCAGTGATCATCATTGGCTTGGGTGAGACCTGGTGTTGAGCTGGCTTCAGGTCTCACCCAGTGCAATCCCATTGGTGGTGGCTACAGTGGGGTTTGTGTCACTCCTCCCCCAGCCTCCAGGCAACTCACTATGGAGAGACTGTCGTTCCAGGGAAAATTAAGGAAACAGAACAGGCGTCACTGCCTGGTAATCCAGATACATCTTCCGGATCTTATCTATAAGACCACCAAGGCGGTATCTCTACAAGTTTGCAAGAACCACAATGTCACTGGCCTTGGGTTGCCCCTGGGGCAGATATGGCTGCAGTGACCAAATACTTAGATCCCAACACCTAATTCCTCTTTAAATTCTTGGGAAGCCTTCACAAGAAAGATGGTTATAAAAAAAGAGAACACTGTGAAGGTTATAATATACCTAACTCCTCAATGCCCAGACATCAACAAACATCCAGAAGCATTAAGGCCATCCAGGAAAACATGACCTCATCAAACAGACTAAATAAGGCACCAGTAAATAATGAAAAAGTGACCAAGGTATGTGACCTTTCAGAGAAATAATTCAAAATAGCTGTCCTGAGGAAACTCGGTGACATTCAAGATGACACAGAAAAGAAATTCAGAATCATATCAGATAAGCCTAATAAAGAGATTAAAATAATTTTTAAAACTCAAGAAGAAATTTTGGAGCTAAAAAAAAATTCAATTGGCATGAGAGTCTCACAATAGCAGAATGATCTAAGCATAGGAAAGTATTAGTGAGGTTGAAGACAGGCTATTTGAAAATATATGGTCAGAGAAAACAAAGTAGAAAAGAATGGAAAGGAATGAAATATGCCTATGAGATCTAGGAAATATCCTCAAAATGGGGCAAATCTGAGTCGTCCTTCTGAAAGAGGAGATAGAGAGAAAGAGCTGGGTACTAAATATATGCAAGGGATAATATCAGAGAACTCCAAATCTAGAGAAATATATTAGTATTCGGCCGGGCGCGGTGGCTCACGCTTGTAATCGCAGCACTTTGGGAGGCCGCGGTGGGCGGATCACGAGGTCAGGAGATCGAGACCATCCTGGCCAACACGGTGAAACCCCATCTCTACTAAAAAAAAATACAAAAAAAATTAGCCGGGCATGGTGGCGGGTGTCTGTAGTCCCAGCTACTCGGGAGACTGAGGCAAGAGAATGGCGTGAACCCAGGAGGCAGGGCTTACAGTGAGCCAAGATGGCGCCACTGCACTCCAGCCTGGGCAACAGAGTGAGACTCTGTTAAAAAAAAAAAGAAGAGAGAGAGAGAGAGAAATATATCAGTATTCAAGTACAAGAAGATTATAGATCATCAAGAAGATCTGATGCAAATAAGTCTACTTCAAGATATTTAACAATCAAACTCCAGAAGGTCAAGGATAAAGAAAAGATCCTAAAAGCTTAGAAAAGAAATAAATAGCATAGAAAGGAGTTCCAGTATGTCTGGCAGTAGATTTTTTACTGTAAATTCTACTGGCAAGGAGAGAGTTTTATACCATATTTAAAGTGCTGAAGGAAAAAAAAACAAAAAGCTTTAATGTTAGAATGGTATATACATCAAAATAACCTTCAAACATGAAGAAGAAATAAAAACTTTTCCAGAGAAACAAAAATTGAGGGATTTTATCAATATCAGGTCTCTCCTACAAGAAATGCTAAAGGGAGTTCATCAATCTGAAAGAAAAGAATGTTAACAAGCAACAAGAGATAATGTAAGGTGAAAAAAAAACTCACTGGTAAGTCTAAATACAAAGATAGACAGAAAATATTATAACATTGTAATTGTGGTATATAAGCTCCTCATATCTTAAGTAGAAAGAGTAAAATATGAACCTTTAAAAATAATAAAAACAACAACTCTTCAAGACATAGACAGTAATAATAAGGTATATATAGAAACAACAAAAAGTTAAAAAGCGAAGGGAGAAAGTTAAAGTGTAGAGTTTTTATTAGTGGTCTCTTTGCTTGTTCATTAGTTTTTTTGTTTGTTTTTTTAATTATTATTATTATACTTTAAGTTCTAGGGTACATGTGCATAACGTGCAGGTTTGTTACATATGTATACTTGTGCCATGTTGGCGTGCTGCACCCATCAACTCGTCAGCACCCATCATCTCGTCATTTACATCAGGTATAACTCCCAAGGCAATCCCTCCTCCCTCCCCCCTCCCCATGATAGGCCCTGGTGTGTGATGTTCCCCTTCCCGAGTCCAAGTGATCTCATTGTTCAGTTCCCACCTATGAGTGAGAACATGCGGTGTTTGGTTTTCTGTTCTTGGGATAGTTTGCTAAGAATGATGGTTTCCAGCTGCATCCATGTCCCTACAAAGGACACAAACTCAACTCATCCTTTTTTATGGCTGCAGAGTATTCCATGGTGTATATGTGCCACCTTTTCTTAATCCAGTCTGTCACTGATGGACATTTGGGTTAATTCCAAGTCTTTGCTATTGTGAATAGTGCCACAATAAACATACATGTGCATGTGTCTTTATAGCAGCATGATTTATAATCCTTTGGGTATATACCCAGTAATGGGATGGCTGGGTCATATGGTACATCTAGTTCTAGATCCTTGAGGAATCGCCATACTATTTTCCATAATGGTTGAACTAGTTTACAACCCCACCAACAGTGTAAAAGTGTTCCTATTTCTCCACATCCTCTCTAGCACCTGTTGTTTCCTGACTTTTTAATGATCGCCATTCTAACTGGTGTGAGATGGTATCTCATTGTGGTTTTGATTTGCATTTCTCTGATGGTCAGTGATGATGAGCATTTTTTCATGTGTCTGTTGGCTGTATGAATGTCTTCACAATCGCTTCAAAGAGAATAAAATATCTAGGAATCCAACTTACAAGGGATGTAAAGGACCTCTTCAAGGAGAACTACAAACCACTGCTCAGTGAAATCAAAGAGGACACAAACAAATGGAAGAACATACCATGCTCATGGATAGGAAGAACCAATATCGTGAAAATGGCCATACTGCCCAAGGTTATTTATAGATTCAATGCCATCCCCATCAAGCTACCAATGAGTTTCTTCACAGAATTGGAAAAAGCTGCTTTAAAGTTCATATGGAACCAAAAAAGAGCCTGCATCTCCAAGACAATCCTAAGTCAAAAGAACAAAGCTGGAGGCATCACGCTACCTGACTTCAAACTATACTACAAGGCTACAGTAACCAAAACAGCACGGTACTGGTACCAAAACAGAGATATAGACCAATGGAACAGAACAGAGTCCTCAGAAATAATACCACACATCTACAGCCATCTGATCTTTGACAAACCTGAGAGAAACAAGAAATGGGGAAAGGATTCCCTATTTAATAAATGGTGCTAGGAAAATTGGCTAGCCATAAGTAGAAAGCTGAAACTGGATCTTTTCCTTACTCCTTATACGAAAATTAATTCAAGATGGATTAGAGACTTAAATGTTAGACCTAATACCATAAAAACCCTAGAGGAAAACCTAGGTAGTACCATTCAGGACATAGGCATGGGCAAAGACTTCATGTCTAAAATACCAAAAGCAACGGCAGCAAAAGCCAAAATTGACAAATGGGATCTAATTAAACTAAAGAGCTTCTGCACAGCAAAAGAAACTACCATCAGAATGAACAGGCAACCTACAGAATGGGAGAAAATTTTTGCAATCTACTCATCTGACAAAGGGCTAATATCCAGAACCTACAAAGAACTCAAACAAATTTACAAGAAAAAAACAAACAAACCCATCAAAAAGTTGTTCATTAGTTTTTAAAAATTTATTTACGCGATCAGTGATAAGTTGTTATCACTTGAAAATAATGGGATATAAGATGTTATTTGCAAGCCCCATGGTAACCTCAAATTAAAAAACCTACAACAGATATACAAAAAATGAAAAATAAAAAATTAAAACATACCGCCATAGAAAATCACCTTCAAAAAGAAAATAAGAAGGAATAAAGAAATAACAAACCACAAAACAACGAGAAAACAAACAACAAAATGGCAGGAACAAGTTCTTACTCATCAATAATAACATGGAATGTAAATAGTCTAAGCTCTCCAATCGAAAGACATGGAGTAGCTGATTGGATTTTAAAATAAAGAGCCCCACAATCTGTTGTTTATAAGAGACTCACTTTACCTGTAAAGACACATGTAGACTGAAAATAAGGGAATGAAAAAAAGATATTCCATGTGAATGGACACCAAAAGAGATCAAGAATACTTACACTTATAGCAAACAAAATAGGTTTCAAGATAAAAAAGAGACAAGGTTATTATATAATGATAAAAAGGTCAATTCAGCAGGAGAATATATTTACCCAACAGTGAAGCACCCAGATATATAAAGCAAATATTATTAGAGCTAAAGAGAAAGATAAACTTGAACGCAATAATAGCGAGAGCCTTCAAGACCCGACTTTCAGCATTGGAGAGATAATTCAGACAGAAAATTAATATAGAAAAATTGAACTTAATCCACACTATGCGCCAAGTGAACATAATAGATATTTGCAGAACATGTCATCCAAAGGCTGCACAATAGGAATTCATTTCCTCAGCACATGAATAATTCTCAAGGATAGACCATATTTTAGACCACAAAACAATCTTAAAACATTCAAAACTTTCTGAAATAATAGCAAGTATCTTCTCCAACCACAATAAAATAAAATTAGACATTGACATCAAAAGAACTTTGGAAGCTATACAAATAGATGGGAATTAAACAATATGCACTTGAATGACCAGTGAATCAATAAAGAAATCAAAAAGGAAAATGAACAATTTCTTGTAATAAATAAAAATGAGAACACTATATACCAAAATCTATGCAATACAGAAAAGGGAGTAATAAGACGAAAGCTTATAGCAATAAGAACCTATAACGAAAAAGTTGAAAAACTTCAAATACGCAATTTAATTATTTAAAAGAACTAGGAAAGCAAGAGTAAACAAAACTCAAAATTAGTCGAAGAAATAATAAAAATTAGAGCAGATATAAATAAAATTGAAATAAAAAATACAAAAGATCAATCTAATGAAAAGTTGTGTTTTTTAAAAAAAGATAAACAAAACTGAGAAATCTTTATTCACATTACGAAAAAATAAGAGAAGACCCAAATAAATAAAATCAGAGAGAGAACAGAAACATCAAACTGATAATGTAGAAATTCAAATGATCATTAGACACCACTGTGAACAGCTATATGCCAATAAGTTGTAAAATTTAGAAGAAATGAATGAATTCCTAGACACAGCATATGAAGATTAAACCAAGAAGAAACCCAAAACATGAATTGACCAATAAAAAGTAATGAGAATGAAGCCATAATAAAGTCTCCCAGCAAAGAAAAGCCCAGGACCAGACGTATTCACTGCTGAATTATAAAAATATTTAAGTAACTAATACCAATCTTACTCACACTATTTCAAAAAGTAGAGGAGGAAGGAAAACTTCAAAACTAATTCTGAGGCCAGATTTACCTTCACGTAAAAAACAGACAAAGATGTATCAAAAAAGAAAACTACAGGCCAATTAAACTGAATTCACCAATAAATTAAAAAGATAATTTAGCATGACCAAGTGGGATTTCAAGGATTGTTCAACATACACAAATTACTCAATGTGATATACATTTTAACAGAATGAAGGACAAAAACCATATGACCATTTCAATTAATGCTGAAAATGCATTTGATAAAATTAAACATTTCTTCTTGATGTACAACATTAATAAAATGGGTATAGAAAGAATATACCTCAACACAGTAAAAGTCATATACCACAGACCCATAGCTACTATCTTACAGAATAGGAAACAATTAAAGCCTTTCCTCTTAGATTTAGAATACCAGAAGGATGCCCATTTTCACCACTGTTATTTAACATAGCACTGCAAGTTCTAGCTAGAGGAGTCAGACAAGAGAAAGAAAAAAAGGCATCCTAACTGGATTGGAAGAAGTCAAAATTATCCTTGTTTGCAGGAAATATAATTTTATATTTGGAAAAACTTAAAAAATACTATTAAAACACTATCAGAACTGACAAATTCAGTAAAGCTGCAGATTCAAAATCAACATACGAAAATCAGTAACATGTCTATATGACGACAGCATACAATCTGCAAAACAAATCAATAATGTAATCCTACTTACTAAAGCTACAAATAAATACAAAACCTAGGAGCAAACTGAACCAAAGAAGTGAAAAATCTCTACAATCAGAACTATAAAACATTGATGCAAAAATTGAGGAGGACATAAAAAAATGGAAAGATATTCCGTGTTCTTGAAGTAATGTAATTCCTATGAAAATACCAAGGACATTATTCACAGAAATATAAACAACATCTTAAAATTTATATGGAACCACAAAAGACCCAAAATAGCCAAAATATCCTGAGCAGAAAGAACAAAACTAAAGGAACCACGTTACCTTACTTCAAATTATACTACAGAGTTATAGTAACCAAAACAACATGTTAATTCAATAAAAACAGTCACATAGACCAACAGAACAGAATAGAGAACCCAGAAAAAATACTCAGACACTTACAGTGAACTCACTCTTGACAAAGGTGTAACGAACATACACTGGGTAAAAGACAGTCTATCCAATAAATGGTGCTGAGAAAACTGGATATTTATATGCAGAAGTCTGAAACTAGACCCATATCTCTCGCCATATACAAATATCAAATCAAAATGGATGAAATACTTAAATTTAAGACTTCAAGCTAGAAAACTACTCCAAGAAAACATTGGTGAAACTCTCCAGGACATTAGTCTGGGCAAAGATTTCTTGAGCCCCCAAATCACAGGCAACCGAAGCAAAAATGGAAAAAATGTGATCACATCAAGTTAAAACACTTGCAAGATAAACAATCAACAAAGTGAAGAGACAACCCACAGAATGGGAATAAATATTTGCTAAGTATCCGGACAACAAAGGATTAATAACCAGAATATATAAAGCACTCAAACAACTTGATAGGAAAAAATTTTAATAATCTTACTTAGAATGGGTAGAAGATCTGAGTAGACATTGCTCAAAAGAAGACATAGAAATGGCAAACACGTCTATGTAAAGGTGCTCAGTGTCACCAATCATCAACTCCTCTTCCTTACCCTTCTCTAATTCCTGTTTTCCCACACATAGTTACACTTTTTTCCCTGTTACGTAAACTCCTAATTGTAGTTGGTTGAGGAGGTGGTTATGAAATTGATCTCCTATCTCCTTGGCTGCAGCACCAAATTAAAGCCATCCTCCCTCACAGTACTCCTTGTCTCAGTGATTGGTTTTGTGTGTGGTGAGAAATGTCACATTAGCATTTTGGCAACAGGTATAAATCAGAAGATTTAATATTTTTAATCAGGTCGGTCTTCTCAAATTGATCTACAGAGTTAATGCAATTCCAATTAAAAATTTAAATCAAATTTCCATTAGAAATTGACCTATCTAAAATAAATATGGAAGTACAAGAGATTTAGAATAGCAAAAACGATTTAAAAAGAACAAAGTACTTGGAAGCTGATACCTGATATAAAGATTTAAAGATTTCACTAGGGGGACTGTGAGCTTGGCAAGATTCATTGGTATCTGCTGGGCTGAAAACCTGAGGTTGCTCCTCTTCTCTTCAGGGATCTCTGTGGCATACGAGGAGTGCCTCAGTCCTTCCCTAGAGGGTTGTCACAGTGGCTTGAGAAAGCCCCCTGGAATCCTAGTAGGATAAATGCTCATGTCCCTTTGGAGAGCCTGGTTGCAGGCTTGTCCCACCTTGTTCCGCCCTGCCCAACTTTTCCCCGTCCTGCGGCCTGGTGTTGGAGCACTGAACAGTACTTCTTGAGAGCCCTGTTCCATGTCCCGCTCATCGGGACACCTTGATACGTCCCCTTTTCAACAAGGGCCAAGTGAAAGTTCCAGTGCCATCAGCTCAAATTCCTTTCACCTGCAAGCACCATCTATAGGCCAGAAGGTCAATCTACACAGTCCATCACAACTTCATCTGACATCATTGTACAGTGCTCAATTGGCTCTTACCCACAAGCACCACCTACTCGCCTGTAGGGTGAACTGCACAATCCAATATAATTTCTGCTGACAGAAATGCACAGCACTGTGAAAGTAGATATGTCTCCTGAGACTTTCACCACCCTATCCCTGTAGGAGAAAGTGAGCCTGACCACACACACAACTCACTGATTTTACAACCTACAAAGAACAAGCATTTGAGACAACTGCTACATTAAAGCTATCTATAATCAAGGAATTCATAGTGTCCAGAACCCCTAAAGGCACACTGAAAAAAGGCAAATGACTCTACCCAACATACACAATAGTTGTGCTCTTAAGAATAAGACAAACAAACAAAAGTAAATTCAAAAATGAAAAGTAACAGCTTCTGCAGATAACAATAAATCAACACAAGCATTCCAGCCTCGTGAAGACAAAAAAATGCCTTGACCCTTCCCAAGTGACTATACTAGTTCTCTAGCAATGGATCCCAAACAAAATGAAAATTCTGAAATGACAGATAAAGAATTCAAAATACGGATTTCACCAGAACTCAGCAAGATTCAAGATGAAGTTTAATATCGAAACAAAGAATTAATTCAGGATATGGAATATAAGGTATCTAGATTAAGAAAGCAAATAGAACTTTTGGAAATGAAAAATTCACTGAAGGAATTTCAAAATACAATGGGAAGTTGAAAGAACAGACAAGACCAAGGAGAATAAAGTGTTTCAGAATTTGAATTAACCCAGTGAGACACAATCAAAGAAAACAAAATTTTATAACACAAAGCATTCGAGAAATATTGGTTTATATAAAACAACCAAACCTGCAATGTATTGGCATTTCTGAGGGAGAAGAAGAAGTAAGTAACTTGGAAAACATATGTGAGCAAATAATTCAGGAAAATTTCTGTAATTTTGCTAAAGTCTACAGCTAGATTCCAGAAATTCCAAGTACTCCTGCAAGATAGTATACAAGAAGACCATCCCCAAGGCATATCGTCATTAGACTATTCAAGGTCAGTGAAAAAGACCAAATCTTAAGGTAGCTAGCAAAAATGGCAAAATTACCTATAGAGGAAAACCCATCAGACTATCAGCAGGCTTTTTAGCAGAAAGTTCTAGCTCATAAAGACAAGCTAGAAGAAATTAGTGTCCTATTTTTATCTCCCTTAAAGAAAAATATTGTTAGTCAAGAATTTCATATTTTGCCAAACTTAGCTTCATAAATGAAGAAGAAATAAAATCTTTCCTAACCACGAAAATGCTAAGGATATTCAACATCACCAGACCGATCCTACAAAAAACGCTCAAAGGACTTCTAAACATGGGAATGAATAACAATACTTGCTGTCATAAAAGCACACAAAAGTACAAAGCTCACAGATCCTATAAAGCAACTACGTAATTGAAACTGCAAAGCATGTCGGTAACAATGCTATGACAGAAATAAACCTCACATATCAATATTAACTTCGAATGTAAACAGCCCAAATATGCAACTAAAAAGTCATAGATTGGCAAATTGGATACAAAAACAGGAACCAACCTTCAGCTGCTTTCAAGCGACCCATTTCACATGGAGTGACACCTATAGGTTCAAAGTAAAAGGATGGAGAAAGATCTATCATGCAAATAGAAAAACAATAAATTGCAGGGGTTGCTATTCTTAGATAAAACAGACTTTAAACCACCAATACTAAAAAGAATAAGAAATGTATTACATAATGATAAATGGTACTCTTCAACAAAAATATTTAATTATCCTAAAATATTTACACCAAATATCAAATCACCTGGATTTATAAAGCAATACTACTGAATCTATAAAAATAGACAGCCATATAATAATATTGAGGACTTCAACACCACTCTTACAGCATTAGACAGAAAATTGAGGCAAAAATCTAACAAATAAATCATGGACTTAAACTGGACTCTTTACCAAATAGACTTAATAGATACGTACAAAATATTCCACGAAGGAACTACAGAATATACATTTTTCTCATCTGCACATGAAATATGCTCTACAATTGACCAAATCCTTTGTCAGAAAGCAAGTGTCAGTAAATTTTTAAACTTGGAAATTATATCAAGCATCTTCTTGGAGCATAGTTAAATAAAATTAGAATAAATACTAAGAGGAATTCTCAAAACCATGGAGTTTATGGAAATTAAACAACTTGCTCCTTAATAACTTTTGGTTAAAAAAAAAAAGTAAGGCAGAAATCAAAATTTTTAAAATAAATGCAAATACAAATGCAACATACCAAAATCTCTGGGATGCAGCAAAGGCAGTATTAAGAGGAAATTTTATAACACTAAATGCCTACATCAACAAATAGACCTCAAATTAACAGCCCAATGTTCCACCTAAATGAACTAGAAAAACAAGGACAAATTAAACCCATAGCTAGCAGAAGAAAAGAAATAACTAAGATGAGAGTCAAAATAAATAAAACGGTTATAAATAATACAGAGGATCAATGAAACAAAAGGTTGGTTCTTTGAAAGGACAAATAAAACTGAAAGACTGCTAGCTAGACTGACTAAGAAAAAAAAAGAGATAAGCTTCAAATAAGCTCAATCAGAAACGAAAAAGGTGGCTTTACTACCGAAATCAAGAAATACAAAAGATCCTCAGAGATTACTATGAACATCTCTATGTACACATACTAGACAACCTAGAAAAAAAATGGATCAATTATTGGAAACACACACAGCCTCCCAAGATTAAACCAGGAAGAAACGAAAACACTGAAAGACAAATAATTAGTTACTAATAGTAATCAGCGATAAAAACAAATCTACAACCCCAAAACGGTCCTGTACCAGACAAATTCAAAGCCAAATTCTACCAGATGTACAAAGAAGAGCTGGTGTCAATCTCACTGAAACTCCTAAAAAAAATCAAGGAGAAGGGATTCCTTTCTAACTTATTCTACAAAACCAGTATCATCCTGATACTAAAATCTGGCAAGGACACAACAAAAAAAGTAAACTACAGATCAATATCTCTGATGAACATAGATACAAAACTTCTCAACAAAATATTAGCAAACTGAGTCCAAGAGCACATCATAAAGACAACTCATCCTGATCAAGTGGGTTTTACTTCAGGGATGCAACTGAACATACGCAAATGAATGAATGTGATTCACTGTATAAACAGAATTAAACACAAATACCATACGATTATCTCTATAGATGTGGAAAAAGTTTTCAATAATATCCAATATCCCTTCGTTATAGAAATCCTCAACAGACCATGTATCAAAGGAACATGCCTCAAAATGTTAACAACCATCTAGGACAAACCCATAGCCAACATCATATGCAATGGGCAACAGTTGAAAGTGAGATACCCTCTCACAACAATCAGAATGGTCATTATTAAAAAGTAAAACAAACAAACAAACAAACAAAAAACAAACATTTTGATGAGGATACAGAGATAAGGGAATGCTTATACACTGTTGTCGGGAACGTAAATTAGTACAACTTTTATAAGAAACAGTATGAGAACTATTCAAGGAACTAAACATAGAACTATGAATCCACTCGCAATCCCACTAGTGGGTTTCTACCCAAATGAAACAAAATCACAGCACTATTCAGAATAACAGAGTCATGAAATCAACCTAACTGTCCATTAATGGTAGACTGGTTAAAGATAGGGTGGTGCGTATATAACGTGGAATACACTACATCCATAAAACAGAATGAGATCATGTCATTTTCGGCAACAGGGACGTTACTGGGGGCCTTTATCCTAAGTGAATTAATGTAGAAACA
This sequence comes from Chlorocebus sabaeus, assembly GCF_047675955.1. Lineage (NCBI taxonomy): Eukaryota > Metazoa > Chordata > Mammalia > Primates > Cercopithecidae > Chlorocebus > Chlorocebus sabaeus. The sequence goes on along the minus strand of NC_132913.1, from coordinate 6,130,977 downwards.
GAAAATCAAATACTGCATGCTCTCACTTACACTTGGATGCTAAACAAAAGGTACACATGACCATAAAGATGTCAATAACAGACACTGGGGACCTCCAAATGAGGGAGAGTGAAACAGGGACAGGGGTTGAAAAACTACCTACTGGATACTATCTTCACCCAAACACCAGCATGACACAATACCCCTCTTGTAATAACTCTGCACATGTAGCCCCTGAATCTATAACTACAAGAAATAAAATTGATTGCTTGTTACTTTTAAAAATAAAATATTTCACAATCATATTTCATATAATAACAATCATGTTACTTACTGAAAAGGGACAGACAAATAGGTTATTGGAAAAAAATGAAGAACCAGAAAGAGGATATCATACATATCAATGATATTTTACAAATGTGACCAATGAAAAGAAATAATTTCATCAAATGATGCTGGAAGAACTGCATATGTATAAGAAAAAAATTAATCTTTACCCGTTTCCTACTATACACAAAAAAATAGTCAAGGAAGGATGATACACATAATATCAAAGCTTTAAATGTAAAGCCTTTAGGTAAAGCATAGGCATACACCATCATGACCCTAGAGTGTACAATGATAGCTTAAGACAGACACAAATAATGTTAATGAAATAAGAGAAAAAAAGATAAATTTTACTTTATCAACAGTAAATGTATCCTGTTATCAAAAGACATGTTAACAAACCAGAAAAGCAAACCACAGACTGAGGGAAATATATTCAATGCATTTATATAATAAAATATTTATATCTAAGATATCTGAAGAATCTCTGCTAATTTATATATAATATATAGAAAATAAATAAATACATGATTTGGAAAAGAGTCCAGTATTTAAAATGAGCAGTTTGAACAGACATTTTATAATAGAAGAAATGTGAGTGATTATTATGCCCATGAAAAGTGCTTGATATCATTAAGCATCAGGGAAATTCATATCAAAATCAAAAAGAAACCCAATTTCACACTCACTAGGATGGTTATAACTTAAAAGACTGACAGTAGGAAGTGTTTATGAGACTGTGGAGCAAGGAAAACTGGTATATATTTCTGGGTCAAAATTTTGGCAACCACTTTTGAAATTACATATAAATATGCTTCTACAAAATGGCATGGCAATTGCATCCTTATGCATACACCAAAGGTCACTGAAAGCATAGATCCATCAAAAGATTAGAATAAGAAGAATGTCCAGAGTTGTTTTATTCTTATAATATTAGCCAAAAACCAAAAATAACCCAAATGTCCTTCAACTGGTGAATGCATAAACATACTGTGATACAACCATACAATAGAAAAATACTGAACAACGGGAAAAAACACTAATATACACTACTCAGATAAACTTCACAACTATAATATTGATATAGACAGTTTATAATGTATGATTCCATTTATATGAAATTCTACAATAGGTAGAACTAATTTACAGAGATGAAAAGCAAAGCATTTGTTGCCTGAAGTGAGGAGGATAAACTGGCAAGAGGCATGGGGGAGATTTCTAGTATGATTGAAGGGCTCCGTACCTAAATTGGGATGGTGGTACAACAGTGTAAACATATGCCAAAATGTGCCAGATGGTTCACTGTAGAAAAATCAAACAAACAAAAAGTAATAACCTACGTGAGATCAATTCTGAACTACAAATACGTTTACATATAATTATGAGGATCATTTAGAATCAAATTATTGAAAATAAAACTTCTCTGCAGCTTGCAGGATACAAGATCAATATAAAAATCAGCAGTGTTCTAACAATAGTCATTTAAAAATTAACATAACAGAAATAGTTACATATCAAGCCGTGTTCACTAAGATAGGGTCACACTGATATATAGAAAATAATAACCCCAAAGTAGATCTTCCCATACAGAACATATTGTATGTGTCAGAAGAGGCATTTAGAAATCACGGCAAAAGCAGAAAGAATGGGCTATTCAAATAAACAATGTTGGACTATTTTGGTATTCATAAGGGGACGTTTAAAATAGGTTTTCACCTTCTATTCTGCACAAAAGCAAAATACATGTTGATGAAAGAACTAAATATGAGAACATACATTTTTTAAAGTAGAAGACAAAATTAGGAGCATACTTTTATGACCCAAAGCCTGAAGCAATAAGCACTACACATGTTATTATCTTGAGTTGAAATTAACTTTGACCAAGAATCCCATTCCCTTTGTAGAAGCTGTCACTAAGGAAGGTGTCAATTGACTCTATAGAAATTGGGAAATTCTGAATGCTCCCTGGCCTTCCTAGAAACTTAGACTGAAGTAAAATATGACTTAAGACATTCAAAGTGTGGATAGGATTGAGACAATTCCAATTATAGGATGCAGCATGGCACCACATAATACGGAATTATGCACTAGCACTTATTATTACAGATATTTGAATATGAGCACTCTCCAAGAAAGAGCGGGGATTTGTGGAATCATATTTTCCACTTTTTGCTTTTTTTCTTTCTTCGGGTAAGGTGGTATCATTCAATATTTCTGCTTGCCAATTTAACATGAAAGAAAAGGATAGTTTTATGGTAAGTTGGGGGCATAGCTGGGTAGCCAATGTGCCTTACTAAACTTTATTACCATGAGAAATATTGGTGAACAGCTATAATTATCTGTACGCCAACAGATAAAAATCAGGTAATTCCATACCCAATCCTGTATTTCTATTTGAACTTGACAAACTGCAAGTTCTGACATCACTGTGTCCAATTTAAACACAAAACCCTGTACTATAAAGGAAGAGTGACTTTCCCTCTGGCAGGCTCTTTTCTGTTCAAGACAGTGCCTACTACTCATTTATTGCTTTGTTTTGTTTTTTCCTGACTCTTTAGGACATCGAGTCTGGGATACCAAGCAAGCTCCTTTTATTGACCTGTTTCTCCTGGCACAGAGAAGAGCGATGGACGTGTGTTGCTTGCCCTTGAGAGGCAGTATACATGTACAGCAGGGATAAAGGCCCCACCTCGGAACAAGACTCCATAAAACGAAACCAGACTCTACTTCTTACTAGTTGTGTGAAGCGTGGTAAATGCCTCAGCCACTCTGTTCACTCATCTGTGAAAAGGGTATGCAATCCTACCTGTTTTCGTTGAGTTAGTGGGATTAAAATAACCAGTACATGAATAGTAATAAGAACAGTACCTAACATAGAATATATCTTCCTTAACTGTTACTTCTCGGTAAAAAAAATATATATATAAAATAAAATAAAATTTAAATTTAAAAAAAGCCCATTTACTTGGCTTTATCGGAGAGTGTAGGATGTTTTGCATTTGATTTTTTACACCTGTATTAATACCCATTGTTGCAATACCTTCACGTTTTCCCTGACGTATTTAGGATGTTTCTATAATTTTGATATTAAATTCATCAATTCATTGATTTAGAATTCATTTTATAATAATCTGTGCACAGACAGCCTCCCTCACAACACTCTGGTATCCTTAAGGGTGCAAATTATTTCATTTCAATGCCTGTAGTGACAGGCACAGTGATTGACATGTTCACAGTTTGACAAATGAAGGGATGGGTGTCAGGGAAAGAGGCCAAGGGACTCAAAACACTTCAGAGCCTGGAAATACCTTACATTAGTGTTGTGAAAACCAAAAAGGTGGTCAGACATTTCCAAATGCCCCCTACAATTTTCCTAAGGCTTCCAGGTTGAAGAACGACTACCTTAGGTGGAATTTTTTCAGTCCAGGCGATATGATTTGAATTTGTGTCCCCACCCAAATTTCATGTCAGATTATAATCCCCAGTGTTGGGGGAGGGGCCTGATGGGAGGAAACTGGATCATGGAGTTGGATTCCCCCTTTGCCGTTTCCCTCATAGTGAGCTCTCATGAAATTTTTAAAATTAATCAATATTTCCTTTAAAATGGACATGTTTATGTCTTCTACTGAGAAGGGTAGAGAGGAGGGCATTTTACTTATACATTTTAATTGGTCCCACTATTTTAAATTTTTATTTGGTCTCTTTTTGTGAGGACAAACATACGGATTTTTAAATTAACCTCACAATCTTTGTCTTTCGACAAAATATTTCTGTTCCTGTACATTCATTTGTATAATTTTCTATATGCTTTACGCCTCCATTACTTTAATTTTATAATAGTTTACTCTAGGGTGTTGATTTATGCATCTTGTTTTCTTTTGCTTACCTTTCCTGGGTTGTTAATGACTATTTCTTCACCTCACCTAGACTCTGGTCTACAAGTTTGGCAGCTCTACTGTTCAGCTTGTGTTCACCATCTTCTCTTTAACTGTAACATACAGCTTGATATTTTGCTGATAACAAATCTACAATATATAATAGGTGAACTTCTTATCGAAAAACTCCCTACATTTTTATGCATACTTATGATAATCTGAAAACATATATTCCATATCTTTTTTCCTGCAAAGCTTATTTTTTCCCAGACATAGTAAAACTATTATTCAATTTTCCCTTTGCACATATATTCTTACATTCATTAAAATACTAATGTATTATAAATTTCCAATTATATTATCTATCATGTTTAGATACTCTATATATTGTGAGAATAATTCTGTTTTGTATACTCTTCATTTTCTTTGAGCTCACTCTTCTGGTTGGTTGAGTTTTCATCTTGTTAGAATAGGTGCGCAAGAATTTTTGCCACGTAGGATGTAAACTTTATATATTTTGTCTTCTATTCATTGTAAACTTTCATATATCTAAAATATATGAAGAATTCCTACAACCCAATAGCAAACACATACATGCACGTGCGCGCGCGCGCACACACACACACACACACACACACACACACACACAACCAAACTAATATTAAAATGGGCAAAGTATCTCAACTACATGTTGCCAAAGAAGACATACTAGTGGTCAACAAGTATATAAAAAGATGCTCAACTTCATTAGTTATTAGGGTATAAATCAAAACTACATTGAAATATCACATTTCTTAGCACTGCTACTATCAAATAGATGAAAAGGCAAGTGTTGATGAGAATGTGAAGAAAAGGTAAACCTTTTACATTTTTGTTGGAAATGTAAATTGTACAGTCATTAAGAAAAGCAGTTTGGGGGCTACTGATCAAAAATGAAAATAGAGCTACAATATGATTCAATAATCCAACTTCTGTGTATGTATTTAAAGGCAATGAAGTCAGTACTTCAATGTGATATTCTCATTCTCATATTAATAGAAGCAATATACACAATAGCCAAGATTTAGAAATAACCTAAATGTCCATTATTGGATGAATGGATAAAACATTATGGTGTATATGTATGTCCAGTGGATTGTGATTTGGCTGTAAAAAAGAACATCCTGCCATTTACAACATCATAAAAGAAGTTGGAAGACATTGTGCTAAATAAGCCAGCACACACAAAGAAAAATTTTGCATAATATCATTTATATGAGAAAACTAAAAAACGGCTGAACTCAGAGAAACAAAATCTAGAATGACCGTTGCCAAGTGCTTGGGGTGGTGAAAATGGGAAGATGTTGGTGAAGGGGTACAATCTTTCAGATATAAGATGAATGCATTCTACACATCTGAGGTACTATATCTGATAACTATAGTTAATAACAATGCATTGTATCCAGTAAATTTGCTGAGTAGCTCTTAAGTGTTTTCACTGCCAAAAAATGAACTATTTGAAGTGATACATATGTTAGTTTGTCAGAACCATCATACAACATATATTTATATTAAAACACCATGTTATGCACTTAAATATATATACTTTTTAACTTGTCAATCATACCTCAATAAATTCGGAGACAAAAAAAGAACATGCTAATGAAAATGATAGGGATACCACTAGGGAATCCAAGTGGGAGTAGTAAAACCAGTGAATTGTAGAACTGCTATTCTAATGAATAGAGCAGGGTGTAGTTACTTAGCCCTCTATCTTACTGTTTTAACATCAGTTAATAAATAAACTCTGATAAATGAATTGTTCAAGTGGACAGATACAACATTTTTAAAAAGGAAAAATATTATTTTTCTGAAGACAAATTTGCTAGACAAATTCTCTTTGACTACTCAGCATCCCTTCTGTATTTTTCTGTCTGCAATCCTGAATATTATAGGGGGATACACCTCTGTGTTGCTGTCAGTACAAGGTATTTCGGTTATTGTACTCTCTTAACTCCATCCAGCCTTTGAAATTAAGCTATTGATGTAAACCTATAACAATTTTCCCACCATATTCTCCTAGAGAATGCACTTGCTTCAGTGTGAGTTAGTAATTTAAGTTCAATCAATCAGTTAAACAACAATATGTTTTCCAGGAATTCTAGAAAAAAATCATTCCTCTCCTCCTAATTTATGGAATTTTAACATGGAAGGATGGAGACTCAGGACACACTGTCACTGTTTTACCAGTAGGGTAAAGAGGCTACCTGAAAATGGGACAACAATGAGTAAGAAAAATGACAAAATGAGAATACAAGTAACTAGATTTTGATAAACATGTTCAAGACCCTGATTCCAGCATTGTCTGCAAATGGACAACCACTGGGAATGTTAAATCACGTAAATCTATAAATCTCCTTCTTTTATTTATTTAATTTTAAAAATATATTTTACATTTTCAGTGAAATTGAAGTTAGCTGATAAAATAATATATTAATAAAAGCCTCTTCATGTAGAACAGTAAGAAAGGAGGGAGGGAAGGAATAAAGAAAGGAATGAAGAAAGGAGGGAAGAGAACAGGGAAGGAGGGAAGGTTGGGAAGGAGTGGAGGAGAGAGGGACAGAGGATCAACAAATAAACTATAAATAGAGGAGGAAAAAGAAACAAAAATTGTGCCAACCACTAAGTTGTGTGAGCGAACACATTTTTTAAGAAACAACAAACAAACACTTAAAGCTTAAACATTTGGCACCTCAATTAATAAATAAATTTCCAATGTTCCTAAATATAAAATCATTAAAGAAGAATGTTATTTCTCCAAAAAATTATCAAGAAATTCAACAAAATTTCACTTATAAATACATCAGAATTCCTAAAGGAATCTAACTGAACCCAAAAGCTGTCTGAAAAACAGGTAAAAGCAAGAGATTGGAAGGCAGGGATTAACAAAGAACAATATGATTTGCTGTTCCCGAAATGGAAACCTATTATTAAATCAGAGTGATGAGAACATTATAATATTCACTCACAATTAACAAGTAGATTGAACTCATACTAGTGGGCCCAGAAATCAAACTACAAATATATGGCAACGTACCATGTGTTCAGTATGGCATTTCATAACGGTAGATATGAAATACACAACTCAATATATTATTGGAGCCAACCGGTAAGGAGAAAAAAATCAAAAGTCAGATCCATATATTTGTTATTTTTTAGAAGTGAGATGGAGTGAAAAGCAATATATTTTTTATTATAGGAAATTATTATATAGAGAGTATTGTTACAAAGAATGGATAAAGAAGCATGTCCTGAGGATAATACAAAATCTGGAAACCACCAAAAAATGGAAAAAATACATGTGACTTCCCGCACCCCCCCCAAAAAAAAAAATGAGTGATGAAAATAAATAACCGAAAAACAAGTACATAGACACTGTTTTCACGTATAGGAAGACTTAAGTTATTTACATGTCTACACTGTCCAAAGTGACCTATAGATTCAATGTGATTTCTATAAAAATTTCAGCATATTTTTTCACAGAAATGGTAAAACTGATTTTCAAATTCATATGGATTTGGAAGATAAAACAGGTAAAATATTGTTGAAAAAGAATAAAGTATTAGGGCTCACACTTTCCTACTTCAAAGCTACTCAAAACCCACAGTAATTAAAAAGTATGGTACTGACATAAGGACAGACATATAGACCAATGTATAGAATAAAACACTCAGAAATAACTTCTCACATCTATGGTCAATTGATTTTCAACAAGAATTCCAAAGAAAGACAGGGTATTCTTTTCAATAAATGATGCTGGGAAAAGGGGATATCTACATGCAAAATAATGAGCTTGAACTTTCACCTCACACCATATATTAAAACTAATCCAAACTGTATCAAATACATAAACTGAAGAGCAAAAATTACAACACTTCTAGAAATGAACAGTGAGAAAAACACCTTTATAACCTCGGTTTTGGGAATGGGCACGGTGGCTCACCCCTCTAATCCTGCACTTTGGGAGGCTGAGGCAGGAGGATTGATTGAAGCCAGCAGTTTGAGATCAACTCAACAACACAGTAAGACCTCACCTCTACAAAAAGAAAAAAAAAGAAATAATTTTAAAAACCCCAAAATGTTAGCTAGGTATGGTAGCATGTTCCTGTGGCCCCAGCTACTCAGGAGGCTGAGGCAGGAGCATCACTTGAGCCGGGGAGGTCAAGATTGCAGTGAGCTGTCATCCTGCCACTGCACTCCAGTCTTGGAGACAGAGCAAGACCCTACCTTAGAAAGAAAAAAACAAACAAACAAACAAACAAAAGCCAACCAAACCAAACAAAAAACCCCCATTGGTTTTGCCAATGATTTTATGGTTGCAACACCAAAATCACAGGCAACAATAAAATAAAATAGGTAATTTAGACTTCATCAAAAATAAGAACTTTGAGCATCAAATAATGTTATCAAGACAGTGAAAAGACAAGCTACACACTAGGAGAAAATATTTAGAAATTATATATTTATATTAGAAGAGTTTTATAACTGAAATACTTAAAGAACTTCAACTCAATAACAAAGAAACAATCCAGTTTAAAAATGGGAGAAGAATTTGAATAGACATTTCTCCAGAGAAGATATACCAATGGCCAATAAACATGTGAAAACATGTTTAACAACACTCGTCATCAGGAAAATACAAATCAAAATTTCAGTGAGATAACACTCTACACCCACAAGAATAGCTGTTACGAAAAGAGAAAGAAAAGAAAAGGTGTTTGGGTAAGGATGTGGAGAAACTGTAACATACACATTGATGGTGAGAATGTAAAACGGCACAACTGCTGTAGAAAACAGTTTGTCACTTCCTCAAAACGTTATACTCACAACTACCTTATGGCCCAGCAGTGTCACTCCTAGGTGCGTATCTAAAGTAACTGAAAGCAGGGGCTTGAAGAACTAATGTTATGCCAATATTCATAGTAGCATTATTCACAATAATCAAAAGGTAGAAAGCAGCCCAGATGTCCATTAACAAATGGGTAAATAAATTGTGACATATACAGACAACTGGATATTACTATCAGCCATAGAAAGAAAGTTTTGATATGTTACAACATGGATAAATCTTAAACACATTATGCTAAGTGAAAGAAACCAGATATGTAAAGACAAATAGCATATTGATTCCACTTTTATGAGGTACCTAGAACAGGCAAATTCGCCTGTTCTAAGTAGAATAGAGGTTATCAAGGCATGAGGGAAGTTAAAAATGGGGAGGTATTGTTTGATAGGTCAGATTTTATTTTGGGGTCAATGACAAGTTTTGGGTAGAGATAATGGTGATGATTACAAAACACTATGAATGTTTCAATGGCACTGAGTTGTACACTTACAAATGGTTAAAATTATAAATATTTTGTTATATATATTTCAATACAATAACAGGAACTATATTATAAACAAAATTTATTTTAAAAAGACAACTGACAAATTGAAATAAAATATCTTAATTTATATAAAAGGCAATAGCTAACATCAAAAATATATTTTAAAATTATCATATATCAATGAATTAAAATGTAAATATGTAAACAATATATAATTATTTTAAAAATAAAATATCACTAACCAGTAAATGTATAAAAATATGCCCAACTTCATTAGCAATTGAGGCAGTAAGAATCAAAACAATGGCCAGATTAAAGAAAAAAAATAAAAGAATAATTCAAGTATTTATATATGTAAAAATAATATATTTATATATAGTTCATGATAGTATACATTTAAATAACACTTTTGGAAGCAATTTGGCAGTTTCTAAAACAACAACAAAAGCAAATTAATACACATTCATCCAGCAATTCTAGGTAACTATTTTACAAAAATAAATTTGTATAAGAAAATGTTCATTGTAACTTCTTTTTTTTTTGAAGGTGGAGTTTCATTCTGTCACCCAAGCTGGAGTGCAATGGCACTATCTCAGCTTACTGAAATCTCCATCTCCCAGGTTCAAGTGATTCTCCTGCCTCAGCCTCCCAAGTAGCTGTGATTATAGGCGCCCACCACCATGCCTGGCTAATTTTTCTATTTTTAGTAGAGACAGGGTTTCACCATGTTGGCCAGGCTGGTCTCAAACTCCCGACATCAGGTGATCCACCTGCCTTGACCTCCCAAAGTGCTAGGATTACAGATGTGAGCCACCACGCCCGGCCCATTGGAGCAGTCTTAAGAAGAGCAAAAACACTGACTATAATCTGAGGTTCCATCAGCAGCAGAAGAAAAAAAAAAAAAAAAACTGTGACAGACTCTGAAATTAACATAAAAGAAATAGGGAGTCTATTTTTCACACCATCTAGGTTATGTCTGCCTGTCATTGACTTTGAAAAATTTTGTAAATTGTAGAAAACTGGAAGTACTAGATATGATTCATTTACTTAGAAATGCAAATGATTTGAGACCACTGGAGCTGTCTATATTGGCCAATTTTTGTAGATATTTATACAGTTATTTTGAAGTATTTAATTATGCGTGTACATGTTTGTGTATGTGTTGTGTGCATGTATATGTATTGAATTATTTGAATCAGTTGTAACATCTCTGTGGTTTCATTACTTGATGACCTAAATTAAATTTCTGACAAGTTATTACTTTATATTTCTGTGATAATCATTATATTACCTTTTAAATTTTTTTTTATTTAACACCATAATTAGGAATATATTAAAACATTGTTTTTCCATCTATATTAGTGCATACCACAGGAGTTAACAGAAATAAGTCTCAGCCATGTGTTCTATTATGGGAGGTTCTTTGAGAAATACCATTAATTTAATAATTTGCAATAATAAGCACAATTCTATCTTAAATTTTGCATATTCAGAAAAATACACACTTATTCTGTAAACTGTTAACTAAGGCTAGTATGATTTTTCATCCAAGCTGGAGAATTCTGTGAATCTAAAATATCTCCATTACTTTACACCAGATTAGCAGGTTTAAAGTTGGCATACATGATCATTTAATTCCTAAGAATTGTTACTTCTGGGAAAGAACACAGAATTTATTTTTTTGTTATCCTAATATTTTGTCTTAACAATAAAAATATATTTAACACCTCTACAGAATAAAGTAAAAAGAAATACAAGCAATACAAAAACATTTGTAATTGTGAGCTAAAAATGTACTGTGAAATACCACTTTGATTATGGCTAATGGGTCAAATATTTAACAATGAGGATTGATTGTAAACAAATTATGGAACAAGTGTGAGATAACCTGTTAGTTGGCTTTTAAAATTGCATTTGCAAAAATGCATATTTACAGGTATTAGGGAAACAGGAGCCTAGGAGAGCAGGGTGACACCATTGTGAAATCAACTCCATCTTAAAACTAGCGAGGTATGTTCCTTCCCAGCCACAACCCGCAGTCCTAAGATGTATATAGCTAAGGAAGCAGGTTAGTAATCCCTGCAGAGACACACTCCTACAACAACAGAAAGTCCAGATATCCAAATATCCTTAATATGTACTTTGAAAATAATTATGGCTATGCTTTGATGTACTCACTCATGAAACTGTCAAGCGTAAATTTATTTAAATAAATAGAATAATGACATCATTCTCAGCAAACTAACACAGGAACAGAAAACCAAACACTGCGTGTTCTCACTCATAAGTGGAAGCTGAACAATGAGAACACATGGACACGGGGAGGGGATTATCACACATGAGGGCCTACTGGGGGATGGAGGGCAAGGGGAGGGAGAGCATTAGGACAAATACCTAATGCATGCAGGGCTTAAAACCTAGATGGCAGGTTGACTGGTGCAGCAAACAAACCACCATGGAACATGTATACCTATGTAATAAATCTGCACGTCTGTACATGTATCCCAGAACTTAAAGTTAAAAAAAAAGGGAGGAGGGATATGCCCAAAAAAGTTTTAAAAATATAAAAATGACATAAACAATAGAATAATAAATTTTGCCATGCTGTCTGCTCACCCTCATGTAGTCACAGCTTGGTTTAATCTTTACATAGACAAGACCGCTATGTAAGAACAAAACAAAGACAGTGCATTCATCCACATGCTTCCTGAGGATATCCTACTCTGTAATGACGGAGCTTTCAATAAACTGTCTCTTCTCACTGCACTCTGTGGCTTGCCTTGAATTATTTCCTGTGTGAGATCCAAGAACCCTCTCTGGGAATCTGGATTGAGATCCCTTCTTCCAGTAACAGAGGGAAGATACTCAGTCTATAAATTTTTTTTTAAAAAAAGCAATATATAAACAACATAGAAACAGTGTCATTCTAACTAAAAATGTGGAGAAAAATGGCATAACTGGGTCTAAAAAGAACAATATGTTGTATGTATTATCCTCTTTACATTTACCAACATTTCAGCACTGCTCATTTATCTCCGTTTCAATAACACACACACACACACACACACACACACGAAACACCACATTGTTATTTGATGCTAAGGCTATGGCAGCTCTCTTGTTTATAATCCAGAAGTTTGTATGCCTAAACCATTGGCCAAATAAAATAATTCACTAACTTCAATAATCCAGACAAATATACTAAAGAGAAGGAGAGGTAGGAACAGCAATGTAAACATTTATTGCGTACTCTGGGTCAAGAACAAGGATTTTACATATCTGATAAGGCTTTTAAGCCTATGACAAGATGTTTACATGTATCTTGCAAAGGATACTGAAAATTCTATAGTGAAAGAGAACTATGAATAGTAATGAGTAATCTGTAGCTTCTAACTGCTCTAAGGATGACTTTCAGTGAATTGTTCTCCTATTTGAAACATCCAATTCCCTAGGGATACAGACAGACAAGGTTAAAATTCTTCAGCAATTTTCCCAGCTGTCACTCAACATCTGAACAACTTTGTTGATAGAGGGCTCCTTACCTTTGGAAATAAGTTTATTTTTTGATAGCTGTTACGGAAAGAACTATATCTATCTCCTGATAGATTTCCCCTCATTTATCCTTGCAAAAAGGTTAATCCAATTTTAAATAATTGAAAACTGATGTTCTGAAAACTTTCCTCAGTGGTCAACCTGAGTGTCTTTCCCTGTCCAAGTTAAATACCCTCTCTTCCGTTTGAGAACACTTTGTTCATTCCATATCTTCATCCAGGGGTATATTCATTCTTCTTGTCCAAGTCAAGTTTTTTGTTCTCATTCCTGGAGGAAAGATTCCCTGATGTCCACGCACCACTCTGATTCAGTCACTTACTCACACAGCATCCAGCTCTCACCCTTTTATAGTATTTGCCAGGTTGCATTATAATTGTCAGATTGTCGAGTCTCAAACTGTGAGGTCCTCAAAAGCAATCTCCATGTGTTTTCTTTTTTATTTTCCATGCAAAAATACCTCATATGTGTTTCCATTCCTGGTGTTGATGGAATGGACCTTTGGAATGGGTGCCAAGCCTTAAAAAGCAAACCATCCATAAAAAGCAATCCCTCCACAAAAATAACACGCTTTTCTTCCTGGGAATGTCTACCTCCAGGGGACAGCATTCAACAATTAAGATTTTCCTTCACTTCTCCAAATTATGAGTGTCCCTACTAGTCAAACTTGGCATTGATTATTAAAGAATGTAACTAAATGATAGGGACAGCTGCACTTCCCAAGCCTACCACTAAAGGACAAGTTGCATCAATGTGACATCTGGACTTAGTTGTACTGAATACTCTGTTGAATATGCCTGGAGAAACCTTCACCATTTCCCTCCCCAGCTCCCAGAATGTGTACCAATAACCAAAGTGAAAGCAAATTTATCTAGTTCAGCACTTTTGCTCTGGTGTGTATTTTACAGCTTCTGTGTGTCCAGAAACATGGTTCAAAGAAAATACTGACAACTACTGTTGGGGTGAAAGTAGTTCTGAATAGGTGCAGGAAAAAGAAATCTCATTTGGTAGTTGGAACGCAAAAATATGAGTGATATCAATTATAGATGTTGGTTTATATTCAAGGATTAAAGATGGTGAATGCTCATATTCTGAGATTATTCAGGGACTTAACAGTTGTGCTTTCATAGAGATTCTCAATTAGCAGGATGCGATAGGAAGAGGCCAGTGTGGGTTCTTAGCATGCCTGGGGGGAAATGTATCTAGTTACGGGGATTTTTAATCTGTGCTAGTGATTTATCAATACAACCTAACCAAATGCTTTATTAATTCAGAAGGTGTCATGGCTTTAATTTATTTTATATCTTTTACTGCTCAGGCCAAATACTTTACTAATCATCACATGTGTTTCAGCGATTGAAGCATACATTAAAATACTTGACAGGCTGCCCATTAATCTACACATTGCAGCCCACTGTGCACTTTGCTGATGGAATTTCACATTTTATAGAGCCGTCTTTGAATTTTGATGATTTGGTTCAATACTGCTAGCAGAGAACTTGCCTTCTTGGGGGATGTATTGCCTATTAAAAGTGACATGCTAGGGTGATTGGGATGTGTTTTGATTTAACAATTCAGTTTATAATTGTATACACTCCACTAATCACAAAGCTTTCTCTGGTGAAAGGGACTTCAGCTCCTGTGTGTTTGTGTTGTAAAAGAGCTTTCTTTCTTCCATTTTTAGATCCCAGAATGATGCAAACATCTTCTTAAAGCCAAAACGAATAATATTTATAAAACAGTTGAAACTTTTGGAATATTTTTTTCTTCTTAAAAGTAAAATATCTCTAGTTTTACCAAGCTAAGCTAAAAATATAAAAAAGCAGTCGTCCAAGACTGGAAGTCACAGACAAAGAAAAGCACTCAGAGTAAAATTCTGAGAATAGGTTCTAGAAGATTCTAGGTGCTAGAATTAGACAATCAGCAACATTATTACCAGCTTACCTGTCTTCAGTATACTCCTGGATAAATTCACGAGCTGCAGAAGAACCAATGAAACAGCCTTATTTAACCTCTTTAAAATTGTAATGCCTACTAAAATTTTGAATTCTCATCAGCCCTTTTATTTTCAAATCAACGTAATCTTAATTTTGCATTTGAACCACAGAGAGCCCTCTGTAGTGGACATAAATATTGATTCAATATATATTTCTCAAGCTCCCTACTTTATATTAATCATTGGGTTGAATCCACTGTCCTCTAGGCAGTGGTTGGAAAGCACACATGAGAAGTTGAGAAGCAAACAGTTTCTCAGAAGTCTGAGTATGAATTCTTCCGTATATTCAGTGTAGTTGAATAGGCAAACAGTGCTCGAGGGAAAGTAGTATGAGCAAAGGATATTGAATGTATCAGCTGTAGACCTGGAGCCTTTTAACTTGTCCTGTAATCTCAGCCCTAGAATCACAGAGCTATGTGGCCCAAACAAAATTTTGAAATCTCTCTGTTTCCTTATCTATGCATTAACTCACTGAAGTCCAGCTCAGAGACTATATGACAAGTAAATGATAAAAGTAGTAATATAAATATGGTGTCTGTTTTATATTGGGTACTTCAAAGTCACTGTGATAATAGATGTGATTGTTATTAACATTATTGTAAAGAGAGTAAGAGAAAGGAGAGTTTAGAGGACATCTGAGTAGCCAGATGAAGCATCATGGAAGAGATAGGCCTAATTTGGACTTTGAGTGGACAAGTTACTTAAGTAAATTAAAGATGATTCTGATCAAATGGAGAGAAAAACATACCCGGAGCCATGAGAGTAAGACAGTGCATGATGTGTGGGGTGTAGAGAGTGTGTGGGTTCTTGGGAATTGCTGGCCTTTATGAGGGACGTGTTCTCAGAATATGGGCTACAGCAATATACAGAGCATCTAAGTAGCACAGAGTCTCAAATTTAGACTCAGAAAATGCTGGTGTAGTGAGATCAGGTTTCAGGTGAATTACAAACCTTTTCTTACTAAAAACAGTTAAGATACTGACATTTTTGATGATTGACTTAAAAAGTGAGAAAATTAAAACAAAGTTATAGGGACTTTGTCAAATAACTCAAATTACTATTAAAACTATAGCAGAAAAAGTAAAAATAATTAATTAAATAACAGATACTTTTGAACGGAGGGATTGGGGGCATGGACACGAGGGTATGTGGACTACTGTATTTTATTGTTAACAAGTCTGTTTCATTTGAATGTCACACGAATACATTATTTTTATACAAAACTAAACAAATGAACAGATAAATACAGAATTGTTTACCATAGTAGTGTCATTCTCAGGAATGTATAATTGGATGCTGATATGGTTTGGCTGTGTCACCCCCACACATCTTATCCTGAATTGTTGTTTCTGTAATCTCCACGTGTCATGGAAAGGAGCTGGTGGGAGGTAACTGAATCATGGGGTCAGTTACCACCATGCTGTTCTCATGATAATGAGTGAGTTCTCATGAGATTTTATGGTTTTATAAGGGGCTTTTCCCCCTTTTGCTCCACACTTCTTGCCACCATGTGAAGAAGGATGTGTTTGCTTTCCCTTCTGCCATGATTGTAAGTTTCCTGAGGCTTCTCTAGGCATGCTGAACAGACAGTCAATTAAACTTCTTTCCTTTATAAATTACCCAGACTCAGACATGTCTTTAATTAGCAATGTGATAATGAACTAACACAGATATGGTTTCTTTGAGGAAGAGTTATAGTCAGTTATGAGATGCACTGCATAAACCTGAATATGTCCATGGAAAAGTGTCTCACTCACGTTTTTCATTCTCTGTGTGTTACAGGGGGGAAAAGGCAATTATGATTGTGGTTTATAGCAACAATCCATACACTCAACATTTATACTGAAGGCATGAAGAATGCATTTCCTTTAGCAGACAAAGAATTTTCCACCGTATTCATGAAAGAGCATTAGGTAAGGATATTCTTGGTAGGAAAATCACCAGACTTTGTGATCTCTCTTGCTTCTTAAGAAAAAAAAAATTACTTGTTACTATTCTGAAATTGTTGAAATCTATTTTTATAATCTTCTATATCACATCATATATGCCTACACACAAACACACACACATACATACACAAACACCCTATCAAATGGAAAACTAAACTGAAGCCCTTGAAATCATACAGACATCCTTACTCTTATACATTTCAGGTCATGGCTTCACAAAATGAGTATCAATAATAGGAGTTCTTCCATAAACTAGTGAATCAACAGACCCGTCAAAAGAGCTTAAGTGATTGCCCAGATGTGCAATATATTATACTGTGTGCCACACCTTTGACCAGATAAGGTTTATGACAGGCCACAAAGAACATTTCCCAGATTAAAATCTAAAGCAGTTTATTTGGGGGGGGAAATAAACCTTACAGAGTAACATAAAAATCCATCCTTCCCCCTTCCCAAATGCTGCTGCTTATGTGACAGTGTCCTACACTTGACTCAGTTTCAGTCTATCACCTTACAGTAAAAAGCTTTCTCAAATGCAAACCTTGTCAGTCTGCTGCTCAAAGTCTAATTACCCAGGGTTCTTGGTTTCATGAATCTGGCTAGCTTAAACAACATAATAATTGATGATAAGTGTTGGATACATTCCTTATCCAATTAATGGATAAGGAAGAAGGTAGGTAGAAAGGTAGAAAAATGGGTGAAACCCAGAGCTTCCCTGTTGGACAAAAAGCAGGCAATGCCATAACTTATTTTAGGAGGAACAATCTAGCCTGTATGTCATCACTGATACCTTACTAGCTAGCTGCCACCAATAGTAGAGACTGATACAATGTCTATGAATCCCAAATACACCATTATCTTTGTGTCTTAATATTGACAGTCAAAGCTCCAGTATGGTGAGTCTGTTTGATCAAACAAAGGGGATATCTCTGCATGCACTGCTTCTGTTTCATGGTATAAGCAGTGGTTCCCATCAGTATTATACATAATGGGTGTACTAGTTCATTCTCACATTGCTATAAAGATACTTACTACCTGAGACTGGGTAACTTATAAAGAAAAGAGGTTTAACTGACTCACAGTTATGAATGGCTGGGGAGGCCTCAGGAAACTTACAGTCTTGGCAGAGGGCAAAGGGGAAGCGAGGCATATCTTACACGGTAGCAGGAGAGAGACAGCATATAAGGAAACCTGCCAGTTTTAAACCATCAGATCTCATGAGAACTCCCTCACTACCACAAGAACAGCATGGGAGAAACCGCCCCCATGACCCAGTCACCTCTACTAAGTCCCTCCCTTGACACATGGGGACTACAACCCTAGATGAGATTTGGGTAGGGTCACAGAGCCAAACCGTATGAATAGGGAAGAAGTCACCATTTACGAGGAGCTAGATGATAGAATGAATGAATGAATGGACTCTCCAATTTTTTTTTCTTTTCTTTTTCTTTTTTTTTTTTTGACATTCAAATGATTTTAAAGCTTTCCAGTGCTTTTCTCAGAAGCATAAGCTTCTTTGCTTGGCTAATAAAGTCCCTCCTATCATAGTCATGGCTTACGTCTCTACTCTGTCTTCCAACATATCTTCCAAGTTCAAATTCCAGAATCAAACAACAATTTTGTGGTTTAAATCTTAGAACTAGTCTTCTAGGATTTTTTGTCGCACATTTCGCCTTTGACTCTGCTGACCACTTCAAAGACTGACATTCTGGAAACCTTTGCCATAAATAGCTATGCTACTTTATTTATCAGAATAAATGCTCTCTAAATATTCTCTCCAGACTATAAAACCAAAAGTAGCTAATTTTTTCCTTAAGTAGTTTTAACCTTCTAATTACTGCTTAAATTTCATTTTACATTAAAAGATATCTTAGGTTCACCATTAGACTATAGAATTGACTATTGTATAATAGTGCACTCCATGAAAATTATTGGGCAGTGAATTATTTTGCAGACTTAAAAAATGTCTTTAATATTTTGCTGATCATATCAGTTATTTTTCCTTTTAAGAATGGCAGCTAAATCTCCACATGTGAAAAATTGGTATATAGTTTAATAAACATGAACCCAGAATTGAATAGAGATTCTCTGCAAAGCAGTAAGTAGCAGCAAACTGATCTTTCCTTCCTGGCAAAAAGTCAAGTAGGGTATATGCATGATGTGGTCAAAATAAAAGACTTCATTAGTTTCAGAAAAGACACTAGGGCAAAAATAGACATGTTGGAAAAAGACTAAGATTACACTGTTAATTGATTCTCAGTAAGATTAATTTAAAGAAGTTTTACTAGGTAGAATGAGCCATGACTGCCTAGAGTGATATTTTTAGTTCCAAGGAAGCATTCCAAGTGTGGAGCTGAATGAGCAAAGATACTGAGAATGAGAATCAATTTCCAGATCCTTATTACCATGTTACATTCTCAGCTATTTTTTTCCTACCCTCTAGTGAGGGACTTAGAAAAGTTTTTGTGTTTGTAGCCTAGACCTTCTTGGGTTCACTAACAAAAACAGAAACAAACCAAAATGAAACAAAAATATCATCTTCTGAAAAAGAGTTAATTGCTTATTCTCCTGTCATCTCAAAATTCTCATTCAATGCCTTTCAGTATTTTCTTCTGTTTTACACCATAGTTAAAAAATTCTGACCCAACCATGTTTTCTAACAATATCTTCTCTATCAAATGTATATAGTAGTACCAACTTAGTAGAGTTTTGGCAAGATCAATTTTAGTCCTCTATGCAAATCACCTAGCACTCTACCTTACACATAGTAGGGGCCTATGATACTATCTCCAGTCCTCTACCTTCCACTCTATTCAGACACCTTCTTGATTAAAGATAAAGTCATATGTTGTCTTCTGTCCCCTGCAGGAATAGAAACAGTATTTTGCCAATGGTAGGAATTCTCATCTCTCCCAATCTCAGCATTTTATAAATGAGGAAACTGAGGCCTAAAGTCATACAATGATTGATCTAAAATCACTCAACAAGCGAATGGCAGACCCAAGTCTTGGACATGTGCTTTTCTGGCAATTAAATAATTGTTTATAATTAATAAAATAATTTATTAAAAACCATTAATGCATGCTATGAGAACATTTCTTCTCCTTGCTGTCTTAGTAATATTCTTGTAAGCAGAGTAGTAGTTCATTCCTTATCTTGAATTTTTGTTACCTTAGGAATATTCACGGGTTCTAGCAAGTGGTGAAGACTTTTTTTCTGCCTTCACTAGTTGACTAGTTTGAATGGTTATTTCTGTGACTCACATCTAGGCCACCATGATATATTAGAAATAAGAAGTAATTGCCGGTACTTATTAGGAAGGTACAATATTATCCTGTTCAAGGGGTGTTGCACAAATAAAGATCAGTGTTTCTTTTAATACTTTTCATTGAATAACCAGTAAGTTAGGTATATGTAATTACTTCTACCTCTGTGGACAAGATAATTTAAACATCTTTGAGTTTTAATCTCTTTCAGTTGAACCTGAAAAACAGAATTATAATTTCATCTAATAGTTAAGAAGAAAAAATTAAAATAATGTCTTGTAATATACCCTATTACATAGTATAGAACATTGTACAAACTCAATTAATGACCTAATCATTTTCCTTCCCACATAAGCCCCATATAAGCCTCATTTGGCTGCAGAGATTCCTTGTAACTGTACAAAAGATGGAAGAGTTAAGGGCTGAATCAGAAAATAATTTCAACTTGAGAATTTATTTCCTAAATATCACCAAATCAAAATAAGTAATTTTACTGTTGTAGGTATTATCTGTAGTGTATTCACACACCTGATATAAAATAACTTCTCTAGGATACATGTCTTCCTCTTTTCACTATTCGAGCACTGGATTAAATTCAAGATACATGTACAATAAATGTTCTCAGATGAAATTTTACCTTTGATTTTTTTTGTATCCAATGTCAAAAGGAAAACAATGTCTCATAACAAACTTTAGAATAGTGAATTAATTTTGTAAAGTAAGAAATACAATATTGATTTAAATAATAAATAAATAAAAGATGTATAGAGACAATCACAGCTTTGAGATTTTTCTTTTTTAAGTAGGAAATCTCTCAAGTCCAGGCTGGTCTTTTGTCAACTCTCCAGAGGAGTCTCTAGAGCTAGCTTTAAAGGATGGGTAGACAAATCACAGAGCACTGATCCATGCAATAGCCCAACACTGGCATGCTTATGTATCAGAGAATTTCATCTGCCAGAATAAAATGACAAACACACATCAATGTCTGCTTTATGAATTAACTTGATCTATCACTGCAGCTTAATTTTAAATGTGTCACAGATCTGTTTATAGATGTCCTGGACTGTAGTGCAACTTGATGTGGTCTGTCACAGTTTGGTTGATAGGAGGATGGCAATGAGATGGTTATGATATATTACATTCTGTAGAGTCTATGGTTACTCCTGAGGGACCAGGAGGTGAACAGGGTCACCTTTCACAAGTGAAAGTCAAAGCACAGCTACTCAATTTCTGTATTTCTCAAAAGTTCCCTGAATTAATTTTAAACATGACCTTGTTAATCTATCATTTCTTTTCACTACTCAGTCCTATTTCAGTCTGCCAAATATTTAGTAGACAAACAAAATGATTTTTATTGTAACTTTATATTGAAAATTGTGGGAAAAAATGCTTAAATATCTTACAAGAATGGAGCTCCTAAGCAAAATGATGGCATGTCTACTCAAAGGTATATTATAATCCAACAGGAAAAGATGTGGCTGAAGACCATCCAAGGCCATGGAAAATGCAATGTAAATGAAAGAGAGTCACCTTCGTTTATGCTAGGCAATTACAGTTAATTGTATAACTATGCAAAAAAATTAGAGAAGTATATTCAAATTGGTAATAGTGACTGACATTTTAAAAATGTATTTTCTTCTTTATGCACACTTTTAAGTATTTTGCAAGTATGTGAATATGCATTTACTAAATTATAATTCAGAAATAATTATTTTCTCCCAACTATGTGGCAAACATAGTTCTAAGAAAATTTACAACTCATTTTGATTATAACTTACTGTACCCTATTTTTGACTTCTTATATTGTACTTTTACTTTTGAATACTGCTTTTGTTTTTATTTATGTTTATTTTGGTTTCACTTCTGTTTTAGTTTGGTTAGGATATATGGTGAATAACCACTGACTTTCACAAGTCACCAAATAGCTCTTTAAATTTTTTAAGTTGCTCCTAGACATAATTAGCTGAAAACATAGTTTTACTTATGAACTAGATATGAATACTTCAATTTATCTATGCCAAACAACTGTTTGTTCTACCAAATTTCCTCAAAAAGACCAATGGTATAAGAATTGAGAACTTGATATATTTCCTCCCAGCTCTTTTTTTCTCTCTTTCATTTTTACAATGCCTACCAAGTCCTGCTCATTGTATTTCTGAAGCATATATTAGAGGTGGTTGATGTAGTTTCACTGTTTCATCCTCAAAACTCTAGGTATTAAAATAAACAAATGAATTCATTTCAGTCTTGTTTCTTCTTAAAGGCAAAAAATGCAAGAATCAACAATAATACCAATAATGGTCATGACAACAACACACATTTGAGCAATCTCTCTATGTCAGGTATTATTCCAAGTACTTTATGTGCAGTATCTCATTTATTAATATTGTTATTCTCCCTACTCTCAGAGGAAGCAACTGAGACACAAAGTATAATTTAGATTCAAGGATTCAACATTTAGACTCCACACACACAAAAAGAAAAGAAAGGAAGAGAAAAGAAGTCACTTTCATATTACCTTGCAAGCAGAGTACTATTTTCAAACTGTGCTTTTGTTTATCTCGAATTCACACAAAAAGCAAAATCAGCTAAAATTGATGCTACCCAAAACTAGAATTTTGTGCAAATTTAAAAATGAAAAATCAAAAGAAAGCCACTTCAATGGGCTCAATGGGGAAGAAGTTGTTTGCTTTTAGCCTAACATCTTCAAAAGGGCAAAACCATTCTCCATATATTGGAAATAAAGACATTTACCTTTGCTCTAACACATTGTATCACATTGTTTGCCTCTCCGTATGGTTTTTGAAAGTAAAACATTTTGCCCTAAAGCTGTCTCCAGTGACAACCTGACTCAATAAAGTCAGGAGACGGAACATGTGGATTGTGTGTGAAACGAACTGCACTTTGTTAAGGGCTTTGTTTCAGATTCCCGAAATCGGTAGTTCCCTGTAAAGTGATGAAGTGAGAATCGCTGCGAACTCGTGGTTTAGATACCCAGGTCCAGCCAAGGCAATAAAATTGCAGTGTTACTACAGCTCGTTGTGTAGAGCCAGGCCCATTAATCAAGTTAATGATTATGTATTTGGGAAGGGGGTATTTTCATTCCCAAGCTAATGAGATCTTCAACATGTTGTTTTCAAAATATAAGTGAAAAGTAAAATAAGGATTTTCAATGCTGAATGTGATTAAACAACTTTACCATCAACTTTTAATGATAAATATACAAGGACTATTTGATTGTGGAGTGCAGAATGTGCTTCTTAGGAGTAGCAATAGCCCAAAGATTGTCCCTTGAACTATCTTTCCTAAAGTATGAAAATCTGGGCCTGAATGTACATCATGCAGCCCTTTTCTTGAGTTACGGAGTGTGATAGTCAACCTTCTCTGTCTTCAAGTACTCCTCCTCCCTCTCATCACTTCTTTTTTTTTTTCCAGTACTGCCAGACCAGGCATCTCATCTTGTTATCTCCAGAAAGTGACCCGTCATCACCCACACAATAGTTGGGTGGCACCATTAAGACAAAACAAACAAACAAACATTTCTTGCTCATCCTTGTAACTAGAACATAGAGAGCAATTCTGGGAGTTGGTAAGCTGCATGATGAAATGAAGTGAACCCTTTTTAACCTTCCCAGGCAGTCATACTCACTCCAAAACCATTCCTTTTTCTTCTCCATCAAAATTCCCACTCCCACATCAATCCCCTCAGCTTGAAAGGTTCACAGAGGCCATCTGGTTCTTCTTTAAGTTTTGCAAGAGGACAGTACATCTAAGGGAGGGACAGAGATTTATGGAGGACCATACAGGTGTCCCAGCTCCCAGTCCACTGCTTTCTTTTTCCACAAGGGGTGGTGGCTTCTTATGCCACTCCCTAAAGGAACAGTGTTAGAAAAGGAGATGCTTGGTATTAAAAAATAAGGAAAAAAGAAAATTTAAAAACTTTACCCCAAGGGAATAAAACAGTGGGATTTTAGGTACTTGGAGTTGTGGTTGAGAGAAATAATGTGGCCAGAGGCCATGGGGAGAATAATTGCTATAAGACCAGGAGGACAGCACCTACTCAGTCACTGTCGATGTCTATCCCAGGTCCTAGACACAAAGTTCTTTCAAGAATGACACAACTCTACCCCAGACTGACGCAGAGCTGGATCTGTCTTGCTGTGTCTAATTCCTCTTTTCTCAGTTTCTTCTCATGCTTCCATAATCAGGCTTTGCCCACCATTTCACTAACATTCATTAGACGGAAGTTATCAAGGATTTTTACATAGATAATTGTATTTGTCACTCCTCAGATTTCACCTTCCTGGGTCTATCTGTCACATCCAACAAGTGGATCATTCTCTCCTCTTTGAAATGCTGTATTTACTTGACCTCCAGGACATATTTCCCTGCTTTTCCTATTAATCCATTGACTACTCCTTCCAAGCAGACTTTGCTGCTGCTTTCTCTTAGTTCCGCTCTCTAAGGGTTGGGGGTATCCTGGGACTCAGCCACTCCTCATTCTCTGTGGCTAGTCATACTCATAAACCACTGTCACCGTGTCAGAGGGCTGTCTGCATACAGCTGCCTTCAACCCAGATCTCTCTCTGGGATTTAGAACATTTATATCAAAGCTTCCCAGTCAGTATTTCACTATGATGTTTTAGCCAATTTTTTTTCTTTTTTTTTTTTTTTTTTTTTGAGACGGAGTCTTGCTCTGTTACCAGGCTAGAGTGCAGTGGCACTATCTCAGCTCACTGCAACCTCCGCCTCCCGGGTTCAAGTGATTCTCCTGCCTCAGCCTCCCGACTAGCTGGGATTACAGGGGCCCACCACTGCACCTGGTGAATTTTTGTATTTTTAGTAGAGACGGGGTTTCACCATCTTGGCCAGGCTGATCTCGATCTCCTGACCGCGTGATCCACCTGCATTGGCCTCCCAAAGTGCTAGGATTACAGGCATGTGCCACTGCACTGGGCCCGCTGTAGACATCTTAAAACGAACATGTCCAACACTGAATTGCTAGATATTCCTTCAAATAAACTCTGCCTACAGTATTTTTCCACTTAGCAATGCGCAAATCCATTGCTGCAGATACTCAGACTAAAGACCTTAGTTACTATAGATTTCTCTTTCTATTGTGTTCCACATCTGATTTCTCAGGAATCCTGTTGGCTTCTTGTCATGTTCCAGGACTTGGGGTGGTCCTAGCTGACTAGTCTCTGCATGGTCAACTTCTCCCTTCTGGTTCCATTTGCACCCAAGATGAATTTCAGACACCATCTGATGCTCAAGCAGTTTATTCTGGCAGCATTCTTATGAGATGGACAGCAGGAGCAGACTGGTGACTTGAGGTACAGGCTGAGGACAGATGACCGACTGACTGGGAAGGTTTTTGTCCATAAGCTATTCTCAGAGTTTGGGTGATTCTTCCTTCTTTCGTATGCCTGTATTATTCTGGGGGCAGCTACTACATGTTTCTTTCATGAAGGGAGATAAAGTTATTCTATTATTATTATTATTATTATTATTATTAGACAGAGTTTTGCTCTTGTTGCTCAGACTGGAGTGCAATGGCGTGTTCCCAGTTCACTGCAGCCTCCGCCTCCTGGGTTCAAGCAATTCAGCCTCCTGAGTAGCTGGGATTACATGTGCCTGCCACTACACTCAGCTAATTGGCTAATTTTTGTATTTTTACTAGAGATGGGGTTTTGCCATGTTGGCCAGGCTGGTCTCAAACTCCTGACCTCAGGCGATCCACCTGCACTGGCCTCCCAAAGTGCTGGGATTACAGGCATGAGCCACCGTGCCTGACCAAGTTATTTTTATAAGGGTAAAGGTTCATGAAAGTTTCATCTGCACTGAGATGGCCTTGTCTCCTCAAATCTTCAGGCCAGGGTTGGAAATTTCCAAGCCAGGTTGCATTAAATTGCTAAATGTCACATAGTGTCAGCTCTGCAAGATGCTTGAGTGGGCCTTATGGCCACCATTAATCTTATAGCCATAATATATCTTTTTATATTATACTATATCCCTCCTTCAAAATATATTCAGAACTGACCAATTTGTATTACATCTGCTGCTACTGTCCTAGAACAAACCACCATAACCTCCCTACTGGGTTATCACCACCATCTTCTGAAATCACCCACTAAATAGCTGCAGGTCTTTCTGCTTCCACCATCGCCTCGTGTGATCTAGTCCTTCCATAACAGGGAATCTATTTTAAAACATAAGTTTGGACATGGTGGCTCATGCCTGTAATCCTAGCACCTTGGAAGGCCAAGGTGAGAGAATGACTTGAAGCCAGGAGTTCAAGACCACCCTGGGCAACATAGTGAGAACCCATCTCTACAAAAATATTATTTAAAAGGGCCGGGCGCGGTGGCTCAAGCCTGTAATCCCAGCACTTTGGGAGGCCGAGACGGGCGGATCACGAGGTCAGGAGATCGAGACCATCCTGACTAACACGGTGAAACCCCGTCTCTACTAAAAAATACAAAAAACTAGCTGGGCGTGGTGGCGGCGCCTGTAGTCCCAGCTACTCGGGAGGCTGAGGCAGGAGAATGGCGTAAACCCGGGAGGCGGAGCTTGCAGTGAGCTGAGATCCGGCCACTGCACTCCAGCCTGGGCAACAGAGCCAGACTCTGTCTCAAAAAAAAAAAAAAAAAAAAAAAAAAAAAAATTATTTAAAGTAAAAATAGTAAGGAATACTATGTTATTTTTCTGGTTAAAACCTACCAAGAGTGCCCCAAAATACTCGTAAAAGCCAGTTTCCCTGATAACCTCTGGGTTCCTAGTCAGCTTCCTTGGCCACATCCTCCCTCTCTCTTGGCTGAATCTTTCTAGGCTTTGCTGTAAGTGGGTTTATACTGGGCTTGTTTTGCCTCAGGGCATTTGAGTTTGCTGCTCCTCCACAGAATGATCTTCTCCCAGGTAATAGGGCTCAGGTTCACTCCCTCATCTCTTTCAAATCTTTACATAACTTCACTTTCTCAGCAAAACTAGCCCTAATTACCGTGTTAAAAATGAAGTCTCTTCCCATATACATCATTATTCTCTTCCCCAATTTTCTGCTTTATTTTTCTCACTATAAAGCCATCATCACTCTGACATATTATATATTTTATTTATTTGTCCTCCTTTGCAACATAAATTCCATGAGGGTGACTATTTTCTTTTTTTTTCTTTATCATCTGCCACATCTCCAATGATAAACATTACTATACATTAAGTAAATGATTGAATGGATAAACGAGGAAATGAAAAATGATGAAAAGATGCAGTAATGCATTAGAAATGAGGCAGTGGTGAAGTACTCTGCCTTCTGGAACTTACTAGATGTGAGATCAGAGGCACATAAGTGAAGCTGTCTCACCAAGTGTCCATGCTGTTTACCCTGCAGGTCTGACAGTCAGGTAATGACAGAATTGCACTTTTCTGGCCCTTTATAGTTGGGTGTGGCCATGGGACTCCTCTGGCCCAGGCGAAGTGCGTAACAGTGACACCTGTCCTTTTCAGGCAAAGCTTTAAGCGCCAGTACATATTGCCATGTTCTCTTTTTCTTGCCTCAGTCATCACAGGAACACAGAGACGGGTCTCCAGTATCTGGAGGGACCACAGTCCTTCCTGCTCACCTGAGACAGACCTATCATATGCACCTGAAATAGACCCTCATGGACTTAAAACACTGATCTGTGTGATTGTCTGTAACTCAGTCTAACCTGGACTGTATTTTCAGGAACTAGCATCATACCTGCCACATAGTAGGTGTTTAAGTCTTTGCGTGACTTCACTTTCCCAACAAAGCTGGCCCTCATTATTGTGTTAAAAAATGAAGTCTCTTCCCACACATCATCATTCTCTTCACCAATTTCCTTCCACAACAGCTTCACTTATGTGTCCCTGACCTCACTTCTAGTAAGTTCCAGAAGGCAGAATACTTCACCACTGCCTCATTTCTAAAGCATTACTGCATCTTTTCATCATTTTTCATTTCCTCATTTATCCATTTATCCAATATGCATTTTTAAATGAATTAGTAAAAAAGCAAGAAGGAAAGAAGGAATAAAGAAAGGGGAGAGGGAATAGAATAAGGTAGGGGGAAAATGTTCTCATCTGCATCTGACTATTCTTTGATCTTTTCTGGAACAAAATGAAATTAAGAGGCACAAAGATTATTATTATACCTGAGACTGACAATAAAGGTTAGGGTTTAATGATTTATGTCCCAAGATGGATCTTAATGATCTTAGGTAAGAACTAAACAATTATTACCTAGCATATATGGCACATTACTATATGTCAGGAACTCTTCTAGGTTCTCTACCCAAATATATTTTATTTTCAATTAGCTTTAATTAGTAAAAGTGGATCAAGATGCTTCTTAAGAGAGGCTGCATAAGCTCATATCTAAGCTCCTTTACTTATTCATTCTATGACTTTGGGTGAATTACTTGACTTATCTAAGCCTTAGTTCTCTTAGCAATAAAATTAGAGTAATAATTATACTTATCATAACAGTTTTAATTACTAAACCTAAAACTTAAATAAAGGCTTTAGTTGAGTACTTGTGGAATTTAAATAGTTGTAATTTAGTATTTTTTTAACTTATAGAGTTCTCACATTAAAACTATAAGGTAGGAATGACTATGTCATACATGTAGGTGAGTAAACTGACACACGGATAAACAAAGTAACTTGCTGAAGGTGAGAAAATGTAGATGAAGCTGTACTAGGAATTGAAATGTATTAGTTCATTCTTATGCTGCTGTAGGGACATACTCAAGACTGGGTAATTTACAAAGGAAAGAGGCTTAATGGACTCATGGTTTCACATGGCTTGGAAGGCCTCAGGAAACTTACAGTCATGGCAGAAGGGGAATCAAACACATCCATCTACACAAGGTTGCAGAAGAGAGAAGTGCCAGCAGGGGAAATATTAGATGCTTATTAAACCATCAGATCTTGTGAGACTCACTGATTATCATGAGAACAGCATAGGAGAAACCACTTCCATGATTCAATTACCCCTACCTGGTCCCGTCCTTGACACATAGGGATTATTACAATTCAAGATGAGAATTCACTGAGGACACAAAACCAAACCATATCACTCTGCCCTGGCCCCTCCCAAATCTCATGTTCTCACATTTCAAAACACAATAATCCCTTTCCAACAGTCCCCCAAAGTTTTAATTCACTCCAACATTAACCCAAAAGTCCATGTCCAAAGTCTCATCTGAGACAAGGCAAGTTCCTTCTGCTTATGATCTTGTAAAATCAAAAGCAAGTTAGTTACTTCCTAGATACAATGGGGCATTGTATAGATGAAGCATTGTACAGGCATTGGGTAAATACAGCCATTCCAAATGGGAGAGATTGGCCAAACAAAGGGGCTACAAGCAGAAACCATCTCCCATGATTCACTTACTTCCACCTCATCCTGCCCTTGACACATGGGGATTATTACAATTCAAGGTGAGATTTGGGTGGGGACACAGAGCCAAACCATATCACTGAACATCAAGCTTTGTTCACTGTGATAGACAATTCATGGCTGCTCTTATACACATCCATGAAACAATAAATATTAAATATTAGGAAATAAAATTTCAAAGCAAGTTTTTCTGTCTTCACTTTGTCAGAAACTCTACCTACCTAGTGGACCATGCAAGAGAGAGCATAGCAATCTTCCAGACTCACATGGAAACACAGACACTGGATACTGATTTATGAAATTAGCACAGAGTTAATAAGCTCAGAGATGGGCAAACATTGTCTCAGAGATAAAATACTCCCTGGGCTCAGGCTTGGATGAACAAGGTCTTAATCACCTAATGAAAAGCTTTGCCAATCATAGGAGCCATTCAGCAATGGAGAACCAGAGAGACCAGGGAAACTGCCTGCCCAGAAGTTGCCTATATACACATGTACTTGGATGAGGGCTTCATTTGTTCTAAGCTTTATAATAAAACATGCAGTGGTGGCAGCATCCAGTGGACCAGATACGCCAGAAGGCCTGCAGGGAGAGAAATTTAGAACATGGCCAGAGAACTTTCTAATACATAGAACCTTGTGGAGTTTATTACAATCAATTCATTTGCATATTTTTAAATCTTATATACCCTGTATTTTTATTTCACATGAATCAACTTTCCGATTTAATTTATTGTAAGTCACTTAAAAATGAAATTTCTAAACCTCAAGGCAAAGGGTCAGACAGCTTCTCTGTTATAAAAAATCACAATTGAAAAGTAATCATTTCCCTACTGACATCATTCTTTTGTTGAAAGTTTCCTGCAATTTTCTTTGTATTGGCATCAAGACAGATTATGCAGAGCTACTCCTATCATTGTGAATAAAGACAACAAATATATATAAATAGACACAAAGATGATATAGATGTGTGTAGATAGATATGTATATATTTTTGTACATATGTATGTGTATACAGAAATTATTTTTACTTTTAATTCTGTGTAAGTTATCTATTGCTACGTAACAAACTATCTCAAAATATGCTGCTTAAAATAACACGTATTTCTCATATTTTTTTTCTGGGGTCACTTATCTGGGCATGGCTTAGCTGCGTTCTCAACTTCAAGTTTTCTCAAAGGCTAGAGTCAAGATATCAGTCAGGGCTATGGTCTCAGCACCAGGCTTGCCTGGGGAAGGATTATCTCCTAAGCTCATTCATGTGGTTGTAGGCGATGTCAGTTGCCTGCAGAATGTGGAGTTGTGGGCCTCAGTTGCTTGCTGGCTGTTTGTTAGAAGTCAACCTTAGTTCCTTGTGGGTCTCCAACATGATAGCCTACTCAATCAAATCTGTTGAGTAGGAGCATTTAATAGTAAGGTAGAAATTGTAATATTGTGTAACCTAACCACACAAGTAACCATTCTATTATCCTTTCCATGTTCTATGGCTAAAATCAAGTTGCCCAACACAAGGAGATTATATGTGGCTATGAATACTAGCAGGTTGGGAATATAGAGGTGGTGGTGGTATTTAGAAGTCTGCTGACCACAGGATATTGTTTTCTGCCCATTATTTTACTTGCATGTTTATCATAATAACCCTCTCTGTTGACATTTATAGATTCAAGTGACTTTTCCAGCATTGCAACACCAATAAAAAGCAGAATAAAGTCTTGAGCCAACAAATACCTGACTCCACAGCCTAACTCCCTTTCCTCTGTAAGTGTGCCTTATTTTCTGAGGGTAGGAGAATCAGTGGCCAAGAAACGTTATCTGGTGAAGAGCCTCGAGGAACACAGACAAGCTATGTTTATCCAAAGCTTGACCTGTGACACCCTTGGGGGTTTCTTCTTTTGATCCGTAGCTGCATCCAGCTCCTCTCACTGAGGAACTAAGAATGGATGAAGAAACCCTGTAAGATTCAGAGTGGTTTATTTCCAAAAACATTATGAATTACTACTAGAGAACATGTACTGAGAACACTTGGCAAGGGCCAATTTCAGAAAGTGTTTGATTTAAAGAATTACATGCCCAAATAATTTATTATCTGGTCACTGCCAGCCAATTATCAAGCATTCACAGATACTCCTTGGATCTAATATAGTAAGTCAACTGAACTAAATTTAACCAAGATTTACTCAGATCTACTTTGTGCCAGGCACTGTGCTGGCTACTAAATATACAAAATGAATGAAAAGCAACTTCTGTTTTTGAAAGGCTCAATGTTATAAAAGAGAAATTAAAGAAAGAGACAGGCACCACCCCCAGAAGCAATCCTTCATGGGCAGTGAACTTCTCCTGAGGCTATACTAGTTTCACTGGAAGCAGGGGACGTCCAGAAAGAATCATGCTTGTTTAATTATGTGCCTCCGGGCAAAATAGTTCTGCTGAAGTCTTTTCAACCTACCTTCTCACTCCCACTTCATCTTGGGAAGCAATTTATATTTATATTCTTCCTTCTCTCTTACACCCAAGAATCTAATGAAGATAGTGAAGGTTTTTTAAGACTTGCTCTAACAGATAACTCTCATAGCAGACAGTAAAAATAAGAGTCCAGCAAAACTTTTGTAGGAACCCCAAAGTTACATTCAAGTGTACATACATTTTGCAACATCTAAACCTCTTCTGACACATGATGTGGTGGCTTAAAACAATGCACATTTATTATATCACATAAATGTGGGGTAGTTTATCGGGGAATGGATTTGCTGGCTCTTCTACTTCAAGGTTTCTCACAGGCTACAATCAAGGTTAGTGATACGGTTTCAGCACCAGCCTGGATGAGGAAAGTTTGCTTCAAAAGTGCACACATGTGGTTGTTGGCTAGATTCAGTTGATTGTACTTGAGAGGTCAATCACAATCACAGCTCTTTACTTAAAAAAAAAAAAAAGTAAAAACCATTTGAATCATTGCTGTAGAACTGGTTCTTTTAGAAAACATTATATAATGTTTACCATCTGAATTAGCAAAGGTATATATATATGAGGAAATAGGAAAGATCAATAGAAAGAAATACATGTCTTAAAAACAACTCATAATTCAAAGACCTTACAAGGTTAGTTGTGTCTTTTGATCTAAACAAATACTTCCAAAACAGAGCTGTTTCTTTATAAAGATGCCACTAATAGGACATAGAAAGCTAAATTAGTAACATTCATCATCATTATATTGAGATGCCAGGGATTCATTGGAAAGTGTGTTTGATCTCAAAAAAGAACCCATTTTCTCCATTTTCCACAGTGAATTTAAATATAAGTTAATAGAGTACAGAAAAGAAGTAAAAGAAACATGTTTGCCATATTTTGTGTGCGAGTCTTACAAGGACAGTTATAATTACTGCACATTTATTAAAACATCTTTTATATTTTACTTATTTATTCTGTATGACCCATGGGGCTTTGTGTTTATAAACAAACATATTGCTAAAGCTACATAATTCGACAAGATAACACAATGTTGTTTATGAGATTAAACAACAAAATGCATTTACCTAGGTCTAAGCTCCACAATGTATAATTCAAAATAAAGTATCTTGGGCCAGGAGAGTTAGAGGCTGGCAGGATTAGTGCATGAATTCTTGTCAGGGTATTCAATAGCAAGACCACCACGGGGCCATCATCAGCAGAAGGCTATTTAGTTATCAAACCATCTGTTCTGAGAGAGACTCCAAACACAGAAAAAAACTTCAGTAGTTAATCCAATCATATATAGGTTTGTTAGAGATGATTATGGTGCAGTGTCTGCTTTTAACAGGGGTTCTTACAAAAAAAGTAACAGAATTATTTAGAGATACATTCAATCTTTCACAGGTATTTGGAATCATACAACCACAGAAGGCCAGGTCAGGAGAAAGATATAATAGACCAACACATCTGTTTAACATTTGGGTGACTTGCCCAAGAATCAAACTAACATCATTCTTAATGGTGAGAAACGAGGAGCTTTCCCACAAAGATCAGAAGCAAGGTGATGACATCCTCCCTTACCATTCTTTAAATATCATACTGGAAGTCATAGCTAATGCAGTAAGGGAAAAAAAGAAATAAGAGACATAAGATTTGGAAGAAGGAAATAACTCTGTTCTTGTTGACAGATAACATGATTATATATATATATAAAATCCAAATGAATTGACAAATCAAAAACCAAACCAAACAAAAAAATCTTCTGGAACTAAAAGTAACTATAGCACAGTTGTAGGATACAAGGTTCATGTACAAAAGCTGACTGTTTTCCTATATACCACCAATGAACCAGTGATAACACACATTATCATTTACATTAGCAACCAAATAATGCAATGATTATATATCTAAATCTAACAAAATATATAAACATGTACAAGATATGAGAAAAGCTTAAAAACACTAGTGAAACATATCAAAGTAGAAGTAAATAAATGGGAAGATTTTTTATGTTCATGGATAGAAATACAATATTGTTAAGATGTCAGTTATTCCCAATTTGATCTACAGATTCAGTGTGATTCCAATCAATCCCAGCAAGTTATTTTCTAGAACAGGGAAATTTATTCTTAAGTGTATGGACAAGCAAGAGTCTAGAATAGTCAACTCAATATTAAAAGAAGAGAATAAAGTGGAAGCACGGACACTATCCAACTCTACATCTTACTATAAAGCTACCTTGATCAAGATTGTGTGGCATGGGTGAAAGATAAATAGATTAATGAAACAGAGGAGAGACCCCATGAAATAGACTTACATTAATATGATCAATTGGTTACTGACAAAGGAACAAAAACAATACAGTGAAGAAAAAGTCTTTTAGACAAATGGTGTTTGAACAACTGTAAATCAATACGACACAGATCCATTAGACACAGATCTTACACCCTTCACACAAATGAACTCAAACTGGATTATATTCCTAAATGTAAGATGTAAAACTATATAAACCCATAGAAGACAACAAAGGAGAAAGCTTTGATGACATTGGCTATGGTGACAACTTTTTAAGTAGAACACCAAAGGCACAGACCATGAATAAAATAATTGATAAGCCAGGCTTTTATAAAAATTAAACACGTTTGTTCTGTGAAAGACATTATCAACAGAATGGAAAGACAAGCAGCAGCGACTCTCATTCGTTGCTGGTGGAAATGCAAATTGCTACATCCACTATGGAAGACAGTTTGACAGTCTCTCACAAATCCAGCAAATATGCTTCTTGGTATTACATAAATTAAAAATTTATATCCATATATAACTCTACACATGGGTGTTTACAGCATCTTTATTTATAATAGCCAAAACATGGACCTAGCCAAGATAACCTCCAGTAGGTAAATGAATACATTGTGGGCATTCAGAAAATGAAAAAATAAAATAAAATAAAATTCTGTGCTTAAAACAAAAGGCGCTATAGAACCACGAAAAGAAAATATAAAATAAATGCATATTAAGTGAATTAAGCCAATCTGAAAAGGCTATATGCAGTATGATTCCAGCTCTACAACATTCTAGAAAAGGCAAAACCATGGGAAAAGTAAAAAGATCAGTGGTTGCCAAGAAATAGTGGGGAGGAAGGGATGAATAGTCAAAGCATAGAAAATGTTTAATGCAGTAAGACAACTGTGTATTATGCTATACCAGTGGATACATGCCATTATAGTTTTGTTCAAACCCATAGAATGTACAATCCCAAGAGTGAGCCCTCATTTAAACTATGGCTTTTGGTTGATAATGATATGTCAATTTGAAACTGGAAGAGTTCCCTTATCCCTCTCACAGTGTGTGCGATAAGGGTATGACTCGTTTTTTTCCGTGCCCTGCAACTCAGACCCCTAGGGGAATCATGCAGATGGGCAGGTCATGAGGAGTGTGGGCTCCGACCCCAAGGCAACATCTAGGATGGAGTGCTTACAGCTCCTGAAGCCCCAGTGGGCGTATGTTACAGTGCACTCTTTCAGTTTAGCCACCTGCACGTGGCTTGTGTTAATCAGCTCAATTAGACTCTCTGCCTTATCACAAGGACAGAGGGCCTTCTGGATCCCAAGTTCTTTCCTTGGTGTACCAGAAAGATCAGATCACACATGGGCTAGGGGAATGAGTGCAAGGTTTTATTGAGTGGTAGAGGTAGCACTCAGCAGACGGATGGGGAGCCGGAAGGTGGAAGGAGTGGGAAGACGGTCTTCCCCTGGAGTCAGCCACTCAGTGGTCAGGTTCTCCTCCGATTGCCTTCTGCCAAGTTTCCCTAGGCATCGGCATTGTTACCTTTGATGGCCCGTTGGCGTCTGTGTCTTCTTCTGTGGCTGTGTTCCTCTTGATGTCCAGCTGCTTATGTTTGTGCCTGCTCGGGTCTCAGAGCTTGTATAGACACAAGATGGGGGGTGTCACGGCCAGGGTGGTCTTTCAAAATGCAACATTTGGGCGTGAAAACAGGAGTGCCTGTCCTCACCTAGGTCCGTGGGCATAGGCCCAGGGGTAGAGCCCTCACCAGGGACCTTACCTTTCTCTACCCAGCACTTTCCTGCCCCCTCTCCCGTATCAAATGTAGGCTCATCAATTGTAACCAATGTCCTACTTTGGTGAGGAATGTTTAATGGAGGAATGTTTAATGGAAAGGGGTGTATAGGATACCTCTGTACCTTCCACATTTTTTTTTTTTTTTTTTTTTTGCTGTGAACCTAACGCTGTCTCCCAAAATTAATAATATTTAAAAAGATATAAGCTCATCAATTCAAAAGCAATGAGAGAAAAAACAACTACAGACATAAAATGGTAGTAAAATTATGATGTAGTGACATGGATTTATGAGACAACACCTTAATTTCTAGGATATAGTATGCTGGAATTTAAGCCTGAAGAGGAATAATTTAAAAGAAAAAAGCGGGCGGGCGCGGTGGCTCAGGCCTGTAATCCCAGCACTTTGGGAGGCTAAGGCTGGCTGATCACGAGCTCAGGACATGGAGACCATCCTGGTTAACACGGTGAAACCCCGTCTGTACTGAAAAATACAAAAAATTAGCTGGGCGAGGTGGCGGCGCCTGCAGTCCCAGCTACTCCGGAGGCTGAGGTAGGAGAATGGCATGAACCCGGGAGGCGGAGCTTGCAGTGAGCCCAGATCATGTCACTGCACTCCAGCCTGGGCGACAGAGCGAGACTCAGTCTCAAATAAAAATAAACACAAACAAAAAAAAGAGATAGAGAGAGAGAGAGAGAGAAGAAGAAAACAGGGGAGGGGAGGGGAGGGGAGGGAAAGGGAGGGGAGGGGAAAGAGTGGGGTGATTCATTCTGGAATCTCAGTAAAAGCTCAAAAATCAGAATTATTGTGTACCTTTGTAAGGCGAAAGGGGCAAATGGTGGGGCTGAAATAGGAAAACTGGTTGAAAATGTATAAAAGAAGCAGATGGATTCTTACTGTGATTTTTCCCACCCTGCCACCAAATGACTACTTCTCCAGCATAAAATGAAAGTTTGCTAACTAAATAGGTTGAACCAGAGAAATGAATACCAAGAGAAGAGGAAAATTAAACAAAATATGAAAACTGAATGTGAGACATCTCCAGTCATCTTTCTCTCACTGCCTCTAGCAAACTGCCACAGAGATTCACCTACCCCCTACATCCCCTTTCTGGGGAAACAGAGCAACATGAGGAGGAAATAGAGATAATCACCTCCAGTGAAAAGCAAGGTTCACGTGAAATCCCCTGGAAGAAAAATCCTTCACTTGGCAAGTCCCGGTCTCCATATGTTTAGTGATTCCACTATAATTTCAGTAGTTGGGTTTTGAATATTAATAGACAACTAAAAATTACTTCTTACTTCAACATATCTCTAACATAAAATATAGAGTCCAAAACAGCAGCACCAAATTACAAAAAAAAAAAAAAAAAAGGCTTATTAGAAATAAAGAAATGTAGGATGTTATCACCAACCAACCCTGTGTTATTAACATGCTCAGAAAGAAATGAAATGGTATGGTGGCGAGAAATAACATGGGAATGTAAAAATAAGAAATAATCACATAATTAAAATGTACTCGTGGAATTAAATTATGGTGAAAGAAATTTTGTGAAAAGGGCTTGTGATCAACTTATGAAAACCTTCCAATAAATAAAACAAGAAATGTAAAAATAGAGAACAGGAAAACAAATACTAAGATGTTCAGAGGGTTGGTTCAGGAAGTCCAACTTCCTAATAATATCAATAAAGGAGTGAGAGAAGAGCAAGAAAATAGAAAATGTGGTGAGAATAAATTAATATTTTTAAAAACTGAAGTTTGAGGTTTGAAATTTAAAAGAGTTCATTGCATTTCCAGTGTAATAAATATAGGCAAATAAAATTGCACTATGAAACTTGCCATAGTCAATTTCAGACAACTGGTAATAAGGACAAAAATGTTAAAAACTTTTAGATATGAAAAAGATCATTTAAAATTAATACCAGAGTGGATATGACCTTCTCAATTGCAGAGGAAGCTATTAGACAATGGAACAAGCTGCAAATATTTGAAGAAAACCAATATAGAACTCAACACCAAACAAAATTTTCAATGAAGTGTGGAGATATTTGACTACACGTTTTCAAAAAGGTTACATTCTATGTACACTCTTCCAGGAACTTCTGTGAGGTGGGTTACAATAAAAAGGGGAAATAAACAAAATAAGGATATAGAATCTAGAAATGGGTATGAGATGCTTCCAAGTTTTCCCAATGTGTTCAACAGTTTTCCAGGGAAGCCTGCTTTTGGGAGTGTAATAGTGGTAACAACATAAAATATTTTATTGAGTAAATGAAAATAATGCCAGTTTTTGATTCCAGGTGATTAAAATTATGTAATAAATGTAATCAAAGGATGGTTCATGATCAGTCATGACATTATTCGAGAAAAGTGAATTAGGACCTTCTGGGGACAGGAAGCATGTGTAGTGGGGAAGAGACAGGGAAGGAACTGCATCCTCAAATTCTAAGTAGAAGTCAGGAGATAATTTCAAATATTTAAGAAGACAATAGGCCGGGCACGGTGGCTCACGCCTGTAATCCCAGCACTCTGGGGGCCGAGGCAGGCGGATCACAAGGTCAGGAGTTCGAGACCACCCTGACCAACATGGTGAAACCCCCGTCTCTACTAAAAATACAAAAATTACAGCACTTTGGGAGGCAGAGGCGGATCACAAGGTCAGGAGATTGAGACCATCCTGGCTCAAACACAGTGAAACCTCATCTCTACTGAAAATACAAAAAAATTAGCCATGCGTGCGGGCACACACCTGTAGTCCCAGCTACTCGGGAGCCTGAGACAGGAGAATCGCTTGAACCTGGGAAGCAGAGGTTGCAGTGTGCCGTGATTGTTCCAGTGCACTCCAGTCTGGGCAACAGAGTGAGACTCTGTCTCAAAAAAGAAAAAGAAGAAAAAAAGTAATAAATGGTATTTAAAGATTTTTATTTAGAAATATGCAGGTGACTACAAGGAGGACTACATTATTGCCTCTATTTTTTCTTTTTTTGCTTTTTTAAAATTTTATTTATTTATTTATTTTAAATTATACTTAAGTTCTAGGATACATGTGCACAATGTTCAGGCTTGTTACCTAGGTATATATGTGCCATGTTGGTTTGCTGCACCTATTAGCTCTTCATTTACATTAGGTATTTCCCCTAATGCTATCCTTTCCCCCCGGCCTCTCACCCTACAACAGGCCCCGGGATGTGATGTTCCCCGC
Source organism: Chlorocebus sabaeus (assembly GCF_047675955.1). NCBI lineage: Eukaryota > Metazoa > Chordata > Mammalia > Primates > Cercopithecidae > Chlorocebus > Chlorocebus sabaeus. The sequence goes on along the minus strand of NC_132913.1, from coordinate 6,091,525 downwards.
CCTGTGTTCAAGTGTTCTCATTGTTCAATTCCCACCTATGAGTGAGAATATGCGGCGTTTGGTTTTCTGTCCTTGTGATAGTTTGCTCAGAATGATGGTTTCCAGCTTCATCCATGTCCCTACAAATGATATGAACTCATCCTTTTTTATGGCTGCATAGTATTCCATGGTTTATATGTGCCACATTTTCTTAATCCAGTCTATCATTGATGGACATCTCGGTTGGTTCCAAGTCTTTGCTATTGTGAATAGTGCCCCAATAAACACACGTGTGCGTATGTCTTTATAGTAGCATGATTTATAATCCTTTGGGTATATACCCAGTAATGGGATGGCTGGGACAAATGGTATTTCTAGTTCTAGATCCTTGAGCAATTGCCACACGGTCTTCCACAATGGTTGAACTAGTTTACACTCCCACCAACAGTGTAAAAGCGTTCCTATTTGTCCACATTCTCTCCAGTGTCTATTGTTTCCTGACTTTTTAATGATTGCCATTCTAACTGGTGTGAGATGGTATCTCATTGTGGTTTTGATTTCCATTCCTCTGATGACCAGTGATGGTAAGCATTTTTTCATGTGTCTGTTGGCTGCATAAATGTCTTCTTTTGAGAAGGGTCTGTTCATATCCTTTGCCCACTTTTTGATGGTTTTTTTTTCCTTGTAAATTTAAGTTCTTCATACCTTCTGAGTATTAGTCCTTTGTCAGAAGGGTAGATTACAAAAATTTTCTCCCATTCTTAGGTTTCCTGTTCACTCCGATGGTAGTTTCTTTTGCTGTGCAGAAACTCTTTAACTAGATCCCATTTGTCAATTTTGGCTTTTGTTTCCATTGGTTTTGGTGTTTTAGCCATGAAGCCTTGCCCATGCCTATGTCCTGAATGGTATTGCCTAGGTTTTCTTCTAGGGATTTTATGATTTTAGGTCGAACATTTAAGTCTTTAATACATCTTGAATTAATTTTTGTATAAGGTATAAGGAAGGTATCCAGTTTCAGCTTTCTACATATGGCTAGCCAGTTTTCCCAGCACCATTTATTAAATAGGGAATCCTTTCCCATTTATTGTTTTTGTCAGGTTTGTCAAAGATCAGATGGTTGTAGTTGTGTGATGTCATTTCTGAGGCTTCTGTTCTGTTCCATTTGTATATATATCTGTTTTGGCACCAGTACTATGCTGTTTTGGTTACTGTAGCCTTGTAGTATACTTTGAAGTCAGGTGGCCTGACGCCTTCAGCTTTGTTCTTTTTTCTTAGGATTGTTTTGGCAATGCAGGCTCTTTTTTGGTTCCATATAAACTTTAAAGTAGTTTTTTCCAATGCTGTGAAGAAAGTCATTGGTAGCTTAATGAGGATGGCATTGAATCTATAAATTACTTTGGGCAGTATGGCCATTTTCACGATAATGATTCTTCCTATCCATGAGCAGGGAATGTTCTTCCATTTGTTTATTGTGTCCTCTTTCGTTTCGTTGAGCAGTAGTTTGTATTTCTCCTTGAAGGGGTCCTTCACATCCCTTGTAAGTTGTATTCCTAGGTATTTTTTTCTCTTTGTAGCAATTGTGAATGGGAGTTCAGTCATGATTAGCTTCTCTAATTGTCTGTTACTGGTGTATAGGAATGCTTGTGTGTTTTGCACATTGATTTTGTATCCTGAGACTTTGCTAAAGTTGCTTATAAGCTTAAGGAGATTCTGGGCTGAGACGTGGGGTTTTCTAAATATACAATTATGTCACCTGCAAACAGGGACAATTTGACTTCTTTTCCTAATTGAATACGCTTTGTTTCTTTCTCTTGCCTGATTGCCCTGGCAGAACTTCCAACACTATGTTGAATAGGAGTGGTGTGAGAGGCCATCCCTGTCTTGTGCCAGTTTTCAAAGGGAATGCTTCCAGTTATTTTCTAAGAAAAAAAACTGAAACATGATAGTCTCATTTCTTATTAAAAGCCTATTGGAAACAATTGATTTTTAAAACTTCTTGAATATTTCAATTTATTTAAAATAACCATTTGAAAATTATACACTATTATGACAGAAATGTTTAATATATTTAAAAACAAATGCTAATGAAGGCACTATATTTCAAAAGTATAAAATACTGATGAAGAGGTAGTTAGGGGAGTTTATCTTTGAAAAATATAATTAACAAATAAACATATAAAAAGTACTGAGTCTAGGTTTTATCCAACAATGTCAGAAGAGGAAACACAAATAAATTTCCAGAATAAAATAACTTAGATAAATTAGTTCAAAAGAATCAAAAGAAAGAATGATGTTTACTTTCTAGACTGGCTGAAAATGTGAAATAGTACAAATATAAATAAGTTTCTATTGATAACCATGAAGAAAAACAGTGAAAATATTTACAATTAGGAATTGAGAAACATAGAAAAATTAGAGACAAAACATAATACAAAACTTTAAATGTTTTGTATATTTTTATGCAAAATACAATTTTCCTATGAAATAAATAATGAGCAATTATTGAGACTGGAAACTTTTTAAAATGTAGGATATTAAAATTTGTCAATATTGATTACAATTAAAAATAAAATGATAGATTTATAACCACAGTTGCTGAAGTGTATTTATTGAAATGATTTAACACTCATGACTTTTCAGAAATATAGAAAAATAGGAGTAAAAAGAAGCTTTATAATCTCAATAACAAATGCTTACAAAAATATCAACAAATATGCTTTATGTGATAGAACTTTAAAAGTGTTTCTTGGGAAGTTGGTAGCAAGGAAAAGATGTTACATTTCCTGTCTCTGGTTCGTGTTGTGCTGACAACACAAGTAAATCACTATGACACTCAGACACAGGCACACAGTGATTAGGATTGAAAATAAACAAAATATTTATGGCAATATTACTTTCTACATAGAAAGCTACAAACTATTAAAATAATAGTACTTGTTTAGTCTGAAATCAATACAAAAACCTGTAGCATTTTATATGTAATCAACAACAGTTTTGAAAATTGAATAAACAGAAACATCTCATGAACCATGCAAACACTTACGAAGGTTGGATAACCATTTATTTTTATTCACCTGAGACAGACCCATTGTATACTTCTTGTCGTATTACATCTGATCTGGTATTCTGAAAGTTTATCAGTATAGGTAATAAATTCTTTTTACCAATCTGTCTGTAGTTTACCTAGGAAGAAATTTAGCAAAGGATTAGCCAAGGTCATTATGTTTTTTTTTTTCCAAAGCCATAAAAAATGTTCTAAATATGTATGCAATCTGCTGTAATCATGAAGTAACAAAATTACACAATATACTTTTCTTCTAAGTATTCTATAAATTAAATGCAATTTCAATTTAACCTCGCCAGGATTTAATCAGAAAACCTGATATATTGATCACAAAATTCAGGTTTTTTTTTTTGTTGTTGTTGTTGTTGCTTTTTATTTTGTTGTTTTTTGTTGTTTTTTGAGACGGAATCTTGCTTGCCAAGGTTGGAGTGCAATGACTCCATCTCGGCTCACTGCTGCAACCTCTGCCTCCCAGGTTCAAGTGTTTCTCCTGTCTCAGCCTCCCAAGTAGCTGGGACTACAGGCGCCCGCCACCATGCCCTGCTAATTTTTATATTTTTAGTAGAGTTGGAGTTTCACCATGTTGGCCAGGCTGGCCTCAAACTCCTGACCTCAAGTGATCTGCCCTCTTCAGCCTCCCAAAGTGCTGGGACTACAGGCATGAGCCACCGCTCTCGGACAAGTACACGATTTTCAACAGGGGCTGGCTGGGGAGAAGTCAGAAGACAAAATTAGCTCAGAGCCAGACTCATCAACATGTAAGAATTTGATGTATTACTGAAATGACACTATAAAACAAATAGTTATTAAAAGTAAAAACTGGCCAGGTGTGGTGACTCACGCCTATAATCCCAGCACTTTGGGAGGCCAAGGAGGGTGGATCACGAGGTCAAGAGATTGAGACAATCCCAACCAACACGGTGAAACCCCATCTCTACTAAAAATACAAAAATTAGGTGGGCGTGGTGGTGGGTGCCTGTAGTCCCAACTGCTCAGAAGGCTGAGGCAGGAGAATCGCTTGAACCCAGGGAGCATAGGTTGCAGTGAGTCGAGATCGCGCCACTGCACTCCAGCCAGGCAACAGAGCGAGACTCCGTCTCAACAACAACAACAAAGTAAAAACTTCAAAATTTGCTTGGGAAAGTTGCTTATAAATATATAAAATATGAATTAAGACTTCTACCTCGCATTATAATGAACAATCAATTCTAGGTAAATTAACTGTCTACATAAGAAATAATGTTTAAACTTTGAAAAAAAAGGGGAGAATTAAATATTTGTATTGTGAGCATAGTGAAGTATTTCTTCAGCAAACATGAAAAGCACACATCTGAAAGGAAAGGATTCAAGAACTTGAGTATATTAAACTTTAAAACTTCTTTGACATAAACAACTGCATAAGACATCTAAAGATACCAAAGAAAGAAAAAAGATGCTTGCAATGTATAAGACAAAAATAAATTAGTATTAACTTTATATTTAAAATTATATCAATCAATAGATAAAAAAGTAAACCACAGACCAAAAGATTATTGGTAATTTGTTCACAATGAGGAGGTCTAAATCATGATAACCAATAAAAAATTATCTACATCAGCAGCAGTAAGGAGAATGTCAATCAAAATCACAATCAGATATCACTTGACACTTTTCATATTGGCAAAATTAGAAGTCTGACTTCACCATGTGCTCATCAAGTTTCAAAACAATGAAAACTCAACATAAATCACTTTTAGAATTTCAAATGTGTTTCTGACACTTTAATCATTTTCACAATATCTCACATGGTTGAGGGTGAACAATTCTACCCCTAGGAGAAATTCTGGTAGATGCACAAAAGAGATCTGTACAAAGAATCATTATTCTATGATTACTTTTAAGGGCAACAAATGTCTCCCTAGATCTTATTCAGCTCCTATACATTTCTTAAGAAACAAACAAGTCAGTTTGCTACAACAGGGGCTGGCTGGGGAGAAGTCAGAAGACAAAATTAGCTCAGAGCCAGACTCATCAACATGTAAGAATTTGATGTATTACTGAAATGACACTATAAAACAAATAGTTATTAAAAGTAAAAAAAGTAAAAATAGTTATTAAAAGTAAAAATTTAAAAAAAATTTTTAAAAATCGGTGAAAATTTTATAACTCCATTACTTCCTAGGGCATGATATTTCTCTTTTGTCATCTAGCCCTGAAAATGGGAAACAAAAATCACTCATGATTCTCTCTAAAAAGCTGCTCCTTATCACAGTAGTACCTAATTGTGTCCAGATTTGGAATCACCTGCAGTCTTTGGTAAAAGAGAATTGCCCTTCCATTATTACTAGAGTTAAGTGATTCTATGTTGGGGCTTAAGCAGCTCAGGTAGTTTGTTTGACTAATTCCTTTGGTTGCTTTGCATCGTGTCTCCATGGACAGGCACCAAGGCCTAGAATGTGAACATTCTCTGAATGTCAGGTGGTTGATTTTTTGGATCACAAGACACATTCACCCCATTTCTCATCTCAGAACTTCTCACAGAGTTGCAGTGATGACGACAGAGTCAAAACCATCATATAAAACCCAACGAGGGAAATGACAGCTGTATGTTAGCAGGTCATTCTTTGCTCTTAACTGAGAAAAAAAGGAAATAATGCAAAATCAATGAACCCCTTTATGCCAGAGGTTGCAATTTTTTTGAATTTTTGCATAAGTGAAAAATCAGACCTTGGCAATAACCTTGAGCAGTAGGATATAAATAACTCCCACGTACTTAGCGTTCCAATAATGGAACACTAGGCATAAGTGAGTTAATGGGGACAGGGAGAATCATGCTGAAAAAGCAGGGCAGGGAAAACACCTAATGCTGAAAGGGAAGTTGAGAGGACAACTTCCTTAAGAATTTTGTAAAGGGGTAGTATTTTTTTTTTCTTCAAAGGCAATTCAGTTGCTTGGTTTTTACACATGCATGGCATTACCCACTCCCTAGCCATCTCCACTTCCTCCTTTATACTATTTGTTGTTCTTCTGAAAGATAGGAGCATTCACTATTTTTGCAAATAACAGTGGTTGCTTCTATTTTTAAAAATATGTTAATTGTGCCTGCAGTCAAGGATCTTCAAGCATAGTTAACTGGACAGGTTGTCAGTGGAAGAACTACAGGAAAACAACGTCCGTAATTCCATGGGGATGAGGACTCAGGTATCCACAGAAAATATGCATCCTAGAGTTAAGCATAATCTAAAGGGTCATGTCAGCAATGCCCACAATAATAAAAAAAGTGCTCTTTGAAGTCAGTTAATTAATGAAGTATCCTATGAGACACAAAGAATGCTACTCTGTGCAAGGAACATGTATTTTCTTAAAATTACTGGAGTTCTGTAGCAGAAATTGACTGAAGCACAAAAGAAAGATGATGAAATGTTAGCTCCATCTCTTCCCGACTCTTCAGTCTTTGTTAGTTGAACTCCCCTTCCACAGTTTTCACATTGCCAGAGGCGGCAAATTTTTTTCAATTTTTTGTAAGTGAAAAATCAGACCTTGGCAAGGACCTTGAGCAGTAAGATATAATGTGTCACACTGTGTCCATCACAGAGTGGTCATAAAAACTGAAAATAATGCATGCAAAGTACTCAGTGCAATGACAAGAAGGTGTTCAGGAAATATAAGCTACCATTATCATGACATGGAAACTATGCTAGTCCAGAAGTCAAAAGAACTGCATAATTTTTCTAACACGTTTGTATGCCCATGTCCAGTCCCTACACAGATCTTCTATCACGGAAAATGAGAAGGATGGATTGGGTCTCTTCTTGCAAAAGCCAGAGTACCAAGCAACAGAGAAACCCTAGCTACAGAAGAATCGCCCATGGAATTTTCGAAAACATAGCATGCTGGCAATTTGGCGTTATTTGCCTGCTCACCTTATGAGTGTCTTCTTGTGTTTAAGTAATTTCTGACCCTGACACATGTCATTCAGTGCTTCCCAATCAATCATCTGTCTGGTTTTTTCTGGGCTAGGTCAGACTGGATATTCCTCAGACAGTGGAACACTCTGTCTCAGGGAAGGCGACAGAAACACTACAGATCTACTGCTGCTACAGTAATTTCATTGCCATTGGCCAGTAATTGACCTAGGAGATGGCATATAAATCAGCTGTGGTGATGAGATGTGAGGTGAATGGATTCTGAGACATATTTCTATCTCAGAACAAAATGGAAACCGTGAGGAGAGAACCCACTGACATCTTTTCTCCTTGCCTTGAAATTGGGTGGGAAGATGTTGCTTGAAGCATCACAGTTATATTGGGAGCAGGAGGTAGGTGACAAGCTAAAAGGGTGAGTGGAACAGAATGAATGAAAGATATTGCTGCACTAAACCTGGATCCTACATTCAGGCTTATTATGTGAGGTAACTTAGGGTCTTCATATTCCAACCTAAATCCACTACAAAATTCTACTGTAACAACTAACCTCTTTCTACAGCCTCAGAAAAGGACAGATAACCACTTTTTATAAGCTTCTCTTGCTGTTAGGGCATGGGCACAGGATCTAGTCTCAGCCACAAACCAGATGCATACACCTCATTCTTGAATCTTGAATTATTGGCACAAAGAAGCAGGCAGGAGAGAATTAATGAACTTTCCAGGGTCTTCAGCAGCAGCTATTCCTATCATTTGCGGGCACTGGGGCTCACGAGCAGTGGTTGGCTGTGAGGTGCATTCACCGTGGTCCTCTCTGCTCTGTGTCACTGTGGGCTTCTGAAGTTTGCTTCTTCAGCATTTCTCAAGATCTAAGAACTTCCCATTATCCTTTCAATACACTCCCTTTTGCTAAAGTTAGCCTGGGTTGGTTTCAACTGTTTGGAAGTGACAACCATGATTGACACATAAATACTCTTGGGCAAAGTTTATGGTGGTTTATGGTGGGACTCAGGAGTAGACATTCTTAAAAGATTCCCAAGTGGTTCAGATTATCAGCTGAAATTGAAGCTCACTGAACAGGGTGACCTCTCAGGGACTTTTCAGCACTGAAATTGTTTCAATTCCTGTTTCATGCTTTTCAGATACAGATGAGATGCTCATTTTTCAAACCCCTGATGAGCAACACTAGCCTTTGGTGAAACTCTCAAGTTAGCTAAGTTTCTTTCAAGAGGCAGCTTACGCTCCAGCTATTTATCATGCCATTCTTAGCATCTTGTGATCGGAAGCTCACCTACACTCAACTTTCTCACAGTGCACAAATGCCCCCATTCTCTGATCCTTATGAAAAGCATTCCTTTGGACGGAAGAATCCAATAGCAATCATCCACTTTTTAGTCTAAATGCAAGTCATTTTTGTTTTCTCTTAAAAATATTCACATTTAGTTTTCTATTTCAGTGTGGAAAAATGATGTTCCCTCTAGAGAAATGTGAACACCACAAACATAAAGTGAATGGCTTAATTTGTGAATAGAAAGTTTAATTCCAGATTCCAGGAAGTTGGACAGATGTTTACTTATCTTACCTATGAATAAAGATGTTCTAAGATGGGGTATATAAGTGACTAAATTTGAAACTATTTTTAGGTATTTGATGGGCTGCCTGACAAATTCAATAATGGGTTGTATTTTGGACAAAGATCAATGGGTAAATATGACAAGCACATTTATTTTCACTTAAAAAAGAGGGACAAAAATTAGCTTTTACTGAATATATCTGGATTTAACGCCAGTAAACATAAAGCTCCAGAAAAGCTCATGTTTTATTAACCATAGTATCTCAGCTTTGGAAAGAGATAAAATATTCTCCAGGTTACTGTCACTCATTTAGAAGCCTTTTGTGAAAGAAACTATTAGCTAGTGAACCTGCCCTCTGCATAGACATTAGGATATACTTCATTTCTTCATGTTCTCACAATAATTTTGTGAGGTGAGCAGCACCTATACATTGCTCGGATGAGAACCCCAAGGTTCAGAGAGTTTTGTTAGTTCATGATTACACAACATATAAATAGCAGCATAGCTGGAACTCAAACTCATGCCCTGAAAGCCACTGTTTCCTACAACCCTTTACAGTCACATTTTAAGAGAAAAAAATTCTAGGAAGCATTCCCAGGAGCAATGAGTTCCACGGAATTAGAAATTGATAAATGGAGGTCCCCTTGGCTTGATAAATTTAATAGTCTTTATCACTGCTGAAAAATTAAACCTGTTCTTTGAGGACCTGGGCTGTGTCTGGACATAGTGAAGAAACCCCGTTCCTCTAGACAGAGCCTGGGAAGCGCCATGTGCCTCTGTGCATGGATATACTCTCCTCCTGGCCTGGGATGAGTATGGAGAAAGCTGATGTTCCATGTGATATAAATGCCTTTAGGAACAGACTGCATCCTCTTCATTTGTTTCACAACATTTATCAAGTGTCTGACATAGAAATGCTGCTCAGTAAATATTTGTGGAGTCCCTCACAGCCAAAGGCAGAGTTCTCAATGAAGTAAAAACTGCAAATGTTGTGTGGCAATGTCTTCTTGCCCTGTGTTTCCAGATCTGAAAGAACTGATGTCAGCACACGCCATTCATTCTCAGCATTTGAATCTTGCTGCACCTTCTGATGCAACCTTAGGAAATATATAGAATATTTTAGAATGAATACTGTGTAAAGTTGACAAATCATTTTTTTTTTTTTTTTTTTTTTTTACCCAAAGCAGTCGCTGACAATCCTTGCCAAGTTGAGAGATATTGAAACCCCAGATATTGATGTGAAATATTAGGAAATGATTCTACTGGGGATCCTTCTCAATGAACAATTAAATCTCATTCTTACTCTGAAATTACAGAAGTAAGTTTAACCAATTGCTCTAAGCTTCCTTTTTAAGAGTATCTTCTAAGGCAACAATTTAGTAGAAAAATAACTGCATGTTGTTGTTTGAGAAATTCTGCCATTGTGAATTATTAATATGTTCAGTGGAACATTGTTCACTGAAGACAACGAAGGCCATTTCATAAAAACAATAAAACAGCATTTATGAAGTGACTTCCTTTGGGAATTCAGTAGCGTGAATACAGGCTTTGCAAATCAGCAACCCTTGGCTCACATCTTCTGCTGACACGTATAAGCTAGGTGGTTCCTCCTTGTCACACCTCCTAAGGTGATCATCTGCATGCCTTTCCATCCTATTTGTTTCACATCAGATATGAGTCACAACTCTTGATTACAATTAATGGTCCCAAAGGATTATCATAAGGCAGGTATGGCCTAATGGAGACGGTCCTCATCAGAAAGCCAGTTTTCCACAATGGTCATCTTGACTCTGTTCTTTGTTGGTGCTGTGATCTTCTACCTGCAAAGGTTACTGTCATTCTATTGGCTGTAGCCAATAATGTGGCACAGCTTACTGCAAATAGCAAAACTAGGCAATTGTCTCTGCTAGAGACTTAAAAAGCTGAGCTTTTTAGATGGCTGTACCACCTCTTCAGCTATATTCTGTGGCAGCTCCTGCCAACACATGAAGATAATGTATTAAAAATTACTCTTCTTAACGGATAGCTCAATACCCATTTTATTAATTTATTGCAAAGGTCAATGAAATGTAAGATACACTAAGCGGTAGCTGTTCTGTAATTATCTGCTTCAAGACTGGGGAAGTAGGAAACTTGTCACACCTCCTAAGGTGATCATCTGCATGCCTCTCCATCCTGTTTGTTTCACATTAGATGAGTCACAACTCTTGATTACAATTAATGGTCCCAAAGGATTATCATAAAACTAATTTCTAGTTAAAGAACGTTGAGGAACCATACAAATGATCACATAGATACGGCTGTTTTATAAATAATAAAAATGAATACACCGAATTTTTATAGTTTTAAAATAAGATACTTCTCCAAAAGGCCCTATAATAGTGTAAACCAAGCATTTTAACCCAATGCAAACTCTCCAGTCCACCATGGACAGACAATGCGTTGTTTTGGTTTGTTTTTTGTTTTGTTTCTCTGCTTAATTATGCTAAGATCTAGCCATATATCTAGCTATGCAAGAAAATCAAGAAGCATAGTAGTTATGAGCACAGGTTTGGGGGTCATAAAGATGTGTTCTAGAACCCTGAAGTATCACTTAGAAATTCTGTGACCTTGAACAAGTTACTTATCCTTTGCAACCTCAGTTTATCTATACAATCAGGACAACAGTGCGTATTGAAGACAGATTCTGTGTAATTCAAATAAAGTAATGTATTTAGTATTTCCAGCTTAGTTCCTGGAAAATAACAACTGCCAACCTGGTTTATTATTGTTATTATCATTATTCTTCTTATAAACATCACTCTTAAGAAAGAATTTACCGTGGAATCAAACTAGGAAGGAAGGCAAGTATGAAGCTAATCTAGCCAATCTCCAGGTAATCTAAACCCCTGAAGCAAACATTAGCACAAGGGAAACAGTGTATTACTACAAGACCTACTACAGCGTTATGATTATTAGACTTCAATGAGCATGTGACAGACACAAATGGACACATTTCATTTCAAATGTGACCTGTGAAATGCATCTGGCTGGAAGGTTTTGCTTTTCAGTTGTGCACTTATATTATGGTGCAGGTCCTTCTGGTGTTACTATATATTATATGCAAATAATCAAATTTTCCTTCATGTTAAAGACGGTCTTCTTTTGTTCTCAAAATTCTTTGATTCTTTTTGGTATAATAAATGTCAGATATCAACAGACAAATATTACTCAAATGAACTTTGCAGAATAATTGATTTCCTCAAAGCCCCAATACAATCGCTTAAGAAAGGACTATATCTTAGAATGTTGACTTTCTAACCAATCACTTTTGGGGATTCCTTGGAGCAGACTTGTAATGTCAGCCTTGCTTTTTAAGTGGTTTTAAGAGATGGACTCTCTAATCTATCTTGAATTAATTTTCATATAAGGAGTAAGGAAAGGATTCAGTTTCAGCTTTCTACTTATGGCTAGCCAATTTTCCCAGCACCATTTATTAAATAGGGAATCCTTTCCCCATTTCTTGTTTTTGTCAGGTTTGTCAAAGATCAGATGGCTGTAGATGTGTGGTATTATTTCTGAGGGCTCTCTTATGTTCCGTTGGTCTATATCTCTGTTTTAGTACCAGTACCATGCTGCTTTGGTTACTGTAGCCTTGTAGTATAGTTTAAAGTCAGGTAGTGTGATGCCTCCAGCTGTGTTCTTTTGGCTTAGGATTGTCTTGACAATATGGGGTCTTTTTTGGTTCCATATGAACTTTAAAGCAGTTTTTTTCCAATTCTGTGAAGAAAGTGATTGGTAGCTTAATGGGGATGACATTGAATCTATAAATTACCTTGGGCAGTATGGCCATTTTCACAATATTGATTCCTCCTATCCATGAGCATGGTATGTTCTTCCACTTGTGTCCTCTTTTATTTCAGTGAGCAGTGGTTTGTAGTTCTCCTTGAGGAGGTCCTTTATATCCCTTGTAAGTTGGATTCCTAGGTATTTTATTCTCTTTGATGCTATTGTGAATGGGAGTTCATTCATGATTTGGCTCTCTGTTACTGGTGTATAAGAATGCTTGTGGTTTTTGCACATTGATTTTGTATCCTGAGACTTTGCTGAAGTTGCTTATCAGCTTAAGGAGATTTTGGGCTGAGACAATGGGGTTTTCTAAATATACAATCATGTCATCTGCAAACAGGGACAATTTGACTTCTTTTTTTCCTAACTGAATACCCTTTATTTCTTTCTCTTGCCTGACTGCCCTAGTCAGAACTTCCAACGCTATGTTGAAAAGGAGTGGTGAGAGAGGGCATCCCATTAATTCAAGATGGATTAGAGACTTAAATGTTAGACCTAAAACCATAAAAACCCTAGAAGAAAACCTAGGTAATACCATTCAGGACATAGGCATGGGCAAAGACTTCATGTCTAAAACACCAAAAGCAACGGCAACAAAAGCCAAAATTGACAAATGGGATCTCATTAAACTAAAGAGCTTCTCCACAGCAAAAGAAACTACCATCGGAGTGAACAGGCAACCTACAGAATGGGAGAAAATTTTTGCAATCTACTCATCTGACAAAGGGCTAATATCCAGAACCTATAAATAACTCAATCAAATTTATAAGAAATAAACAACCCCTCAAAAAGCGGGCAAAGTATATGAACAGACATTTCTCAAAAGAAGACATTCATACAGCCAACAGACACATGAAAAAATGCTCATCATCACTGGTCATCAGAGAAATGCAAATCAAAACCACAATGAGATACCATCTCACACCAGTTAGAATGGCAATCATTAAAAAATCAGGAAACAACAGGTGCTGGAGAGGATGTGGAGAAATAGGAATACTTTTACACTGTTAGTGGGACTGTAAACTAGTTCAACCATTGTGAAAAACAGTGTAGTGATTCCTCAAGGATCCAGAATTTGACCCAGCCATCGCACTACTGGGGATATACCCAAAGGATTGTAAGTCATGCTGCTATAAAGACACATGCACACGTATGTTTATTGCGGCACTATTCACAATAGCAAAGCAAAGTCACTGATGGACTGGATTAAGAAAATGTGACACATATACACCATGGAATACTATGCAGCTATAAAAAAGGATGAGTTTGTGTCCTTTGTAGGGACATGGATGTGGCTGGAAACCATCATCTCAGCAAACTATCGCAAGCACAGAAAACCAAATACCGCATGTTCTCACTCATAGGTGGAAACTGAACAATGAGATCACTTGGACACAGGAAGGGGAACATCACACATTGGGTCCTAATGTTGGGGGGGGGGGCAGGGGAGAGACAGCATTAGGAGATATACCTAATGTAAATGACAAGTTAATGGGTGCTGCACACCAACATAGTACATGTGTACATATGTAACAAGCCTGCATGTTGTGCACATGTACCCTAGAACTTAAATTTTTTAAAAAAGTTACATTTAAAAAAAAAAGAAAATAAAAGAGTTTGGTTTGATGATTTAAAAAAAAAAAAAAGGGATGGACTCTCACTGTGTTGCCCACGCAGGCTTTGAACTCATGTGCTGAAACAATCCTCCAGCCTCAGCCTTCCAAGTAGCTGGGACTACAGGTGCAAACTACTGTGCCTGCATGACATTAATAAACTCTAAGCAGATTTTAAAAGGAGAAGAAAGGATAAATCCTCAATTGAAGGTGTACGAAGAACTTGGCTTGGCAGAATGCAATTCTTCAATTTAGAAAAGGGCCAAGATAGCAAGGTTAACCACTACACCTGAAATGTATATGCACATGTGTGTCTTCGGACATGTATAATGATCACTTTCTTCCAGAACGCCAACACCCACTTTTAATCCTCAAGCTTCAAAGTAGAAAGAACTATGTGGAGTCATCTCAATCCAGCTTTTCTGAAGCAAAGCTGACATGTGGTTAAATGCTTCAGGGACAAGATACTGTGTTCTCAAGGGTCATGGCACCAGATAGCAAAAAAAAAAAAAAGAAAGAAAGAAAAAACCACCAATCTCTTGGAGATTGGCACCTTCTGGAAGCTCCTACTCCCAAGTATCCAGAGAATGTTACTAACAATTTTTATTATTACAAATGTGTCCAGGCAAGGTGGTATGTGATGTTCCCTTTGTACCTCCCCTGGGCTAGGCTGGGTGGGGCAGGATGTTGAAGAAGAGTTTGTCAGGCTCTGTGGGGCATTAGAGTGGATCTAGAGTGACCCTCCTTCTCCACTGTCACCTTGTCTTGGAGGTCATAATGGTGAGATATTAAAGGCCACTTTGAGAAAAAATAAGAGGTCTTCATTATAAGCCACATTAAAAGAGTTCTATAGTGGCCAGGCATGGTGGCTCACGCTTATAATCCCAGGTGGGTGGATCACAATATCAGGAGATCGAGACCATCCTGGCTAACACAGTGAAACTCCGTCTCTACTAAAAATACAAAAAATTAACCGGATGTGGTGGCGGACGCCTATAGGCCCAGCTACCCAGGAGGCTGAGGCAGGAGAATGGCGTGAATCCGGGAGACGGAGCTTGCAGTGAGCCGAGATTGTGCCACTGCACTCCAGCCTGTGCATCAGAGCGAGACTCCATCTCAAATAATTAAAATAAAATAAAATAAATAAAATAAAATATAAAATAAATAAAATAAAATAAAATATAAAATAAATAAAATAAAATAAAATAAATAAAATAAATATATAAAATAAAATAAAATAAAATAAAAATAAAGAGTTCTATAGTGCTGAATCAGAATCAAAGTTCCATAGGCACATCAGGGCCCAGCTGAAAGTTATAATCAATCACGAAGGGGATTAGTAGGTGCATTTCAGCTGGCTAATTATAGCGGGGAGAATTATACTTGGCAAGCCATGATGTTATAATCTGCACAAGGCAATGAGTTGTGGCTGTGTGATTTCAGGTGCCTTTACATGTTATTGCAGAAGGAAAGAAAGCATCTCACCAGCTGCCAGTCAAAAAAAAAACAAGGAAAAGAAAATTTGTTTGGATTGCTTATATGTATCAATGCAAGTGGGGGAGTCATAATATGTTTTCCCAAATCTTTTACGATGGTGGCTGACACAAGACTAGATTCCCGAAGACTAGATATTAATAGAGGGGTCTCCACTGAGACGAGGGAAGACATAGAGGTCAGGGAAGTGGGAACTCCAGGTGCACTGCAAAAATCTTCTGGGAGGGTCAGGGTGACAGCAAATCCAGAGAGCCCAAAGCAGAGATCACTGCCCAAAAGATGTCGAGATAAGAATCCTTCCTCTGGAGGCATGACAGTAAACAAGTTGGGATCAAGTGGAATGACACAGTCTGGTCTTGAGGGTACTGGCCTCTGAGAGCTACTGTGGCTGCTAAAGACTTTTTCAGGATTGACAGGAATATAAATTGTAGACACTTCAACCTAGCTGAATGTTAGAGCCCAGGGATAAAACTAAGGTAACTGTGTACCAGGCTCAATGAATAGGTCAATTGATAGTAATTCTTTGCTAAGTACAGCAGTTATCTCTAATCTGAGAGGGACAACTCATGGCTCCCAGTGCATGTCTGAAACTGTGAATAAAACTAAACCCTATATACGTGGGTTTACTATGTTTTTTTTTTAATTTTGTATTTTTGATTGATATGTCATAGTTGTACATATTTTGGGGGTGTGTGTGATATTTTGATACCCGAATACAATGCGCAATCATCAAATAAATGTAAACAGGACATCCAGCACCTCAGACATTTATCTTTGTTTTGGGAGCATTACAATTCCTCTCTTCTAGCTATTTTGAAATATACAATAAATTATTTTAACTATAATCTATGACTCTAATATCAAATACTAGAACTTAGTCCTTTTACTGTACATTTGCATACTTTACCCAACTTCCCATCATACCCTGCTCCTTGCTTCCCTTCAGACCATGGTAACCATCATTCAACTCTCTACCTCCATTAGATCTGGGTTTTTTTTGCTCCCATCTGTGAGTGAGAACATGTTTTTCTGTGCCTGGCTTATTTCAGTTAACATAATGACCTCCACCTCTATTCATGGTGCTGCAAATTGCAAGATTTCATTCTTATGGCTGCCGAATATTCCATTGTGTATATATACCACGTTTTCATTATCCATTCATTTGTAGATGGATGCTTACATTGATTCCGTATCTTGGCTATTGTGAATAGTCCTGCAATAAACATGGGGGTGCAGACGTCTCTTCGATACTGAGTTTCATTCTTTCAGGCATATATCCAGTAATGGAATTGATGGATTGTAAGGTAGTTCTATTTGCAGTTTTTTGAGGAACCGTTATACTGTTTTCCATGATGGCAACAATACTTTACATTTCCATTAACATTGTAGGGGTATTCCCCTTTCTCCGCATCATGACAATCATTTGTTATTTTTTGTCTGTTTTATAGTAGCCTTTCTAACTTGGATGAGATGATATTTCATTGTGATTTTTATTTGTGTTTCCCTGATGATTAGCAATGTTCAACATTGGCCATTTATATGTCTTCTTTTGAGAAATGCTTATTCAGTTCTTGTGCAAATTTTTAATCAAATTATTTGTTTTTTTTTTCTATTGAGTTGTTTGAGTCCTGTATACATTCTGGTTATCAATCCCTTATCATACGGATAATTTGGAAGTATCTTCTCCCATTGTGTAGGTTGTCTCTTCACTTTATTAGTTGTTTCTTCAGGGAAAGGACAGTCTCTTTAAAAAATGGTGCTTGGGAAACTGGCTATCCATAAGCAGAAGAATGAAACTGGATCCCCATTTCACATTATATATAAAAATCAACTCAAAATAGATTAACATCTTAAATGTAAGTCTGAAACTATCAAACTGCTAGGAAAAAAAAAAATTGAAGAAACCCTACAGAACATTGGTCTGGGCAAATATTTTCTGTAAGACCTCAAAAGCATAGGCAACAAAAGCAAAAACAGACAAATGGGATTACATTGAGCTAGAAAAGCTTCTGCACAGTACTAAATTTTTTCCATTTGATATCCAAGACAGCTACTAAGTGACTAATGGGGGAGGGGTGATATACATAGCATGGATGAACTGGCCAAAGGGATGACTCATGTCCCAGACACGACAAAGCAGGAAGGTATGCGATTTCATTGTGCTACTCAGAATAAAGCAGAATTTAAAACGTATGGATGGCTTTTTCCCATAATTTTCTATTTAATATTTTTGGACCACAGTTGACCATGAGTAAGTGAAATCATGAAAAACAAAACCATGAATAAGGGGGGATTACTGCATTTACTAACACTTCTTTTTCATATACTATGTTTTTTTTTAATTTAAAATTCCAAGAATAAAAATGGCAAGGTAATTATCAAATGTTAATATCTTATTAGAAGCAAATGAAAATGTACTAGAACCTTCTGACAAAAGCACAGAAGAGAAAAATTTAATCATCTCCAGCCCCAAAATTATTTCAAAGCTTTTATGTTTCATTCTCCTACAATAAACACATACTACGTACAAACGTTTAATATGATCATCATCACAGTGATTTAAGATAAAAGCTCAGGCATATAATAAAAAAAGACATTCAATTTCTAGACTCAAAATTTTCTTAAATTGTAAATGGTTAAATATTTGTTAGAAAATGTTTTTCAGGATTTATTGCTATGAATATTCACCTTCTCCTCTGGATTTTTTCCTAGGGCTTCATACTCAGATTCATGCACTGTCTAGCTCACTCAAGTGGAGGGGTTGATTTTATAATAGATTCATCTATACAAATTAGAATTAACCCAAACGGGAAATATCTTAGGTTATTCTCCTCAGCTCCATGTTATAAATATAGAGGCTAAGTTATATTAATATTTCAAGTTAGAACTAGATACCAGTTCCTAACAAAAAGTTAGGACAGACTATAGAGTGATGTCATTGCATACATATTGATGAGACGGTTTTGCATAGAATAATGCTGGCGACATTATACTAAATATAAGATAGAAAATTATGTGTATATACATAGTGTACACTATGTTACTATCCTATGTATGGCATGTAAACATCAAAATATTAATAGTCATTATCTAGGGGCATAGGATAATGGTTGAATGTGATTACATTTACTATTATATTCTGTATGAATATTATTTTACTACCACAGTAAACAAAATCAAAATAAAAATATTTTTGAAATGACATTGGAAAAACTAGTATTTAAATCATGAATTGATGGATTAAATAAAGCATATCTAAGGATATTAAATACATTTCTTAACTGAAATGTGATTAGTTATAAGGTCTTGGCAGATGATATGGTCTTAATACTTGGCGATTTGCCCTTTGTTTTGTATTATAGTTGCATACTCTAAACAATAGTAAGAAACTGTTTCAAAATATTTAAATAATAATGAAATAGATTATCAAAATGCCACTCAATTCCATAGATTTACAAGAGAAAAGAAATTCCCAGGCCACCCAATCTTCCTCCTCATAAGCCCAGAGTTTTCAACCTAGCACTAAGAAAGTATTCTGAAAAGAAAAAAAAATACATATACACACACACACACACACACACACACACACACACATATATCAGGCTGACACATTTCGAAGTGCTAATGGAAGCTATATGCAGTTATCAGCTTAGCATCCACATCTATTCAAGACTTTATTTAGATGATTGAAAGAAATTCACTTAAATGTGAAGAACTGTGAAACTAACTGGCAGATAGATGAAAAATGAGAAGTATTCCATCTATTTAAAGACCATATATTTTTCCCTTAGATAGTAATATGCTCATTCTTAAAAGTTTGAATATTGCCACTAAATGTTTCACAAAAATTTTGTTCTCTCACCAACCCAGAAAATGATCCACACTGATAAATAGGAGCTGCTTTCTGTATTGATACTTCCGTGTAATATTAGTATACTTACTTAATTGTCCTAATGTGAGCAATTTGAACATTAGCAAATGCATAAAATATTTACTCAATTATTTTGCACTCAATGTTGTGAGATATTTAGAATATAGAAATGTAACACACAATTATTAAAATTCAGGTATTTTCAGTCTAATTACAGTGATAAGATGACCAACCTAGATAGACTCATGAGTCTAAGGATGAGGAGGGCTTTAGAGATCATTTTCTTTTTGTTTTGTTTTGTTTGGAGATGGAGTCTCACTCTGTCATCCAGGCTAGAGTGTAGTGGTGCCATCTCAGCTCATTGCAACCTCCGCCTCTCAAGTTCAGGCAATTCTGCTGCCTCAGCCTCCTGAGTAGTTGTGATTACAGGCATGCAACACCATACCTGACTAATTTTTAGTAGAGATGGGATTTCACCAAGTGAGCCAGGCTGGTGTCGAACTCCTAACCTCAAGTGATCTACCCACCTCAGCCTCCCAAAGTGCTGGGTGGCATGAGCCACCGCGCCTGGCCTAGAGAGCACCTTCTAGTTCAATAATTTATTGCGGTCCATCTGTCAACCTATCACCCACTCCTCTTCCAAGAAAATACAATGAAGCTTCCAAAAAGGAGTGACAGGGAGCAGGTGAAGTAAGGCATGGGTGAATCTTCTTGGCCAAAGCAAAACAGAGAAAAGAGAGCAGAGGGCAAGAAGGTAACCAAAATATGACATGAAAATGCACCAAATACTTCTAACATTGACAAGATTTGGTGACACAAATAAAACCGCTTGTGAGGATCCAAAATGTAATGTTTAAAATTACTTGAAAAAATATTGTTCCATAAATTATGTATAGGAATGCTAAAATACCAGGAACAAATAAATATAAAATACAGGTTTTGTTGTTTTTGTTATAAATACCACACCCTGTGGTAGACACATGAAAGCAGCATCATCCTTTTAATATTCTTTCTCCTTCTTGGAACTTGAAAACAAGCAAGCAAACAAGGTAATAAATGGATGAACTGATAATACTTGAATAGAAAGATAGAATAAAAAAACTCAGCTCTTTTATTATCAATGGAAAGTCATTGAGTGAAAAGTTCTGTAAAAGTAAGAAGTGGGCAGAAACCACACGGAGAGAGAAACAGAAAAAGCTAAGAGAACTCTGTTGTTACCCAGCCCACCACTAAAATTCTAAAGGTGGGGCTCACACTGAAATACTGAATCTGTAATTCCTGCCTAAAATAGCTAGAACTAGAGTTGCACTTAATTATAAACTCAAACAGAAGCCACAAAGGGAAGGCTGGAGGAAGGGGAAGAATACAAAAGCCATTCAGATAATGTCAAGGGCTTAGCAGTAAGCAGCAGTTTTCGGTTTCATCAAAAATACACATGCTGAGGGTGGAAGCTGCCTTGAGGTACATTGGCTGCGCCCCTTATTTGCAGTAACCAGTGACTACACTGGTAAGCACAGGACTGTGGCTGAAACATCCCAGGACATAGTCTGAGAAGATGTGCAGCTCCCCAGCAATCTTATAGAGGAGCTATGCTGGCAAGACGTCGTCTGTTTCTGAGGCCGTAGAGAGACACCCTCACAGCTGTGAAAACTGCATGTGTGACCAGGTCTTTCAGGACCCTGAAGCTACTGCAAATAGCTAAGAAAAATCCACCTGATAAATAGACAAGCCAGATAAAATAATTCATCAAAATATCAATACAAAGATACATGAAATAAAATGTGGAAACAGCAAACTAACCAATAGATGAAAGCCCATAAAGAAGAAATTCTACAAACACAAAACCTTCGACGAAGCCACGATCTTTCTGAAGGATTACAAAGGATAAATAAAGGAACAAAGAGAAAAGATAAAACCAGAGGAGAAACTGGAATTCAAGAAAATGAGTGTAGGAGACTATAGTAAAGGGGAAAATTATCACAGAGAAGACAAAACTAATGATTCAAAAAGAGAGCATGAACTTGTTGACATAGTAAAGGATTTAAAGGTTAGAAATAGGAAAAATAAAAAAATTAAATAAAAGTGTTTAAAATAACTAGAGAATATGTATGTGTTCCATATATATATGATCTGAAAACTTAAACGATGCATATATTCTCCAGTTATTACATTAATAGTATATGCAAACACACATACACACACACACACAATCCAGGCAATAAAATATCCAATATAGGTATAAATAGTATTTCCAAAGAAAAACTATACATGCATATAAATATGTACCACCACCACACCACTACTGTTTAACACTATATTGTACTGGAGGACTCAAATTGAACACTACAGCAAGAAAGTGAAGAAAGATGAGGCAGGTAGGTGGATAATGGTTAATAAAGAAGAAATCGTCATTTTCACAGGAGATGTGATTTGGAGTATGGAGTAAGTCCAAATACATAAGGATTACATTCTGAAAACTAATAGAAGTTTAGCAGATTTGATGGGTAGAAATCAAAGTATAAAATTAACCTTATTGTTGTACACTAGCCCGTATAAGTTTGATAACTGTGAAATATACATAATACATATGTTTACGTTTTTATATGTGTAATCACCAACAGTAGCTTAAAATTTTCAAGTATCCAATAAGATAGTTCATTAAAAGTAGCAATACTACTTGAGGGAACATGAGAGATAGTGAATATTAAATATTAAATATCATCTAAACAAAACATATATAACTTTTAATAGATTGCATAAATCATTATTGAACAGAAGTCAATTATTTCTACATGATATATCAACTGGGTGTAATTCTGACAGTAAGCAGTTTTTTTGTTTTTTGTTTTTTGTTTTATTTACGTATGTGTGTTTGTAGAGCAGATTCTACAATATAGAAACACAAAGAACAAAACAGACATTCTTGTACAGTAACAAAATGAAAGAATTATATACCAAACATTAATATCAATAATAAAGCCATAGTGATTAAGAGAAAGTGATATTGGCAATGGAATACATAAACCAGCTGAACAGACTGGAGAGTGTAAACAGAAAAATACACACAAGGCAGAAGTGGCAATCTACAGCAGTGGATAGAAAGAGGCTTCTTTTTTTCAGTAAGTAGTAATGGAGAAATTCAGTATCTCTATTTGTTAATAAAGTGAAATTGGATGCCTTCTCCTTATGCTCAAAAATCAACTTCAGGTGGGTTATGGACTCAACTCTAAAAGGGGTAATTACAAACCTTTCAGGAAATCATGAAGAATCTCTATGATTTTGGACTGAAGAGCATATTTAAGCAAGGTTCAGAAACAACTAACTTAAAGAAAACAACTGATAAATTTGACTACATTAAAAGCAAGGTTTAGTTTATGAAAAATTCAGAAATAAGAGGGGAAATTTACATAGAAAAAAATACTTTAAAAAGCACTGGTAGGCATTTACTAAATGAGAAACTTGCCCTATAGCTCCCTTAATGTAGACAATAACTAATTAAAAATGTGTTCAGACTCTTTAAAAATTAAAGAACCTAAAATTAATACTGCAAGGAAACTCACTACATAGAGATTGGCAAAATGTATTTTTTAAACAAGAACATAAAATAAGTACAGATAATTTCAAATTATTGAAGAGGATGTATGAGAACGGCAATTCCCAAGAACTTCTGGTGGAAGTACAAATTGATTCACCATTGTGGACCATAGTTTGACATTACATAATATGACTGAATGTATAATTGTTCAATAACTCAACGATTTAATTGTTAGGTAATATCTCAAAGTAACGCACGAGCCTGCACACCAATACGTACATTAAAATGTTCATAAAAGCATTGTTTTCACAGCTTAAAACAACTCATCTGCATGACTTTTAAGAAAACAATAAATAAATTGTGCAGTGTGCATACAAAGAAATAACACAGTGAACAACTGTATAAACCAAATCTACTTGTAACAACATGGATGGAATTCATCAAAATGATAAAAAAGCAAGATACAAAGAATATTAAATAGAGTTAAAAAGCATGTGTAACTACATTTTATTGTTTAGAAATAGACAAGTGGAAAAACTATGAAGAAAAGCAAAGAAATAAAGTGAATGATATAAAATGAATTCTTTAGAACAGCTGTTTTGATCAGATGAATCTCCTGGTGTGGTTTCTTGCTTGTTGGTGAAACTCTAAGTCTTTGCAAATTTCCTTAGCCTGCCCTTTTGTTTCATAAGAAATAATTTCGTCCTTTTCCGTGTTAATAATGAGTTTATATTATTTTTAACTGACAAGGGTAATCAATAAACCAACTAGAAGATTAATACTTGTATTAGGGTATCGTATAATAATGTCATAAAATAATATTGTTTAGTCATGTACCACGTAATGATGTTTTAGTCAATGACAAACCGTATTTGTGATGATGATCCCAAAAGATTACAAGGGAGTTGAAAAACTCCTGCACCCTAGTGACAAGCTGCCTTTCTAACATTGTAGTGCAATGCAGCACTCTGGTGTTTTGTGATGCTGCTGCTTAAACAAGCCTCTGTACTGCCAGTCATTTAAAAGTATAGCACACACAATTATGTACTGTACATAATACTTGATAACAATAAGTGACTATATTACTGGTTTATGTACTTATTATATTATGCCTTTTATCATTATTTTAGAGTGTACTCCTTCTATATATAAAAAAGTTTACTGTTAAACAGCCTCAGACCGGTCCTTCAAGAGCAATTACAGAAGAAGGCATTGTTATCTTAGGAGATGACAGTTCCATGCATGTTATTGCCCCTGAAGACCTTCCAGTGAGGCAAGATGTGGGGTGGAAGACACTGATGTTGATGGTCCTTACTCTGTGTTTGCCCAAGATAATGTGGTTTCTTTTTATTTTTGGTCTTACATTTTAACAAAATAGTTTAAAATAAAACATAAAATAAATACGAAAAAGCTTATGAAATAAGGATATAAAGAAAACAGATTCACTATAGGCAGTGTACTATAAATTAGAGCTTCAGAATTTATTGTATAGCTGTACAACGTGTCTGTTTTATTTTAAAAGAGTCAAAAAGTTTCCAAAAATTAAAAAAACTTAAAGCCAATTTATTATTGAAGAAAAATAATTATTTAAATTTAGTGTAGCCTAAGTGTACAGTGATTATAAAGATGACAATAATGTAGGTCTTCACATTCACACACCACTCACTTGCTGACTCACCCAAAGCAAATTTCAGTTCTGAAAACTCCAACCATGGAGAGTGTAGGTATAGTATTTTTATCTATTATATTGTATTTTTATTGTAACTTTCCTACGTTTAGATAAACACCAACCATTGTGTTACAGTAGACTACAGTTTTTGGTGCAGTAGCATGCCATACAGGTTTGTAACCCAGGAACAAAAGTCTACACCACATAGAGTAGGTAGGTAGTAGGCTATACCATCTAGGTTTGTGTAAGTACAATTTATAATGTTTTCACAAGAACACATTTCTCAGAATATATCCTATCATTAAGTGACACAATTCTGGGTAAAAATCTTATATAATAATATGTATCTTCTAAATTCAATAGCCAATAGCTACTTTTGTTTATTTTTATTTTTTATCTTTATGTTTAATTGACATGTAAAATTGTGTAATTTTAAGGTAGACAACATCATTTGAGATATATATATATATAGTGAAATGATTACTATAATCAAGTTAGTTAACACAACTATCACCTCAGCTAGTTACCATTTTTGTTTTGTCTTATTTCAAGGTGAGAATAAGATTTACTATATTAGCAAATTTCAAGGATATAATGCAGCATTGTTCACTATAGGCAATGTAGTATAAACTAGAGCTTCAGAACTTATTTATCTTATAACTGAAGGTTTGTACGTTTTGGCCCACACCTCCTCACATCCCTTATCTTCCTAGTCCGCGGCAACTACCATTCTACGTTTCTGAGACTTCAATATTTTAGATTCTGTATATAGGTGTGATTATATTGTCTTTCTCTGACGTATTTCATGTAACATAATGCTCTCAAGATTCACCCATATTGTTGCAAATGGGAAAATAATATCCAATCATATTCCATTTCATTTTAATGACTAATATTACTTTGCATTTGCATACCACAATTTATGTATCAATTTATTCATATAACATGTATTGTCTCCATGTTTTGTAACTAGGGTAAAATCTTAAGAGAAAGAAAAATGGAAACACAGCATATGAAAATGTATGGGATGCTGCAAAGGCAGATCCAAGAAGGACATTTATAGCAATAAATGCCTACATTTTAAAAAATCCCAAATAAACAACCTAACATTATACCACGAAGCACTAGAAAAATAACAAAGGAAGCCTAGAGTTAGCAAAAGAAAGAAAATAAAAGCAGAGTATAAATAAACAAAATATAAAATAAAAATTTAAAATAAAACAAAGAATTAGTTGCTTTCAAAGATAAAATTTGCAAATCTTTAGCTAGTATAAGTGAAAAGAGAGATAACTAACATTAATAAAACTATAAATGAAAGGAGACATAATGATTGATTCCTCGGAAATATAAACTATTATAAGAGACTGTTATAAGCATTCTATGCCAATGAATTTGATAAACTAGATGAAATGAATAAATTATTAAAACAGGCATCTTATGAAGATTGAATTATGAAGACATAGAAAATCTAAATGGGCCGATAATAAGTAAGGCAATTCAGTCAGCAATCAAAAACATCCAAATAAGCAAAAGCTCAGGATCTGATGGTTTTCCTGATGAATTTTACCAAACATCTGAAGAATAATACATACTAATTCTTCTTAAAATCATCAAAAAATTGAAGAGCCAGGGACATTTCCAGACTGATTTTAGGAGACCAATATTATTTTGATACCAAAGTCAAACAAGCTCACAAAAAATTACGAGTCAATACCCCTGATGAACATACATGCAAACATGTTCACAAAATACTAACATATAAAATTTAAGAACACATTAAAAAAATTATACACCGTGACCAAGCAGGGATTTACTCCTGAGGTGCAAAGATGGTTTAACATACACAAATCAATTAATGTAATGCAATACATTAACAGAATGGAGGACCAAAAACATATAATAATCATGATAGAAGCAGAAGAGCATCCAACAAATTTCAACACTCTTTCATGACAAGAAATGCTCGAGAATTTGATTTAGAAGTAACGTACGTCTACACAATAAAGGGCATATATGAAGAGCCCACAGTTAACATTATACTCTAAGGTGAACTGCTGAACATTTTTGCTTTAAATTCAGCAATAAGACCAAGATGCCCACTTTGGCAACTTCTATTGAATAGGCTTCTGGAAGTCTTTGCCAGAGTAATTAGGCAAGAAAAAATAAATAAAATGCAACCAAATTGCAAAAGAAAAGTAAAATTGTCTCTGTTTGCAGATGACATTATGTTAAATATTGAAAATTCTAATCGCACCACCAAAAACGTATTAGAACCAATAAATTCGGTAAAGTTGCAGGATACAAAATCAACATACAAGAATATTTTGCATTTTATACACTAACAATATACTCCTTGAAAAAGAAATTAAAAACTTAATTCCATTTCCAGTTGCATCAAAATAGGTACTTTTGAATACTAACCATTAAGAACAAGAGACATACATATATTATTTAGGGTTATAGCGGTAGCTGACATCAGATTTAAACATAAACATGTGCACAAAGTAATTTCCCTGTGTGGGCTGAATGACAAAGTATTGCTTTTGTCAAATGCTATTTTGATATTTTGACTTGATTTTATGTATATTATCGACTTTGATGTTTTTGTCAACATGTAAAACAAACAAACAAAAAAAAAAAACGAAGCAGAAAACACCAATAAAAGTCCAGGAACAAACACCAAAATCACAATAATTTGGAAGGTGTACACAAGAGAAAGAAAATGGGGGAAAGATAAGCAGTTTCTTTTGTCTGTCTGCTATCATTTTCACAGCCTTGCTTTTATCAGGAGTATCAAGATCTCATTAATCTCATACACTGAAGCATTTAGCAACCTGAAGTATAGGAACATATCTGCCTAGAATTGTGCCCTAACAATATTTTAGGTCATTAAAGATATTAACATACATATATTAATGTATTAGTATCTCCAATTTTCCTCACATCCCTATAGCATCTAAAACAGTTGTGTTCGTTATCTTTTGCTCCATACCAAATTACCCCAAGTATAATGGCTTAAAAACAACATACATTTATTATCTCACATGAGATAATAATGGAGTCTGGGCACGGTATACTTGATTTGATTTGGCTCAGGTTCTCTCACAAAGCTGCAGTCATGGTGTTGGCGGGGGCTGCAGTTATTCCATCAAGAGTTTGATTCTGATAAAGCTTCTCTTCCTAGCTTGCTTACTTAGTCCTTGCAGGATTCCGTTTCCCTACATGCTTTAGGATTGAAAGCCTCATTTTCTCATTGACTGTTGACTGGAGGCTTTTCTCAATTTATTGCCATTAAGTTCTCATCACACAGCAGCTCACAACGTGGCAGCTGGCTTTCTGTACAACAAGCCAGAGAGCCAGTCGATAAAGAACAAACAAGATGTAAATCAGAATCTCTTGTAATCCAGTATTGAAAAGTTGCACTGTATCCTGTTTGCTGTGTTTCATTGATTAGACGAGAGTCTCTTGGTATGGTCTATACTCAAGAGAAGTGGATTACACAAGGACACAGACCATGCACACTGGGAGGTGGGGCATTTCGGGCCACCTTGGAGACTGCTTCCACAACATTACAGAATATATAATAATCACTCAAAAAGATAGTGCAGCTTAATGAGAGATTAAGAATATGCCCTGTTCTAGAAATAACACTACACAGTTTTTGCTTTTATAATTTTATCCCATTATTGAGAAGAAAATATACTGACATGGTTGAGAATTAATTATGTGCCAATGTCTACAATACCTGTCTTTCCATATGTCATCTCATTTAACTCTTACCACCATCTTGAAATTATTCTTTCCTCAATTTACAGATAAAAATACTGAAGCTCTAAGAAGTGAAATAAGCTCCAAAAGCCACAGTAAACAAGTGTAGATGATTCTATAGCTCCAAGGTTTTTACACTGAGCACGATTCTTATTCTCCTCTTTCCTCATAGACATGACCCCAAGATTAGAATGGTCCGATGACACTATTTATCTTTTAAGGTCCTCACTGCTACACATACAGATGTTTTCCCACTGAAAGTCAAAAATCTGCTGATGGGCAGGAAGATGTCAGCACATTGCTGTAGCTCTCTATTCTCAGATAAATGGATTAGCACATTTCTCCTACTTATTTCTATACAAAATTTATTTTGTTTCTGGCAGCATTTATGCTGATGTCAATGAGGCCTTTCATGGGAGGCACCTTTTATTGCTGCTGTATGTCTTCTTCCTGCGTGCCTTCTTCCCTTCTAGAAATAAATATTTTACTTGGCCATCTGAGGAAATACTTTCCGCCTGGCACGATATTTATATATACATTTTCAAATATCATCAGAAGTGTGAATTTCATGTACAGTAATATATTTTGGGGCTTGATTTCACGCCTCCAGTGTAAAGCAAGTTTCTTACGACAAATGAAGGAAAGGAATATTTTAAAATAAAACTACTAATAACTTGGAGGTAACAGTTGTCTTGACATCAAGTCCCTACCTTAGCAAATGAAGGACATTCTTTACTAACTGGCTTTCTTACAAAATCTGTGCATTTAAACTGAGAGTTAATAATGGGCTTAATAATAGATGTCTGGTTAATCAAAGTCTCACGAGCAACATTTTAGCATCAGGGAAGCACGTCTTTGATAGAAATACATTTTTATCTTTGGAGATTTAAGTGGGGTTTTGGTACTAGAAGTTACAACTGGAGCTCTTGCACAGTTTGTTTAACATTTTCAAAACTTAAATTCTTCAATGATGTATTTTAGGAAGGTGTTCATGATGATTAAATGGTAATGTATGCAGTCTACTTAGCACAGTGTGGAATACATAATACGAGTTTCACGTTTTATCTTAGTATTACTGCTATAGATGCTGCCCTGCATCTTCCTGTTTTTGTTTTTTTTTTTTTTTTTTTTTTTTTTTTTTACTTCCCTCACTCTATTCTCAAGCATTTATTTCTTCATATATCCGACTTTCATTCAACAAATAGTTATTACTACCTTGGTAATCAACAGGCACTCACTCAGATAGACATCACAGATATCGAATAACTCAAGCACCCCACCAGCATGAAGTTCCCAGGAAAGGAAAAAGTTCAGGTGTGCAAATCTTCAGTTATTAAAGTAAATTATTCTGGGGAAAAAAAAAAAAGAATAAGAGACAGTGTCTATAACCATTAAGATAAATTGAGATTTTAACTTTGGAGCATATTAACAATGTCACAAAGAACAAATGGGACAGCAAACAGTTTCAAATATGTTAGCTATTAATCCAACTATATTTTAAAAACCTGTAAATATTAATTGTGTAAATGTGCTAAATAAAAGAAACAGGTTTGTTTTTTTTTTTCCCCCAGGCTGGAGTGCAGTGGCATGATCCTGCCTCACTGCATCCTCCACCTGCTGGGTTCAAGCGATCACGCTGCCTCAGCCTCCCAAGTAGTTGGGACTACAGGCACGTGCCACGACACCTGGCTAATTTTTGTACTTTTAGTGGAGACTTGGTTTCATCATATTGGCCAGACTGGTCTTGAACTCCTGCCCTCAAGTGATCCGCTGCCTCAGCCTCCCAAAGTGTTGGGATTACAGACGTGAGCCACTGCACCCAGCCAGAAAGAGATTTTTGACAAATTTTTAAAGGCATGTTTATTTTAAAAATTACTACTTTGAAGACCGATACGTTAAATGTAAAGAGTGGCCTAAGATTATGCTAAGTCAAATAAGCCAGTCTAGTCCTTCCCTCTCTCTCTTTCTCAGAAACACAAACACACATGCGCACAAATACACACACACCACCGCATGACTACACCTTTATAGAATAATAAAGTTCACAGAAAGAAGAATGATAGTTGCCAGGGTCTGGGGGAGGGGAGGGGGAAGTTTTTCTGAGTTTCAGTCAAGTAGTATGAAAGTTCTGGGGAGCTGTTGTACAATAATATGCATATGGTTGAGAATATTATGCTGGGAACTTGGAAATTTGTTAAAAGGGTAATTTTCTGTGTTTGCTACAGTTTAAAAGAAAAACAGAGACACACACTATGATAACACTAATCAAAAGAAAGCTGATGTAGTTATATTAACTTCATATGAAACAGCCTTCAGAATAAGGAAGATTACTAAAGAGTAGTAGCATTACATAATAATAAAAAAGTTATTTCTCCAAAAAGACATTGGCAAACCCTAAATATTCTATACACCTTGCAATTGGATGTCAAAAACACATGAGACAAAAACTGGCAGAACTGAAGGGAGATATAGACAAATCCACTATCATAGTTGAAGACATCAACACTCCTCTGCCAGTAATTGACAGATCAAGCAGGCAGAAAATTAGTAAGGATATAAATGGTCTGAACAACACTATAAATCAACTAGGTATAATTGACATCTATAGAATACTCCATTCAAAACCAGCAGAATGCGCATTCTTCTCAAGCTCACATACAACATTCATCAAGATAGACCACGTTTTGGGCTACAAAACACACGTTAACAAATATAAAATGATAGAAATTATGTAAAGTATGTTCTCAAACCACTAGGGAATTAAACTAGAAGTTAATAAGAGAAAAATAGCTGGAAAATCCCAACTATTTAGAAATTAAATGACACATTTTAAAATAACTCACTTGTAAGAAAGACTCTCAGGTGAAATTTAAGCAGCATTTTAAATGAAATGAAAATAAAATACGACGTATCAACATTTGTGCTATGTACCAAAGTCAGTGCCTAGAGGAAAATTTATAGCACTAAGTGCACATATTAGAAAATAAGCAAGATCTGAAGTCAATATTACAAACTTTCACCTTAGAAAACTAAAGAAAGGAGAGTTAGTTAAACCTATTGCCAGGAGGATAAAAAAGAATAAAAATATTAAAGCAGAAATCAGTAAAACTAAAAACAGGAAAACAGAGAAAATTAATAAAACACATACTAATTATTTGAAAAAATTAATCAATTGATAAACTTCTAGCCAATCTATCCAAAACAAAAAGAGAAAAAAAGAGAAAAGAAAAAATGAGTTGGCCAGTTGACAGTAAACAGATTTTGTCATGAGCGACACACAAATGACACACTGGGCTTATGAACTGAGAAGTCACAACGGTAGAGTCACAGGCTCTGCGTGGGCCCAACAGTATGTACTACCAACCACCAAGGCCCTTGTAGTTGCCGCCAACACTGAATGACCAACCTCCCAGCAACAGGGTTTGATACTGAAAACTCAATTCACCATCATTTTTGGGGGAGACCAAACAACTACTTGGTAATAAATTTATTTCAATGGAAATCTGCAGTCCTGTATTTATTTTTTTCAGGAATAGACAAATTCTAGGTATGGACTGCCTTTATAACCTATAGAATCACAATAAATACCGTAATCTGGAGCTTACAAAATTCTTGATTCACAGGCATTAAGTTCCTTGCAACATAGCTTCTGACCGGGGCATTCATTTTACAGTGAAGAAGCTGCAGAAGCGGGCCTATAACCGGTTATAGGTTCCACTAGTTATGTTGCACAATGCATCATTCAAAACCATCCTAACACAGTGTTGGACTGACCTGTGGAAGCCTCAGCTGAAGGAGCAACTCAGAGACAATACCCAGTAATAATGTGATTTTGGAGAACGCAATATACTTACCGAATAAGAAATTGTGTCCTGAATTGATGGGTTCTTGGTCTCACTGTGTCTAAAAATGAAGCCACGGACCCTCGCAGTGACTGTTACAGTTCTTAAAGACGGTAGTCCAGAGTTTGTTCCTTCAGATGTTCAGATGTGTCTGCAGTTTCTTTTTCCTAGTGGGTTCATGGTCTCGCTAACTTCAGGAGTGAAGCTGCAGACCTTCACAGTGAGTGTTACAGCTCATAAAGCCCGCGTGGACCCAAACAGTGAGCAGCTGCAAGATTTACCGTAAACAGGGAAACTACAACGCTTCCAAAGCATGGAAAGAGACCGGAGCAGGTTGTCACTGCCGCTAGGACAGCCTGCTTTTATTCCCTTATCTGACCCCACCCACATCCTCCTGATTGGTCCATTTTACAGAGAGCTGATTGTCCATTTTACAGAGAGCAGATTGGTCCATTTTGACAGAGTGCTGACCGGTGTCATTACAATCCTTTAGCTAGACACAGAGTGCTAGACAGAAAAGTTCTCCAAGTCCCCACTAGGTTAGCTAGATACAGAGTACTTACTGTTGTATTTACAAACCTCGAGCTAGACACAGGGTGCTGACTGGTGTATTTACAATCCCTTAGCTAGACATAAAGTTTCTCCAAGTCCCTACCAGACTCAGGAGCCCAGCTGGATTCACCTAGTGGATCAAGCACCAGGGCTGCAGCTGCAGCTGCCCACCAGTCCTGTGCTGTGTGTCAGCACTCCTCAGCCCTTGGGCATTCAATGGGACTGGACGCCGCTGCACAGGGGGCCGTCCTCATTGGGTAGGCTCCAGCTACGCAGGAGCCCGCAGCATGGGGGTGGGGAGGCAGCTGAGGCCGGGGAGAATTCTATCGCAGCAGCGGGCAGGCGGCACTGCTGGGGGACCCAGGGCACCCTCTGCAGTTGCTGGCACAAGTGCTAAGCCCCAGCCCGCAGCTCCGAGTGCAGGCCCAAGGAGCCCATGCCCACTCAGAACTTGCACTGTCCGGTCCTCGCCTGTGGCTCTCTCCACACCTCCCCGCAAGCAGAGAGAGCCGGCTCTGGCCTCCGCCAGCCCAGAGAGGGGCTCCCACAATACTGTGGCAGACTGAAGGACTCCTCCAGTGCTGCCAGAGTGGATGCCAAAGCGGAGGAGGCTCAAGAGCGAGGGCTTCTGTTGTCCAGTACAAAGAATGCATGTGTCTAGGAACCAGGTGGCTAGAAATGCCACTTATCACTCTCAGTGACCCAATGAGAGACTTTTCCTTCCCATCTGAACAACTGTGACTGCTGTGAAGTTAGGAGCCTTGGTCCCCAAAGGGAGTGTACTCATGCCTGGGGACACAGGGTTTCAAGGGCAGCCATTAAGGCACTATTAACTCCTTATGTGCAAGGGCCAGCAGGCAAGAAATGAAGTCACCGTCATGACAAGGTATGACTGATTAGCTGGAGGATATAGGGTTGCTGTCATACAATGGGGCCACGAGGAGTATGTATCAAATTCTGGCCATGAACTTGATTTCCTTTTACTCCTCGATTGCCCAACTGTGAACTAACCAAGTGCTGCAACCATGGCCTGAGAGCAAATGGTTAGCAGGGGCTAGGGCTCTTCAATAATGAAGGTATGAGTAACAGCAAAAGGGAAGCCTCTGAGGCCAGGTCAGGAGGATGTAGAATGAAGCATAGGGAAGGGAGTGGCAAGAACCAGTCAGTGCCTTGTGACCAATGGCAGTGTTAGAAATGTTTATCCTAAAACCTGGATGACTAGTTGATGAGTGCAGCAAACCACCATGGCACACGTATATCTATGTAACAAACCTACATGTTCTGCATATGTATCTCAGAACTTAAAAGTTAAAAACAAAAAACAAAACAAAACAAAAAAAGGAAAAAAAAAACATGGAATCAGTATGGTCAGATCTTTGAGTTTTTCAAAATAAACAGTTACCAGGGCTCATATATAAAAATCTCCCAATTGTTAAATGTTGGCAACAAATCATATACCTTAAAACATTTTTTGGTAGAAAAAAATACAACTGTGGGACTAACTTGAATCCTGGGCTGCCTGACTGTCATTCTCTTTTAAATTTTCATTAGGGTTTCACTTTAATTCAGTGTTCCAAATTCCTGGTACCAGTAAAAGGTATAATGTCTACAATCCAGTACAATATGCTTGGCTGATATAAGTGGAAAATGATTTTGCTGTTAATGTAAATGTGGCATTAAGGATATATTTTTGACTTTGAGAAAAAAAAAATGTTCATCCTACTAACTTTTGTCTTCAAGTCCTCCTCTGAAGGAAAGGCCTACTGTGAAGCTGGGAAACTGCCCACCAAACATGTTTGAGGACGTGGATTCTCACAGCGTAAGTGTACCTTGTCAGTCGAGGGAGTCTTTTGTTAGTCTCTTCCTCAAGGAAGGACCTGATGTTATGCCACAGGATATGCTTCAACATTCAATCTGGTGCCACACTATCTGGGAAGTCCTTAAACAATGAGAGTGTGAAAGTAGCAGGGCCTGGCCATTTCTGTCCTAGGTAGGACACTTTTCAGACACAGTGTGCTTCGACCAATTTCTACTTTCCCTATCCTCCTGTCCTTCACAGACATCAGATCAACATCGAATTTTTTAAGTTTTCTCAGAGCAACTTTATCTTTCACCGTTAAGTCTCTTTCATTCTTAACTTTATCTTAGCAGCTTTTTTCTCAGGAGAATCAAACTGGCATAACCTTTAAAACAAGTATCAATAAAACTATTTAAAAAGATCAATAATGAGCAAAAACCCTCCCTGCCCATATAAATGGCCTTCACCTTTTCCATGACCTTTTCTTCTGAGGGGAAAAAAAAAGTAAAAGGAATAAGAAAGGAGAAATAAAATTATTTATTTAAGTGGATAAATCTGAGTCATCTTACCCTGCTAATAGGAAGGATTTTAACAAGGCATAAGAGGGAACACAATCTACTAATTAATTCACCAGTCTTATTTTTCAAAGACTTTTTTTTTTTTTTTTTTTTTTTTTTTTGGAGTCAGAGTCTCGCTCTGTCACCCAGGACCAGAGTGCAGTGGCGCCATCTCAGTTCACTCCAAGCTCCACCTCCCAGGTTCAAGCTATTCTCCTGCCTCAGCCTCCAGTGTAACTGGGACTACAGGCACCTGCCATCATGCCCGGCTATTTTTTTTTTTATTAGTAGAGGCAGGGTTTCACTGTGTTAGCCAGGATGGTCTCAATCTCCTGACCCCGTGATCCACCCGTCTCAGCCTCCCAAAGTGCTGGGATTACAGGCGCGAGCCACCACGCCCGGCCAAAGACTTAATTTCTTTCTTTCACTGTCAGTTTTCATTGAACAACGTAGGATAATTTTCTTTGTCATTTACTCCCTACCTTTCAAATAGCACTGTTATAAAATGAAATAAAAATGTAAGCTTTAAATATTTCCTGGACACTGTAAGTTCTATTAAAATGTAAAATGTTGAGTGGTATCATACTAATTTTTATTTACAGCATTGCCAACATTGTCAGTATTCCCTTATGTTACTATTATGAGTTGGGTGCCTTGTGTTTCTGTGAAAAGTGTTTGGTCGCGTGGATAGAACCCAGTGTAGCAGCACAGGCAGAAACTGATTAGAACTCAGTCATTTGAAAGGATAGCTGTTATTTTCCTCCATTGCTTTGCTTTATCCCCTCAGTGCTTGCCCAATTCCTTGTTCAGTACAGGGGTATTGCTTCTGTGACCTCAAAACTACCTCTGAATGGGAAATTCAGCTGGGGAGAACCTGGACCTGAACCCATCCTGCTGGGCAGGGCTAGATCACAAATTAATTGTACTCCAGTGAGTAGTGTGTCTGGAGAGTCAATTTCTCAGCCATCTGAATTAAGGATTAGTCACCAGGCTGGCTGAGACTTCACATCCAGTCTCTGCTATGGCATTTCGTTTCTCTCCTATTCTATCAATTTAAAGCCAATCAAACCCTGAGGTGAAATTTATCATTTTTCATCTCAGAGTACACACTCCTTGAATTTTTACTGTGAAGTTTATATGCCTTTATAAAGTGCACAGGTCTATTTCTGTAGGTTTCTCTTGCCTCTGTGATTCACCCCATTACCGTTAATATTTCTGTCCCCAAAGAAAAATATAGGAGTTCTGAATTTTAAAAAACCCTCTGGTTGCATTTATAGCTTTCAAATAAACACATCTATTAAGATCCTCCTCGTTTTTTTAAAAATTTATAAATATAATTTATTATTTTCTGGATTTTTCTCTCTGCAGCTGCTGTTATCTTCACTTTTCCTCTAGAATATGTATTTTATTATAGCCATATTTCTTTGACCACTTTAAGTTCCTCCTACCTTAGAAATAAAATTTTCCATTGAGATGCCCATCAGATAAAATATTTCTCGCCAGACATATATTTACACAGAATGCATTAGAAAAGTAAATTCGTGTCATATTGTGGACCAGAAGAGATGCTAGCAGCAGTAAATCCACGTCAAGAAGACTGTAGGTTTTGTTGTGTTAAATGGTAAAATATATGATAGGGTATCTCTTTCTTATTAGTTTGTGGCTATCCCTAAGTAATCCAGAATTATTCCCTAAGGGCATATGCCATATGCAAAAGCAATCAAAAGCCTTTGGTTGGCGTCTCCTTTGCATGCCCCTTTAAATGAAGATGCACGGTGGGAACACATAAAAACTACCTGCAGCCAGCTGTTATTCACTGTTTTTCTGGCCCTTTTGCTCTCATACTTTCTCTGACAGTCTTTTAAACATAAATTATCAAACATTTTTAAACTACATCAGCTTCGTAGTTCTGATTTTAAATAGACAATAATTGCTTTCATTGCATCTTTATGTTACAGTGTAACTCCAGGGCTATGGTCTTTTTTAGAGTAATGTGAAAGTTAACAGTAAGTTATGACAGTAAGCTATTGCTTGTTTGTAAACTATTGTCAATTGAACATAATTTTCTTTAAGGCCTCAAACATTGACTCTTTTTCTTCTTCATGTGCTATAATGTTTTGGTGGTAACCATTTTTGTCATATAACTTTGATGTTTAAAACAAGTCTCTAGTTTACCGGTTGCTGGGATACAGCTGCAACATTCTTCATCTTTTCTCCATGATTGCTTTTGGATTTTTCTCACCTTCTGTACACACCCTCTCAGGTCTCCAGGCCTATAAGGCGACTGGGGAACTTTGGGTGTTGGTTAAGCTGGGAACTCATTAACAATCTATATTGGAATGCAGTGAGAATAGTCATATCCTAAACAATTACCAATTATAAAAATTAGAGAAATTGGCCAGGCACGGTGGCTCACACCTGTAATCCCAGCACTTTGGGAGGCCCAGGTGGGGAAATCACCTGAGATTGGGAGTTCGAGACCAGTCTGACCAACATGGAGAAACCCTGCCTCTACTAAACATACAAAATTAGCTGGCCATGGTGGCACATGCCTGTAATCCCAGCTACTCTGGAGGCTGAGGCAGGATAATCGTTTGAACCTGGGAGGTGTAGGTTGAGGTTAGCTGAGATTGCACCATTGCACTCCAGCCTGGGCAACAAGAGCAAAACTCTGTATCAGAAAAAAAATGAGAAATCTACCTACTATGTGATTTAATAAAATGAATGGTGGTCTGCTC
Organism: Chlorocebus sabaeus; assembly: GCF_047675955.1. Taxonomy (NCBI): domain Eukaryota; kingdom Metazoa; phylum Chordata; class Mammalia; order Primates; family Cercopithecidae; genus Chlorocebus; species Chlorocebus sabaeus. The sequence continues at coordinate 6,053,741 of NC_132913.1, read as the reverse complement.
AGACAATCTATATGTGCCTTTTTAGATTCAACATTTATAGATTATGTTTTTAAAGGGAAACACATGGTATTTCAGTTTCCGGGGGTTTAGCCATCTGTTCAGAAAGTCGTGATTGCCCTAGACAAATGTTTCTTCTGTTTTTAATAAACAAATTCCCAATTTGTGGAGATAAATCTCAAACCAAAGGGTTTGACAATGACCTGTACCAGACAACATGGTCAAGTAAAACATCACATTAGGTCAGGCATACATTATATTATTGTCTGCAACAGCTGTGTGATCCCGAACAAAAAGCAAATTTCATAAACTCAATTTTTGAATCTAAAGAATATTGTGTGGACCAGAGCTTAAATGTGTGGTAGTTTGTGGTTTCCGTCTTAACTATCAAGTTCTTCCATGTAGAGAATCTCTACAAAACAGTATTAATTCCTGTAAAGAGATATGCAATAGCCTAGGAGTTTCATACTCCCAAGCTTGCATCCCCAACGTAGCTCCAAACCATTCACTTCTCAATCAGTCTCTGTGTATACACATGGAGTCCTGTCTGGAATGGAGATTCCCAATTCTTAATAACAAATTTTCCTGAATGATAAAATTTGGAGACTATGCATTTTTCCACTTTATTACTTGAATTTTCTTGCTTTGGTTTTGTTAATAATTTTTTTTCTTTAAAAAGCCAAAAAGAAGGGAAAAAAAAAATCCTGCAGGTCTCTTAAGGATTTTATTATTTTTGTTTCTGCCTTTTTAAAAATACATTACCTGTCAGCTGATTTGAGAGCACAATTACACAGAACTCCACATATTTCCTCATCAATCACAGTTATAAGGCAGTGTAAAATCCTAAATATTTGCTGTGGTCTTTAGTGAATGAATTACTCCCATGTGTACTGGATTTATGCTAATTCACTGCAAATATTAGATCATGGAATGCTACATCTCTACTCTCCCATGGTGGACTTCACATAGTAAGTGTATACACTGTTTGAATCCATCTTAGCCAGCACTTCAAGTATTCACCACACAACCACCACAGATAGCAATCAAGGTAAAGCCTACTTACTAACAGACATCCACAAGTTCTCTACCACAACCCACATCATGGCACACGAGACCTCCGTGATCTGATCCCTGTCTGCTGCTCTACCTTCATCTCCAAACATTGCCTCCATTTTAGATTTGCCTGAAAACTTTAATATGTTTGTCTCATGCTGTACCATTGAACATGCTATTTCCTTTCTGTGGTATGTTCTTCTGGTAACTTTTACCTAATGAATTAATGCATATGCATCCCTTATTTAAGCCCAACTCTTCATATAGCCATTGTAACTTTCCAGACAGAATTAAGCCCTTGCTTCTTGGTTCTCCATAGTGCTGTACTCATGCCTCTATTTGAGCATCTATCTCTTGGTTGTGCTACTGTTTGTTTCCTGCCTCAGACTTCCTGCTTCCAGACCTACAGGGAACAGCTGGTTCTGTTTATTTTGAGGTTTCTAGCTCTTAGCAAACTGCCTGGAACCAAGTATAAAAAATGAATCACTAGAAAAATAAATCAATGAACTTTACTCTCTCAGACTTAAATTTTTAAAAATCCTAAAAAATAATAAAGTATTCTAATTAAAGCTATGAGCCAGAATAAGACACATACTATGGTAGAAACAAAGAATCTTGAAGTCTTTAAAGCGTTACTTTTCACTCACGCAAAATCAGTTGCATGTTCCAGGTCAAAGGTCTTCCTGGCAATTCAGGCAGAAGACAGCTCCATCACTCTGTGGCTTCTCCATCTGGAGCCTGGAGCCTCCTCAGTGGACCTGACAAGAAGAAAGAGAAGAGAAGGTTCTCAGATGGTCTATGGGAGACTTGAGGCCAGAAATGGTCCAGAACGTGTGCATTCATTCCTCATAAGCCGGAATTAGTCATGTGGTTACACCTAGCTTGAGAGAGGGAAAGTTTAATATTTCCCTTGACCAGAAGAAGAAGATAACCCATAAGGGCAAGTGCTCTTAGTTTTAATCATAGACATGGATACAAAACAGGTGTGATACTCTTAATTTGTTGTATGGAACCTAGGTAAGGTACAAACAGGAAACAAATAGCAGTGAATCCATTGTGGACAAACAGAATCTGCCCTTGTGGGATCCCAATTGAATTATGAAAAGAGACAGAGCTATCTTTGGATCTCGTAAAATAATAGAATGCCCAGATTTTCACAGAAAAAAAAAGAAATACAGCTACTGCATATGACAATGATTTATGGAGGTGACTCAGCTTAGCGAACAGGTGAGTGAGTAAGAAATTATAACTATCTTCAGATTAAAAACGCTGTTTCAGATGAGTGGACATGTTGCAGCAGAAAGGACTAAGAATAGGCTGTGTGAAGAAGTTCCTAATTTCTGTGAGTGTTACTGAATGTCCTAACAAGGGAAGATATGAAACCTATTTATTGGTTCATCAATTTTTCTGATTCAGATTTAGTGTAGTAGTATGGAAGAAATACTGAATCAAGTCTTCAAAGTTCTAGATATGGTTCTATCAGAAAATGCCAGCGTCATTTTTTATAAGTTATCCAAGCACACTATGTCAATTTATAATTCTGTAAGATGAAGGAAAATCAAAGACATAAGTTCTCAGATCTCTCTCAACTTCAAATATGTATACTTTTTGTAAATAACTTATTTATTCATATATTCATCCATAAAGATTTGGCACATGCACCCCAGAACTTAAAGTATAATAAAAATAGATAGATAGATAGATAGATAGATAGATAGATAGATAGATAGACAGACAGATAGATAGATAGATAGATTTGGTGCAAAAATTAGTTTAAAATTATTAAGAAAATCACACTCTGGTGTTACTCCAAAGCCACCTTCCACCTTCCTCCTCATTTCTACAACGTTTCAGGCTGCCTTTCTCGTGGTATGCCTTCTTCCTGTGAAAGGGGATTACTAGGTGTTGAACACACTTGTTGAAATCATTAGCCCTAATTGAAATATTATTCTTGAAGCAATCAGAATAAATAAAAGGACACTGACATAGGAAGAGATTAAAAGTGTGGAACGGTCCAAATAATGCACTGTGAGCATGAAATACTTATTGGTAGGGTCCTCCCGAGTTACCGCCACTGAATGAGAGGGTTTGCTTTAATCATGCCTTGAGAATAAAAACTTCAATTGTTTAAAATAGAAATCATTTAACTCTTGATTTCACACAAGTTTTCAAAAATCCCAAGATGATTTATTTCATAAAGGTCTTTTGAAAACTGAGCGATAATTACAATTTTTATTCACACCTTTCAGTAGACTATGGTAATATAATTTATGAAGCCATGATTTGACATGTTTATGTTGTCACATAAACTTAGAGGTTTTTCTACTTTCTCCCTCTAATCTATAGGTTTTTCTTGATCATATATATTGTCCCCTGGAAAGAATACATGCTTCTCAAAAATCCTGAAATCAAAAAAAAAAAAAAAAAGAATGGAAAGTTTGTTGTCCCCTAAGGTCCGGAATTTGTCTGAATGGCTTTGCCTCATGTAGACTTGCATGTCGGAACCAGCACTTATGGCTTTTGGAGGCAAATCTTAAAGTGAGCGACAGGCAGATTTAATCCCCCAGGACACAAAGGGACTTTTAACCACCAATTAGTGGAAACCAGCAGGCCAGGATGGAGCCCAGAGGAAGGTGACACAGGCGCTTCTGGGGACATGGAAATGAACATCTCGCCTTCCCTCTGACTGTCTCTTAGTCAGATCTGGCTGCCGTAACTACTGGCTGCCATCCCATACACTGGGTCACTTAAACAACAAGCATTCATTTCTCAATGTTCTGAAGGCTGGACAGTCCAAGATCAAGCTGTCAGCAGATTTCTTTATTGGAGAAGGCCTCATTACTGTTTTGCAGAGGGATGCTTTCTTGCTGCATCTTCACATAGTAGAGAGATATCATCTCCTTTTTGTCTCCACTTATAAGGAGTAAATTCCACTTATGAGACCTCCACCCTCATGTCCTAATCACCTCCCAAAGGCCCCATCTCTTCATACAATAATACCACCACTGTATTTGTAAGGGTTCCCCAGAGAATCAGAACCAGTAGAATATATAAATATCCAAGAGCAGGTGTATTATGGGAATTGGCTCATGTGATTACAGAGGCTGAGAAGAACCATGATACGGTGTTGTCTGCAAGCTGGAACCAGAAACTCCAGGGGGCAATTCAGTTCAAGTCCAAAAGCCTAACAGTGGAGCAGGGAGCACTGCAGAGTCCTAAGACCCAAACCCAGAAGCTACAACGACTGAGAGTGGGAGATGGATGCCTTAGCTTAAGAAGAGAGAGAAAGTTTATCTGTGTGCTTTTTATTCTATTTGGCCCTCACAGGGATGACACCTGCCCACATTGGTGAGAGTTATCTTTTCTCAGTACACTGGTTCAAATGCTAGTCTCGTCCTGAAACACCCTCGCAGGGTGAATGAATACGGGACTGAAGAGGATAGTTTAGAAGGAGTTAAGAGGCAACTAGGACTCCAGTGCCTAGTAAAACACCCCAAAATCATGGTTTACCAGCTAACTGTCCATTCCATAGCCAAATGAAGTTGATACAAAATTTACCATCACTATCACATCAGAGATGGGGGTCTCAACACACCAGTTTAGAGAGACACAAACTTTCAGTCCATAGCATTATGGCTATGCACAGAAATGCTCTCTTCTCTCTCAGACAAGACAGAGATGCAAGGCAGCAAGCCAAAGGGATCCTTCAGAGGCTCTCAAATTTTTATGCCCTATGCTTTAAGAATCACTTTCACCTTGTTTTGGTGTTCTATTACACACTTCTATAGTCTATTAAGTAGGGTGACTATAGCAAATAAGAATGTAGTGTCTATTTCAAGATAGTTAGAAGAGAAAATTTTGAATGTTGTCACTGCAAACAGGATAAATGTTTAAAGTGATAGATATGGTAATCATCCCAAGTTGATCATTATATAATGCCTCAAAACATTGCATTGTACCACAGAAATATCCACAATTGTGTCAGTTATAATTTTTTAATAATAAATGAAATAATCACTTTCCTCCCTTTCTAGGTTCTGTTGTCCCACTGCTCATAGCTTACTGTGCCGAGAAATTGTTCATGAGCTGGAAAAAGTCACCCAATGTTTAGCCCTCTAAGGATGTTGTAGAAGATACAGTCATACAGCAGCATGAGAAAATATCTTTGTGAAAATAAAATAGGGCTTGGATATGTGCCTTTCAATAGCAGTTGTAGAATTTTGAGTAGCTATTTTTTTGTGAGGCCCCTTTGCTCACCTTGCAAAACTGTAATAAAGATGTGTTGTTTCTGCTTTGATGTGACTGTGCCTAGCTTTGAGATGACAGGTCCTCATGACAGCCTTAACAGTAAGCACAGAACCTATTCTGCCCAGGGAAATATAAGGTGACTCTGCCAATGAGCTCTGAGAAAAGACTGTACTCCTTTACTTAAAAAGTACCTGGAATGACCTTCCCTCATGCGAAGCTACTATGAGGCAACATGAAGCAGGTGGTGGCAGCAGCCGCCATGTGGACATAAGACAACCAGACAAGAAACAAAAAAAGGGCATCTTCTGGGTGACTGAGCAGAAAGGTGGTGGCACCTGGGTCTGATGACATTGATCAGTTTCTGAGATGCTCCTGGGAAGGCTAACTTCAGAACATTTATAAGTACTCAGTGTTTTAAGTGGCAGTTAACTAATATGCTGTTCCTTCTTGTTAAGTGTATCTTTATTAATGTACCTACTCATCTCAGTTTTTACTCCACAGTCTGTCAGTGGCAAGGATAGTCATGCTTATCTGTGGAACCTAGGGTCCTCAAGATTAAAGAAGCAATTTTTTTTTCCAACATTTTTTATTATGTTTTGTTTTGTTTGGGAGGGACGCAGTGTATCTGTGACCAGAATAGTTCTTTGATTTTTTTTTTCTCTTTTCCAGAACACACAGGCAGGACTATTTACCTCTACCTTCCTTCTCTGATAAGTGATTATTCAAATTAGATAGAGAGTTTGTACTGTATTTCATTAGATCACAAATCGAAACTTACCCCTAACAAAGCTATCATCTCCACAAGGTGATTTTTCAAAACTCCTTATATATCTTCATCTAATTATTAGGCTACGTAGTATCAGTCAGTTTCTAACACAGATGGTGGTATAAGAGCAACAAATTCCATCTGGACAAACCAGATGGGCAAATGGGAGTAAAGCTGTACAGACAGAAATTATGGGCTTCAGAAAAAATTCTGACTCTTTAAACTGTATATATTTTTTTCTTGATGACAGCCTAGCCACTTATCAGTGATGATATCTACCTTCTAATATAGGAACATTATACTAGGAAAACCCGGTTCTTGCCACTTGGTTGCAATTTTAGAGGTGTAAAAATTAAAACTTTCTTTTAGAACAATACTGATATAAGTTTAGGGGTATAGATATCTAAATAAATTGGTGGTATAGATATTCATTTAAATTTAGGAGTGTAAATATGTCATTTGAGAAATTTGAGAAGTATAGATAAATTAGATCTGTTCATATCTATATAAGCTTCAGAGTGTTGGGGTATATTTAAATTAGGCATTTGGTATTTAGACAAGTTTAGGAGTGTAAATATTTATATAAGTCTAGGGTTATGGATATCTATTTAAGTTAGAGGTGTAAATAGCTATATAAGTTAGGGTGTAAATATCTATTTAAGTTGGAGGTATAGATATCCGTATAAGCTTAGGGACACAAATAACTATGTATATTAGGAAAATAGATATTTATATAAGTGTTGGGGTGTAGATAACTATGTAAGCATAGAGTTGTAGATATATATAGAAGCCTATGAGTATAGATATATACTTAAATTGAAGTGTAAATATCTATTTAAGTCCTGGTGGAGGCTGTGGTGCTCTGAGTTCTTCTAGTGAAGGTCATGTATACATTTTGAAGATGAGGAGACACTTGGGTCAGGCCACCAGAGACAGAAGATATGCCCAATGCCCAAATAGAAGGAACTCACAGAATTCCCTTTCATTCTTAGAAGGCAGGGGATTAACATGAAAAAAGAGTTGGTTTAAAGGGTAGAACCCAAAGTCATTCTTACTACAAATCTGAACTATTATTCCAGGTAGTGCTGCTCTATTTAATTTCCACATCTACAAGATTATAATAAATATTATACGAATTAACTGAGTTACAATTCTATTAGGCCTCTAGGGGAAACTTACACCAATTAGTGTCACAACATTAAGAGGCACTGGGTGGGTTGTTCTTGCGGTGGGCTGAGCAGGAAAGGGCACAAACACTGAATACCTTCTACGTGTCACCGTGGTAAATGCAATATCCATAAAAGCAGTGCTTATCATCTGCATAATAATGAGACACTGGAGATACTAATTTCCCCATTCTGCAAATGTGAAAACAAGAGTCACAGAGATTAAGTAACCAATCATAGCTTACATAGCTAAGTGAAAAAGGCAGATAAAGCCAGCCAAGCTGCCTTCAGTTCCTAAGTTTAAGTGTTATATTTCAAAATCTGCTCAGCAGTGTGCTTGCTACCATGAAAAACTGTTTACATAGCATCTTGATCACATTGTACAATTTTGTGTTGCTGAGTACCCCTACTTAGGGCCAAGTTTCCAGATGTTGTAAAAAACAGGCACTTTTTGGACCTGCCTTCTCTTGTGATTTCTCCTTGTTTGCTTGATATGTGGCTCTAGAGTCCACCTGAAGAGGTTCAATAGACCTGCAATGCTCACACTCATAAACCCCAACAGGACTCCATGGCCTAGTAAAACATGCTCTCACTTTCCTATGGCTCTGTCTACCTGCTCGTCGTGATTTACTACAGTGTACCATCTTATCAAGGCTCAAACAACATTCCTCACAAAACAATGCTTAAAGCTATATTATTGCTTAGGGAATGCAATGAAATCTACCAGGAAGGTATGTTAATATGAGAATGCCATGGGGATAAGTAACATATTTTATCTAATCAATGAGAAATCAGAGGCTGGGTGCAGTGGCTTATGCCTATAACCCCAGAACTATGAGAGTACCAGGAGGGAGGATCACTTGAGGCCAGGTGTTCAAGACCAGGCCTAGAAAGATAGTAAAACCCCATCTCTATGAAAAGGAAATGGACAAATAAAAATTAGCCAGGCATTCTTGAATGCACCTGTAATCTCAGTTACTTGTGGGACTGAGGCAGGAGAATTGCTTGAGCTCAGGAGTTCAGGGTTACAATGAGCAATGATTGTGCCACTTCACTCAAGCCTGGACAACAGAGCAAGACCCAGTCTGAATAAAATTTTTAAAAAAGGAAAGAAAAGAACAGATATGTTTTTTGAATAAAATCATTGGTTTAAATTTGACTGGCTTAAAAACAAGAAGAAAACAATAATTGATTTACATAAACAGCCTTTTATCATTCTTCAAATACTATTAAACTGTCCTCTCTCTTCCAAGCTTCATTTTAGCCCTTAGTCTTTCTCACTTTGTTTTCTTATTTTTATTTATTTGTTTGTTTATTTATTTATTTATTTGTGAGACAGAGTCTTATTCTGTCACCCAGGATGGAGTGCAGTGGTGTGATCTCGGCTCACTGCAACCTCCGCCTCCTGGGTTCAAGCAATTCTCCTGCCTCAGCCTCTGGAGTAGCTGGGACTACAGCCCGACCACAACACACCCGGCTAACTTTTGAATTTTTAGTAGAGACAAGGTTTCACCATGTTGGCCAGGATGGTCGCAAACTCCTGACTTCGTGATCCACCCGCCTCGGCCTCCCAAAGTGCTGGGATTACAGGTATGAGCCATTGCACTCGGCCTTTAAATTTTTTTAAAAAAAATAAATCCCTTGCTTCAATTTTTGCCCCTTTACTCCTTCCAAACTATCCTCTTCATAGTGTGACAGAGAGATTTTTGAGAGGCAAATATGATATGTTAGATCCTTGTGCAAATCTTGAATGTTCTTTTGATTCCCTACAAATTAAAATTGGCATTAGATCTTTAAGAAGCTTTCCTGATGAAATTCTTCCCATTGTCCTCAAAACATTATACTCTGCACTAGCTATATTTAGTCACTACAGACTCTCAACCTTCTGGCACTTGCATGCCGTTAACCCACCACATTTGGACACTCTTCTCTTCGTTTCCTATGTGAACAATTCTTGCCCATGTCTTCACACATAGCCCAATTGTAATGCTCATGATAAAACCTCCCGACACCCAATTCCTTGGTTGAGGGTCTTTGCTCTGTGTACCAGGGGACTTTGCTTGGGTTTTTCCAGGACTGACATTCAACTACTCACCCTGAGTCATACTGATTTTAAAACTATTGAAAGACTCCTGTACCAGTTGATAAATAGCTGTTGCACCCAATCCTGAAAGTGGCCTGTCATGGCCACACAGGCTCCCAAGGCCATTCTCTAGGATATATCATACCTGCCTTAAATCGAGAAAATGAGTAAGTCCAACATGACCTTGCTCCAGTGCTACAATTGCTGGGCATTTGTATGGTCAGTACCTGCACCATGTAATCAATTATTTTAACTATCACCCCTGCGTCTATCATAGCATTAGGATAGGTCATGATAACAGCTGACATGTTTGTCTATCTTCCTATAGTAGCTGTTTGCCTTGAGGAAAAGAGGCCTGTTGTATGTATCACTTTATGACAAGCATCTGGAGACATGCTTAGCTAAATATAGGTAGCTGATGAATGTTTCATGAACGAATGAATGAATGAAATTATACATAGCACAGTCTTCAATATGCTGGCTATACTGAAAAATGCTTCACCAAAATGCAATCATATGAAGCTTCATAGAACAGAGATAATGTATTTCCTAAAACAAATATCCAACTCACTTAAACATTTTTAATCTGATATATATGTTTTTATATATATATGATATATATATATAAATATGATGTGTATATATATGAATTTTTAATTAGTCAATACTGAAATGAATGCTTTGTGTCAGCCCTTCCAATAGCTCCAAGACAGGTTAGAACAGACCAGAGTCCCATGGGGGGACACAGTCTGCCAATGATTAAAGGCTGCTGTTCTGCTGAAGAGGGGCTAGGACAAGGCAAGTAAGAATGTCACAGAGTGTTCTTCCATTTTCAAGTACCCTTTTTCTTGATATTTGCTTGGGTGATGTAAACCTTGGGCTGTTTTTCAGAGTTCTGACAAAGTTGGTTCTGATTGCTTCTGCTTGATTTTTGGTTTTATTGAGGGGATAAGAGCTGGGAGCTGCCTACTCCCAGCTGACATCACTCCAGATCATGTGGTGATTATTTATGAAACACATAACCACTGCTTTTGTGATTTTTTTTTAAATTTATTTATTATTATTATTATACTTTAAGTTGTAGGGTACATGTGCATAACGTGCAGGTTTGTTACATATGTATACTTGTGCCATGTTGGTGTGCTGCACCCATCAACTCGTCATTTACATCAGGTATAACTCCCAATGCAATCCCTCCCCCCCCCCCATGATAGGCCCCGGTGTGTGATGTTCCCCTTCCTGAGTCCAAGTGATCTCATTGTTCAGTTCCCACCTATGAGTGAGAACATGCGGTGTTTGGTTTTCTGTTCTTGCGATAGTTTGCTAAGAATGATGGTTTCCAGCTGCATCCATGTCCCTACAAAGGACACAAACTCATCCTTTTTTATGGCTGCATAGTATTCCATGGTGTATATGTGCCACATTTTCTTAATCCAATCTGTCACTGATGGACATTTGGGTTGATTCCAAGTCTTTGCTATTGTGAATAGTGCTGCAATAAACATACGTGTGCATATGTCTTTATAGCATCATAATTTATAATCCTTTGGGTATATACCTAGTAATGGGATGGCTGGGTCATATGGTACATCTAGTTCTAGATCCTTGAGGAATCGCCATACTGTTTTCCATAATGGTTGAACTAGTTTACAATCCCACCAACAGTGTAAAAAGTGTTCCTATTTCTCCACATCCTCTCCAGCACCTGTTGTTTCGTGACTTTTTAATGATCGCCATTCTAACTGGTGTGAGATGGTACCTCATTGTGGTTTTGATTTGCATTTCTCTGATGGCCAGTGATGATGAGCATTTTTTCATGTGTCTGTTGGCTGTATGAATGTCTTCTTTTGAGAAATGTCTGTTCATATCCTTTGCCCACTTTTTGATGGGGTTGTTTGTTTTTTTCTTGTAAATTTGTTTGAGTTCTTTGTAGGTTCTGGATATTAGCCCTTTGTCAGATGAGTAGATTGCAAAAATTTTCTCCCATTCTGTAGGTTGCCTGTTCACTCTGATGGTAGTTTCTTTTGCTGTGCAGAAGCTCTTTAGTTTAATGAGATCCCATTTGTCAATTTTGGCTTTTGTTGCTGTTGCTTTTGGTGTTTTAGACATGAAGTCTTTGCCCATGCCTATGTCCTGAATGGTACTACCTAGGTTTTCCTCTAGGATTTTTATGGTATTAGGTCTAACATTTAAGTCTCTAATCCATCTTGAATTAATTTTCGTATAAGGAGTAAGGAAAGGATCCAGTTTCAGCTTTCTACTTATGGCTAGCCAATTTTCCCAGCACCATTTATTAAATAGGGAATCCTTTCCCCATTTCTTGTTTCTCTCAGGTTTGTCAAAGATCAGATGGCTGTAGATGTGTGGTATTATTTCTGAGGACTCTGTTCTGTTCCATTGGTCTATATCTCTGTTTTGGTACCAGTACCATGCTGTTTTGGTTACTGTAGCCTTGTAGTATAGTTTGAAGTCAGGTAGCGTGATGCCTCCAGCTTTGTTCTTTTGACTTAGGATTGTCTTGGAGATGCGGGCTCTTTTTTGGTTCCATATGAACTTTAAAGCAGTTTTTTCCAATTCTGTGAAGAAGCTCATTGGTAGCTTGATGGGGATGGCATTGAATCTATAAATTACCTTGGGCAGTATGGCCATTTTCACGATATTGATTCTCCCTATCCATGAGCATGGTATGTTCTTCCATTTGTTTGTGTCCTCTTTTATTTTACTGAGCAGTGGTTTGTAGTTCTCCTTGAAGAGGTCCTTTACATCCCTTGTAAGTTGGATTCCTAGGTATTTTATTCTCTTTTAAGCAATTGTGAATGGAAGTTCATTCCTGATTTGGCTCTCTGCTTGTCTGTTATTGGTGTATAAGAATGCTTGTGATTTTTGCACATTAATTTTGTATCCTGAGACTTTGCTGAAGTTGCTTATCAGCTTAAGGAGATTTTGGGCTGAGACAATGGGGTTTTCTAAATATACAATCATGTCATCTGCAAACAGGGACAATTTGACTTCTTCTTTTCCTAACTGAATCCCCTTGATTTCTTTCTCTTGCCTGATTGCCCTAGCCAGAACTTCCAACACTGTTGAATAGGAGTGGTGAGAGAGGGCATCCCTGTCTTGTGAACAGCTCCAGTCTCCAACTCCCAGCGCGAGCGACACAGAAGACTGGTGATTTCTGCATTTTCAACTGAGGTACTGGGTTCATCTCACTGGGGAGTGCCAGACGATCAGTGCTGTTCAGCTGCTGCAGCCCGACCAGCAAGAGCTGAAGCAGGGCGAGGCATTGCCTCACCTGGGAAGCGCAAGGGGGAAGGGAATCCCTTTTCCTAGCCAGGGGAACTGAGACACACAACACCTGGAAAATCGGGTAACTCCCACCCCAATACTGCGCTTTAAGCAAACAGGCACACCAGGATATCATATCTCACACCTGGCCGGGAGGGTCCCACACCCACAGAGCCTCCCTCATTGCTAGCACAGCAGTCTGTGATCTACCGGCAAGGCAGCAGCCAGGCTGGGGGAGGGGCGCCCGCCATTGCTGAGGCTTAAGTAGGTAAAGAAAGCTGCTGGGAAGCTCGAACTGGGTGGAGCTCACAGCAGCTCAAGGAAACCTGCCTGTCTCTGTAGACTCCACCTCTGGGGACACGGCACAGTAAACAATAACAAACGCAGCAGAAGGCTCTGCAGACGCAAAGGACTCTGTCTGACAGCTTTGAAGAGAGCAGTGGATCTCCCAACAGGGAGGTTGAGATCTGAGAAGGGACAGACTCCCTGCTCAAGTGGGTCCCTGACCCCTGAGTAGCCTAACTGGGAGACATCCCCCACTAGGGGCAGTTTGACACCCCACACCTCACAGGGTGGAGTACACCCCTGAGAGGAAGCTTCCAAAGCAAGAATCAGACAGGTGCACTCGCTTTTCAGAAATATTCTATCTTCTGCAGCCTCTGCTGCTGATACCCAGGCAAACAGGGTCTGGAGTGGACCTCAAGCAATCTCCAATAGACCTATAGCTGAGGGTCCTGACTGTTAGAAGGAAAACTATCAAACAGGAAGGACACCTACACCAAAACCCCATCAGTACATCACCATCATCAAAGACCAGAGGCAGATAAAGCCACAAAGATGGGGAAAAAGCAGGGCAGAAAAGCTGGAAATTCAAAAAATAAGAGCGCATCTCCCCCGGCAAAGGAGCGCAGCTCATCGCCAGCAACGGATCAAAGCTGGACGGAGAATGACTTCGACGAGATGAGAGAAGAAGGCTTCAGTCCATCAAATTTCTCAGAGCTAAAGGAGGAATTACGTACCCAGCGCAAAGAAACTAAAAATCTTGAAAAAAAAGTGGAAGAATTGATGGCTAGAGTAATTAATGCAGAGAAGCTCATAAACGAAATGAAAGAGATGAAAACCATGACACGAGAAATACGTGACAAATGCACAAGCTTCAGTAACCGACTCGATCAACTGGAAGAAAGAATGTCAGCGATGGAGGATCAAATGAATGAAATGAAGCGAGAAGAGAAACCAAAAGAAAAAAGAAGAAAAAGAAATGAACAAAGCCTGCAAGAAGTATGGGATTATGTAAAAAGACCAAATCTATGTCTGATTGGGGTGCCTGAAAGTGAGGGGGAAAATGGAACCAAGTTGGAAAACACTCTTCAGGATATCATCCAGGAGAACTTCCCCAACCTAGTAGGGCAGGCCAACATTCAAATCCAGGAAATACAGAGAACGCCACAAAGATACTCCTCGAGAAGAGCAACTCCAAGACACATAATTGCCAGATTCACCAAAGTTGAAATGAAGGAAAAAATCTTAAGGGCAGCCAGAGAGAAAGGTCGGGTTACCCACAAAGGGAAGCCCATCAGACTAACAGCAGATCTCTCGGCAGAAACTCTTCAAGCCAGAAGAGAGTGGGGGCCAATATTCAACATTCTTAAAGAAAAGAATTTTAAACCCAGAATTTTATATCCAGCCAAACTAAGTTTCATAAGTGAAGGAGAAATAAAATCCTTTACAGATAAGCAAATGCTTAGAGATTTTGTCACCACTAGGCCTGCCTTACAAGAGACCCTGAAGGAAGCACTAAACATGGAAAGGAACAACCGGTACCAGCCATTGCAAAAACATGCCAAAATGTAAAGACCATCAAGGCTAGGAAGAAACTGCATCAACTAACGAGCAAAATAACCAGTTAATATCATCATGGCAGGATCAAGTTCACACATAACAATCTTAACCTTAAATGTAAATGGACTAAATGCTCCAATTAAAAGACACAGACTGGCAAACTGGATAAAGAGTCAAGACCCATCAGTCTGCTGTATTCAGGAGACCCATCTCACACGCAGAGACATACATAGGCTCAAAATAAAGGGATGGAGGAAGATTTACCAAGCAAATGGAGAACACAAAAAAGCGGGGGTTGCAATACTAGTCTCTGATAAAACAGACTTTAAACCATCAAAGATCAAAAGAGACAAAGAAGGCCATTACATAATGGTAAAGGGATCAATTCAACAGGAAGAGCTAACTATCCTAAATATATATGCACCCAATACAGGAGCACCCAGATTCATAAAGCAAGTCCTTAGAGACTTACAAAGAGACTTAGACTCCCATACAATAATCATGGGAGACTTCAACACTCCACTGTCAACATTAGACAGATCAACGAGACAGAAAGTTAACAAGGATATCCAGGAATTGAACTCATCTCTGCAGTAAGCAGCCCTAATAGACATCTATAGAACTCTCCACCCCAAATCAACAGAATATACATTCTTCTCAGCACCACATCGTACTTACTCCAAAATTGACCACGTAATTGGAAGTAAAGCACTCCTCAGCAAATGTACAAGAACAGAAATTATAACAAACTGTCTCTCAGACCACAGTGCAATCAAACTAGAACTCAGGACTAAGAAACTCAATCAAAACCGCTCAACTACATGGAAACTGAACAACCTGCTCCTGAATGACTACTGGGTACATAACGAAATGAAGGCAGAAATAAAGATGTTCTTTGAAACCAATGAGAACAAAGATACAACATACCAGAATCTCTGGGACACATTTAAAGCAGTGTGTAGAGGGAAATTTATAGCACTAAATGCCCACAAGAGAAAGCAGGAAAGATCTAAAATTGACACTCTAACATCGCAATTAAAAGAACTAGAGAAGCAAGAGCAAACACATTCGAAAGCTAGCAGAAGGCAAGAAATAACTAAGATCAGAGCAGAACTGAAGGAGATAGAGACACAAAAAACCCTCCAAAAAATCAATGAATCCAGGAGTTGGTTTTTTGAAAAGATCAACAAAATTGACAGACCACTAGCAAGACTAATTAAGAAGAAAAGAGAGAAGAATCAAATCGACGCAATTAAAAATGATAAAGGGGATATCACCACCGACCCCACAGAAATACAAACTACCATCAGAGAATACTATAAACACCTCTACGCAAATAAACTGGAAAATCTAGAAGAAATGGATAATTTCCTGGACACTTACACTCTTCCAAGACTAAACCAGGAAGAAGTTGAATCCCTGAATAGACCAATAGTAGGCTCTGAAATTGAGGCAATAATTAATAGCCTACCAACCAAAAAAAGTCCAGGACCAGATGGATTCACAGCTGAATTCTACCAGAGGTACAAGGAGGAGTTGGTAACATTCCTTCTGAAACTATTCCAATCAATAGAAAAAGAGGGAATCCTCCCTAACTCATTTTATGAGGCCAACATCATCCTGATACCAAAGCCTGGCAGAGACACAACAAAAAAAGAGAATTTTAGACCAATATCCCTGATGAACATCGATGCAAAAATCCTCAATAAAATACTGGCAAACCGGATTCAGCAACACATCAAAAAGCTTATCCACCATGATCAAGTGGGCTTCATCCCTGGGATGCAAGGCTGGTTCAACATTCGCAAATCAATAAACATAATCCAGCATATAAACAGAACCAAAGACAAGAACCACATCATTATCTCAATAGATGCAGAAAAGGCTTTTGACAAAATTCAACAGCCCTTCATGCTAAAAACGCTCAATAAATTCGGTATTGATGGAACATACCTCAAAATAATAAGAGCTATTTATGACAAACCCACAGCCAATATCATACTGAATGGGCAAAAAAAACTGCTTTCGTGATTTTTTAAAAAATAAATCCCTTGCTTCAATTTTTGCCCCTTTACTCCTTCCAAACTATCCTCTTCATAGTGTGACAGGGAGATTTTTGAGAGGCAAATATGATATATTAGACCCTTGTACAAATCTTGAATGTTCTTTTGATTCCCTACAAATTAAAATTGGCATTAGACCTTTAAGAAGCTTTCCTGATGAATTTCTTCCCATTTCTTCCCTCAAAACATTATAAAGACAGCTCCTTTCTTCACTGGTGTCATTGTTGTGGTTTAGCATTTGTATTATACTCTATATTCCTTATGAACCTTAGAATCATTTGTGAGGGACTTTTTAAATATTATACACTGGCATCTACACAAAGTCCATTAAGGTCATGTTGTAATATTTCAGAGAATTTATGAAGAAATCTCCCAGTGAGGAGAGATGACACTGTGAACCATAGTCAGTCCCCTCAATTACCTTGTCATTTACCACAGGTGATAAGTATGGATGGTACACTCTAAGAAACCCCTGCTTGAAATTAAATCCTGCTAATTTTCAAAAGCACGGCACAAAAATATTATAATATCTATGTGTAATACACAAATCCTTGAGAATGAATAAAAACTATGAATTAAATATTTTTTTGCACACAAAAATGTGGTATTTGAATTATTTACTGTATGATTACATAGCTCAAACTAATCTATGAATGTTTATATTTGTTACGTATGTCTTGAAACAAGTTGTTGTAGATACTGCCATGTACAAGGAATTTCAATCCACTTATTTCTATCTTGTTTCACAATTCCTGGAAAGGCATCATGAAGACATTTTTTTAAGCCTAAGAAGCCCTTGGTTACTTCTATCTCACACACTGTTTCATTGCCAGGGTCATGCTGAGGCAAATGGATGACACTTAGAAAGTATTTCTTGAATGAATGGATGAATAAATGAATAGAACAACAGCTCTAAAGAGCTAAATTTTTAACAAACTTTTAACAGCCATGTGTCGGCCAGAGTGACAGATTAGAATCCACAGAAGTTCCACCCTTGGGTCCAGTTTGCACTCACCAAACTTGAATGAATACATTGGCAGAGGCAATCAAAAGTGAATGGATCATGGAGAAGGGTGAGAAAACTGCCCTGAGGCATGTGGAATCTCCCACTATAAAGCCCCATTTAAGGATGAAAAGCAGTGCAGGAAAATGGAAAGAAATCCATCAGAGAAAGAAATCCATTTCTACTTTCAGCCAAATACAATTGAAGGCAGAGTAGAAGAACTGAGACAAGGTATTCTAGTATTTCAATCACTAAAGAGTGAATGTGGAGCAGGAGAAGAAATATGTGCCTGTCCAAGGGTCTCCAGACCTTCAAAGAGGACAAAGACATCTGCCTTATGCAGAGGCATTGGGAGGAGAAATAAGGCTGTAAGAGATCACCAGAGGCATAGAAAGTATAATTTTATATCAAATGTATAATATTTGTGTGTATAACATATGTATTAAGGCATGAATTATATTGTGTATATGTGTTTTATATGTAATATAATCAAAATACAAGTTACAGAAAAAGCAAAAAAAAAAAAAATGCTTCATGCATCAATCAATAGATGAAAGCCCAGAAGTGTTCCAGATGGTGGAATTATTAGGAAGATCTTTTAAAAATTAAAAGAAAAATAAAAATAGAAAATAGGGGTAACATGCTTGATGAAACTGAACATCAGTAGAGACATAAAAATGCTAGAAGGAACCAAATGGAAATGTTAGAAATTTTTTTAAAATGTCAAAAATAATGATTTGTGATTAATAGCAGGCTGAACACTACAGAGGGAAGAATACGTGACCTTGAAGACACATCAAAAGACAATATCCTAACTGAAGCAAAAAAAAAAAAAAAAAGGTGGAGACAAAGAGCATTGAAAAAAATGAAATGAAAAATGTGAGATCTATGGCTCAATAACAAATAGTGTGATGTATATATAGGTGGAATCCCAAAAAGAAGTAAGGAAATAAAGGGGCAGATATAAAAATCAAATAGTAAATGGTAAAGAACTTTCTAAAATTGATTAAATGAAACCCACCAACAACTTCAAGAAACTCTGTAAACTTCAAAGATATAAATGCAAAAGACACCATAACTGAAATTCTGCAAATCAAAGGTGAATAGCAGGCATTAAAAATTCTCAGGAAAAAAAAGTCACATGGTTTACCAGACAGCAATAATGGAACTTCTCACCAGAAACAAAGGAGACTAGAAGATAAAATAATGAAATATTTAAAGTAATAAATGAAAGGAAAAAAACTATCAATGTAGAATTCTATATCTGATTAAAATATTCTTCAGAACCCTTATAAAAACAAAATAAAACCATTTTCATGGAGTTAAATCAGTTTCCTTCTTATTTTCAAGAAGACTTGCACAACGCAGAATGTTAAAAAACTTTCCAGGCTAAAAGGAAACGTCCAAATACTCAGGAAGAAATGAACAACACAAGAAACAATGCATATTTTGGTAAATAGAAATGCCAAATGCCCTTTTAAAAGTCATTCTCTCTCAGCACTTTGCGAGGCCAAGGTGGGCAGATCAGGAGTTCAAGACCAGCCTGGCCAACATAGCAAAACCCTGTCTCATCTAAAACTACAAAAATTAGCCAAGTATGGTGGGGTGTGCCTGTAATCCCAGCTACACAGGAGGCTGAGGCAGGAGAATCCCTTGAACCCAGGAGGCGGAGGTTGCAGTGAGCTGATATTGTGCCACTGCACTCCAGCCTGGGCGAAAGAGTGAGGCTGTGTCTCAAAAATTGAAAATAAAAAGGAAAGTCTGTCTCCAGAAGGGGCAAGATGGCTGATTAGAAGCAGCAGCAGTCCGTGGCACTCATGGAGAGGAAGGAAAAGGGACAAGTGAATTCAGCAACTTCAACCGAAATATCCAGGTTCTCACATGGGGACGGAATAGATAAGCAGCTCAGACCTATGGAGAATGAAACATGGATTTTTTTCCTTATTAATATTAATTTTCATAAGGTCAAACGAATTTAACGTCACCATCTACTTGTTTTCCCCACATCCAAAACACAGCCTTGTACACCATGTGTATGTAATACATGGTTAATTGAACATAAATAATGTTGTTATGCAGTGCTTTTAGAAACTCAATAATCTTGTTATGTAAATGTTTTTAAATAATTATTTTAAAAAGAAACATTCAACAAAGATTTTTTTAAAAGCAGTGAAATTAGTGTGATACCTACAGGTTTAGAAAAAGTGGACAAAACAATTTGTTTCCAAGGTTAAACATACGAACATGTTGACAATTCAGTATTATTTTCTTCCCAAATATGTGAAGACAAGTTATCTGACACTTCTGGTTTGCAATAGTCTCTTTTGTAATCTTCAGTCTCAACCAAAAAGTATTCATCAAGCTCATCATGTGTATTAATGTGATTCCATACTAAATGTAACTTCCTAGTATTACAGTATCTAAGTATTTGGTTATCACTTTAACTGTGCTGGCACTCACTAAGATGTCACTAGAAAATAACCCTATGGTACAGAGAATTAGCCATTTCACACAGATGTTTAATGGAATCCTAATCTAGGTAAGCAATGAGATTTGTTATGTTAGCACCCAATTCCCTTCATGGGAGCTGCTGACTCCAGAAAGAACCAGCTCCTATTCCTGGTGCTTTTCCATGCTAGCAACATCAAAATAATTATTTTGAGACAAAATATCAAAAAAAAAAAAAGTATTTATTCACATAATTTTTAAATTGGTATGACAACTATGTGCTAAAATGTACATCAAATTAGAATCAGATGACAATTTACACCATCTGCTAGACCTTCAAATTCTATCAGACTGCTGTGACCCTCACATGACTATTGACATCCATTTCAGAAAAAGTAAGTGCTTATTTACTATCACTTGTATTAATGACCACTCTAAAGTATTTATTGATAATCAACATTTTTTTTTTTTTTTGAAACGGAGTCTCGCTCTGTTGCCAAGGCTGGAGTGCAGTGGCGCAATCTTGGCTCACTGCAAGCTTCGCCTCCCGGGTTTACGTCATTCTTCTGCCTCAGACTCCCAAGTAGCTGGGACTATAGGCGCCTGCCACCACACCCGGCTAATTTTTTTTTTTTTTTTTTTTTTTTTTTTTTTGTATTTTTAATAGAGACGGGATTTCACCATGTTAGCCAGGATGGTCTTGAACTCCTGACCTCGTGATCCACCCACCTCAGCCTCCCGAAGTGCTGGGATTACAGGCATGAGCCACTATGCACGGCAATCAGCATTTCTAAAGACACCATTTGATTGAAATATAACATTCTCAGAAAAGTGTTAAGTCGTAAGTGTAGAGACCTATAGACTCTCACAAGGTAAACATACACCTCAGCACCACCCACACAATCACTCTTCCTTACCAAAGTCCCCCTTTGTCCCCTTCTAGTCACTGTGTCCCACTACTTTTCCATTGTTGACCGTGAACCTCACTTCTACCACTCAAGGCTAATCTTATCCACTGCTGAACTTCATAGATAGAGTGGCTATATTAGAGACACAGACAGAAATGGAAACCCTCTTATCTTGTTGGGGGAAATGTAAAATGGTTCAGCCACTACGGAAAACAGTTTAGTGGTTCCTCAGAAGTAAAACACACAATTATCATATACCTTATTAATTCTACTTTTTGGTATAGACCCAGTGAATTCAAAATCGATATTCAAACAAATACAGGTACGGGCAGGTTGATAACAGGGCTATTTATCATAGTAAAATGTTAAAAAGAAGTCCAAATGTCCATCAACTGATTAACAAATAAGCAGACTGTGGTTTATTCATACAATTAAATATAATTCAGCCACACAAATGGAATAAAACACTGATAATTGCTACAATGTCAAAGATCTTCAGAAGCATTATGCTAAGTAAAAGAATCCAGACACAAAATTAATCAGCCAGTGTTAAAATCACAAATATTTTAACCCTAGCAGATTAACTTCCAGTTTAAAGGATGCTAAAAGTTTATCAATATGGTAGGTAATCAATAGATTAAATTATACAGAATTGATACATTTTGGATGATGAGTGTCCCAATACATGAACATGCTATTTAGTCCTTTAACATATATTATTTATGTTATAAAGTTTTCTGTGTAGAAATCTAGAACATTTACTTTTAGATTTATGAATTCCAAGATATCTGTATATTCTTTTGCCTTTTATGTATGCATAAGCTTGCATTGTAAATTGACATTTATTTTTTAAAAAGAGATAATTATTAAATATTTACACATATTATTGATAACTTATTTCTAGATATATCACCAAAATGGGAATTGTGATTAATAATAATAATAAAAAGTTTATACAAGCACCAATATCTTTAAAAAACAGAAAAGATGTTGAAATCACTCCTAAAAACTTTATAAAATTAATCAGGAAAGAAGGGAGGGAAAGAAAGGAAAATAAACCCAGCTTGCAGCACACTCATCATCGATCACTAGGTCAGCTGCTCTCTGAACTGCTTCCTCATAGTTGTCATGCCTCTTGCCTCAGACTCACATAGACCCTGTAACAAGATAATTCCTTTTAACTGCTCTAGAGATAACTATACGAACATTATAAAATGTTGTTTTCCCTTTCAGATATTCCTGCAGATCCTGAATACTGATGAAACTACTGACATCAGTTGTCTGAGGGACCCCAGGAAGAGCTGACTCACCAAAGAGGGCAGTTTCCACATCCTGATTATTTTCCTCGCTTACCCTGACCAATCAACAACCTGTATTTTCCAGTCCCTTGCCCCCCATGATCCTCTTAGTATTTCCAGCCCAAAACTCCCCAGGGAGATGTATTTAAAGGTGTCCTCCCATCTCCTCACTTGGCATCTTTCAATCATTAAACTTTTTCTCTGCTGCAATCCCTGCGGACTCAATGTAATGGTCTATTCTGTGCAGCAAGTATACAAACTGATTGGTCTATCTCAATGCAATAAATAATGAGCAAGTTGTCATTTACATCACACCATCCACAATATTCTAAATCCATTACTAGAATTTAAGAGACTGAAAAATAGTGTAAACTAAGAAAACTCAAAAAATGAAGAAAGGAATTCTAAATGTAATCAAGCTATTAGCTACAGAGTACAATCAAGAATTCTAGACTTGATTACATTTCCAACATGAGATTGTGCTACCATACGGTTTTAAATCTGGTGAGTTCAGATAGCTTGTATGTCACTTAAAATGACTTAAACATACATTTGTTTTTCATTTTGAAGGAAAACTGAAGACTAACAATAACTATTATATTCTAGTTAAGTAAGTCTCTTTTTTTAGAACATGTGTATTTTCTGAAAACTAGATTGCTTCATAGCATACATTTAAGATAAAACATTCAGTGACACTTACTTTGTCACTAATTTCTTTGAGAGCATCACAATGGACTAGCATAGTTTAGAATTTTAGAACAAGAAGAATCTTTGTGAATGTTTTAGGTGTTTGCTCTTCTCTTCATAATCACTGTGTTTCTCTTGACAACTGAGAAAAGGGAAAAAGGTTGAAATTATATGTGTTGCATCATAACAATTTTGAGAAAAGACATTTAATACCAGGCAGAGATAATCTCTTTTTTATAGAAAGCCAAATATTTAGAAAACCAATAGCTTCAGACTGATAAATATCAAGTATGTAACAAGGAAATGTTACATCGATTGTAAATTATCCTGAAGAGTGTGGAATCTTCCCTCTGAGGTTCTCACTGACATGACTCACTCTGCCTTGAACCAGTATATGTACCCATTCCCTTTTCAGTGTCACCACTGCACTTTGTACTTATGTTCATTTATGCATGTAATGAGTCTAAAATCTGTTTACCTGGTTGTTGCTACCAGTGAACTTTGAACAGCAGGAGGGCAGAGTTCACTTTTTGTATTAGTGCCCTACCATGTATCACAGAATCTGGAACCTAGCTCAACAACTGTTTGTTGAATTCAATGGGACAGCACAGAGAACAATTCCTTTCAATTTAGTGGGCAGTCAAGTTGGAGATGATGAGAAGAAAAGGAATATTCTGCTGCTGTAGCTTCATGAGGTGGTTAAGCATTGGAGGATAACTCCAGGTCAAGACACCTCTACTTGCTCGGATACATAATTTATAAAATAAAAAAGAGAAAGTTAGTTATATCCTCAGAGGGATAAAAGGAATGCATATTTTATGAATACCTACCGAGTAATTTAGATGTGAATGCATTTTTGAAAGACTCTTTAGTCAGAGAGCTTTCACTTCAACTGACTGAAATATAAACCCATCAGCGGTTCTGGTTTTCATGAATTAATGACATCTCTTAAACATTAGTAACTAAAAGTATACCACTAGCTTTCCTTTTAGCCAGAATGTGTTTTGGTGCACTGGATATGAAACTAAGCTTACTTCGATTGTGCTAAAGGCATTGATGGTGATAGCAGAAGGTAAATTCAAAGATGGTGTCCTTAGGACTCATTCTCATTCATCCTGTCTTTCGGTGCTGGGTTTTTTTGAGTGGCTCAACTCTGAGGCAGAAACTCTCTTCCTGTTAAGTCCAATCATGTACCGACAATTCCAGACTTACACACTAGTGCCAGTGGAAGAGAGAGATGCTTTGAGACAAACAGATCCACAGAAGTCCTCCAATGGAAGCTTGACTTCTAGTTGTGCTAGTGGCTCCTCTCCACTTATGAGCCATGGTTAACAGAAGGGGACACTTTGGCTAGCCTTAGTCTATGACCACAGAGGCTAACAGAGGCCCACATCCATGGCACACTAGAAGACAGGGCCTTGAAAAAAACAGGACTCTGTTACTAGCAAAATGGATAACAGATGCTTATATCTAATCAACCGATCAACAGATACTCAGCAATGCGTCCTGCAGAAGGATACAATTAATAAAGAGATCCTGGTCTTTTATTTAAATGTCATCTTGTTAAAATCACAGGCCATGCATGACCCACCCTCCCTCTTCAACACCTCATGAAACCATCTCTGTAGCTGTATAAATCACCATAGTGTGGATCACTCATGTTTGAATGCATTTGCAAATGAGCTTCCCTTGGTAGGTAACACTTTTTCTGTTTCTAGGACTCATGGTTCCCCTGTCCTCATGTAAGACTTCCTTTGACTTCCTAAGGTTGTAGTAGGTATCTCTCCATTGTATTATTATGAATCCTTATGCATATACACAACTCTAGCATCTAATATACTGCACCTAAAAAATTGTTATTCCACTAGACTTTCAGTTCTTTGGCTGCAAAAACCGGGCCATATGCATATTTTTTCAGGGCCTATCACAAATCATAATATAGATTGCAGGTGGCATATACACCTTTCTCATCTATAGACTAAGGATAATATTATTTTACTTAAAACGAATTTTAAAACAATTATGCATAATCATATTAAACATACTTGTCTTGCTTGCTCTTAATCTTTTAAAGAATCAACTCTAACCTCTGTAATTCCATCCTGTCATTTTACCTCATTCTGAGTCTACATAATTTAGAATATTAGAAGATGGTAAGCAATATATATCGTCACCTCCTATGTTCTAGGACTATTATAGAATCTCCACGACACATAATTTAAAGCTCACAACAGAATTTTCAAGGAAGCATCATTATCCACAATTTCCTGATAAAGAAAGAATAGTACTAGCATGAGAGGAGTTTTACATGCTTAGTCAGAGCAAGTTTTTAATTCCAGCTCCGTAACTATTAATTTCATGACAGTGTGCAAGTGATTTAATAACTCTAAGCCTCACTTTCCTCACCTAAGAAACAGAAATGAGGATAGCACCTTTTCAATAGGTTGTTAAGGAGATTGCAAGAAGGCAATGCCATGTATTAAATCCTCAATAAACTCAGAAATTATTATGAATAGGCAAATGAAGTCACTTTCTCAGGTCACACCTTGTAAGTGGCATAATTAGTATTCAGATCTCAGCCTTTCTGATTCTACACCTGTGCTTCTAAGTGGCAGATTGCATTTTCTCTTAAACAGCAGAAACTACAAGCAGGAGACATTACTGCTTTATGCAGAAGCAAATAGAAAACTGTGGTATAGAATGTATAAGACAATACTCAGTTAACAACAGTTAATTATTAGTAAATTACTTCCCAGGTAAGAATTGACAACTAACTGGGAAAACAAAAGTAAACAGAACAGCTGCTTAGATTACCAGTAAGAAAAAGTATACAATTCCATGAATTCAAGTATGAGGAAGGGGGAGAGAGAAAACGAAGATTAAAAGGTGCCAAATAAAGATTCTTGTATATATTATCTTTATAATTTTATCAATGGATGGCCCTCAAATATGGGATTCGTATCTTCCTTAGGAAACGTCGTAACAGCTTACCTTTATAGACACAGCTGAACATCCACTTGGCACACACACAAAATCTTTCACTACAAATATCTACAGTACTCACCAAAAGACCTTGCAACTCTCACACTTGACTTCCCCCCAATAAGGGTTAAAGCCTCTTACAGACTTGGTTATTGAAAAGGAGTCTTGGAACTCTGCCCCTCTCCAGTCGTTCCAGAAGCAGTGCTGAATGAAGCCTTTACTGGCTGGTTTTTCATCTCAGCTACCAAAGTACAACATAGCATAAAATGCACATGAGGGTCATGAGGTTATTGAACATGTTATCAATGATCTCAAGCCCTGGTCTCCCACAGGAGGAGTGCAAAGCAAACCTGCCTCAAGGAGGCACGAAGACACCTCATAGAAAGGCTTCAAAATAGTTTATATATAAACTTATTATAGTTCCTTTCCTTTACTCCCGAAACTCAATCATTTCGTATCTTCCTCTCCTCTGGTAGCTCAGAGTACAAAGTAATTCCCTGTGGACAAAGTCTGATGTTATTTAATACTAAGCACCTATTAATAAACCACATTAGGATATATAAGTAATTCTCTAAAACCATTTTGGGGATAATAAAATCATCTACTTTT
The DNA here is from genome assembly GCF_047675955.1 of Chlorocebus sabaeus. Lineage (NCBI taxonomy): Eukaryota > Metazoa > Chordata > Mammalia > Primates > Cercopithecidae > Chlorocebus > Chlorocebus sabaeus. Next base: position 6,027,303 of record NC_132913.1, on the reverse strand, counting down.
AAATGTCTTTTGGGGGAAATATGGATATAACCCAAGATTTTAATGACACATTAGCTGCAATCATTTAAAAGTTCTGATTTTTTTCCTATGTCATACAAGTGAAAGGCTTTTTTTAATCAATATTTTATAAATGTAGTACTTAAGATTTTGGCTGAGTTAGTTAAAAAGTGATAGATTTGACTAATTTGAGAAGCTGGAATGAGCATATGTTGATTATAGTTCTAATATTTCTAATGTTGTCACCTATGATTGTTGCTTCTTCTTACTGGATGTGAGTTTATCTGGTTAAGTAAGGTAAAATGAGTCTACTCTGCTATCTTTAATTATCTGCATAACTCTTGTATTCATTGCATTCTCAAAATAGGAATGTTGTGTATTATACATAACTGTCTATACATAAAATACAAACAAATAGCGAACACACCAGATTTGAGTTTCTTAGCTGTCTTTTCAATTCCTAGTAAAGTCTCATGTTGGGTTCCACTGCCCTTTCTTCTACCCAACCTTCTAATTTTCACCCCTGAACCTCTACCACTGTTGCATGATGAAAAAACCCAGAGATGGGCAAGACCTTCTCCTAAGACAGGCACTGTGGACCACTGGAAGATAATGGGCATTCTCTGAGGTATAATCAGCAGAACTTAATAAAATGAAAGCTTAACAGTGGAAACAATGCAGGAAGGAGTTCTGAAATATAATAGGAAGACAATAATAACAATATCGTAAGTGCTTACCACGTGCCACGTGCTGGAGTAAGGTTTGTCCTCCCACAAACATGGCAAAGTCAAGAATATTACCTCCATTTCTCAGAGGAGAGAAGCAGCTAAATAAACACTCCACGACATGATGTACACAGCCCTGGGCTAACCTTGCTAACCTGTGATGGTACAAGAACTAAATGTTAGATCTCTGTAACTCCAAAACTTAATCTCTTTCTATTATATCAGAATCTTCCTTGTTAAGCTGTGTTTCTAAGAGCTCAAGGAAGCAGCAAATATTTAGAGAAGGCCACCTTCATAATAGATTGGAGTAAAGAAGAAAAATAAATACTTAAGAAATGTGTTTTAAACTACGGTCAGAGTTAGCTATGCTGAACAGATATTTTCTATCTGGGCCATTGTTTCTCTACTATAAAGAAATACCTGAGGCTGGGTAACTTTTTTAAAAAAGAGGTTTAATTGGCTTATGGTTCTGCAAGTCATACAAGAAACAAAGTGGCATATGCTTCTGGGGAGGCCTCAGGAAACTTCCAATCATGGCAGAAGGTGAAAAGGGAGAAGGCACATCACATGGCAAGAATGGGATCAAGGAAGGTAGTTCCACACACTTTTAAATGACCAGACCAGGCCGGGAGCAGTGGCTCACATCTATAATCCTAGCACCTTGGGAGGCTGAGGTGGGCACATCACGAGGTCAGGAGATCATGACCATCCTGGCTAACATGGTGAAACCCTGTCTCTACTAAAAATACAAAAAATTAGCTGGGTGTGGTGACACACGCCTGTAGTCCCAGCTACTCGGGAGGCTGAGGAAGGAGAAACGCTTGAACCCGGGAGGCGGAGGTTGCAGTGAGCCAAGATTGCACCACTGCACTCCAGCCTGGGTGACAGAGCGAGACTCTGAAAACAAACAAACAAACAAACAAAAAAACCTCCTGGGAACTCACTATCAGGAAGACAGCAACAAGTCATGTGGGATTTGTCCCAACAATCCAGTACTTCCCACCAGGCCCCACCGCCAGCATTGGGGATTACAATTCAACATGAGATTTGGTCAGGGACAAATACGCAAATTATATCACATACCTTTTTTATATCTTTTTCATTATTTTTACTATATTTTTAATTACTTTCATAGTGTTGTCCTGGAGATTACATTAGCAACTTAATTTATAACAATTTGGTTTGAATTAATGCCAAGTCAATTTCAATTGTACATAAAACCTTATCCCTATATAGTGCTGCATTCATATCCTTCCTTTGTGAAGACATTGCTGTCATTATTATGTCATTGTATACATTGTATACCCATCACCACAGATACATAATTATTGCTTTCTGCAGCTTTCTTTTAAATCTATTAATAATACCTGAATCTCTACCACTGAACCTTTACCGTTAATCTCTCTTAGTAATAGAACACAATGAGTTACAAGCAAAAATACATTTATGCTGCCTTTTATACATTCATACTCTATTTATTTATGTATTAGGTTGGTGCAAAAGTGACTGCAGTTTTGGATCATAAATTTTAAATCCTTATAACTAGGCTCAAACATATCTTTATGAATCAAAATAGGAACTATTACAATCAACACATTTTTGCCAATGAGGAATAAGTTTCTTTATTCCTATAGTGTAAAAATCATTCTTCAGGACTGAACAAATTCTTGGAATGCATTTTCTGTATCCTGCTGATTGTGGAAGCCTTTTCCCTGCAAGAAGTTGTCAAGATGTTTGAAGAAGTGATAGCTGGCAGAAAGTCTGTTGAATACGGTGGACGAGACAAAACTGTAGCCTTCAAAGCACTGGTTGTGCCATGTGCAGTTGGGCACTGTTGTGGAGAAGAATTGGGCCCTTTCTGTTGACCAATGCTGGCTGTAGGCATTGCAGTTTTCAATGTATTTCACCTATTTGCTGAGCATACCTCTCAGATGTAATGGTTTTGCTGGGATTCAGAAAGCTGTAGTGGATCAGACCGGCATCAGACCACCAAACAGTGACAATGACCTATTTTGGTGCATGTTTGGCTTTGGGAATCGCTTTGGAGCTTCTTGATCCAACCACTGAGCTGGTCTTCAAAAGTTGCTGTATAAAATCCACTCTACTTTTCATTGAATGTCACAATTTGATTGAGAAATGGTTCATTGCTATTGTGTAGAATAAGAGAAGACAATCAATATTTTTTTTTTTTTTCACTTAGCTCATGAGGTACCCACTTAACGAGCTTTTTCACATTTCCAATTTGCATCAAATGCCGCAGGACCATAGAATGGTCAATGTTGAGTTCTCTGGCAACTTCTTGTGTAGTTGTAAGAGGATCAGTTTCAATTATTGCTGTCAATTGGTGTCATTGTCAACTTCCAATTGCTGGCCACTATGCTCCTCATCACCAAGGCTCTCATCTCCTTTGCAAAACTTTTTCAACCACCACTGCACTGTATGTTTGTTAGCAGTTCCTGAGCCAAATGTGTTGTCGATGTTGAGAGTTGTCTCTGCTGCTTTATGACCCATTTTGAACTTGAATAAGAAAAACACTTGAATTTACTTTTTGTCTAACATCATTTCCATAGTCTAAAATAAACATAAAATGAACACCAAGTAGTAAGTCACTAGGAAAAATACATAAATTGAGAAATGCCCATTAAAATGATTTATAATAAACCACATATATTAAAAAATGTATGCCAATATCAAATGGAAAATTCAAATAATGAAAAAACTGCAATTACTTGTGCACTTACCTAATAGCTACCTTTACTGGTATTCTTTATTAATTCATGGGGATTCAACTTAAAGTCTAGTGTTTTATATTTCAGTCCAAAGGACTCCTTTTAGTGTTTCCTATATAGAAGTTTCATTAATGATAGATTTCTTCAGATTTTGTTGATCTCGGAAATTCTTAAAGTTTCCTTTATTTCACTGTGATAGTTTTGGAGATATAAAATTCTTAGTTGACAGTTCCTTTTATCAACACATTGAATACATCATTTCATAGCTTAGTTACTTGGTTTCTGGAAGAAATTAGTAGTAAATGTTATTGAGAATACCTTGTATGTGATGTCATTTCTTTTTTGCTGCTTTCAAAATTCTCTCCCTTTATTTATTTATTTATTTATTTATATGGGGGTGTTTGTTTTTAGTTTTGGTAAGTTAGATTATGATGTGTTTAGGTATGGATCTGTGAGGTTATGCTACTTGGAGTATGCTGAGTTTCTTGGATATGTAAATTAATGTTTTTCATCAAATTTGGAAACGTGGGGGTTTAGATCTCTTCAAATATTATTTGTGTTCTTTTCTATCCCTTCTCTCCTTTTTGGAATCCCAATATGTGTATATAGGTATATTTTATGGTGTTCTACCTATCTCTTAAGCTCTTTTCTAATCATTTTTCTTTATGTTATTCACATTTATTATTTCTTCTGACTGCTCAAATCTGCTGATTAGTATTTTTCTCTACTATTTTTTTAGATTTAATATTGTCTTTTTCAACTCCAGAATTTTTATTTGGTTATTTTTAAATTAACCTTTATATTTTCATTGATATTCTTTATTTTCTGAGAAATCATTCTTATAGTTTCTTTTAAGTCTGTAGACATAATTTTCTTTAGTTTGTTGGAAATACTAAAACAACTAATTTAAGGATACTCTGTAATAAGTTAAATGTCTGGACTTTCTCATGGAAAATTTCTAGCTGATAGATTTTTTTCTGTGTATTATCTACACTTTATGATTTCGGTTTTTGTAATGTCACAATTTTTGTTGAAAACTCAGTATTTTAAAGAAAATAATGTAATAAACATGAAAATCAAAATCCTTCTTCTCCCCCAGAAATTGATACTGCTATTCTTTGTTGTTGATATTGTTGTTGCTTACTTAGTTGCTTTTATGACTAATTCTATAATGTTTGTTTTCTTAGTTATGCCATTGAAGTATCTGTATGGTTAGCTTAGTGGTCAATTAATCATTATACAGTGTTTACCTTAAATGCCTGGAACCAAGAAATCTCCTTGCCTTTGCTGAAGAGTTCCACGATCATATTGAAACATGCCTCCAACAACGATCCAGGCAATTTACAACTCTGCCTTAGCCTTCACTTCTTGCTCACACAGATACTCAAAATAAAGTGGAGGTGAAAGTTTTCTATTTTTTTCTCTTTTTTGAATGTACACACAACCCTGTACATGTGAATGAGCTTCTAGATTACAAAGGACATGTCAGAGATTTTCCTAGGTTCTATGGACATCTCATTTCCTAGATTTTCATTTTAAGCATTTTGGTTAGCCCACTGTTTTCTCAACTATTATCCACCAATATCAATCACCTTAAAATCAAGTATCAATATCAAGGTCTTAGTGATTTATAAGAATCCCAGTTAAGCAAGCAAAACATGAAACATGGACTCAAAATCGAATCTTCCCACATCCAGTGACTTAAATTCCTTTCCAGCAGACAGGTGTTTTATTTGTTTGCTTGTTTTTTGCTGAATTAAAAGCAATGTATTCAGCACTTTTCCACTGTTGTTCTCTCACTCATTCTAAACAATGATGATTAAGTTCTGTTTTATTCAGGATAAGCCAGTTGTGCTGGGGTAACAACAACAACAACAGAGAATAAAAGAGGGGGTTATCTCAAAGTTCTCCAGTTTCTGCCACAGTGAGAGGAGAGTTCTCTGGAGAGTCTTGGAGCAGCAATTAAATGGTGTTTGTTGCATCTGCTCAAACTCCTTGGCCCAAAATAATTGCATAGCTTTTACTCTCACATGGGGGTTCAGACATAGAATTCATTCACCAAGGAGGCCGAGAACCAAAGAGATTCAGAGAATGCCCCAGATGACTACCACAAACTCCTCTTATCCTGATCATTGCTAGTGTGGCCATTGTGTTGTCTTTACAACAGTAGATAGAGGCCTAGAAACTATCAGCCTGGCCCCCTTTTTTAAGGTACATTTTTGTGAGACTTAGTGACAGCTTAACCACTAAAATCTACTGATTACTATTGCTGAGGACTTCGCAACTGTTAAACAAATATGTGTCAGTACTTTTTCACCAATGTAGACAAAGATTTCAACTATAAACACACAGAAATAAGATTTTATGCAGAACACTTTACAATAGTTTCCCTCCAATAAAATGATCCAGGTTTTTAGGAAATAAAAAGAAAAGAGTGAGAACAAACCAACAAAAAATGAAGATAGTAACAAAAGCCAATGAATAGCATTTACAATTAAAAAAAGGATTTAGTCCAATACAACAAGAAACAAGTAGTATTTGGTTTGTGTGTGTGCGGCAGAGGTGAGAAGAAATACATTTCAAAAATTCACCAATACGAAGTCTTGTTCTTATCCTCTTTACCATCTGCATAGTTCTAGCTATGTGCCTCCATACACATGCAAACAAATCCAAAATAAATTATGCTCTTAAGGAAACCAGGAAACACATGTAAAACTTGCTAGCCTTGCACAGTCAAACTACGTAATCTTAGTTGAGATATGTGGTAGAATTCATAAAACCTGGGAGACATTAAGATGTTAAAAAAGAAATTCATAAATGGCTCAAGCCAATTTAATAAATTTAGTGAGGCCCTATTCTACACATGCCATTTTATAAGTTTAACAATGTTTACAGATCTGGATCAGATGACTTTTTCCTTCTAGAATCACTTTCCTTTTTACTTGTTACTGAGATCTGCAGTTTCCTCAATGTCTTATTCTTTTTGTTCTATCCTAGAATCTTTGCACAAATTGTGCTTTTTGCTTGGAATGCCCTCCTTAATCTCATATGTCAGACTCCCCTCAAAATTATATTCAAGAAACACTTGCCCTGTAATATTCCAAGAGGTATTACATCTCATCGGCTCCCTGGTACCTTGCACAGATCTCCGTTATCCCACTTAGGAAAGGGTAATTACATACTTTCATTTCTAACTTATCAAGTGTCTGCATTTATCTCTGTATCCTCACTAGTTAGCACTTTGCCTCATAGAACATAGATGTTCAATACTTATGTCACAAGGGTATTTGGTCCTTTTGTTCACAGCTCAAGTGTACCAACCTGTTCTGATTTGTCTTGAGAGCATATGCACTTACAGCCCTTCATTCACAGGTACCTAGGCCCGTGTTATTCACACAACCTCCTTGTTTGGTATCTAGGGAGCCCTCAGGAGTTCAGATGTTTGAGGGTGTTGACCAGTTCTTGCATGCCGGCCTCAAATATGATTCAAGATCTACTGACTCCCTAGACTCAGCCATCTACACTTTCTTAGCCCCATTCTTCTCTCAAGATGACTCTGTTCTTCATTTCAGAATATGGAACAACTACAGTTATGGTTACACCACCACAACACCGTTTCTTGGACAATAAGGTTCAATAGCTAAGATGGACTTTTACTGTTTTCCACCCTTAACAAACAAACAAAAAACAGGTTATGTCCCCAACGTGTTGCCTCTCTCCCTTAGAACATAAGGAAACAGATTCGAATTGAACAAAAATTCAGCTTTACTAGCCATAGCCCATTCTGGTAAATACTTATATTTTTAAATATTTTATTTAAAAATAAATATGTAAAGTACAAAACTAATGAATGGGGAAATATAAAGTCAAACAATTTTAGAAAACTAAAAAAGCTGTATAATAATCCTAAAGGAAACTTATCTTTCCATCCAAGGCAAAATCTCAGTCAGTGGGAGCTTAACCAGCTTTGGGTAATAGAAACTGACCACTGAGGATAGTACAAAGGTTAGGAGTGCAGGCTGTGGATCTTGATTACCTGGGATCAAGTCCTAGCTTCAACATCTACTAGTGCTGTGACTTTGACCAAGTTCCTTAATTGTACTGTGCACCTAATAGATCATCTACAAAGTGTACCTCTCCCACAAGGTGTGTAGAAGAATTAATATATTTGAGCTTATGTTAATAGCATGTTCCGCAAGTAGAGCAAGCATTTTGTAACAATTAGTGTTATTATTACCACACAGCTTATTCCACTGCTTTATTTTCTAAAAATTTACCTATTTACTATTATTTGTAGAAGAAATATACCTACTGCAAGAATATTCCTTAAAGCAGGAACACTTATTTAGCCAACTCTGTGTACTGCTGTGTAGTCTTCTAAACACTTAATAAATACATTTTTTCACTTAATTTTATGGATGGGGAAACTGAGATATGGATGATCTAAATAATTTACTGAAGCCACATCCTCACTGCAATGTGGGCCTCAGACTTCAACATCAGACTGTCTTGCCCCAGAACCCACACGCTGGACCACAGTCTACCATCTCCTGATGATCTCAGTTCAGCTTTCTTGAAAAGAGAGAATGTGTTATTTCATTCTCTCTCCTCATCTTCTCAATCCAGTGCACCTTGCCTTAAAGGGCTCCTGAACCCCTATACCCAGAGTACTCTCCAATAAATGCAATCATCAGATTTTAACCAGAGAGAACGTTACCAGGTTTTATTTCCCCTTCCATAAATCCTGGAGGGTCAGACCAAACATGATCTACTTGTTTTTTTAAGTGTTGCTCTGATCCTTCTCATTTATCAACTCTTTGTTGATATCCACTACATGTCAGATGGAGTACTCAACAAAACCTTTGCAAACTGTGGAAGAGCAAAAGGAAAAAATAAATGAAACTGCACTACAGTGGAGTAGTAAATGAAATACAACTATTCAAAGTATGTTTGGATATATGCACAATTGGCCTCAAATACAGGGAAGGCTTCCTGCAAGAGGTGATTCCTGGGCTGTGCACTAAGGTATAATTAATTGTAGAACCAAGTGAAGAGGAGTGGGGATTGGAGTGAACCAAGTTCTCCTGGGAAGAGGGATAGCATGTTCAGGGTGTTATGGCATGTAAGCTCATGCAACTGCTTCAGTCTTCACGTGACCTTCCAGGAAAGAAGAATCAACTGGCTGATTCAGTGAAGGCTCAGTGACTATATTAGTCATCATTTGCTTCACAACACATTACCCGAAGTTTAGCAGTTAAAACAAAATACATTAAGGATCTCATAAGTTTTTACTGGTTAGGAATATGGACAGAGTTCAGCTGGCTTCTCTGGTCAGGAGGCTATAATCAAGGTGTTGGCTGAATAACAGTCTTATCAAGGCTCCAGTGGTGGAGTAATGACTCCCAAGCTCACTCATGTGGACTCAATTTCTTGGTATCTGTTGGCCAAAGACATCACTCAGTTTTTTGTCACAATAGCCTCTCCCTAAGGAAGCTCAAAACATAGCAGCTGGCTTCTCAGAAAGAGAGTGAGCGAGAGAGGGCACCCAGGATAGAAGCCACGGTCTTACTGTAACATAATCTTAAAAGTGACATCCACCAAGTTTTTCACATTTATTTCCTTGAAGCTAATGTAGGGTTGCCCGATTAAATTTAAATTTCAGAGAAACAACATCTTTTTGGTATAAGTGTCTCCCAAATGTTTCAAGAGGCATGATAATACAAAAAAAAAAAAAAAAAAAAGATTTACTTGAAATTAAAATTGAACTAGGCATTCTGAGTTTTCTTCCTGTTAAGTCTGTGAAACGTAATCTAATGACATCCTATCACCTCTGCCACATTCTATTCATTAGAAGCAAGTGACTAGGTCCATCCCCCATTCAAGGAGGTGGGGTATTAGAAAACAGTGTGAACACTGGGACTCCTGGGGTCCATCTTAGGAGCTGTCTACTGCAATGACCAAAGAAATATGTTTAATTTTCTTTGTCATGGTCTTCATGGTACCCTCTGTATCTTTGTAGAGACATTCCAAAATATTTTCCCTAAATCTCCTCTGCCCTTCACTAAAGGATTCTATATTAGCCTGCTTGTGCTACCATTATAAAATGCCACATATAGGCTGACTTAAATGTCAGATATTTATTTTCTCACAGTTTTGGAGCCTGGAAGTCTCAGGTCAAGGTGAAGTTAGGGTTGGTTTCTGATGAGTTCTCTCTTCCTGGCTTGCAGATGGCCACCTTCTTAATCTGTGCTCAGTTGGCCTTTCCTTTGTGCTCATGAGGAGAGAAATAGAGTTCTCTGGCACCTCTTTTTCTTCTTATAAGGACACCAAACATATCCGATTAGGGCCCTATCCTTATGATCTCATTTAACTTTGATTACATCTCTGAAGGCCCTGTCTTCAAAGGCCCTATCCTATCCTCATTCTGGGCTTGAAGGCAACAATAACAGGCAAGAAGCCTAGCTCTCCTTTAGTCTGAAGTCAAGCCTGAGTGAGAAAGCACATAAAATATATTTTAGCAACTTCACAATATACAGCATGCTAGTGCTGAGTTCTCTACACATGTCTCAGAAGGGGTGCAATCATGTTTAAAATCTGATTGTTTATTTATATTCCATGGTGCATACTTTAAGCAATTTGATAACCTAAGGGTATTTTTGTGGTACTTAATTTAGGCGATTTGATAGCCTAAAGGTTAATATTGAAAGGCAGGCATGGAGGAAACTCCCAACAATTTAGCACTCCCATAGGAACTCTGTAACGAAGCCAGAATACAAAACAGAAGCAGATGGGTGATGTTGCTTGAGTTTGGAGTTGGAGCATCTGGGTTTATAGCTCGGGGAGTTTGATATTACAGGCTTATTGGCTTCACTGGAGGTTCAGGAAGCTCTATCAGTACCCTTCTCTCAGAGTCACTCACTACTGAATCTGTAATGAGGCTCTTCTTTACTCCCCTCCTCCCACCCATTTAAATATATCAGATTAGCATCTTCTTAGGCAAAGCTTTCTCACTGCTGAATCTCCACATGGAACATTTGCTATAAACTTTAACTGCATGCTTGGCATTTTATCTTGAAAGAACCATACTGTCTCACTGCCTCTGGCCATCTACAAAGAATTGGAAAAAATTCAGAAGCTAAAGAAATAATTCTAGAAAAAATGCTGAATAGTTAAGGGTTGGAAGTACAGCCTATGGGACTTGAAGATTGATATCTCATGAGATTTTGCAAGATCATACACATCAACAGGTAAACGTGTTTGGATGATACACAGAATATCTAGTCAGCCCATTTCACTCCCTGGTTCTGCATGTCAAACTTTTTCACCTTTGTGCTTTTGAAATTAAGTTATCACTATGTGCAATGTGTAGGTCCCCTCCTTTTTTTGGCTAACTCTGAGCAACCCTCCACAATTTACCTGACATGTCAACATCTCCAGAGACATTTCTTGACTGACACTTCTCCACATCCGTGGGTTAAATACACCATAGTTGTTGTCCTATAGAAATTTTTTCTGCCTCACTTTTAGTATGTATTATATTGTTTTCCGGTTGTTTACTTGCTTATATCCCACTCCGAAATAAAATGATATATAGCTCCCTGAAGACAGAGACAACTATATTCATGATTATGTTCCTAAATCACAACTCCTAGAGGCTTTGTGGTACACAATAATTTTCTTAATGAAACAATGAATTAAGCATGAGGGCTTTTAAATTTCTACTTCTCTGTAGTTATAATCAAATGTCATTATATTAGTGTTGTTGTCCGTGATAGTCAATTATAGCATACAATTTTGTAGAAGTAAGGTATCTAAAATTTCTATATTGGTATGATGTTTCACATATAACGTGACATTTGTTGTCAACTTAAGTAAGCTTCTTTCTATTGTTTTCTTTCTTAAGATCAAAAAGATAGATGTTAGCATATATTCCTTGCTTTCTACATTTCTTTGCACATGCTTTTGTCCATTAATGTCCTAAATAACATGGATAGATTTTTCTGACATAAAACCATCTTTGGATTCTTAAATTCAACACAACTTAACCCTTATTGTATACATGGATAATTCTCTTTAAATATATTTTCTCTAATTCTTCTGATTTGTGAATGGGCGCATAGCTTCTCAGAATAAAAATACTTTCAAGAATCCTCTATAAATGGTAATTATGGGAAGAATTTTAGCAATATGATATAAGCAGAAACTTTATGTTTGACTTCCAAGGCAAAATCTCCTTGAAAAGATAATGTTCTAATTTTAACCCCTGTATTCTTCCTCCTGGCTACTAGAGCTTTCTCTCTCTCTCTCTCCTTCTCCCTCTTTTTTCTCTCTCTCTCACCCTTTTAAACACACACATACTGTGTGGGTGTGCATATATATATATATATATATAAAACTTTTTTTTTTTTTTTTTTTTTTTTTTTGAGACAGAGTCTCGCTCTGTCACCCAGACTGGAGTGCAGTGGCGGGATCTCAATCTCAGCTCACCGCAAGCTCCGCCTCCCAGGTTCACGTCATTCTCCTGCCTCAGCCTCCGGAGTAGCTGGGACTACAGGCGCCGCCACCACGCCCGGCTAGTTTTTTGTATTTTTAGTAGAGACGGGGTCTGACCATGTTAGCCAGGATGGTCTCGATCTCCTGATCTCGACCTGATCTCGATCTCGTGATCCGCCCGTCTCAGCCTCCCAAAGTGCTGGGATTACAGGCGTGAGCCACCGCGCCCGGCCTTATATATACAACTTTTATTGCCAGGCGCGGTGGCTCATGCCCGTAATCTCTGTCTGCACTTTGGGAGGCGAAGGCGGGTAGATCACCTGAGGTCAGAAGTTCGAGACGAGCTTGGCCAACATGGTAAAACCTCATCTCTACTAAAAATACAAAAATTAGCTGGGTGTGATGGTGCATGCTTGTAATCCCAGCTACTCAGGAGGCTGAGGGAGGAGAATCACTTGAACCTGGGAGGCGGAGCTTGCAGTGAGCCAAGATCGCACCATTGCACTCCAGCCTGGGCAACAGAGGGAGACTCTGTCTCAAAAAAAAAAAAAAAAAAAAAAAGAACGAACGAAAAGAAAAAGAAACACCTTTTATCGACACTGTCTATTTGTTCTATAGTTGATAGTGTTTATCATTCAAAGTTTTCAACAATAAACATGTTAAGATTATACTTAAAAGGTCATAGATATTTCACAGGACATTAGGTGAGTAGAGGCTGTGGCAACTGGTTCAAAGTTGAACACACAATGTGGTGCTTTGCCTGAACATGTGACTGGCTTCCCTTTCTAAAGCTGCTAGACATTCTCCTTGCTGGGTATAAATGTTTAAAGTATGATGAAATAAGCCTGTTAGCTTATCAAACAACAGGTTTAGATAAATGATGAACTGGAGAGCCTGGAGTTTATTTGAATTTCATCTAAAATACAGAAAAGAATCCCATAATGATATCTTTGAAGAATGCTTGAAATAAGAATGGAAAAGCAGTGGGGAAAAAGACACTCAAAGTCAAAAATTAAGGCAAAGTGTATTCATGCCCATAGTCAGTTGGCCATAAAAGGTGGATTAATCGGATATCACCTGAAGCTAAACCAGTTACTTTGACAGTAATTGGTTAGTGAAAAGAAGAGACAGAATTATATTATATATTTAAAAACCCATTGGCTCACTTGCATTATGTTTTCCATCTATTTTCTAAATTTTAAACATCTCTATGACATAACTTTTTTTCAGTGTAAAGTGTTCAGATTGAAATCGGGCGGTTGTAGGGTGCTGGGAGAGATTTTATAATGTTTGTATCAGATGTGTCCCTAGGAAAGCATAACAGGGAAATGTGTGGGTGTTGAGTGGTTTTTAAAGGTGGCATTGCAAAGAGAACTTTCATTGTCTGTAATCATGTTGGAAAAAGAACCATCTATGAAAATTAGGAATCCCAACTCTACATGATTTTCTATGCATGTTATTCTTAACAAAAAATAAATAAATTTACTAATATGTTTCAACAATTGCTTAGCTCACAATTTTCTTTTTGCATCAAAAGCCCATAGAAGTCTTTCCTATAAACAATGTTATGTTTAAATTTTCAACACTTTATCATAAAATAGACTTTGTGCTAGATGATTTTACCCAACTGTAGGTAAAATAGTATTCTGAGCACATTTGAAGAAGACTAAATTAAAATATAATGTTTGATAGGTTAGGTATACTAAATGCATTTTCAATTTATGATATTTTAAACTTTCACTGGGTTTATTGGGATGTAACCCTATCGTAAGTTGAGTAGCATCTGCACATACATACTCTATTTTTTGTATCATGCTGAGAAACATACAATATAAGGAGAACTAAAATGTATGACTACAACACAACAAAGTTTGGAGAGAGAATAAAAGAAATTGTACTCTTATACAATTTTTACATTTGAAAATAAAAAGGGTTGTAGGCAGCCTTCTACAGTGACTTCTGATGCTCTCCATATTGTGATGTTCATACTCCTCTCCCCTTGAGTATGCTTTGGACCTAGTAACTTGCTTCTAATGAATATGATGGTAACTTCTAAATTTACTCACTCTTTCTCCTTTCTCCTGTCTTTCTCTATCGTGTCTTCTTGACTTGCCCCTTTCAATGAAACAAACTTCCATGAAAGCCATAAAATAAATGTTCTTTCTATTATCTTTATGTAAGTTTCTATTTTGAAAATTTAGGTGAATTTCTCCCTCTTCCTCTTCTACTTCCACTTGCATTCCCTTCTCTTTCTTTTTCCTTTGCTTTCTGAACATTTATATTTCTGAAATCCATCAGATAGTGTGCAATAAGACAGGTGTCCTAACTTATGGGACATGGGTGGTGGGGGCTGTAGAGTTTGATGGCGCAGAACAGGATATGAGAGCTTGAGACAGGAAGGAGTGAGTCCAGGGCTGGCGTTGTACAGCCTGGCCTGGATAACCACTGTCCAACTAGTGTACATCTTGAATTCGGAGTGGGATAAAGAGATCATTGGGGCAAAGAAGCATTCCTCTACGTGATGTCAGAACTCAAGTGGAATTAAAGAGTATCCACATAGAGAGGCGACAGAAATGTGGCAGGAGACTGATTACATAAAAGATAACTACAAGTGAGTAAATATATTAAAGATAATGGAATCCAGGCTTCTCGGTATTAAACTATGAAGATAAAAATATGGAAAGTTTCTTTTTTTTAAATAAAAACCCTAGACTGAATCCTGTCAAGTTGGATTGATATCTGAACTACCTCTATGCACTCAGAATTTTCAACATATGTAGATAATCAAATGTGAATGTATTCACTCTGTATACATTTATAAGTATGTTTTTGTACAGTAATACATGTTCATCTTAGTCCATATTGTGCCTCTAAAATGGAGTATCGCAGATTAGGTAATTTATAATGAACAGAAATGTATTGGCTCACAATTGTGCATGCCGGGAAATCTAAGATCAAGGGACCAGCATCTGCCAAGGTGTTTCTTACTGCATCATTCCGTGGCAGAAAGGCAAGTGATGGTGAGAGAGGGCATAAGAGGGCCAAACACACCTTTCTATAATAAACTGACTCCTATGACAACGGTATTACCCTCTTGACCTAAACAACACTTAAAGGTTCCACCTCTCAACACCTCCACACTGGAGATCGAGTTTCCAACATATCTACTTTGGAGATATAGCATTAGCTATGTTCCTAACTGCCCAGCGAGATGCCTTGGAGGCAGCAACAGGTCAACAGTACTGGATATACATAATACTTACATCATGGTTTCTGAATACAGTTATCCAACAAAAGGAAAGAATAACACAATTAAAAATGAGCAAAAGAAGTCCAGGCAGGGTGGCTCACACCTGTAATCCCAGTACTTTGGGAGACTGAGCTGGGCAGACCACCTGAGGTCAGGAGTTCAAGACCAGCCTGGCCAACGTGGTGAAACCCAGTCTCTACTAAAAATACAAAAATTAGCCAGGCCTGGTAGCAGGCGCATGTAATCTCAACTACTTGAGAGGCTGAGGTAGGAGAATCACTTGAATCCGGGAAGTGGAGATTGCAGTGAGCTGAGATCATGCCACTGCACTCCAGCCTGGGCAATAGAGTAAGACTCAGTCCAAAAAAAAAAAAAAAAAAGAAAAGAAAAACAAATAAGTGAATATTTTAATAGACATTTTGCCAAGGAAATAAATAAATGGTAAATAAGTACATAAAAATACTCAACATTATTAGTGTTGAGGAGATGCAGAATTAAACCCACAAATGAGATACCACTATTTTTTATTAGAATAGCTAAATTTCATGTCCATTAGGATTTGAAAGAACTGGAACTCTCACAAACTATTGGTATGAATGTTGAATGCTATAACTACTTTAGAAAACAACTAAGCTGTTTCTTTAAAAAAAAAAAAAAAAAAAAAGTTAAACAAATATCTTGAATGAGATCCAGCTATTCCACTTCTAAGTATTTACCCAAGAGAAATTACAGCATATGCTCATGCAAAGACTTCTACATGAATGAACATAGAGGCTTTATCTCCTATTGCCAAAAACTGGAAACACACCACATGTTCATCAACAGCTGAATGATTAAATGAATTGTGGTATACTTGCACAACAAAATACCACTTAGCAATCTAAAGGGTGAATCTACTGACATGTGCAGTAACATGGATGAACCTCAAAACAATTAAGATGAGTAAGAGAAGCAAGACTAAACAAGCATGCCTACCGTATGACTCCATTCATATGAAATTGTAGGAAGTACAACAAGCAGATTAGTGGTTATCTGAGGATGAGAGGTAGTAACACAGGCAGGGAATAGAGTCAGAAAATGGAAGGTAAACGTGAAAACTTTTAGAGGTAACACATTCTGGCAATTGTTTCACAGATATAAACATATATCAAAACTTATCAAATTATACATTTTATGTAAAGCAGTTTATTGTGTGCCAACTTTGCACAACAAAGTTGTTAAAATTAGCAGGAAAAAAGGAGACATTCTGTATGCACTCTAAAAGAATTTTAAAAGTTGACTTTATACCTTCACACTATTAGCAAAAAATTAAAAAACAAAATAAATACACCAGAAGATCAAAAAAAGCATATAGTTCTTAAAATTTATTTAACAAAAATTTGTAAGGCTTCCACATGAAAAACAACAAAACATTTAGAGTAACTGAAAAGACCTAAACAAACAGAGATATATTAAAGATGCAATTCTCCCTCAATTTAGTGCAATTCCATCAACACTTTGCAATGTTCTGTTTGGTTGGTTGGTGTACTTGTTTTGGATTTTATGGTAATTAACAAGGCAATTCTAAAATTCATAGGAAAATACAAAGAACATAGAATAGGCAAAACAATGTAAAAAAAAATAAAGAATACATTTAGGACACCTCGTACCACCTGATTGCAAGACTTATTACAAAGTTATAGCAATGAAGACAAGGTGGTTTAATATAAGGATAGAAATAAAGCTTAGTGGAACACAGTAGGGAGTTCCCAAACAGATTTACATTGAGGTCAATTTACTTTCAACAAATGTGCCAAGATAAATCAATTGGGGATAGAAAGTGTTTTCGATATCTGATATTGAACAACTAAATAAATGTATGAAAAATAATGAACCTTAACATTTGCTTTACCTTGTTCTCAAATGTAATCTGAGAAGGATTATAAGTCTACATGTAAAAATTGAAGTTGTAAACATCCTACTGTATAACATTGTGAAATATATTTATGACTTTGGATTGACAAATATTTCTGAGAACCAACTGAAGATATCCTAGTCATATAAGAAAATAAATAATAAATTAAATCTTAAAAATCAAAAAAATTATTTATTAAAACCCAGTAAAATATTTTTAATGCATACATCTGAACTTATACTCAAAACATATGGAACAAAAACTTACAAGTCAGCAATGTAACAATAAAATCCCCAAATAAAAATGGTCAAAAAACTAAAACAGACATTTTATAATAAAAAATGTAAGAATCGAAAGAATTTAAAAAGATGTTTAACATCATTAGTATTCAAGAGGATTCAAATTAAAATTAAAATGCTTTACCCTTTCACATCTATTATAAAGAATAAAATTCAAAAAACTGACATCAGCAAATGTTGGTACAGATATAAAGTATCTTGAAATCTCAGAAATTACTTATGGCAGTATAATAAGATACAACTACTTACAAAAACTGAACTTTCATATAAAGTTAAACTTTATATACAGTCACCCTTAACACAGACATTTCTCTCCCAAATTTATTAAAGAGTAACGGAAGCATATTTCCAAAAAAATCTCTCTCTCTCTCTCTCTCTCTCTCTCTCTCTGTCTCTCTCACATACACACACACACACACACACACACAGAATTTTGATAGTAGCTTATTTCACATAATAGCCAAAAAATCAAACAACCCATTCTACACTTGTCCATCAAGTATAGAATGGATAAGCAAATTCATACAATGGAATGTAACGTAGCAATGGAAAAACAATGAGCAACTGTGTATTAAACAAGAGGAATCAGCCCCCAAAGCATTATGATGAATGAAAGAAGCCAGGCAAAAAAAAGTAGCTACTCTGATTTTATTTATAGAAGTCCAAATAAAGATACACTCATCTATAGGGATAGATAAGAGATAGTAGCTGTCCCTAAGGAGGGGAACTGATTGAAGAAGTAAGCAAAGGAACTTTCAGCAGTGATTGAAATGTACTATATCTGGATTGGGTATTGATTACAGGGGGTACACATTTGTAAAACTCATTTGAATTATACACGAGATCTGTGCACCTTACCGTACAAACATTACCTTAATTGGAAAAGAGGAATACAGAAGCAATATTCATAGATAAGTAATGGCCAAAAAGCAGATACAATTTAAATGTTTGTCATAGGAGAATAAACAGGGTGAGTAAATCACAATAAAATGATTCAATATATATTCATAAAAAATAAGAGTGAACACATTATATCTTCAAAGTAGAATAACTAAATCTTAGAAATATAGACAAATAGAAGATAGACATAAAATAAAACATGCACTATTATTCTATTTGTATTATATTAAAAAAGAAGGCAAAACTAATTCAGGATGTTAACAATCAGCATAGTGATTACCCTTGAGCAGGACAATAAATGGAATGAAAACCAAAAAAAGCTCTTGGGGTCCTGGTTATATTCTGTTTTTTGACCCAGGTGATGACTGCATGGGTTTATCCTCTTTGTGAAAATTCAAAGAGATGTATATAAACTAATAATTCACATAATTTTCTGTATGTTTTTTATCCTTCAAGATAAGTTTTATCAAAAAAGAGCAATTATATTTTTTATTTAAACCATAATAGCAAATTAGTAAATAATCATATAAACTGCATAAAGATACCAGGTAAGATTAATCAAAGAATAAAAAATAGTAGTTTAATATTTTAAAATATATTAAAGTAAAACCACCTTAACATACATTTGAGGAATAGTTATAAAATTATTTCGTTATATACATAAAAGTAACTCAGTTTTCAACAATCTAAATCTCAACATTCATTCACAGTAACATTTATTGTTAGCAAAGTGGGAATAGAAGGAAAAAGTCTAAATCTATTTAAACTTTGGAAAAGTGTATTTATTAAGAATTTACAGCAAACAAGATACCAATTTAAGAAAACTTTAAAAATGATCCCATTAAAGTCAGACAGAGAAGACACCTATTATCTCTGCAGGGTGATGTTGAACTTGAAATGTTAGTCAAGAAAATAAGACAACAAAGAAAACTAAGACATAAAAATGGGAAGAAATTACATTCTTTTACGTGCAGATAATATAGTTATTTACGTTAACAATTTGTTAGAATGCATAAACTATTAGAATTCATAGTGTTAGGCAGGATTGCCATATATAGTCGACATATAAAAATTAATAACATCTGTATACAAGAGCACAAAGAAAACAAAAGTGTAAAAATAGAAAATATATTCTATTTAAAATGGCAACCAAACTGTAACTATAAAGTTCTTAGAAACCCGTCTAATCAGGTAGAAACAAGATGTTCTTAGAGAAGATGACATAATTTGAGAAAAATAAAAGACTTGTATAAGTAAAGCAATATGCAATGTGTAGGAATAGGGAAGCTCAATGTTATAAACATGTCAATTAATCTACAAGTTCAATGCTATTCCCATTAAAATCCTAATAACATTTGCCCATGGAAATTGAAAAGTTGATTTTGGCATTCATATGAAAAATTAAAGGCTAAAGAATTGAGAAGATAATTTTAAAGATGAAGAATATGTTACTGACAAGTATGCTATCAGACTTTTTAATCCTATGCCAGTGAACAATATGGCATTTGGTACAACAAAAGGCAAGTTATCGATAAATGGATCCACACGTTTGGGAATTTGGTACGTGATAGAGAGATTATGTGAACTCAGTTAGCTCCGTTGTACTGTTTGATAGATTAGGTCCTATAGATTATGTTCCCATTAAAAATATACACAATAAGAATTGTACTCAGAGTAGACATTCTCGTTACTCTGTCTGAATCTCGGGTCGCTTTTGTCATTTCTGCTCATTCCTTCTCAGTGTCACTGTACTTTTCCAAAAGTCAGATTCTGTGCCTCTTTTAGGTGGACCAATTCAAGGTCCACCTTGGAATTGCTTGGATTTTTTTTTTTTTTTTTTTTTTTTTTTTTTTTTTTTTTTTTGCCTCTTCTCCCCAACATCAGAGTCATATCTCCAGCGATTTCTCTTTTGAGAGAGAGAGGGAAAAAAAAAAAAAAAAAAGCCAGGTGCACGGCTCAAAGTTCAACCAACTGGGAGGATTTCCCTTCACTACTGCCCTTCGGGATGTCCCAGAAAAGGGCACCACTTTTGAGTGTGCTTGCACATCATGCAGGGCCATCTGTAAACCAGGTCCGTGTATTCTGTTCCTCTGTTAACTGTAGGGAACTCCTTGTGAGGCCATACTAACTGCATGGCAGAGAGAGGACAAGGTAGCATAGGCTGAGGTCACAGGAGTTTGTGCCACTTCCTCACATAACTGAATTGTTACCTCAGGGACTGCTGGAGTGCTCATGCAGGGCTGCTGTGCACACCCAACTTTAAAGCTTAGTGGCTTAGACAACCCAGTTTATGAAGGGCAGCTCAGGTTGTCTGGTAGCTTGGTGGCTCGTGGCTAGGTGTCCAGAGGTCACTAAAGCTCAGTAGCAAGCCAAAAGCTCTATCAGAAGAAAAGGAGTTATCCACTCAGACAGGATAACTCTCCAAGGATCGAGGGCTTTTCTCCAAAATCTGAAGGGTCTGCACTTTGATTGATTGGTGGGGGCCTGACAAAGGCTCCAAACAGCATCTCTAACTGCCCCTGATGCTTTCAGCACTATTTAATCTTCTCGATCCTATGGCCCCACTAAAGACCATCTAGCTCTATCTTATATCAAGTTTCCATAGGGCCCCATTCAAAACCTTTTTTGACGCATTTGTAAATGGGACAGGGCAGCACACCCCAATGAGGAATATGTTGCCTCCAAAATCCACAACGGTTCCCCAGACGTTGTATATTCTTTTGGTTGTAGGAGAGGCCAGAAGTAACAACTTATCCTTCAACATAGAACAAATACCTTGACATAGCCCAAACCACTGTATCCTCAGAAATTTCACTGTGATGGAAGGCCCCTAGGTTTTTATGGGATTTACTATCCACCGTCTACAGACAAATAAATATCTTACCAATATGTCTGGACTACCTGCTACTGCTCACCAGCTTCAATCAGCACATCATCATCAACATTTCCAAAACTCTTTCTCATTCTCTGTTGATTTTTATTACTTATTTTTTAAAATTTTAACTTACTATATACAGTATCATCTTGAATATTTCCAAACGCACTAATTAGACATTATTAAATGTTCTTACGTTCCCTGAATTTTCTTTATTTCCTCTTAATTTGTGTATCTTGTCCTTTTACTGATAATTTTTCACATCTATATATTTCTGTGGTTCTATTTTTAAAAAATAAAACTTCAAGGAATAGTTTGAGACGATATTTCATATTTAATTATGCACATATAATTTATATATCCTTCATTATAGAAATAGTTCTGAAATTAAATGTCAGCACTATTAACTAGAAAATATTTTAGTTAACCAACAACTGAAGTCTTGGACTATAGGGAAACAAAATTGTCTCAGCTCTTAAGAATATTATAAGCCAGCTGGAAAAAAATTATATATTTACGAATATTAGTGACCCAAATAACATTCTTAATTTTTAGTTGCTCCTCCCAAATCACTTTTTATCTCAAACCATTATCTCTCAACTGATTTATTTGCAGGAACTTCGTCCTGCCTCTTTGCCTCAATCATTATCCTCTGCATCCTGGTTAGTCATCAAATCAACCTTAATGTTGGACTCAAAATCACGTGGCTTCTGTTTCCATTTAATGGAACCCAACTTGACTAGGCTTTCAAAATTCCAGAATTCTATTAACCAATATTTCTAGGATTGTAATTAATTGTTAAGAATGATAGGAGTCAGAGAGATTTATTTTCTCCTCAAATTACCAAGGCAGTTTTCATTCATATATAAAAAGTGGCCAAATTAAGTAATTTTTGGTCCATACACTAGTGTTTTCCTGGGTTGTGTTTCCAGAAAATCCCCTGTACTGTATATAAATAAACATAATCTGAAAAGAAAGTGAGGAGAAACTTAGTGATCAACTAAATATAGTGACTTCCACAACCTTAAAAAGGCTAATGTACATTGGAAAATGCAGTGAATTGTTCAGATAGCATTTCCAAAATTTTTAAGACAAGGAAAATATTTTCATGCAATTTTATACCTTTGTGAATCAAGACAAGGGTGATATTGAAATCTTTTTGTTCTACTCCCTCTTAAAATTTTGATAAATGTACTTTCCTACACATTTAAAGTTTGCATCTAAAATGTTTCTACTTCAGTTTAATTAGTTGCATAGATGCAACGTCCAACCCTGTAAAAGTTGATATTTTTTTAAATAAAACTGTTATATTGCTTCTTAAAATGCATGCAATAGACTCTAAACACTGTAACAATTTGCTATCCATAACTATTCACTTAAAATATATGTGAATAAGCTCTTCTTTAATTCTTAGAAATTGTATATATTTTTATCTTTTTGAACTTGTATTTTTGTTCTACTTGCTACACAGCATTTTAGCCTAATGTGTCATGCATAAAACTCTTTTACCTTAATACATAATTAATAAGTTAACTCGCCTTTCAGAAACCTGCAGTATAAGTCCTGCAAGGCCTGCGATGGCTCCTACAAAGCAAGATCACCACTTCAGCCTGCTGCCTCTTGGGCTGCAGTCTCTAGTAGTTGCGTGAAACCATTGAGACTGAACACTCACAAAACAAGTTAAACGAAGCAATTTTATCACTCCCAGGTAGGCAGCAAAAGACAGCAGAAGCCTAGGCTTCATGGCAAACCGATTCTCCATAGCTCTGGAAACTGCCCAGGGTGGATGGAGTCTTGTCTGCCTCTGCCCCTACCTGCTCCACAGGTAAGGGATGCTGAAAAGCAGCTCGCCCTGGGTTTTATATCCTGAAGAAAAGAGGACCACTGGGCTAAAGTGTTGAAGTATGTTCTGTTTCTACAGGGACAAGAGCAGGGCCTGGGCTGTTCCATTCAGTCAGTCTCTATCTCAGAATATTGCAATATCAGCACATTCTGCAGTTACCCTTGAGAATTACAAGTGAGAAAGGCTGAAGAACTTGGTTGGTCCAAGGTCACCCAAAAAATCCCAAAGCCCCCCATTTCCTAATGAAGAAAATAAAAGTTTCTTGGTATAAAATTAAAGAGTCTATGATTGCCAATAAATCTTTCCATCCCTATTTCATGATAGTAACTTTTATTTTTTCTACACACTAGCACAAGTGAAATTCTCATGGTTCCTATCCTTGAACTTCTTCAGGTACCTGTCTATAGGACCCTGTCTATTTTTCCAGAATACCTGTTCCCATTTCTTTACGAATTCCACTTTATTTCTGACTACTAAAATTCTGTGTACCTTCAAATCTCCACTTTGCACTTGTATGACTGTTCTCATACAATCATGAAAACTTCCTTTTTCTTTCCTCAAAAGGAAGTACCGTCTTGTTCCCAGTTATAAAACTTCCCTGGGAGCAGTCTCATGACACATGACATCACATTCTTCTTCATAGCTTAGCTATTTACATATATGTCCTGCCTGTCCTACTTGAACACCAAGATTCTTGAAGGCTTAACACTTATTCCTGATCTTTTAAATCTGTCACAATAGGAGCATAATTATTTTTTAGTTCAATCAGTAAACCTTTATTAATATATGGGTAAAGAAGGTATTGACTTTGAACTCCCAATCAATAAAGGATATTCTATCAGTTAGGTGTTGCCACAGTAATGCCAATTCAATAAACACAGTCTCAAACTATCAAAAAATTACTACACATACATTTACTTTGTTCTCTCCTCAGTGTGTGAATTAGCTGGGGTTTAGCTAATTCGGGCTGGATTCAGCCGTGCTTGTCTCTGGACTGCAGGTCAGGCTAGAATACACTTGACGTGTCTAGTTCTGAGAACTGCGATGAAGGCACAGCGGCTACACAGCTGACAGGGTATGTCAGCTCATGGTTAGGACAGAGCACAGGAGGACAGGCCCCGCGATACAGCACATTTCAAGACTCCAATTATGTCAAATCTTGCTAACTTCCTATTGGAAAAAGCAAGTCACGCAGGCTAAGGACTGGGAAACACACAGCACCCATTGTGGGAATGCTACACATGTACAACATTACTACAAGAGAGGAATGAATTAACACCAAGAATTCAATCCACCATGGCCATGTAATTATTCGTATGAGAAGAGATTTATGAATGTTATGAAGAAGAAAATAACTTGTACTAGAAAAAATGTTGTTATTGTTGTTGTTTTCCACAGAGGAGATGACATTATAGCTGGCATTTAGGGTGAACTATTTTCCAGGTACTGTGGGCAGAGAAGCACAGTAAAATAGCAGAGGCTACTGCTTACAGGAACATAGCAGAACATTGGGATGAGACACTTGGAGAGATGCTTAGTGTCACGGGCTGGATGGTACATCATCTGTGAGACAGGATGGAGACAGAGGTACCCACTGTTCTGAATTTGATGTTCATCCCATTCCTTGATAAGACATTTGACTTTTATAGACAATAGGTTGCCAAGGTTTATTTGGATTTACTCTTAATGTTTTCTAAAAATTGACCTGCTAACCTGTATTGTATATTTAGTACGTGTTTTTAAATAAGAGAATGAATAAATGCATAGTCATTTCCCTCCCTCCCTCCTTTCTTCCTTTCTTTATTCTTTAACAGGCAGATCCCTGAAAAAGGCTATGATGTCTTAGAGGGATATGGAAATGCAGTAAAGTTACAAATTATTTGTACACAGAGGTGGAGGCAAATAATAATATGGAGAAAAGAAAAACATTCACTGAAGCAACAGCAGCAGAGTTGGCTCAGCCTGTCTGGTGGCCTCCGACTGTGCCCTAGAGGAGCTATTTGTGCAAGACCTACTCCAGGTTGGCCTGGCATGAGCATGTGGCCCTCATCTTCAGTTAGCGTGGCTCAGCATCCAGATCAGCGTCTCCAGACACCCCTCACCACAGTGGCTGCCCTGGAGCTCTTAGAGCCAGACTCGTGAAAATGGAACAGCAAAGGCCACCGGCTTCAGCTTGGTCCTCTACCGCCACCTGTGTGCTGCAAGCAGCCACCGCACCGGATTGGAAAGTGCCTTGCTCTAGGGCCCTGGATGCAAGGTCTGAGGCAGCCCTTGAGGAATATGGGAGAGGGAAAGAGACTGGGGGAGCAGAGCCTGAGAAAAGGAGGCTCTTTATCTCCCCGTCCTGCAGAACTTTTCTCTGTGAACAAATTCAGAGATCCTCTGATAGAGTGAAGGGAAGAAGGAACACAAACACTAGCCCGGAGCTTCTGGCCCAGACACACAGCCCTGGGTTGTGGGTTAATCCACACTGTAAAGAAACTTTGAGATTGTTCAGCTAGTTCCATCAGAGCAGAAAGGGCATTTTAGAAATCAAAGTACAGATTCTCCTCTGTCTCACTGATTCTAACTGTATATCTGTGGCATATGCAAAATGGACAAGAATTTCTATTTAACAAAAAAAAGAAACTGAGTCACAGAGCAGGTAAATAACATGGAAATATCGAATCATCTGGATCTGACAACTGTGGAATAAAACTTAAGTCTTCTGAGAAATTTTTAGCTTCTGAATTGTATTTTTAACTGTTTCCAATATATTGGGTCAATTCTACCTTGTAAAATAAACATCTATAATTACCACAACTGTTAACGAAATTACTCTTTCAGGTAAGTTCTAATTCCAAATATTCTTTTTTGGCTATTGTGCCATGTCAGACAGAATGACCTCATATTATTTTGAGGTCAGAGGAACATCTTAATTTTGCTAAATTAGTAATTCCACCTTGTTTGTAGAATATGGAATCTTTATGTAATGCAGATTGCCAGGAGCTTAGATGGAGAATAAACCTCTTTGCATAATCCAGGGCAGAGCAAGTGACCCCTTGCTCAGAGGGTTTCAGGGGACCTAGGACAGATTCCTAAATTACAAACATCTCACCTCCAGCAAGACAGCTCTCCTTCCATAATAAGTGGAAGTACAGCAGCATATACTCGGCCAATACTAATAGTTTCAAATTATATTCTAATGTATATTTGTGATAATGCATTTTTTGTTTATTTTGCCTGATTTTTCTAGAGATTTTCATTACATCCCCAGAGAAAAATTTAAAAGAAAAGTGCCGTAGAAGAGCCACAGACTGACAAGCCTGAGAGTGCCTATGGGAACATGGCAGCTAGCCACGACCTGGAAAGTCGGCCGCATTATGAAGGGCTGCACTCACCTGCGTGGGAGTCACTTGGCCATGCTCTGGCCTTATGCAATCATGCCCAAATTAATGCTACAGAAATTGAATTAGTGCAATACATTTGTAAAAATGTGTTGTTCAGTGATAATGGTCAATCAGCCTGGACCACACTTCAGTCAACCCCGAACATATTTCAGATGCTATCAACTATTTACCCCATGGTTTGAGGCAACTCACTTAGCCTCAAAAGCTGTTTCCTCGTTTGTTAAAATAAGGCTATTAGGAGTGATTTGTTAAGTCATAAGTTTTCTACTATGACAACTGAATTGTCTTACAATGTCTGCCTGGCCCAAAATAAAAAGTCAATAAATATAAACTTTTTAATATTAGATAAAAATTTTGTATAAAAAGCAAATGATGCCGAGGAAATTTAGGAATGAATGTAATGGAAACAGGATAAATATTCATAAAAATTTCTCCATGAAAATAAGGCTAAGGTAAGGGATATACTAGAAGAACAAAGACATTCCATTGAGCTAGCAGGGCATCAATACTGTGCATGTTTTGGTAGCAGGTTACTAAGCAGTTTGCCACTGACAGTTTGAGTGATATTGGTGTAGTCCCTTAACCTCTCTGAGATTTGGCTTATTTGTCAAAGTTTTATATTCCTATCTTTCAGATCTCATAGAATTTTTGTATCATAATAAACAGAACAAGTGAAAGCATCTAATAAACTATCAAATATATTACAAATTGAAATTTTCTTATGAGAAAAGAAAAGAAACGAGACAGATCTTAGTATCTACTCAGAGAAGATGAATTTCCAGATAGCCCTTTCAAAAAGAAGGCTTTCAAATAGCAATGGAGAAGGAAAGGAGCTGGGATGTTCACAACCTATAATGCAGTGGTTCTCAGTAGATGTGAGAATGTGCAGAAAGTTAGTCTCCCAAAGGACTTTTGGTAATGTTGGAGATATTTTTGGTTGTCACAACTGGTGGGAATTACTAACTGGCACCTATAGGGTGGATCCCAGGAATGCCATTAAATGTGTTCCAATGCACAGAAATGTACCCATAACAAATATTTACCCAGCCAAAAATATTAATAGTTCTGAGGGTGTCAAATCCTGCCACTGTCAGATGAGTAGTTTGCATAGCAGATATGGAGATTTAGTCCAAAAATATTGGTGGATTATGAAGGCTGGATGAGCAGTGGGGGCTGTAACGGTTAATTGTGCTTTCAACTTGAGCAGAATAAAAAATATCTAGAAAACGCACAAGGCATTATTTTGTGAGGGTCTTTCCAGAGGAGACTGGCATTTTAGTCAGTAGAATTAGTAAGGAAAATCTGCCCTCAATGTAGATGGGCACCATCCAGTTGGCTGAGGGACTGGATAGAACAAAAAAATAGAGGAAAATATTTTTTTCTTTCTGTCGATTTTGGAGCTGGAACATGCTCTTCTTCTCCTCTTGAACATTACAAGTCCAGCCTTTGGACTCCAGGACTTAACAAAAAGATGTCCCACCATGGGTTTCTCAGGCCCTCGATCTCAAACTGAGAGTGACAGTAATATGGTTTGGCTCTGTGTCTCCACCTAAATCTCATCTTGAAGCGTACTCCCATAATTCCCACATTTTGTGGGAGGGAACGGGGGAAGATAACTGAATCGGGGGCAGGTCTTTCCCACGCTGTTCTTGTGATAGCGAATAAGTCTCACAAAACCTGAAGGCTTCATAAGGCATACTTTTCCTGCACAAGCTCTTTTTGCCTGACATCCATGTAAGATGTGACTTGCTCCTTCTTGCCCTCTGCCACGATTGTGAGGCTTCCCCAGTCATGTGGGACTGTAAGTCCAATTAAACCTCTTTCTTTTGTAAATTGCTCAGTCTTGGGTATGTCTTTATCAGCAGTGTAAAAGTGGAGTAATACAGTAAATTGGTTCCAGTAGAGTGGGGTGCTGCTGTAAAGATACCCTAAAAATGTGGAAGCAACTTTGGGTAACAGGCAAAGGTTGGAACAGTTTGGAGGGCTCAGAAGAAGACAGGAAAATGTGGGACAGTTTGGAACTTCCTAGAGACTTTTTGAATGGCTTTGCCCAATATGCTGAAAGTGATACAGACAACAAAGTCCGGGCTGAGGTGGTCTCAAATGGAGATGAGGAAATTTGTTGGGAACTGAAGTAAAGGTGACTCTTGCTATGTTTTAGCTAAGAGACCTGCGGCACTTTGCCCCTGCCCTAGAAATTTTTGAAACTTTGAACTTGATGAGAGATGATTTAGGGTATCTGGTGGCAGAAATTTCTGAGCAGCAAAGCATTCAAAATGTGACTTGGGTGTTGTTAAAGGCATTCAGTTTTATAAGGGAAGAAGGGCATAAAGATTAGGAAAATCTGCAGTCTGACAATGCGATAGAAAAGAAAACCTCATTTTCTGAGGAGAAATTCAAGCCAGTTGCAGAAATTGCATAAGTAATGAGGAGCCGAATGTTAATCCCCAAGACAAAGGGGAAAATGTCTCCAAGGCATGTCAGAGTCTTCCGGGCAGCCCCTCCCGTCACAGGCCTGGAGGCAAAGGAGGAAAAGGTAATTTTTGGGCTGGGCCCAGGGTCCCCCTGCTGTGTGCAGCCTAGGGATTTGGCACCCTGAGTTCCAGCTACTCCAGGTGTGGCTGAAAGGGGCCAACACAGAGCTTGGGAAGTGTCTTCGGAGGGTGCAGGCCCCAAGCCTTGGCAGCTGCCACAAGGTGTTCAGCCTGTGAGTGCACAGAAGTCAAGAACTGGGGTTTGGGAACCTCTACCTAGATTTCAGAGGATGTACAGAAATACCTGGATGCCCAGGTAGATGTTTGTTGCAGGGGTAGGCCTCTCATGGAGAACCTCTGCAAGGGCAGTGTTGAAGGGAAATGTGGAGTCGGAGCCCCCACACAGAATCCCTGCTGGGGCACCACGTAGTGGAACTGTGAGAAGACAGCCACTGTCCTCCAGACCCTAGAACAGTAGATCCACTGACAGCCTGCAACATGCACCTGGAAAAGCCACAGACACTCAACGCCAGCCCATGAAAGCAACCAGAAGCCGGGCTATACCCTGCAAAGCTACAGGGGCAGAACTACCCAAGACTGTGGGAGCCCACCTCTTGCATCAGTGTGACCTGAAGGGGAGACATGGAGTCAAAGGAAATCATTTTGGACCTTTTAAGATTTGACTGCTCTGCTGGATTTCGGGTTTGCATGGGGCCTATAGCCCCTTTGTTTTGGCTAATTTCTCTCATTTAAAATGGCTGTATTTACCCAATACCTGTATCCCGCATCGTATCTAGGAAGCAAGTAACTTGATGTTGATTTAACACGCTTATATGAGGAAGGGACTTGCCTTGTCTCAGATGAGACTTTGGACTATGGACTTTTGGGTTAATACTGAAATGAGTTAAGACTTTGGGGAGACTGTTGTGAAGGTATAATCGGTTTTGAAATGTGAGGACATCAGATTTGGAGGGGCCTGGAGCGAATGATATGGTTTGGCTGTGTCCCCACCCAAATCTCATCTTGAAAGGTACTCTAGTAATTCCCATGTGTCATGGGAGGGACCTGGTGGGAAATAACTGAATTATGGGGGCAGGTCTTTCCCGTGCTGTTCTTGTGATAATGAATAAGTCTCACAAGATCTGATGGCTTTATAAGGCGAAGTTTTCCTGCACAATCTCTCTTTGCCTGCTGCCATCTACGTAAGATGGGACTTGTTCCTCCTTGCCTTCAATGATGATTGTGAGGTTTCCCCAGCCACGTGGAACTGTGAGTCCAATTAAACAATTTTCTTTTGTAAATTGCTCAGTCTCAGGTAAGTCTTTATCAGCAGCATGAAAACAGATTAATACAGACAGCATCTACTTCCCTAGTTCTGAGGTCTCAGGACTTGAACTGAGCCACACGACCACCATCCTATGATCTTTAGATTGCAGATGACCCGTAGTGGGACCTCTAAGTCCTCAAAATCACATGATCCAACTTCCCCAATAGTATATGCACACACACACATATATATACACACACACATATGTAGCATATATATTGTGCATGTGTTTGTGTATGTGTGTATAGTTGATCCTTGAACTTCAAGGGTCCACTTATACAGACTTTTCTTTGCCTCATCCACTCCTAAGACAGCAAGAGCAACTCCTCCTCTTCCTCCTCCTCCTCAGCCTACTCAAAGTGAAACCAAGATGAAGACATTTATGCCGAGCCACTTCCACTTAATAAATATTAAGCATATTTTCTCTCTCTTATAGTTATATTAAAAAAATATTACCAGGCCGGGTGCAGTGGCTTAGGCCTGTAATCCCAGTACTTTGGGAGGCCCAGGTGGGTGGATCATGAGGTCAGGAAACGGAGACCATCCTAGCTAATACGGTGAAACGCCGTCTCTACTAAAAATACAAAAATTAGCAGGGCGCAGTGGCGGGTGCCTGTAGTCCCAGCTACACGGGAGGCTGCGCAGGAGAATGGCATGAACCCGGGAGGCGGGGCTTGCAGTGAGTGGAGATCGCGCCACTGCACTCCAGTCTGGGCGACACAGCGAGACTCAGTCTCAAAAAAAAAAATAACCAGGCGTGGTGGCAGGCACCTGTAGTCCCAGCTACTGGGAGGCTGAGGCAGGAGAATGGCGTGAACCCGGGAGGTAGAGCTTGCAGTGAGCCGAGATGGCGCCAGTGCACTCCAGCCTGGGCAACAGAGCGATACTCCATCTCCAAAAACATAAAATAAAATAAATAAATGAATAAATATATAAATATTCCTAGTTTATTTTATTGTAAAAATACAGTATATAACATACAAAATATGTGTTAATTCATTATGTTATCGATAATACTTCCTCTTAACAGTAGGCTATTATAGATAAGTTTTGGGGGCGTCAAAACATGTATATAAATTTTACTGAGCAGCACTCCTAACCCTCATGTTGCTTAAAGACAAACCATATATCCTGTTGGTTCGGTGTCTCTGGAGAATCTTCAACTAATACAGGAACTTTTGTATACAATGAGAAACTAAAGAAATTTATTAGTCAATAAGTGATGAATTGTGCTTAGTGAAGACAGACAATTACTCTCGATATAATCATATGGCTATAAATCAGCAGATAGCTATATGCAATTATTTATTGTAGACTAAAGATAAATAAGATACTAAATAGATTAGAATTGAGTCACTCTATTTCTATATTATTTTCTTTTGAGGAGTGAGTCTCAATTGTCTTTCTCATCACCATCATTTCCAGTGAGACTTCACTATCCATTGAGGGTAGGACAGGTAGGGGATTGAGGTTGGTTGTGCCCTTGGGCTAGTCATGGCACTGTGATTTGCTTTTTATCCAATGAAATGAGATTGGAGTGAGGCGTGCCAGTTGTGAGGAAAAGTCTTTAGGAACTGTTATGCAATACTCCAGGCTTGGTTTCTTCTCTTCCCATGTGATACAAACTATCTTTTCGGATGTGGCAGGTATAAGATGGTGGAGCTTTCTGACTGGCTACATGAGAATGCCTGACTCTATCTTACCTGACCATTGCCATGGAAAATTCAGGTGTTTAGGACTCAGATACATATTGGCTTGTGTTACCCAGATAATTAATGAGCTGAAGTATAAAGATGTACAATTCTTTCGCATGAAGAAGACAAATTCCAAAGAGGCTAGAGGACTCAACCTTGCTTGATCTGTAAATGATGACTTCTAACTTGCATTCAAGTTCCAGTGCAGTTTTCATGATACTACAGTGTCTTGATAGCTCCACAGAATTGTCAGTGTTACTCTAGTACATATTTCACCTTAGATTTATTTTTTATTCAGGATCATTTACATGTTTATCTAGCTTCATTTCACTGTGCACTCAAAGAATGAAAAGACGAGGACCTGCATTTTTTTTCCATTCTGTGTTTTTATTAGTAGTATCATTACATTATTTTGTTTTGAGGTAAATGTAGATTCACACGTTCTTGTAAGAAATAACAGAGAGAGATCACAGGTTCCTTATAGCAAGTTACCCAGTGATAACATCTTGCATAATGTAGTAATAATGTCATAATTAGCATATCAATGTTGATGTAGTCTCAACAGAATGGTCCCATAACCAAAAGAATCCTTCATGTAGTCCTATTATAGCCACGCCAACTTTCCTTCCTTACCCACACTCTCCTAAATTCCTGGAAACCACTACTCTGTTCTCCATTTATACAATTTTGTAGTTTTGAGGATGTTATATAAATGGAATCACACAAATATACATTTTGGTACTGGATTTTTTCACTCAGCATAAATCCCTGTAGATTTATTGAAGTTGCTGAATTTATTAATAGTTTATTCATTTCTGTTTCTGAATATTATTTGATGGTATGCTTGTATCGCAGTTTGTTTCAACATTCACTCTTTGAAGAACATCTGTGTTGTTTCAAGTTTTGGGTTATTATAAATAAAGCTGCTATGAACATTTACGTTCAGATTTTTATCTAAACATAAAACTTAAGTTTTCAATTCTCTGAAAATGCCTTAGTGTAATTGTTATATCATGTGTTGATTACATAATTAGTTTTACAAGAAACTGCCAAACTGTTTTCCTGGGAGACTGTATCATTTTACATTGCCACCAACAACATATGAGTGATGCAGTTTCTATATATATTCTTGCCAGCATTTGGTGTTTTCTCTACTTTTCATTTTAACCAACGTGATGGGAGTCTATTGACATCTCAAGGTTATTGCATTTTGAATTTCCCTAATGACCAATCATGTTGTACAACTTTTCATGTACTCATATGCCAGTGGTATAATCTTTTCAATAAAATATTTGCCCATACCTTTTCACCATTTTCTAATAGAATTTGGTTTTCTAGTAAAATACTGAGTTTTGAGTTTTTTTATCTTCTAAAGTTTAGTACTTTGTCAAATACAGGTATTGCAATTTTTTCTTGTCTGCACCTGTCTTTTAATCCTTTTATCAAATTCTTTCACGAACCAGAAGTTTTAAAATTTGATGAGCTTTAATTTATCAATTTCATTGTCCCTGCTTTTGCTGTTAATTCTAAGAAATATTTTTCTAGTAGTACATTCTGAACACTTTCTCTCAATATCTCTAAAAGTGTTATAGTTTCCCATTTTACATTTAAATCCATGATCTAACTTGAGTTATTTTTGTATAAGATGTGAAGTTTAGATCAAGGCTGATTTCTTGAAAAGGTGATAGTTTGTCCACTGAATTATTTATGCGCCTTTGTCAAAAAGCAGTTGTTCTAAATATTAGTGGTGATGACTGCATATTCTGAATATAATGAAAACACCTAATTATATACCTAAAAGGCTAAATTTTATGGTAAGTTATTTATCAATAAGGCTGTTATAAAAAGTTCATATAAAAATCATGTGTGCAAATTCCTGAGTCTATTTCTGAGTTTCTATTCCATTCTATTGATCAATATGTCTTTACTTTTGCTAGTACCACTCTCCCTTGATGACTGTGGCTATATAGTAAGACTTAATTTCAGCTGGAGTGATTTCTCTCATTTTATTATCCTTGTCAAGACTGCTTAACCATTATAGGGCCTGTGTCTTTCATACAAATTGTAGAATAAGCTTGTTCATGTCTCCAAAGAAGCTTGCTGGTATTTTGATAGTAACTGCACTAAACTTGTAGATAAATTGGGGGAGAATTAACATATTTACTATGCTAACTTTTCCTGTCCATGAACACAATGTGTCTCTCCATTTATTTATTTATTTATAATTTTTTATTTCCATAAGTTTGGGGAATGAGGTGGTATTTGATTATAAGTTCTTCAGTGATTTGTAAGATTTTGGAGCACCCATCACTCCAGCAGTATGCACTGAACCTAATTTGTAGTGTTTTATCCCTCACCCCCCTCCCACCCTTTCCCTCAAGTCCCCAAAGTCCATTGCATCATTCCTAAGCTTTTGCATCCTCATAGCTTAGCTCCCACTTATGAGTGAGAACATAAAATGTTTGGTTTTCCATTCCTGAATTATTTCACTTAGAATAATAGTCTCCAGCTCCATACAGGTTGCTGTGAATACCATTAATTTGTGCCTTTTTTGGCTGAGGAGTATTCCATCTTACATATACATGGTGGATATACACACATGTGTGTGTTTGTATATGTGTGTATATAATACACACACGTATATATGATATGTGTATCTGTGTATACACATCTGTATTATACACACATATGTATATACACACAAATGTATATGTGTTATACACGCACATGTATGTGTACGTGTATTATATACACGTATGTGTATAATATACACACACGTGCATGTGTATTATATACACGTGTGTATAATATACACACTGCATATACACACGTGTGTGTGTATATATGTGTATGTGTGTGTATGTGTATATATATATCTCACAGTTTCTTTATCCCCTCATTGATTGATGGGTTGGGCTGTTGCATATTTTCGCAATTGTGAATTGTGCTGCTATATACATACATGTGCAAGTATCTTTTTCATATAGTGACATCTTTTCCTCTGGGCAGAGACCCAGTAGTGGGATTGCTGGATCAAATGGTAGTTCTACTTTTAGTTTAGTTCTTTAAGGAATCTCCACACTGTTTTCCATAGTTGTACTAGTTTACATTCCCATCAGCAGTGTAGAAGTGTTCCCTTTTCACCCTATCCATGCCAAAATCTATTTTGTTTTTATTTTTTTATTATGGCCATTCTTGCAGCAGTAAGGCAGTATCACATTGTGGTTTGGATTTGCATTTCCCCGACCATTAGTGATGTTGAGCTTTTGTTCATGTTTGTTGACCATTTGTGTATCTTTTCGAGAATTGTCTATTCATAGCATTAGCTCACTTTTTGATGAGATTGTTTGTCTTCTTGCTAATTTGTTTGAGTTCCTTGTAGATTCTGCAGATGTGTAGATTGTTAAGGTTTTCTCCCACTCTGTGGCTTGTCTATTTGCTGACTGTTCTTTTGCTGTGCATAAGTGCTGTAGTTTAATTAAGTCCCATCTATTTATCTTTGTTTTTGTTGCATTTGCCTTTGGATTCTTGGTCATGAAGTCTTTGCCTAAGCCAATGTCTAGAAGTGTTCTTTCAATGTTATCTTCTAGAATTGTTATAGTTTTAGGACTTAGATTTAAGTCCTTGATCCATCTTGACTTGATTTTTTTATAAGGTGAGAGATGAGAATCCAGTTTCTTTCCCCTATGTTACATTGGGCTTGCCAATTATCCTAGCACCTTTTGTTTTATAGAGTGTCCTTTCCTTACTCTATGTTTTGGTTTGCTTTGTCAAAGCCCAATTGACTGTAAGTATTTAGGTTTATTTCTGGGTTCTGTATTCTGTTCCACTGGTATATGTGCCAATTTTTATACCAGGACCATGCTGTTTTGGTGACTGTGGTCTTATACTTTTAAGTCAGGTAATGCGATGCTCTCATATTTGTTTTTTGGTTTGTTTTGGTTAATCAGGTTTTTTTTTTTTTTTTTTTTTTTTTTGGTACCATATGAATTTTAGGATTGTTTTGTTCTAGTCCTGTGAAGAATTATGGTATTTTGATGCACACTGCATTGAGTTTGTAGGTTGCTTCTGGCAGCATGATCATTTTTCCAATATTGATTCTACCCATCCGTAAGCATGGGATGTGTATCCATTTGTTTGTCATATATGATTTCTTTCAGCAGTGTTTTGCAGTTTTTGTTGTAGCGTTCTTTCACCTCCTTAGTTAGGTATATTCATAAGTATCTTATTTTTTATTCTAGCTATTGTAAAAGGAGTTGAGTTCTTGATTTGATTCTCAGCTTGATCGATGTTGGCGTATAGAAGAGCTACTGATTTGTGTACATTAATTTGTATCCTGAAAGTTTGCTGAATTCACTTATCAGTTCCAGGAGCTTTTTGGAAGTCTTTAGGTTCTTCTAGGTATGTCATCATGTTGTCAGCAAACAGCGACACTTGGACTTCCTCTTTACTGATTTGGATGCTCTTTGTTTCTATCTCCTGTCTGATTGCTCTCACTAGGACTTCCAGGACTATGTTAAATAGAAGTGGGAAGAGCTGGCATCCTTGTCTTGTTCCAGTTCTCATGGGGAATGCTTTCAACTTTTTTCCATTGTTTTATGCTCGCTGTGGGTTTGTCATAAATGGCTTGGATTGCATTGAGGTATGTTTCTTACATGCCAAGTCTGCTGAGTGTTTTAATCAGAAAGGGATGCTGGATTTTGCTAAATGCTTTTTCTGCGTCTATTGAGGTAATTATGTTATTTTTGTTTTTAAGTCTGTTTCTGTGGTGTATCACATGTATTGATCTTTTTTGATTTCCTTATTCAGTATTTCATGATATTCAGTATATAGTTTATGAATATGTCTTTTTAGTTAGTATATCTCCATATTTCATTCACTCTGGAGCAACTGTAAATGGTATTGTTTTAATTTTGTTTTACATACTTCATTGCTAGTCTATAGAAATGTGATTGACTGATCCTCTGCTGGTGCTGCCAGTCTCACCTACTGTTTCCACTTGGACTCTTTGACTTAGGAGAGAAATGAGCTCAGCTGAACCACCATCTGTTACTAGGTTGGGAATTGCAAAACACCAGACCTGGGTCACCATATTCTTCTGGGTGAGTCATAAGGTGGACTTTCACTATGTTACTTTTCTGGTCCTGGGGTAACAGACAAGTTTGCTTTCCTCTTCTGCCTTTTAGAGTTCTCCCTTGGTTGCCTCTTGCTTTATTTCTAGGGTTTATTATTGTGTTTAGCTGGGAGGAACAGGGGGAGATGAATCTTCTCTGCCTTGTATAGATTAGACTGGAATTTATCCTAGGCTTTCTTTATAAAGATTACTATTTATTCCCTACTGAGTATGATGTCTATATAGAATATAGGGGATGTCAATAAAGGATACATTGCTTATGAGAAAAAATAATGAATTTATATTATTTCTCGACACATGTCAAATATTGATGTATTTGTGGTATGTTTTATATTTTCTTCTAAAGTCTACCTAGGACTTTATATTTTTGTCCTGTATTAACTTAGTTCCCTATTCTTATGAAGAAATTAATCCATAGATATAATGAAAAGCTGCTACCACTGAGCAGCATCAATATAAGTCTGTTTTTCTTTGATGCCTCAATGCCATTTTGAGAAATGCAATGCTTGTAATCTTCAACTTCCACCTCTGCTTAGCAATTATATTTCCCAGGAAAATTTGGAAATAAAGACATCTGAAACTAGAAAAGTCAATGTGCTCAGTAGCAAGACTCTTTTCGCGCTGCTGGGCCATGTGTCTCTTCTTTCTTCCCTGCCTCTGAGGTCTCAGTCTCTGTATTGGGGGTTGACTGCTTCAATTGCTTTCCCTGTCACTAGGTTCTATTATTTTTGGTAGATTTTCCCTTTCCTACCTCATTGCCCTAAACTGGCACTGAGTGGATGTGGTTAGGGTTAATCAAGAATTATATTATATGAAGTCTGTAAGAATTGAAGAAATTGCCTCAAGGCCACTGCTGTCATTTTTGCTAATCTTGAGTTTAACTGAAACTCCTCTGCTGTTTCCTCAGAACTCAGTGTTTCACTTATACTTTCAAAGACACACATAAAAATCAACATTCTGTAGGTTGATTAGAGGAGAGGGCAACAGAGACGTATGAATTTCATGATATAATCATAGGCACCCGCATTTGGAAAATGTGGAGAAAATGCCTGTAGCCTTAAGTTTTGGAGACTTAGATCACTTCCTTCTAATTATTCCCTCTGAAATATGTTTAAAACAAAATTGTTTCCTCTAACATTACTCATTTTGAATTGCCAATGTCATATTATTGTTGACTTCTTGAGAAATTATGGTAAGATTGGGTCCTTTGTGATATAAATGTTTATACAAACATATTTCGCCCCTTGTGCCTGGTAATATTGTTAGAACATTATGGTTTCTCTTATATTCAGGTTACCTAGCCTAGAAATCTGATGACGCTCTCATATGTAGAGAAATCCTAGGATACTTAGTCGGATGATGCTCTAATTAGACAATAAATGTTTGGAATTCAGTCTTAAAAGCTCTGTAGGATGTTGAAGTCCCTGCTCCTCTTCCTAAATGTCGATTCCATACTTGTCTTCATCACACAAATTCACTTTATTATGTGTTCCTTTTGATAATACGCTACAGGCACAATTATCTAAAGTATTTTACAATAACTTAGAAGTTCTATCCAATAAATAAGAGAACTTATTTTAGTGACACGTCACATCTGACATTTATTGTTGATGTGATGATACCATTATAAATTTGACCAGCCAGGGACAGTATCTCATACCTGTAATCCCAAAGTTTTAGGAGGTCAAGTCAAGGAGAATCGCTTGAGGCCAGGTGTTTGAGACCAGCCTGAGCAACATAGCAAGACTCCATTTCTACAAAAACAAAAAATTAGCCAGGCGTGGTGGCACACACCTGTAGTCCCAGCTACTCAGGAAACTGAGGTGAGAAGATCGCTTAAGCCCAGGAGCTTGAGGCTACAGTGAGCTAGCATCACACCACTGCACTCCAACATTGGCAACAGAGCAAGATCCTGGATCCAAAAACAATATATATTCATGGTATAATTCTCTCTAATCACAGGTAATGAGGGCTTAGAAATGTAACAAAAATTTTTCCAGATCCTATATTTAAAAATTTTCTTAGCAATACAGAAAAGCATGCTCAAGATTATTTAGTTTATTGCCTGATTTCAAGTAGGACAATGGAGAATTGTATTAACGAATGTCTTAAAGATTTTTACAAGGAACACATACCAGTCTTCATCAGGTCACATCAGTACACCTAAAGTAAGCTAGCTTTATAGTCTGTGCATTTATAAATCTGTGTCAGGAGGGTTGAGAGGTAAAGTATAGATGAGTATATGTGTGTGCATATAGATGAGTATATGTGCTTCTTTATGTGTGTGACTAAGATTAACATTGGCATATAAATATAAACCAATTCTTCACCACATTACATTTTCTCACAGACATACTATGTTAGAATTTTAATACTTGATGGCCCATTAGATTGTCTATTTCAGACTTTTCATTTTAGGAATAAGATAATTGAGACCCAAATGGGATAAATGATATTGCTAAAGCCACAGTCTATTCAAATTTGAATTCGCTTAATAATTCACTTAATGTTGATTAGTCAATAAACAATCAACAAGCTGCCTGGACTTTGGTCCCTTATTTGCAAAGTTGCTCTTATAGATCAGAATGGTATTTCTTAAAAAAGAAAACAATATTAAACCGTTTTGGTATTCATCTTTAGTAGTAATGTCCAAACTTCTTAGCATAGTATAAAAGGCTGTCATGGTGTGCTATCTCCCACATCTCTCGTTCTGCATTGGCTTTTTTCCCTTTATATTTTACACCTTATAACCGGATTTCTGAACCTTGGCACTACTGATATTTTGGAGCATACAGTTCCTGGTGTGGGGACATGGGGCTGCCCGTGCACTGCAGGATGCTTGGCAGCATCTCTGTCTTCTATATATTAGATACCAGTGGCCACCCTGGACCAACGCCAGTTACGATAATCAAAAATGTCTCTAGAGATTCCAGGTGCCCCTGGGGTCAAGTTAGCCACCACTGCCCCCGCACCCCACACACACACTTTTAGAAATATTACTTAGCATAGGAATCTAAAGAATAGAATAATTTAAAACTTTTAGCAAGCCAAGAAGTTGTCTTCCAGGATGTCTTTATTCATTCTGCTTCTGTATAGAACACTTCGATGTCCTTGCCCATCTGAAATATAAAAACAACTTATATTTCAAGATTGATACCAACTAATAACCTCCTTCCTGAAGTCTCTTTTTGTATCATTTTCTTAAGAAATGCCTACCTTTCCCTTTTTTGAGGCATCGGGTTACCTTAAGTGAATATGTAAAATAGAACCCTTGACAGTATTGTACTCATTAGTGAATGTGTGCATCTCACTTTTGAACTGTGAACCAATTAAGAGACCATTCAAACTCATCGGAAATTCCCATGCAATGCCTTCTCTATAAGTTCAGATTTCAAGGGATCTCCTCAGAATTAGTGAGTGAGTTCAGGAGTAAGTTAGTAGATTAATGGAATGAATCAGTGAATGGACAATTGTTCTATGCAGCTCACTTAACATGTGTAAAATTTAGGTTTTGTTAAACAAAATGTTTTTCACAAAATTACCAACTAAATCAGAATCTAATACCTTAAATGAATCATGGAAGTAACTCATGAGCCTCACTGGCAAGAAATATGCTTCTGTCACCCTGTGAAGGCCTAGTTAGGTCTATTCTACCCCAATTCTATCAGACATCAGACATATTATATTTCTTACACTCTCACTTAAATACTGGTCAGAAAAATTTTGTGAAAACCATAATGTAACCAGTACAGGTAACATTTTCTCCAGGAGTTTGCTGGAAAAATATGCATATCAAGCTATACAGCACTCCACCTCTTCACCTGTACAAAAGATAATGAGGGACTCTCTATGTAATATAGCCATATTGATAATTGCATCTTTCTCTCACTTTGATTAACCTAATATAAATTTCATCCCAATAACCCTGGGGCAATTTTCAGCACTTCACTAACTGCTTAAAAAATAGCTACTAATAAAATCATTTTAAAATGACTACGGAGTGCCAGAACTACCAGCATCTTAGAGCTCATTTAGACTGACACTGATACTGCTGATGAGGAAGCTGAAGCCCCCAAAATAAAAGGACTTGCTCAGGTGGGGCCATCAATTAATGGCAATCTCAAAACTCTAGTCAAAATCTACAGTTTCAGCTTAGCAGGAGGATGTGTTAAGTTGTTGAGAGAAACAAACACACACAATTAAAAAGTGGTTCAGGGTCGGACACAGTGACTAATGCCTGTAATCCCAGCACTTTTGAAGACCAACGCCCATGGATCGCTTGAGCCCAAGAGTTTGAGACCAGCCTGGGCAACATAGAGAGACCCTATATCAACAGAAAAATACAAAATTTAGCTGGGTATGGTGGTGTGCACCTGTAGTCTCAGCTACTCTGGAGGCTCGGGTGGGAGGATTGCTTGAGCCTGGGAGGTTAAGGCTGCAGTAAGCCATGATAGCATCACTGCACTCTAGTCTAGGGAAACAGAACCAGATCCTGTCTTAAAAATAAAATAAAATAAAATGAGTCTTCAAACTTTTAAATTGAAAAAAATATTAAAACATATAAAGGCCAGTTAAGAGAGAAAGTAAGTTGGAAAGTATTCAAACTTTTAAGTTGAAAAAATATTAAAACATATAAAGGCCAGTTAAGAGAGAAAGTAAGTTGATGAAGTTGACTGGAAATTCACTGGAGAAACTGGACATGAAATAGAAATAGGAAAAAAAAGACAGACAAGAAAAGAGGTTAGGTAAGAAGTTGAGATAAAGTGGAAAAAAAAAGAGAGAGAGAAACACAGGCAGTAATGGGTCACAAAAAGAAAACAGAAACATCATTATGGTAGGAAAGAAAACAGAAATCGTTTTTCTAGCTCTATCCCAGCCTGTCGCTGAACCATATTTAGAAAGTTATTTCCTATTATTATGATTTGTCCACGTGCCCACCACATGTTTAACACGAAGAGATGTCTATACTCTCCATCTTTCCTTCTGTGGACACTACTCCCAACAGCTCAGCCTGGGCAAGTCACCTGAGGAAGAAGGTTTTTCCCTACTCTTTAGAAACAGGCTGCTAAATTAAAGCCAGCTTTCACCTCTGGCCACAGGTTTCCCTTCAGTAATTTACATGAACCAGCTAATCTGGTAATTGATTTAGATTGTTTTACTGTCCTGATTTATCTTTTTCTTTAAAATGTTTTGTCAGCAATTTAAACATGATCAACACATTTCACACTGCTCAGTACTTAAAGGGATCAAAGAAATGTTATACAAAAAGACCACTGAATTACTACCCTCTACATTCTTCATGGGCAAAAACTCAGTCCATTATTTTTAATTTTCCAAAGTTCTGAGCAAATAATATGCACTTATTAAATATAAGTTAAGTCTGTTAATTAAAGTGTATTTTTTCAAAACAATATTTTGGTTATTTTTAAACATGCATACAGAGACATTCGGTTTAGACTTAACAAAGTCTCACTCATTTTTCTGTATGTGTTTCAGCACTCCAAGGGAATATAGTTGAAAAAATAGGTTTCTATCTAGTTTATTTCAGAGAAAATGTTGGTATTTCAAGTCAATTTATTCAACTGTTTCATCATCCATAAACAATCAATACATTGCTTTTCTAAGTTTTTTTGTTCTTAACTGCCACATAATAATTATACCCATTTATGGGCTATGGTGTGAAATTTCAGTATATGTATACGTTGTGTAATGATCGATTCAGGGTAATTAGCATATCCATCACCCAAACACTTGTCATTTCTTTGTGGTGAAAACATTCAAAACCCTTTTTTCTAGTTATTTTGAAATATACAATGGATAAACATAATCATAAACATAGTCATCCTACTGTGCAATAGCAAACCAAAAATTATTCCTCCCATCTAAATGTAAACTTGTACCCATTGACAAAGCTCTCCCCAAGACCCCCTCCCTCTTATCCTTTCCAGTCTGATACCCACTATTGTACTCTCTACTTCTGTGAGATGGGCTTTGTGAAATTTCATATATAAGTGAGATCATGCAGTATTTGTCCATCTGTGTATGGGTCATGTCAATTCGCATAATGTCCCTAGGTTCATCCATGTTGTTGCAAATGACAGGCTTTCATCCATTTCTATGCCTGAATATTACTTTATTGTGTTATATGCCACATTTTAGTATCCATTCATCATCTAATGTCCATTCATGATGGATACTAGGTTTATTGTACATCTTGGTTATCGTGAATATTGTTGCAATAAACATGAGAGTTCAAATTCTCTTTCATATGTTGACTTCATTTCCTTTGGATATATATCCCGAGTGAAATTATTTGATCATATGATAGCTCTAATTTTTTGAGAAACCTCTATACTGTTGTATATAATGGCTGTACTAATTTACATTCTCAACAACCATGTATAAGAGTTCTTCTTTCTCCACATTCTTGCCCTATTTGTTACTTTTTGCCTTATGGATAATAACCATTCTAACTGGGGTGAGGGGATATCTCATCGTTTTGATTTGCATTTCCTTGATGATTAACAATATTGGGCACCTTTTCACATACCTATTGGCCATTTGAATGTCTTCTTTAAGGAATGTCTATTCAGATCTTTTGCTCATTTTTAATTGGATTATTTGTTGATGGTCTGTTTTGTGTTTCTATAGAGTTGTTTGAGTTCTGGATATTAATCCCTTACCAGATGCACAGTTTGTAAACATTTCCTCTCATTTGTAGGTTGTCTCTTCACTCTGTTGGTAGTTTTCTTTTTTGTGCAGAAGCATTTTAGTTTGATGTAATCCCATTTGTCTATATTTGCTTTTGTCGCTTGTGCTTTTGAGGTCTTATCCAAAAAGCACTTGCCCAGGCCAGTGTTATAAAGTGTTTCTCCTATGTTTTCTTCCAGTAGTTTCATAGTTTTGGGTCTTACATTTTAATCTTTAATCTGTTTTTGCATTGATCTTTGTAAGTGGTGAAAACTAATTTCA
This sequence comes from Chlorocebus sabaeus, assembly GCF_047675955.1. Lineage (NCBI taxonomy): Eukaryota > Metazoa > Chordata > Mammalia > Primates > Cercopithecidae > Chlorocebus > Chlorocebus sabaeus. The sequence goes on along the minus strand of NC_132913.1, from coordinate 5,983,308 downwards.
TTAGGGCCTAATTTAATTCTTCCACCTATGGATATCCAATTTTACCAGCACTATTTACTGAAGAGACTGTCCTTTCCCTAATGTGTATTCTTGGCACCTTTGTCAAAAACAAGTTGACTATAAATGTCTATACATATTCCTGGTTCTCTATTCTGTTCCATTGGTCCATGTGTCTGTTTTTACGCAAGTAACATGAGGTTTTGGTTATGCTTGCTATGTAGAGTATTTTAAAGTCAGGTAGTATGATGACTCCAGGTTAATTCTTTTATAAAGGTTGTTTTGACTGTTCAGGGTCTTTTGTGGTTTCATACCAATTTTAGAAGTTTTTTTTCTATTTCTAGGAAAAATGTCATTGGTATTTTGATAGGGACTGTATATTGCTTTGGGTAGTACAAACATTTTAACAATATGAATTCTTCTGGTCTGTGAACACGGGATATCTTTTCATTTATTAATGTCCGCTTCAATTTAGTTCATCAATTTTTTATTGTTTTAATTGTAGAGATCTTCCACCTCCTTGGTTAAATGTATTTGCAGGGTTTTGAGTAGCTATTTTAATTGGATTGCTTGATTGTTTCTTTCTTTTTTTTTTTTTTTTGTAGATAGTTCACCATTGGCATATAAAAGTGCTACTGAAATTTGTTTGCTTTTTTTGTATGCTGCAATTGTACTGAATTTGTTTATTAGTATAACAGTTTTACTTTGGTGGAGTATGTAGGATTCTCTATATAACATTATGTCATCTGCAAACAGGGACAATTTGTCTTCCTCCTTTCCGATGTCAATTCCTTTATTTCTTTCTCATGCCTAGTTGCTCTGGCTAGTACTTACCAATGAGATTTCTATTTAGCCTATTTTAGTGAGAACTTCGATGTCTAATGGTGCTTATCAGTATATTGGAAATAAATAACAAAAGCTACAGGAATTTAAAGCCCTTTGGGCAACCTGAATCATAGGGGACAAAAAACCCTACAGTATTTCAATAAAAATTTAATTCTAATGCAATTGAGCCTCTTTGCCTGAAAATCCAACTTTAAACTTGACATTTCAGAGGTATTATAGTGCATTAATCTTTGTTTCCTTCTAATTGCCCAAAACACAAAAGAATAATAGTTAGAAGGCAGACTTTGAAGACCATAATTCTGCACAGATGGGCTTTGATTGAATGGGATTTGAGGAAGAGGTCCACAGCCTCTTCCCAAAACAGCTCTTGAAAGTGGGCAGCTGTGTCTGTTGTGGGCCTGTCACTGAGGGCATTTTTATTGATCTAGAGCATTCCTCTGTGGAAGTAAACTTGGAAGAAACAGCTAGCTTCAACACCAAGAACAGTTATTCATCCACTAAACAGTTGATTTATGTTTTATTGTACGATATCAGTGAAAAAAAAAAAGTAAGTGATCTGCTCCTTATATTAGGTTCTGGAAACACTTAGAATCAAAACTGCAATTCACATATAGACAAAGGATAGGTATATACATTAAAACACATTATTCATGTCACAAATATTCTCATCCATGACTTTTGCATTACTTTTAGTATATGGTTGTATTTCATATAGTTTTGTGATAAATTTTAAAATACACATAAATGCTTATGTAACACTATGTGTCAAGCATTAATGTAAAAATGGTGCTTCCATTATCTCAGCTAATGTTTACAACAAGCCTTTTAGGAAGACAGAATATTTAGCTCATGGTTATGGGAAATCTAAGGGCCAGAGAACAAAGTAACTTGCCAAGGACTGTATAGCTAGGGAAAAAAAAAGAGAGATGGGAGTTTGATCCATCATTCTGGTTCTAAAGTTCATGCTCTGAGCCACTAGATTCTGCTGCCCTATTGTGTGCTAGACACTGTAGAATCTATTTCTTTAAATTTATCTCAAATGAAGTAGAATTAAGAGAAATAAATGAGTAGGCTGAGATTATCAGGTGTCTGTGACTTAGTGTATAGTAACACCTGGCCATTTGCATTCCATTGTTTCTATAGGTATGTTTTTTAATGTCCATTAGTCAAGCCACCACAGAACTTTAAAATTTTTGTGCCGTTTCTTACATTTTAATGTGTATTGCACAAAAAACACTCTCTAATTGAATTCTCACAGCTTTGTAATAGCTCTAATCTTTAACCTGGTTTTAGTTCTTCTATAAAGGAAGGTGTTAACCTTAATTTCTGGGTCTTGGTATTGCTGTATCAGACTTTTCATCTACCTGTATGATGAATTTCATCTTAGTACCCATTGACTTCCTTGTGTGAACACATATACGTTGATTGATTGAGATTATACTGGCCCCAATATTCTATACCAAAAGTTAATTAACTTAGTTTACATCAATATTTGTGAAATAATTTAAATATTGATTCTTAATGACTTTAGTTAATAGGAGCATCTGTCAATTTTACAGTGGAGATTTTTCTCTTTCCTAAAAACTCAAACCAGAAAGAAACCTTTTCCTACTTTTCTAAGCTGTTGCTTAACCAACGTCTTTACCAAATCATTTTGACTCTCATTTAGAGTTCATTTTGTTTTCATTTTCATTTCTATTCATTACAAAAGTTAAATTACAGCCACAAAGCTGTAGACATTTTTCTAGTCATTGATGATACAGTACTGAAAAGAATATATCCCTACAGAGAAGGTATTTCTGGTAAAAGGCAGTGAAATGCATAGGTGCCTGGAAGTTACTGTCTATAGAATAGCCATTTGAAAGTGCTGTTCATCATATAGATGAATGAATAATTCACATATACATAGATGCCTATGGACATACACAGGAAAATAATTTGAATTGTTCTTTGAAGGACCAAATAGGAATTAATAGAACTTGTGGCATCTGACTGAACAGTCCAAAGAGTTTACAATTTAGGCTATCAACACAGAGCCATGATTCTCCACTTTTATGAATACATTCTACAAGAAATTCTTTAAGTCATCTCTACTAGCTTCTCAGTACCCTTAAATTTTTTTAATAGGGAAAATACACATAAAATCTACCATTTCAACAATTCCAAGGTATACAGTTTGGTGGCACTGAGACAATTTATAATGCTCTTTAATGACTACCAATATATATTTCCAGAACATTTCCATCAACTCAAATTATCTACCCATTAAGCAATAACTATTTTTCCCTCTCCCAGTCCCTGGTAAACTATTCTACTTTATTCTACTGTCTGTTGTCATGAATTTGCTTGCTATAGATTCTAAATATATATAGCATCACAGCAACATCTGTTCTTTTGTTTCTGGGTTATTTCATTTATCCTGTCATTTTCAAGATCCATTCAGATCACAGCTTGTATCAAAACTGCACCCATTTTTCAGGGTTTAATAACATTTGATTGTATGTTTATATATACTACATTTGTTTATCCATTTATCTGCTGAAGGACACTTTGTTATTTACAACTTTTGGTTATTATAATTAACGCTGCTATAAGCATTAGTGTATAATTATCTGAGTTCCATTTTTCAATTCTTTGGAGTATATACCTAGGAGTGGAACTGCTAAGTAGTATGATAAATCTATGTTCAACTCTTTTAGAAACTGCCAAACTGTTTCTCATGGCAACTATACCATTTTGCATTTCTGAGCAGCAATGTACAAGCGTCCCAATTCCTCCACAACCTTTCCAACACTTGTTATTAATTAAAATTAATTGATTTAATGGTCATTCTAATTAGTATGGAGTGGTACTTGTTCATAGCTTTGATTTGTGTTTCCTTAATGACTAACAATGTTTAACATCTTTAGATGTGCTTATTGGCCATTGGTATATCTTCTTTGGAGAAATGTCTACTCAAGTCCTTTTTTCATTTTTGAACTGGGCTGGTATTTTTTACTGTGGAGTTGTAACGTTTTTTAAACATCCTAGTTATTCATTTATTCTGAGAAACATCACTTGAAAATATTTTCTCACAGGGTCTCTTTGTTCCGAGCTGTCCTCCCTCTGTTTCTGCATGGGGAAGCTGTTTTCCCCTTTTCTTCTTTCTTTATTCTTTCTTGCCTATTAAACATTTTGCTCCTTAAAACTCCCCAAAAGAGAGAATAAAAAAGGAAATATTTTCTCTCATTGTGTGAACTCTTTTCATTCTCTTGATATTGTCCTTTGATGAACATATTTAAAGAATTATTTTTATGAATTTCAAATTGTCTATTTTTTCTTTAAGTTTTGGTGTCACACTTCAGAATTTATTGTCTAATATGAGGTCAAGAAGATTTTTCACTTATTTTTAAGACTTTTAGCTCTTAAAGGTTTAGATCTTTTTATCAATTTTGGGTTAAGTTTTGTATATGCTGAAATGTAAGGGTCTGTTTTAGTTCTCACATTGCTCTAAAGAAATACCTGGGTGTGGGTAACGTGTAAAGAAAGAGGTTTAATTGGGACAGTTCTGCAGGGTGTACAGAAAACATGGCAGCATCTGCTCAGCTTCTGGTGATGCCTCAAGAAACTTAAAATCATAGTGTGTCCAGAATTGGGGGGTTCTTGGTCTCGCTGACTTCAAGAATGAAACCGTGAACCCTCGCGGTGAGTGTTACAGTTCTTAAAGATGGTAGTCTGGAGTTTGTTTCTTCAGATGTTCAGATGTGTCTGCAGTTTCCTCCTTCTGGTGGGTTCGTGGTCTCACTGACTTCAGGAGTGAAGCCACAGACCTTTGTGGTGAGTGTTACAGTTCATAAAAGTGGTGTGGACCCAAAGAGTGAGCGGCAGCAAGATTTACTGCAAAGAGCAAAAGAACAAACCTTCCACAGTGTGGAAGGTGACCCCAGCGGGTTGCTGCTGGCTGGCTCCCGCAGCCTGCTTTTATTCCCTTATCTGACCCCACCCACATCCTCTTGATTGGTCCCTTTTACAGAGAGCTGATTGGACCATTTTGACAGGGTGCTGATTGGTGCATTTACAATCCGAGCTAGACACAGAGTGCTGATTGGTGCATTTAAAATCCTCTAGCTAGACATAAAAGTTCTCCAAGTCCCCACTAGGTTAACTAGACACAGAGCACTGATTGCTGTGTTTACAAACCTTGAGCTAGACACAGGGTGCTGATTGGTGTATTTACAAACCCTGAGCTAGACACAGCATGCTGATTGGTGTATTTACAATCCTTTAGCTAGACACAGAGTGCTAGACAGAAAAGTCCTCCAAGTCCCCACCAGGTCAGCTAGACAGAGTCCTGATTGGTGCATTCACAAACCTTGAGCTAGACACAGGGTGTTGACTGGTTTATTTACAATCCCTTAGCTAGACATAAAGGTTCTCCACGTCCCCACTAGACTCTGTAGCCTAGCTGGCTTCACCTAGTGGATCCCCGATCAGGGCTGCAGGTGGAGCTGCCCAGCAGTCCTGAGCTGAGTCTGCACTACTCAGCCCTTGGGTGGTTGATGGGACAGGGTGCCATGTAGCAGGGGACGGCGCCCATCAGGGAGGCTAGGGCTTCACAGAAGCCCACAGTGGGGGTGGGGAGCAGGCTCCAGCATGGTGGACTGCAGATCCCAAGCTCTGCCAAGCAAGGAGACAGCTGAGGCCTGGCAAGAATTTAAGCGCAGCGTCAGTGGGCAGGCACTGCTGGGGGACCAGTCGCACCCTCTGCAGCTGCTGGCCCAGGTGCTAAGTCCCTCACTGCCCAGGGCTGGTGGCACCAGCTGGCCACTCTTGAATGCAGGGCCCACCGAGCCCCCACCCATCGGGAACTCACACTTGCCCGCGAGCACCGCACACAGTGCCGGCTCCTGCCCGGCTTCTCCCTCCACACCTCCCTGCAAGCAGAGGCAGCCCCAGCCTCGCCAACCCAGAGAGGGGCTCCCACAGTGCAGTGGCAGGCTGAAGGGCTCCTCAAACGCCACCAGAGTGGATGCAGAGGCCAAGGAGGCACCAAGAGTGAGGGCTGCTAGCACATTACCACCTCTCAATAGCAGAAATTGAAGGAGAAACCAGCACTTCACAAGGCCAAAGCAGGAGAAAGAAAGAGTGGAGGTGAGGTGTCACACACTTTCAAATAACCACATCTCACAAGAACGCACTCATCATCATGAGAATAGCATCAAGAGGGCTATCTGCCCTGATGATTCAATCACCTCCCACCAGGCCCCACTTCCAGTGCTGGGGATTACAATTCAACATGAGATTTGGGTGGGGACAAAAATTTAAACCATATCAGGGTCTAACTACATTCACTGGCATGTGAATATTCAGTCTCCTCAGAATCTTTTGTTGAAAAGAATGTACTTTCCCAATTATATGGTCTTCCTACCTGGTTGAAACTCAGCCATGTATGTGTAGATTATTACTAAGCCATCTACTCTGTTTCAATGGTCTACATGTGTACTTAATGCCAGTATCACACTGTTTAGATAACTATAGCTTTATGTTGATTTTGGGGATCAGGAAGTGTAAGTCCTACAAATTTACTGTGTTTATTTCAAAATTGTTTTAGCTACTCAGTTTCTGGGGATTTCATGTGAATTTTAAGATTTTATTTCTGTAAGAAACATCTTTGAGTTTTTCATTGGGATTGAATCTACATTATATCTTCCAATCCATGAACACAAGTGTCTTTCCATCTATTTAGGTCTTCTTCAAATTCTTTCAGGAATCTTTTGTAGTTTTCAGTTTATAATTCTTTCTCCTCCTTGGTTAAGTTTATTCCTAAGCATTTCATTCTTTTTTATTTTACGTTTTTAACTTTTGTTTTACATTCAGGGGAACATGTGCAGGTTTCTTATATAGGTAAATTGCATATCACAGTAGTTTGGCATGCAGATTGTTTCATCACCCAGGTAATAAACATAGTACTTGATAAGTAGTTTTCTGATCCTCTTGCCCCTCCCACTCTTCATCCTTAAGTAGACCCTGGTGCCTGTTGTTCACTTCTTGGTGTCCATGTGTTCTCAATGTTTATTCATTTATTTAACTAATTTTATTTTCCTGAGACAGAGTTTCACCTGTCACCCAGGCTGGAGTGCAGTGGCACAATCTTGGCTCACTGCAACCTCCACCTCCCAGGTTCAAGTGACTCTCCCACCTCAGCCTTCTGAGTAGCTGGGACTACAGGTGTGCACCACTATGCCCGGCTAATTTTTGTATATTTTTAGTAGAGGTGTGGTTTTGAATGTTGGCCAGGCTGGTCTCAAAGTTCTGATCACTTGATCACCCTCCTTGGCCTTCCAAAGTGCCGGGATTACAGACATGAGTCACTGCGCCCAGCCCATTTAGTCTCGATGTCTAGATCTCACATATAAGTGAGAATATGTGACATTTGGTTTTCTGTTCCTATGTAGTTCACTTAGAATAGTGGCCTCCAGCTGCATCAATGAGGCTGCAAAGGACATGATATTCTGTTCATGGGCGTGTAGTATTCCATGCATATGTATACCTCATATACATTTTCCTTTATTTTTTTTGAAAGAGAGTCTCACTCTGTCACCCAGACTGCAGTGCAGTGGCATAATATCTTCTCACTGCAACCTGTGCCTCCTGAGTTCAAATGATTCTCCTGCCCCACCTCCCTGAGTAGCTGAGATGACAGGTATGTGCCACCATGCCTGGCTAATTTTTGTGTATTTTTTTAGTAGAGATGGGGTTTCACCACGTTGGCTAGGCTGGTCTCAAATTCCCAATCTCAGGTGATGTGCCTGCCTCAGCCTCCCAAAGTGCTGGGATTACAGGTATGAGCCACCACACCCAGCCTACATTTTCTTTATCCAGTCTACCATCGATGGGCATTTAGATTGACTCCATGTCTGCTATTGTGAATAGTGCTGTGATAAACATATGCATGTATGTCTCTGCATGCTAGAACAATTTATATTTCTTTAGGTATATACCCAATAACAATATTGCTCAAATGGTTATTGTAAGTTGCTTTAGAAACCTTCAAATTTTCAGTGGGGCTGAACTAATTTACATTCCCACCAGTGTTCCCTTTTCTCTACAACCTCAATGTCATCTGTTGACTTTTTAATAGCCATTTTGACTGGTGTAAGTATCTTATTGTGGTTTTGATATGCATTTCTCTAATGAGAAGTAATAGTGATCATTTTTTGATAAGCTTCTTGGTTGCATGTATGTGTTCTTTTGAAGAGTCTATTCATGTCCTTTGCCCACTTTTTAATTGGGTTGTTTAATTTTTACTGGTTAATTTTTTTGTAGATTCTTTATATTAGATTTTTGTCAGATGTATAGTTTGCAAATATTTACTCCCATTCTGTAGGTTGTCTGCTTACTCTGATGATGGTTTCTATTGCTGTACAGAAGCTCTTTAGTTTAATTAGGTCCCATTTGTAAATTTTAATGTTCATTGCAATTGCTTTTGGCATCTTTGTTGTGAAGTCTTTTCCAGGGCCTATGTCCAGAATGGTATTTCATAGGTTGTCTGACAGACTTTTTTATAGTGCTAGGTTTTATATTTAATACATCCTCAATTGATTTTTGTAAAAGTCATAAGGAAGGTGTCCAGTTTCAATCTTCTGCATATGGCTATCCAGTTATTCCAGCATCATTTATTGAATAGGAAGGCCTTTCCCCATTTCCTATTTTGGTCACCTTGATTGATGGTCAGATCATTCTAAGTGTGTGGCTTTATTTCTGGGCTTTCCGTTCTGTTCCACTGGTGTATATGTCTGTCTGTGTACCAGTACTATGCTTTTTTGTTTACTGCAGCCTTGCAATATAGTTTGAAATCAGGTAACATGATTCCTCCAGATTTGCTCTTTTTTCTTAGGATTGTCTTGGCTACTTGGGCTCTTCTTTTGGTTCCATTTGAATTTTAAAATATATTTTTTCTAGTTCTATGAAGAATGTAATTGGTAGTTTGATAGGAATAGCATTGAATCTATAAGTGTTTTCATAGTATGGCCATTTTAACAATGTTGAGTTTTCCTATTCATGAGCATGGAATGTTTCCCCATTTGTGTGTGTGTCATCTCTGATTTCTTTGAGCAGTGCTTTGCAATTCTCATTATAGAGATCTTTTACCTCTTTGGTTAACTGTCTTGTTAGGTATGTTATTCTTTCTGTGGCGATTGTGAATGGGATTATATTTTATGTTTGTCTCTCGGGTTGGATGCAGATGGTATATAGGAATGCTACTGATTTTTGTACATTGATTTTGTACCCTGATATTTAGCTTGTCTATTAGAAGAAGGACATTTTTGGCAGAGACTATGGGTTTTCTAAGTGTTAAATCATATTGTCTGCAAACAGAAATAGTTTGATTTCCTCTCTTTTTATTTGGATGTTTTTTATTTTTTTCACTTGCTTTATTACTCTGGCTTGGATTTCCAGTCTATGGTAAATAGGAGTGGTGAAAGAGGGTATCCTTGGCTTGTGCCAGTTTTCAAGAAGAATGCTCCCAGCTTTTGCCCATTCTGTAAGATGTTTGCTGTGGGTTTTCTATAGATGGCTCTTATTATTTTGAGATATGTTCCTTTGATGCTTAGTTTGTTGAGGGTTTTTAATGTAAAGAGATGTCATATTTTATGAAAAGCCTTTTTTTAATCTATTGACATGCTCATGTGGTTTTTATTTTTTTCTGTTATGTGATGAATCTCATTTATTGATTTGTATATGTTGAACCTACCTTGCATCCCAGAGATAAAGCCTACTTGATTGTGGTGGATATGAGTTTGAGGGAATTTTCATGAACAATATCCTAAAAACATGCTTTCCAAGTTTACTTGTTTTCTTCCCCTCTCTTTCAGGGATGCCAGTAAGTCATATATTTGATCTCTTTACATAATCTCATATTTCCTGGAGGTTTTGCTCATTCTTTTTTATTTTATTTATGTCTGACTGAGGTAGTTTGGAGTACCAGTCTTTGAGCTCTTAGATTTTTTTTACAAAACAGATTCAAACATATCTACTTTTTATTTTTAATTTTTAATTTTCATGGATTCATAGTAGGTATATATATTTTTGGTGTACATGAGATGTTTTGGCACAGGCACCCAAAGTGAAATAATCACGTAACAAAGAATAGGGTGTCTATTCCCACAACCATTCATGCTTTGTGTTATAAACAATCCAACTTTTTTTTCAGTTATTTTTAAATGTACAATTAAGATTTTTGACTATAGTCACTCTGTTGTGCGATCAAATAGTGTATCTTATTCATCCTTTCTATTTTTTTTTTTTTTTTTTCGCATTCACGAACTCCACTCCCCACCACCCACCATCCTTTCTAGCCTCTGGTAACCACTCGTCTACTCTCTACATCAATGAGATTAATTGTTTTGATTTTTAAATCCCGCAAGTGAGAACATGCGATGTTTGTCTTTCTGTGGCTGGTGTATTTCACTTAATATAATTATCTTCAGTTCCATCCATGTTGTTTCAAATGATAGAATCTCATTCTTTTTCAAGGCTGAATAGAACTCTATTGCGTATATATACCATTTATCCACTCATCTGTTGATGGACACTTAGGTTCCTTCCAAATCTTAGCTATTGTGAAAAGTGCTGCAACAAACACGGGCGTACAGATATCTCTTTATTATACTGATATCCTTTCTTTTGGCTATATACCTAGCAGTGAGATTGGCTGGATCATATGGTAGTTCAAGTTTTAGTTTATTGGGTAAGCTCCAAATGGTTCCCCATAGTGGTAGTACTGATTTAAGCACCTTTTCATTGGTCTCCTTGTCACTTGTATGCTTTATCTGGAAAAATATCTACTCACATTTTTTGTCCATTTTTGATTGTATTATCGGATTTCTTCCTATAGAGTTGTTTCAGCTCCTTATACACTCTGGATATTAATCCTTTGTCAGATGGTAGTTTGAAAATATTTTCTTCTATCCTGTGGGCTGTCTCCTAGATTTTTTCATTGTTTCCATTGCTGTGCAAAAGTTTAACTTGATGGGATCCCATTTATGCACTTTTTCCTTGGTTGACTGTGTTTGTGGGATATTGTTCAAGAAATTTTTGCCTAGGTGATATCCTGAAGATTTTCTCCAATGTTTTCTTGTAGTAATTTCATAGTTTGAAGTTTTAGATTTAAGTCTTCAATACATTTTGGTTTTTCTATATGGTGAGATATAGGGGTCTAATTTTATTATTTTACACATGGATATCCAGTTATCTCAGCACCATTTATTAAAGAGATTGTCTTTTCCCCCAGTGTATGTTCTTGGCAATTTTGGTAAAAATGTAGGTGTGTGGGTTTTTTCTCAGTCCTTGATGCTGTTCCACCGGTCTGTCTGCTTTAATCCCAGTATCACGCTATTTGGGTTACTACAGTTCTGAGGTATGATTTGAATTTAAGTAATGTGATTCCTTCAGTTCTGATCATTTGCTTAGGATAGCTTTGGCTACTCTGGGTCTTCTGTGATTTTATATGCATTGTTTTACCTACTTGTGTGAATAATGTCATTGGTATTTTGACAGGGATTGCACTGAATCTGTAGATTAGGTAGTATGGACATTTTTACAATATTGTTTTGATCTGTAAACATGGAATATCTATCCATTTTATGGTGTTCTTTTCAATTTCCTTCATCAGTGTTTTATAGTATTTATTATGGAGATACTTCCATTTGGTTAATTTCTAGGTATTTAATTTTATTTTTGGCTGTAATAAATGGAATCGATTTTTATTGATTTTTCAAGTTGCTCGGTGTTAGCATATTGAAATGCTACTTATCTTTGTATGTTGATTTTGTATCTTGAATCTTCACTGAATTTATCAGTTCTAATAATTTTTTGATAGTCTTTAGATTTATTGAAATATAAGATATCATCTGCAAACAAGGATAATTTGACTTCTTCCATTCTAGTTTGTATGCCCTTTATTTTTTTTTTCCTCGTCTGATTGCTCTAGCTAAGAATTCCAGTACTATGTTGAATAACATTGGGGAAGGGGGCATCCTTGTGATGTTCCAAATCTTAGGTAAATGGCTTTCAGTTTTTTCCCATTTAGTATCATACTAGCTGTGGGCTGTTGTATATAGCTTTTAATATGTTGAGGTATCTTTTTTCTATAACCAGTTTTTTAGTTTTAAATCATGACATGATGTTGAATTTTATCAAATTCGGTTTCAACATCAATTGAAATAATTACATGGTTTTTATTCTTCATTCTGTTGATATGATGCATCATGGTGATTTAGGTAGGTTCAGCAATCCTTGCATCCTAGTGATAAACTCCACTTGGTCACAATGAATGATCTTTCTAATGTATTGTGGAATTCAGTTTCCTAGTGGTTTTTTCAGGATTTTTGCATCAATATTATATTAATCTGTTCTCGCATTGCTGATAAAGACACAACTGAGATTGACTAATTTATAAAGAAAAAAAGGAATCAGTTCCACGTGACTGGTGAAACCTCACAATCATGGTGGAAAGTAAAAGGTACATCATGGTAACAAACAAGACAAAACAAGAGCTAAGCAAAAGGGGAAACCTCTTATAAAACCATCAATTCTCATGAGACTTAATTCACTACCAAGAGAACAGTATGGGGGAAACTACCTCCATGATTGAATAATCTCCCACCAGCCGCTCCCACAACACATAAGAATTACAGGAGCTACAATTCAAGATGAGATTTGGGTGAGGATACAGTCAAGTCATATCAAACATTAATCACAGATATTGGCCTGTAGTTTCTATTTTTGATGTGTCTTTGTCTCGGTTTGGTATCAGGATAGTACTGGTCTCATAGAAAGAGCTTGGAAGTATTCCCTCCTTCATATTTTGGAATTGTTTGAGTATGACTGGTATTCGTCCTTCTTTAAATGTTTGGTAGAATTTCATCAGTAAAGCCATTGAGTCCTGGGCTTTTCTTTACTGGGAGACTTCTTATTATGGCTTCAATTTCATTACTTGTTGGCCTGTTCAGGTTTTGGATTTCTTCATGGTTTAATCTTGGTAGGTTGTATGTGTCTAGAAATTTATCTATTTCTTCTAGATTTTCCACCTTATTGGCATAAGTTGCACACAATAGTCAATAATAATCATTTGGATTCCTACTGTATCAATTGTAATGCCGACTTTTTCATGTCTTATTTTATTTATTTGGATCTTTTTTTTTTTTTCTTTGGTGGTCTGGCTAAAAGTTTGTCAATTTTGTTTAACTTTTCAAAAAACAAGCATTTGTTTCTTTATTTTTTGTACTGTTTTATTTCAAATTCATTTATTTCTGCTGTAATTTTTATTATTTATTTTCTTCTACTATTTTTGGCTTTGGTTTGCTCTTACTTTTCTGCGTCTTTATAAAACATTGTTAGAATGTTCATTTGAAGTTTTCTTTGGTGATATGATTTCTTTTTACTTTTTTTGCATCCATTGTATAGTTTGTGACTCGATGTTTCCATGAGGCTTGCAAATACTAACTTATAACCTATTACTTTAACCTGATAAAAACTAAAAACAGTATTTGCATAAACAAACAAATACACTAGCAAAAAGAAAACTAATAAATACTCTATGCCTTAATTTTATCCCCTCCTATTTTTACCTTTTTGTTCCTTTATTTATATATTATACTATGTCTTGAAAAGTTGTTAAAGTTATTATTTTTGACTGGTTAATTACTTAGTCTTTGTACTGAGAATAAGAGGAGTTTACACACCACAATTACAGTGTTACAACAACATTCTGTTTTCCTGTGTACCTACCATTACAAGTGTGTTTTGTACCTTTAGGTGAATACTTACTGTTCATCACAATCCTTTTCTTTCTGATTGAAGTACTTCCTTCAGCATTTCTTGTAGAACAGATTGATGACATCCCTCATCTTTTATTTGTCTTTGAAAGTCTTTATTTCTCCTTCACGTTTGAAGGATATTTTGACAGATATACAATTCTAGGATAGGAGATATTTTCTTTCAGTTTAAATACAGCATGCCCCTCTCTTCTGGACTTGAAACTGCTGCCAGATGCATTGGAGGGTTCATTGTATGACATTTGTTTCTTTTCTCTTGCTACTTTTAGGATCCTTTATTTATCCCTCTACTTCAGGAGCTTGATTACAATGCTTTGTTTATCTAGAAATGTATCAAATTCTTCCTCATTCTTGATAGTTTTTTTTCTGGATACAGATTCCTAGTTGAGAGGTTTTTTTCTTTCAGAATTTAAAATACATAATCCCACTGAACCATGGCCAACACATAGATACTAGTTCTCATTTTTACTGAGAATCTCTTATATGTGACAAGTCTTGGTTCTCACTCAGCTTTCAAAAGTCTCTGTTTTAGGATCCTAATGATTAACTATAATGTGTCTCACAGTGTATCTTAAAATGTATTTTGTTTGGAGTTAATTTCTTGGATGTGTATAATCATGTCTTCCATTAGATTTGTGAACATTTTACATATGATTTTCTTGTTTTTTTCCCCCATTTCTCTTTATCCTATCCTGGGATTCTTATAATGCAAATATTGACACCGTTGATGGTATCTCACAAGAACCTCAGGGTCTGTCCATTTTTATTCAGTCATTTTTCTTTCCACTCCTCAGACTAGATAATTTCCATTGTACTATCTGAAACCTTGCTGATTCTTTCTTCTGTTTCCTCAAATCTGCTACTGAACCCACCCAGTGAAGTTTTCAATTCTTGTAACTTTCAGTTTCTATATTTCTGCTTGGTTCTTTTCTATAATGTATATCTATATGTTGATATTTGTATTTTTTAGACATTGTTTTCCCAATTTTTATAGTTGTTTCCAGTATTTTCCTTTACCTCATTGAAAATTTTTAAGACAACTGATTTAACTCTATTTTATGTTAATGTCTGCATCTCAGCTTGGTGGGAATATTTTCTGTCAAATTATTTTTTCTTGCAATTGCTCTATATTTCCTCTCTGTATGTTTGTTGTTGTTGTTGTTGTTGCTGCTGCTTTTGCTGTTGAATCTGGATATTCTGAGTTTTATGTTGTCTTAACTCTAGAAATCTAATCCTCCCAATCCTCAGAAATTGCTGATTTTTCTTCTTTAGGACTTAAGATATCTGTTTGTCTTTTCCAAACTAGTTTTTTAAAGTGTATATTCATCGCTGTATGTGGTCACTGAATTTCCTATTCCATTGTCTCTGCAGTCAGGCAGTGACGTGGTGAATATTTCCATAAATTTCTGGCTCCAAAAATAAAAAAAAAAAAGAAAGAAAGAAAAGAAAAGGCCTGTCTCTTTAATTGCCTCTCAGCTAAGACCCTGCTTTGCTCCATGATTATTAAAAGAATGGTTGGCCTCTGTGCCTTTCTCTTAATGATGAAGACCAATGAGCAGCAATTAAAAAAGCCACAACTGTAATTTTTGAAAGACGAGCTCCTTTATGCCCACCCTGAAACCAGCAAGCCATATCAGGAGCACAAGCCATCATTCTCATGACTTCCGATTGTAGGGCTACCAGATGAGATATGATAGTTGCTACACATAATGTGGATAGTCACTCAAGTTTACCAAAATATACCAGTGTCTTTTTCAAGCTCTTCCCTGGATACTGCAAAAGTACTTTATTATATTTCAGAGTCTCAATATAGTTGCTTTAGACAATTCCTGTTAGCTCAATTGTTATTGTGGTGACAACCCAATTTATAGAGCTTCTTAGTTTTCCATGTTCTTTGACGTTTGCAAAATTGGGGGTTAACAAAATACCAAAGTAAAAAACACTATTTATTCATTTCAGATTTTTAAAAATTCCTCTCTAGACTCTTCTGCCCATCTCTTTGGTGCTTATTTATGCAGAAGTGATATCAAGGAAAGCGTTACAAACCAAAACTTTCTGGAAATAATGGCATCTGAAATAAGCAAAGGAAATAAAATACAATTAACAAAAAATCCACTTGTTTTTAAAAGTGTAGGGCCAGGCGCGCGGTGGCTCACGCCTGTAATCCCAGCACTTTGGGAGGCCGAGGCAGGTGGATCACAAGGTCAGGAGATCGAGACCATCCAGGCTAACACAGTGAAATCCCATCTCTACTAAAAGTACAAAAAAAAAAAATTAGCCAGGTGTGGTGTGGGCGCCTGTAGTCCCAGCTACGGGGGAGGCTGAGGCAGGAGAATGGCATTAACCCAGCAGGCAGAGCTTGCAGTGAGCCGAGATTGCGCCACTGCACTCTGGCCTGGGCGACAGAGTGAGACTCCGATCCCCCCCAAAAAATAAATAAATAAACAGAAGTGTAGAACATTCTCTAATGTTCAAATAGTGCCAATTCTACATTTATTTATTGTCTGCCTTTATATGTGACAGACACAGAATTAAGATATTGTGAAATCAAAAATAAGCATAACACTATGTGCACCATCAGTAACTTTCTGATTATGAGATTAGCAGGTGAAATTATGTGCTAGAGAGAAATAAAAAAAAGAGTCATGGTTCAGTTCTATGTCTATCCCTGAAAAGTGCAAATACATTCTTTGTGAATGTATAATTGCCTCAGGGTCTGTTTTTTTAACTGTTGAATGATCTCTACAGATACAGGTTAGGCTCAAGAGCTAACATTTTATCAATAAAATACTCTGAGTTCAAGGTTTTTGTTTTGTTTTGAGACAGGGTCTCACTCTGTCGCCCAGGCTGATCACAACTCACTGTAGCATCAACATTTTGGCCTCCAGCAGTCCTCCCACCTCAGCCTCCCTAGTAGCTGGGACTACAGGCACCTACCACCCTACCCAGCTAATTTTTCTGTATTTTTGGAGAGACAGGGCCTCACCATGTTGCCGAAGTTTGAACTCCTGGTGTCAAGCAATTCTTCCACCCCACCCTCCTGAAATGCTGGGATTACAGGCACGAGCCACTGCATCTGGCTGAATTCAAGATTTTTGTCTGGATACAAATTTTACTTGCCCATTGTGCTACACTCCATCTCTCAAATCTCTTCTGAGGTCAGCATTTTTAGAACTTCTTTCCTAACGACAGGCTATCCACTTTTTCCACTTTTTTTTTTTTTTTTTCAGGAGGAGAAAATATACATAACTTCCAGGTTGAAGAATTGCCCATTCTTTCTGTGTGTTCTGCATTACATCCTTTTAATGAATAGGCTTCCTTCCCAAACCCAGGGAGAGTAAATGAATCTCACTGAGATATTCTCCTTTGGATCTAACTTAAAGAATTAATGCACATACTTGCAAGTTGTGTGATAATAGTGTTAAATCAAGGAATTGAATAGTGAGAAAGAAATCACTCAGGCAGCTGCTTATGTCATCTTTGCAGTGAGAAACAATTTGACTGATTTTTATTTATATTTTTGTCCATTTATGTAACTGTGTTTTCTTTCACTTATTTGAATGAGCCAGGTGTTTTAGTGTACTGTAGACATAGCCTTGATCATTTGTGTTTTTTTAAAAGGCAAATTTAAATGAGGAAACATAAAGAAAATGGTCAGAGTTAACAGGATGAAAATCATCCCATGTAAAATATTCAAACCGTACTCTAAAAAATACTAAGTGAGCAATGTGTTAAACTTGAATGATTTATTAATTTTATCAGGAAACACTTATTTTCTACCTTGTTTCAAAATCTATAATGGCCATTGAGAATATGAAAATAAATATAATGTAATTCTGTTCCTAGTTAGGTTAAATTTGAAAGTGAAGCATACTTGTAAGCATTTGAGTACCTGCTGTCTTTATGCAATAAATATTTATTGTGCCATGTGTGATGCTGGATGCATAAGATAAACACAAAATAAGAGAACAGCAGATTTTCTCATCATGGAGTTTATAGCCCAGATAGAAGAGACTGATAAGACAAAGCCTTATAATAAATTATCATGATGGTCATGAAAAATCTGTAGTACCATGTGATCCTCACCTGGTATTTAAAAAAGAGACTGAACATCTTAAAATTAGGAAAGATGTCCCTGGGAAACAGACATCCAAGCCCAGCCTAAAAATAGCTTACTGAAAAGCAGAAACAAAAGTCAATAAATGCATATTACTGTGAGAGATACTAGGAAGTAAGTATAGAAACATTCAGCGTTTTCTTTTTTTTTTTTTTTTGCTTCATTTTTTTAATCAAGAAAGTAATATTTTACTGATAAATCTTTGATCCCATCCTTTCTCATTCTCATTTCCTTCCCTCTGTTGTTTCTGAGAGGCACCACTATGATTATTATGCTGTGTAGCCATCCACTATATCTTTTATATTTTTACTAGTTATAGAATATGCCTAAAATATATGTAGCTTTTATACATTTTAAATATTTGACATAAATTCTATCATAATATACAAATTCTCCTTTTTTTTTTTCGAGCTTGATCCATCTTAGTGTATATACATTTAGTTCATTTTTTTAGTGAATAAAATAATTTATGTTTAATATTTTCTTTTTATTATTATTATTATTATACTTTAAGTTCTAGGGTACATGTGCATAATGTGCAGGTTTGTTACATATGTATATTTGTGCCATGTTGGTGTGCTGCACCCATCAACTTGTCAGCACCCATCAACTTGTCAGCATCATCATTTACATCAGGTATAACTCCCAATGCAATCCCTCCCCCCTCCCCCCTCCCCATGATAGGCC
This sequence comes from Chlorocebus sabaeus, assembly GCF_047675955.1. NCBI lineage: Eukaryota > Metazoa > Chordata > Mammalia > Primates > Cercopithecidae > Chlorocebus > Chlorocebus sabaeus. The sequence goes on along the minus strand of NC_132913.1, from coordinate 5,964,843 downwards.
TAAAAAAGTTTATCTCATAAAGATAAAGACGAGAATGGTTGTTACCAGAGGCTGGGAAGGGTAGTGGGGTGGGGGTGTAAAGACAGGTTGGTTAATAGGTACAAAAATATAGTTCGATAGAATAAACAATTTCTAGTGTTCAATTGTAAGTCGAATGTGTATCATTATCAATAATTTATTTTATCTTTAAAAATAGCTAGGGGAGGAGGTCTGTAATGTTCTCAACACAAAGAAGTAAATGCTTAAGGTCCTGAATATCTTCATTTGATTATTGCACATTATATACATGTTTAAAAATGTCACATGTACCTAATATGTACAATTATTTATCTGAAAATTAATATAGAATTAATAATATATTAGGAACTGAGCTAAACTTGAGTTACTCTGATAAATCATCAAGAAAAAAAATGAAAGGATGCATTTCTTTCCAAAGAAGGATCGAAGAGCTCTTTTAAACAATGTATTAAGAAGTAAGGTGCAAATGCACTTAATTACGTTGTCAGGTCCATGAATACTGCATTTCTTTCCTTGGCTAATGCACAGTTTTCACTTCAGTTTTGAAAGAAACAAGTACCACACCAAGGTATTTGAGATAATTAATGTTAAGGATTTATGTGATACTCAAAGGGATGCTAATCTAAAGGGGGTGAGGAGCCTTTTTAGCCAAGGAATCAGTTGTCCATTGTCTTGTTTTTTACATGAACTTTCCATTTGTCTTACGAGTCTGGGTTTGATAACAATTAACCATATATTCTTGGCCAAAATGCCTAACACTTGATAAGAACCTAATAAATATCTGCAATTTTAATAATATTAAGCAATTTAAATATTAAATAAATATTAATAGTAATATATTATTATTATTGCTATCATAATATATTTCCCTAGCATTTTGATTAACAAAAGGAAAGCTCACTTTAAGATATAATCTCACTGTTCACAGTATTTTATGCTGATGGTTTCTATCCTGGGAGGTAGAAAACTTGAAGAGTATTACTCTCACCCTTACAGAGAACAACAACAAAACTACATCAAATGAGTACCTTAGTTTGAAGTCATTGAGAGCTGAAGTCACAATGCAACAAACTAAACCAAAGTCTGAGAACTGGTACCTACAGAGAGAGAAGTGAGAGAACGCACTCCTTTGAATTATGCAACCAGATGTCAGTAGAAAGCAATAAGCCAAATAGTTGACAAATTGCTGAAGAGCAGGTGTAATATTTCAGGATAGCATAAAACCCCACAGTGCCATCGAAACTGGGTGAACCTGCACTCTCCTGAAGACATTTTCTTTTCTTTTTTTTAATTATTTTTATACTTTAAGTTCTAGGGTACATGTGCATAACGTGCAGGTTTGTTACATATGTATACTTGTGCCATGTTGGTGTGCTGCACCCATCAACTAGTCAGCACCCATCAACTCGTCATTTACATCAGGTGTAACTCCCAATGCAATCCCTCCCCCCGCCCCCCGCCCCATGATAGGCCCTGGTGTGTGATGTTCCCCTTCCCGAGTCCAAGTGATCTCATTGTTCAATTCCCACCTATGCGTGAGAACATGCGGTGTTTGGTTTTCTGTTCTTGCGATAGTTTGCTGGGAATGATGGTTTCCAGCTGCATCCATGTCCCTACAAAGGACACAAACTCATCCTTTTTGATGGCTACATAGTATTCCATGGTGTATATGTGCCACATTTTCTTAATCCAGTCTGTCACTGATGGACATTTGGGTTGATTCCAAGTCTTTGCTATTATGAATAGTGCCGCAATAAACATAGGTGTGCATGTGTCTTTATAGCAGCATGATTTAAAATCCTTTGGGTATATACCCAGTAATGGGATGGCTGGGTCATATGGTACTTCTAGTTCCAGACCCTTGAGGAATGGCCATACTGTTTTCCATAATGGTTGAACTAGTTTACAATCCCACCAACAGTGTAAAAGTGTTCCTATTTCTCCACATCCTTTCCAGCACCTGTTGTTTCCTGACTTTTTAATGATAGACCTAATACCATAAAAACCCTAGAAGAAAACCTAGGTAATACCATTCAGGACATAGGCATGGGCAAGGACTTTATGTCTAAAACACCAAAAGCAATGGCAACAAAAGCCAAAATTGACAAATGGGATCTAATTAAACTAAAGAGCTTCTGCACAGCAAAAGAAACTACCATCAGAGTGAACAGGCAACCTACAGAATGGGAGAAAAATTTTGCAATCTATTCATCTGACAAAGGGCTAATATCCAGAACCTACAAAGAACTCAAACAAATTTACAAGAAAAAAGCAAACAAACAACCCCATCAAAAAGTGGTCAAGGGATATGAACAGACATTTCTCAAAAGAAGACACGTATAAAGCCAACAGACACATGAAAAAATGCTCATCATCACTGGCCATCAGAGAAATGCAAATCAAAACCACAATGAGATACCATCTCACACCAGTTAGAATGACATTTTCTTAATGAACTCCCCAGGTTATCCCAGAAAATATCAGAAGAATAGCTCACAGGATTGTCTATTGTAATGCAGATCTAGGGAGGGGAATATTTCTGAGGGACTGAACAGACACTCTGCTTGGATTATTCTCCTCTTCTCTGCGATGGAAGAAAAGTCTTATTCTAGGAGGGGAAGGAAGGGAAGCATTGCTATCCCTAAAACATTAATGAAACTACCAGAGGTGAGGGACTGGAAGAGGTAAAAAACTAAATCAATAAAACTGGCATTGGGCCAAAGAGCATGATTACACACTGATACTACAATTTTTGCTGGAGAAAAGGCATGAAATTAAGAGAACAAAAGGAAGGCCACACTCAGACAACCCGGAGATTCAGGGAAATAATGTATACTTAATACAAAAGTTCAATCAGAAGAATAGAGGATGCAACCTTACCCCACCCTGAATGAGCTAACGACCATGAATTAGAAAGTAATAGCAGAATGCAGTTGGTAAAAGAACAAGAGATACCCTTTCTGAGATACAATGTAAAGGAAATACCTAAAACTCAGAAACAAATAGACATTGTTATGGAAAGACAACTTCCATACTCCATACAGCAATTCATTTACAGCAATTTGAATTTTCTGGTGAAGACCTAGCAGAAAGAAAGGTGTGTCCAACTTCAGGTACAAAAAGTATTACCTAGTGTCTAGTGTACTATAAAAATGTTTAGCATATAACAACAACAACAACAAAACTATAAGATGGATAGTTTCAGCAGAGAAATGGAAATTGTAAAGCAAATCACTGGAACTGGTAGAAATGAAAAAAAAAGACAGTAATAAAGATGAAAAATATTTTCAAATAGCTCATCAGCATATTCAATACAGCTGAAGAAAGAATCTGCAAATTAGAGGAAAAGTCAATAGAAATCAACCTAACTTGAACACACAAAAAATAAGAGAGTACAACAGTAATGACAAAATCAAGCCTGAGCATGCAGGAGCTGTGAAACAATATCAAGTATTCTAACATGTGAAATTAGAATGCTGGTAGAGAAAGAATGCAAACAAGAAATTTTCCAAAATACAGCCGACACCAAATCACTGATGCAGAAAGATCAGAAAAAGAGAAGATAAATATAAAACAAATAACCAACAAAATAAAATTTAAACACATACACACATGTCTAAGGGTATGATATTCAAACTGCTAAAAACAAAACAAAACAAAAAAGAGAAAATCTTGATGTCTCCCAGAGAAAAAAAGAAACATTTAACAAGTAACAAAGCATTGCAGAATTCTCATTAGAAGCCATAAAAGATAATTAAAAACTCATATTATTATGTGAAATAAACTGTAAACCCAAAACATTGTCAACTCATTTCAAACCTAGAAAAAAAATATAAAAAATATTTTTTATCAGAAAGACAAAAAGTAAGGAAATTAATTGCCAATAACCCTAAATGAAAAGTTAAAATACATTCTTCAGCTGGGAGGGTTGGAAAATGCCTGACCAGACTCATATAATGTGTACCTGGCTCCACGGAGAAGAGCCATAATAGTAAGCAAGTACTCACAATCCAAGCACATCATCTAGGAGAGAATGCCTGGATTCATCAGAGAAGTGACAAGTGCCAGAGGTAAGAAGATTGGCTTGAGGCAGTTTGCCCAGCTGCAAACCAACTGAGAGTGGGAGAGGCTGGACATGGAGAAATAGTAAGAAACAAATCCGCAGAGCTCTGCAAAAGGGTTTAACAATCCTGGCTTCAGGGGAAACACTCAACATACTAGGACTTTATGCCTGGCCTATGGAGTGGCCTAAAGTCTGCACAGAAATGTTGCTCCAGAAAGAGAACGCCTACAGAATCCCACAGGCATCCAAGCCTGGAGCAGCTTCAGCTGGGAACCATTTTGAGAGCCCTGAGAGCAGGAGTAGAGACATGGCTGCAGCCACTGCACTGCTCCAAAGAGAGAGAGGAAGACAGGGTGCGCCCATGCACTACCCGGGAGAGTATTTGCTGCCCTGCTACAAGTCACTGGGACTGAGACATGATTAGAAGACTCCCCATAGCTTCTTGCCCAGGGTGCTTTAATGGATGGTATCCCCCACCTTCTCTGGTCCTAGACCAATATCATTTTGAGAATTTAATGCTAGGCTGCACCCCTCACTCAACCTGAGTTTAGGCTGACATGGTGAAGCTGCTGCCCAGCCCCTGAGGGAGGGATACCAGGACATTCTATGAACATCTAGTTTAGCACAATATCCTGGAACGGGCTGCTGTGAGACAGAGACTTGAGTGGACTGTATTTCCCACAGATTCTTGCTCATGTTGCTTGCCTGGGTGGCGCCCCATCCTCTCTGATCCCCACCAAGGTGGCATTTTGAGACTTTAACACTGGTCTGCCTCCCAACCTTGGCCTGAGCTTGAATTGACATGGCAACAGCTGCTGCTCAGGCAAAAAGGCACAGGGAGATGAGACCATGCTACACATGTACAGGACTCAGCCATGGCTCTTTTCCATTGGCTCTTCAGGGAACATGGGTTGAAAGACACTGCTTTTCAGGCTTCTCCAGTGCTTCTCTGTGTGCTGGGGGAAGGCACTTTTCACACTTCGCCATTGTCTCTGCCCCCTCCCTACTGACTAGCTATTACTCCTCAGTGCCATCTACTGGAATTCAGACTGAATTACACTACTAAACAAAATTATGTTGCTACAAACATCATCTAAGAAGGCCACTGCCCAAATTCTCATCAGAAAGCACACAGAAATTGAAACAATCGATCACACACAATACACACCACAGCATACTCTCAAGGGAAAAAAGAAAAACAATCAAGAAATCCCATCAAAATTGTAGCAAATTCAAAAAATAGAGTGCAAGAACTCTGGTAATATGAAAAGCGGGAATGTCTAGTCACCTCCAATGGATCCCACTAGCCCCCAAGCAATGGATTCTGGGCAGAACAAAATGTCTGAAATGACAGATACAGAATTCAGACTATGAATGGCAAAGAAACTCAATGAGATGCAAATGAAAGTTGAAATCCAACAAAAAGAAGTCAGAAAAACAATCCAAGTTTTCAAAAATGACATAGCTATATTAAGAACCAAAAAGATGTTCTAAGAATGAAAAATTTATTGCCGGAATTTCAAAACACAGTTGGAAACCTGAATAACAAATGGGACCAAACAGAAGAAAAAATTTCAGAGCTCAAAGATTAGTCCTTCAAGTTGACGTATTAGACAAAAATAAAGCAAAAATAATTTTAGGAAGTGAACAAAGCCTTCTAGAAATATGGTATGTAAAACAATTGAATCTATGACTTATTGGCATTGCTGTGAGAGAAGAATAGAAAATCAGCACCTTGGAAATCATATTTGAGGATATAACTCGGGAAAAATTTCTTAATCTGGCTAGAGATTAAGAAACATACAAACCCAAGAAATTCAGAGATCTCCTCTGAGATACTATACAAGATACCCACCACCAAGGCACACAGTCAATAAATGACTATCCAAGGTCATTAAATAACAACAACAAAAACAAAGCAAAACAAAACAAAGTTTAAATACAGCTAGGAAAAACGGTTATATTACCTATTAAGAGAAGCCCATCAACCTAACAGCAGAATTCTCCGAAGAAACCTTAAAAGCCAGAAAAGATCAAGGCCCCATTTTTAGCATTCTTAAAGAAAAATACACCAGCAAAGAATTTTATATCCTTCTGAATTAAAACTTCATAAATGATAGAGAAATAAAGTATTTCTCAGACAAGCAATTGCTAAGGGAAATTGTTACCACCAGACCAGCCCTACAGGAGATGCTTAAGGGAGTTCTAAACATGGAAATGAAAATTAAATGCTTGATGCCACAAAAGTAAACACACACATAGCCCACAAATTCTATAATGCAACCACACAATCCAGGCTACAAAGCAATTATCTAACAACACCACCATGATAGGAACAAAACCTCACATATCAATATTAGTTTTGAATGTAAATAGACTAAACATTTCAAAGATACAAAGTGTAAAATTAGATAAAAATCAGGACCTATTCTTTTGCTATCTTCAAGAGACTCATCTCATGTGTTCTGACACCCATAAACTCAAAATAAAGAGATAGAGAAAATTATATCATGCCAATAGAAAACAAAAAAAAGCAAGGGTTACTAAACAGACTTTAAACCAACACCAGTAAAAAAGGACAAAGGAGGACGTTAGATAATGATAAATGATTCAATTCAACAAGAAGACATAACTATCCTAAATATGTACACACCCAACATTATAGCACCCAGATTTATAAAAGAATTACTTCTAGACCTAAGAAAAAACTTTTACAAACACATAGTGATAAGTGGGGGAATTCAGCACCACACCAATAGCATTAGACAGATGATCAAAGCACAAAACTAAACAAAGAAATTCTGGACTTAAATTCTACACTTGACCAATTGGACCTCCATCTACAGAATACTCCACCCAACAACCAGAGAATATACATTCTTCTCATTTAAATTCTACAATTTACTAATTGTACCTACATCGACAGAATACTCCAGCCAACAACAGAATATATATTCTTCTCAATTACCCACAGAATTTACTGTAAGATTGACCACATACTCAGTCATAAAGCCAGTTTTAACAAACTCAAAAAAAAATTAAATTATACCAAGCATCTTTTCAGGCATCAGGGGATAAAAATAGAAATCAATACCAAGGGGAAGTCTCAAAACATAAATACACAGAAACCAAACAATTTGCTCCTCTTAAATGACATCTGGGTAAGAAACAAAATTAAAGAAGAAACTGAAAAATTCTTTGCAACAAATATGAGACAAAACATACCAAAATTACTGGAATGTGGCAAAAACTGATAAGAGGAATGTTTGTAGAGCTAAACACCTACATCAACAGACAGAAAGATGTCAGATTAACAAATGAACCTCACACTGAAGGAATTAATAAACTGTACCCAAAGCTATCAGAAGAAATGAAATAACTATGATCAAAACATAATTAAATGAAATTGAGACTCAAGAAAACAAAGATTAACATGATGAAAAGTTGGTTCACTGAAAGGATAAACAAGATTGATAGACCAAAAGCTAGATTAACAAAGAAAAAGAGAAGATATAAATAATCACATTCAGAAATGACAGAACAGACATCACAACTGATCCCACAGAAATAGAAAAAAACCCTCAGATTACTATGATCATCTCTGAACACAAACTAGAAAATCTAGAAAAAATAGACAAAGTCTTGGAAAAATTGAACCAGAAAGAGAAACAGAAATCTTGAAGGTATCAATGAAAAGTAATGATATTGAGTAGGTAATAAACAGCCTACCAGGCTAAAAAGCATTGGATCAGATAGATTTTCATCTACATTCTAGTAGACATACAGAGAACAACTGGTTCCAATCCTCATGAAATTGTTCCAAAACATAGGAGAAGGGTCTCCTCCCTAACTTATTCTATGACCAGAATCCTCCTAATACCAAAAATCTGGCAGAGACACAATTAAAAGAAGAAAACTACAAGCCTGCTGAACATACAAACAAAAATCTTCAATAATATACTAGCAACCCAAATCCAGTAAAACATCAAATAGTTAATTCACCATGATCAACTGGGCTTTACTCCTCAGATAAAAGGATGGTTTAACCCATATAAATCAATAAATGTAACTCATCACATAAACAGAACTAAAACAATATGAATATCTCAATAGCACACAAAAAGTTTGTGATAAAATTCAATATCCCTTCAAGACAAAAACCCTCAATAAACTAGGCATCAAAGGAACATATATAAAAATAATCAGAGTCATCTATGAAAAATTCATAGCCAAACATCAAATTTTACCATAGAAGCTGGAACCATTCTCTTTGAGAACTCAAACAAGACAAAAATGTCTACTCTCACTGCTCCTCCTCAACATAGTATTAAAGTGCTAGCCAGAGCAATCAGGCAGGAGAAAGAAAAGGCAACTAAATAAGAAAAGAAAAGAGGAAGTCTAATCTCTCTTTGCTGACTTTATGATTCTATACATAGAAAACCCTAAAGATTCTTACAAATTTTTCCTAGGCCTGATACATGACTTCAGTAAGTTCTCGGGATACAAAATCAATGTACAACAATCAATCAGGAGCACTTCTACGCACCAACAATGTTCAAGCTGAAAATCAAGTAAACAGTGCAATCCCATTTATGATAGCTGCACACCCACACACAAAATGTAGCAATACATCTAGTCAAAGAGGTGATGAAGAGATGAAAGATCTCAACCAATAGAATTACAAAACACTGATAAAATAAATCATAGACAATATAAACAAATGGAGTCACATTCCATGCTTAAGGATTAGAAGAATCAATATTGTTAAAATATCCACACTGCCAAAGTAATCTACAGATTCATCACATTCCTATTCAATTTTCAATGTGGAATTAAACAAAATATTCTAACATTTTTATGAAACCAAAACAAGAGTCTGGATAACCAAAACAAACCTAAGTAAAAAGAACAAAGCTGGATGCTTCACACTACCCTACTTCAAACTATACTATCAGGCTACAGTAACCAATAAAGCATGATACTGGTTTAAAAAAAAAAAAAAAAAAAAAAGTAAAAGAAAAAGACAAATGGATCAATGAAACAGAATAGAGACCCTGAAATAAAGCTGCAAAGCTACAACTAACTGATCTTCAACAAAGTTGACAAAAATGAATATTGGCGAAAGAATACCCTAACCAATAAATGGTGCTGAGAAAACTGCTATACATATGCAAAAGAACAAAACTGGGTGGGCACCTCTCATCATATAAAAAATTAACTCCAGGTGGATTAAATACTTAATTTAAGATCTCAAACTATGAAATCCCTAGGAAATACCCTTCTATACGATGGCCTAGGCAAATAATTTATGACTAACTCGGCAAATGCAAATCCAACAAAAACAAAAATTGACAAGTGGGACCTAATTAAACTAAAGAGCTTCTGCACGGCAAAAGAAACTATCAACAGAGTAAACACACAAGCTACATAATGAGAGAAAATATTTGCAAATCATGCATACCACGAAGGTCTAATATCCAAAATCTGTAAGAAACTTAAACAAATCAACAAAGAAACAACAAATAAGCCCACTAAAATGTAGGCAAAGAATATGAATACACATTTCTCAAAAGAAGACATACAAGCAGCCAATAAACATATGAAAAAGCATTCAACATCATTAATGATCAGAGAGATGCAAATCAAAACCACAATGAGATACCATCTCACAGCAGTCAAAATGGCTATTGCTAAAAAATCAGAAAATAATAGACGTTTGCAAGACCGTGAAGAAAACGAAACACTTATACACTGCTGGTGGGAATGTAAATTAGCTCAGCCCCAGTGGAAAGCGGTTTGAAGACTTCTCAAAGAACTAAAAACAGAATTATCATATGACTCACCAATCTCATTAATGAATATATACCCAAAGAAAACTAAATTGTTTCAATAAAAAGACACCTGCACTTACATGTTTATTGCAGCATTATTCACAATAGCAAATATATGGAGTCAACTTAGGTGCCCATCGATGAACTGGATAAAGAAAATGTGGTACATATGCAACATAGAATACCACGCAGTCCTAAAAAAGAATAAAAGTATGCTCTTTTCAACATCATGGATGAGGCTGGACGACATTATCCTAAACAAATTGCTGTAGAAATGTAAAACCAAATACTGCGTGTTCTTATTTATTAGTGGAAGCTAAACAGTGACTTTACACAGACACAAAGTTGGGAACAATAAGTATTGGGGATTCCAAAAGGTGGGAGGGAGGGAGAGAAGGGACACAGGTTGAGAAACTGCCTATCAGGTACTCTGTTCACTGGATGACAGGATCATTAGAAGCTCAAACCTCAGTATCATACAATATATTCATGTCCAAAACCTGCATATGTCCCCCTTGAATTTAAACTAAAATGTTAGGTTGTGTGTGGTGACTCACGCCTGTAATCCTAACACTTGCAGAGGCCAAGGCAAGACGATTACTTGAGCTCAGGGGTTTGAAGCCAGCCTGAGTAACATATCAAGACCTCATCTCTACTAAAAATACATTTTAAAAAAATCAGCTGGGCGTGTGACACGTGCCTGTAGTCTTAGCTTTTTGGGAAGCTTAGATGGCAGAATCACTTGAGCCTAGGAGTTCAGCTGACTTCTTTGCAAAAATTGAGGAGATAGTCCTAAAATTCACATGGAAATTCAAAAGGACCATGCATATTCAAAATAATATTGAAGAACAAATTAGAAAGATTCATACTTCCTAATTTGAAAAATAACTGCAAAACTATATTAATCAAAAGAGTGTGTTATGCTCCTAACAATACATGTAAATCAAAGGAATCAAGTTGAAAGTTCAGAAATAAATCTTCACCTTATGTCTAATTAATTTTCCACAAGGTTACCAAGACAATTTGATGGTGGATAGAATAGTAGCTTCAATAACAGTTAACAAAGTGACTAAACAGCCACATGAAAATAATAGCATGTACCTCTACCTTATACCATATGTCACAATTAACCCAAAGTAAATGAAAGGCCTAAATGTAAAAACTCAATCTATAAAATTAAAAGAAAAATATCTAGGCATAATCTTTATGACCCTGTAAACGTGACACAAAAAGCACAAGCAACAACAACAAAAAAATTGACAAACTGAATATCCCCCAAATTAAAAACTATTGTGCTTTGATGGACCTCATCGATAAAGGACCTCATCAACAAAGTGACAACATAAGTCACATAGTGACAGAAAATACTTACAAATCATATACCTGATAAGGGACTTGTATCTAGAAAATACACACAACTATTAAAACTTCATAGTAAAAAGACAATAACCCAATGAAAATATTTACAAAAGATTAGAAGAAACATTTTTTCAGAAGAAAATCACAAATGTCCAATGAGCACATGAAAGGATGCTCCGCTAGCCATTAGAAATTTTGTGGCCATCTCACAGTGACCAAATAGACCCCACATAAAGTTTGATTCAGCCATCAAGACTGATGATGGCACAAGGACCAAGGTGGCAAGAAAAGTTCATCATTTACATAATAAAGCTAATGAGAAGAGCATGACAGCCTTCTCAATCTGGTTTAAAAAGTACTCAAGAGAGCAAAGAAAGGAAGTTGGTTTGGAGTTTTTATGGAAGTTAGGAAGTGATGCTGAGTGATACCTGAGCAAGGACTTGCGTGGTATGAGACTTCTGTCCATGCCCAAAGACAGAGTGCTCCAAGCTTATGCATCAGCTTGCACAGACACAAGGCAGAGGAAATAAAGGAGGGGCTTAGTGGCAGTCAAACATTAAAAATTGATTCAGACTATTTATTTCAATGCAAAGCTAAACCAGTCAAATACCACTTCACATCCACTATAATAGCTACAGTCAAAATGACAAACTTCGGTGAGGATATGGAGAAGTTAAGTCCCCCATAAAAGGCTGGTGGGATGTTAAGACGGCTAAACTATCCTGGAAAACAATATAGCAGTTGCTCAAACTACGAGACATTAAGTTACTATGTGACTCAGCAATTCAACTTCTAGATATATACTCAAGAGAAAGAACTTTTGTCCACCCAAATGTTGTGCACAAATGTTCATAACAGAATTATAACTAAAAAGTGAAAACAACTCAAACATTCATCAACTGATAGATGAGTAAATAGAACACAGTATGTTCAGAGAGTAAAATATTATTAGGAGAAAAAACAGAGGGAGAGTACATTCGTCCCTGGGTATATGCAGGAGATTGGTTCTAGGAATAACCAGGGAAACCCAAATCTGGGCAGACTCAAGTTCCAAATTCAGCCATGTGGTTTATAGGAAAAGTCAGCCTTCCATTTACACAGGTTTTGCCTCCCATGAATGCTGTATGTTCAAACTGCATTTGTTTTTTTTTTTTAAAAAAAAAGCATATAGGTGAACCCACACAGCTCAAATCTGTGTTGTTCAGAGATCAACTTTACTTGACATGTGCTGTAACATGAGTGGTCCTTGAAAACATTATGCCAAGTAAAAGAAGTCAGTCACAATGGGCCACGTATTGTGTGATCCTATTTGTATAATGTTCAAACCAGGCAAATGCATAGGGACAGTAAGTAGATCCATGGTTTCCTAGGGCCACAATGGGATGGGTGGTTAAGAGCAACAGTCAGAGGCTGTGAGTTTTCTTTTTGGGGTGACGAACATGTTTAAAAATTGAAGTGATGGTTGAACAACTCTCTTAAAAGTCATTTAGTTATAACTTTAGTGGGTGAATTGTATGGCATGTGAATTATCAATAAAACTTTTAAATAAAATAATCTTCAACCTTTTTCTCACACCTAATATAAAAACTAATTAAATATGGTTTCATGATTTAAATGTAAACCTAAAGCTATAAAACTTCTCTAACACATAGGAGAAAACTGGTGACCTTGGATTGATCAAAGAATTATTAACTATCACTCAAAAGTATAATCCATAAAATGAAAACTTGATGAACTTTACTTGAATCAACAACTTTTGCCTAGGGAACAGCAATTCATTCCCAATGAAAACGTAAAATAGTACAGCCGTATCTGGAATCGTTATCTGCTTTTTTATATAAAGTTAAACATATTCCTGCCATATGACCCAGAAATCCCACTTCTGAATTTCTACCCTAAAGAAATAAAATATTTTCTTCACATAAAAATATGTATGTGAACGTTATGGCAGCTTTATTTATATTGCCCCAAACTGGAAACCAGATGTCTTTCAACCCATAGTGCATAAACAATCTGTGGTCCATCCATACATTAAAATACTACTATTAAAAGAAACACACCATTGATTCATAGAACTACTTGGATGGCTCTTAAATGCCTTTTAGGAAGTGTAAGAAGCCAGAACCCAAAGGCTACATATTGTGTAATTCCATTTATATTACATCCTCTGAAAACTAGAGGAAAGATAACCAGTCCGTGGTTTCCAGGGATTGGGGCAAGGAGGAATTCTTCACAAAAGGAATATCTGGGGTGATGGAAGTGTTCGTATGGAATGGTGTTAGTGGATGCACAACTTACTCATTAGTCCAAACCCCCATCACTGTGCGAAACACAATGTAAACTTTATTGTATATACATTTTTTAAAATAAATTAAGACGGAAGTAAGTGACTCTTCAAAGTGAAAATAAGGAAAGATAATCATCTGTCCCAGATTGGGGGAGACTGAAAGCCAAGGCAAGTAAATACATTGTGGAATCCTGCATTGGATGCTAGAAAAACAACAACAAAAAAATTGAAAAGCTAATGAACTTCAAAGAAGTTCTATATTTTAATTAATAGCATGGTCTCAAAATTAATTTCTTAGTTTAGATAAATGTCCCAAGGTTAAGTGAGATGTTAGAATAAAAGGAAACTAAGTAATGGGAATATAGAAATTGCAAATGTTCTGTAAGTCTAAAATTAACTCAAAAGTTTTTTTTTTTTAAATAAAAAAGCATTAAAAAGCAGAGATAAACACCAGTGTTAACCACCAGGGTTCAAATGCTTTCGCTGACTTCTTTCAATATATCTTTCCTGTATTAGGTCATACTTTTTATGTGATGTCCATGTCCTAATTCCTAGAACCTGTGAAATAGGTTGCTTTATGTTGGGAAAAAATTTTTACCTATAGGGACATTATCCTCAATCAGTCATATGGCCCAGTGATGTAATCACATACGTCCTTATAAGGAGGCGGCTGTGGGTCAGCTTTGGAAATGAGAGAGAGAACAATGTGGGAGCAGAGAAGAATCTCAGATGTCCTGGCACTGGCTTTGAAAATGAAGCAAGAGCTGCAGGCATTGCAATGCAAGGACGGCAGCTTTAGAAGCTGTAAAAGACCAGGAAACAGATTCTCCCTAGAAATTCTAGAGGGAGCCTAGCTCTGCTAACACTCTGATTCTGTCCCAGTAAAGCTGATTTTAAGTTTATGTCTTTCAGAACTGTAAGAAAATGACTTTGTGTTGTTTTAAGCTGACAAGCTTGTGGCAATGTGTTAAGGCAACAATAGGAAAGCAATATGTAGGAATGCATTCTAGTCACTGTATGGGTTCAAGAACGAAATGGGACAGAAATTGATAAACTGCATTTTATTAAAAGTAATGGTACAAACAGTGATTGCTTTTGCACCAATCTAATATTTCAAAAAATAAAATGTATTTGATTGCAATCGTAATGCCACCTGGACTCTGAGAGACTTTTTTTAGCTTGTGGAAATTTTTAAATGAAGTTTTATGGGATCGGGGCCAGTTGTGGTGGGTCACACCTGTAATCCCAGCACTGTGGGAGGCTAGAGGAGGATTGCTTGGGCCCAGGAATTAGGGGCTGCAATGAGCTATGATCATGCCACTGCACTCTGGCCCGGGCCACAGAGTGAGATTACAATTAAAAAAAAAAGAACAGAACATCTCTCAGTGGACCTAGATTTCAAGTCGAGTTTGATTCTCACTAATAATTCCTGGTGACTACTGTATCATAGGCATAGTCACAGTGATGGTACATTCCATAGCCACTGCATCATAGTTTTTTCCCAGCTTATAGATTACATCATTGAGAGTTACCTATTAAAAATATCTGATTAAAAGTATTAAATGCAAATGCATATATATCTGTGAACATGACCAATTTTATGAATGCACTCTGGGAGTGACTGTGTCCAGAGAAAGTAGGAGAAGCAGCTGTGTTCACTGTCCTCCTCCCATTTGTTCCACAGAAATTTTATACGGGTGGGGCTATCAGGTGGCAGTACAAGGAGGATACTGATGCTAGGTGGGCTGACCTCTAGGTCATTTTTCTTAGGTTAGATAAGGTCCGTGTGTTCAGACAGGATCTTGATGTTCTCAGATCAGAAGTTTCAATCTTTGCCATGTGTTTTTTTTTTTTTTTTGGTAAATTTCTTCCCATAACCACTCGCTTGCCTAGGGGCTTTTTCAGTACTCCCATTAGACTGTTCAAAAGTGGAAACTCGTAACTGGAAGGCAGTGGCTCTTATCTTCTCCCCAGCCTATTATTGCATTTTTATGTACATAAAATATTCAGATACTATCCTTGTTTATGAGCTCTTGTTTAGTGTATAGGGAGAAAAATAAAACCAAACATTTAACCTAAAATTTATAATCTTTAAGACAGATATCTAAGGACATCCCCTCTGGCAACAGGTAAAATTCAGATCCAGAACATTTTGACTGGATTAATTTGAAACAAAATTTGTCATGTGTGAGGATGGACAAAGGGAGTGAAGGAGGAACAAGTCGAAGTTGTTAAAAACATTTTTTACTATGTCAGTGCTACACAGTGCAGTTTGCATATGTTTTGGTCTCATATCCTGGCTCCTCTAGTTAGCAGTTTGCCATTTTGAATGATGTGTTTAGTTACCATCTCTCCCTTTCTGTTTCCTCATCTGATAGATTAAAATCTGTATCACTGCGTTGTTGTGAGGATACAATTAAATCAGGCAAAATGCCATAGTGATAATACAAAGGAAAACCTTATGGGTAATTTATCAGAGACAATATTTTTTCTCATACTATTATTTTGAACTTTGTTTAAAATATATTATCTGTATCTGTTATAAATTTAGCAATAGGAGATATATTGGAAATTTCCCAATGATGCTAAAAGCTGGTCAATTTGAGTCAAGTAAGGAAGCATTATTTCCTTGCTGGGCTATGCATTTCTCGACAATCAGATACTCGTCTAACATAAACTACCTTCACAATATCTACCTGTTAGAATGTCCAGCTAGAATCAAAATTTGAGTTGTAAAAATTTACTATTTTCAGAAATGCAATTTTCTTGTTGTAAAGTCATATAATAACTCACAATAAACCAAAAAGGAGCTATTAAATAGAGACATGGGGAAGAATTATTTCAATCCTCAAACATGACTGACGTATATTTAGCAGAAAAATTCTCATAATAGGGGCTTTTTAGAATGTGAGAGGTAAGCTAAGTAATTCATGTTGTTCTTTACAGGCTTTTAAGACAATGAATACCATCGTCAATACTTATTTTTAAAGCACTTTAGAAATAACTCTATATTCCAATTTCTCTATTTCTTACTGGAATTTGAATAAAATAAGTCTCGTAGCACCCTTTCCAATGCAATCTTAGAAAGTATTTACAATGGCCATGGCTTGGTGACATAAATTATAACAATTATTTTTATAATAAACATTAGTATTTTTAAAAAATTCAAGTTCATAAAAAGCTATAAGCCTCACAGTTGTATTCTCAGTAAATACTAAATATATTCAACCTGAGGAAGCTGTGACTCATTTATTCAAAAATAATATAGTTTATAATTGGTAAAGCCATATCTTGAACAAAAGCCCAACACTGTTCCCATTACATTTTATATTCTCAGTTGAACGGCGTAATTGGCTCATCTCTATGGGTTCAGTTTTCAAGCCTCTAAAAGTGTGCAGGGGCATTCAGTTACTCTGTCCGCCTGCTACGTGGATCCTTTACTTGCAATGCAGAGGCAGCAGGTGACTGTTTATTTTGTTCTAAAGCTTCTCCAGTGTGGTTGACCAGAGATGCAAAACAAAACAGCAGCTAGCTCATACTCATGTTTTCATTGAAGAAATATTTCCAAATATACCGTGAATAGGAAAAGATCCAACTTCCAGCCAGTAATTTCTCATTAATAAAGAGAATGTCAATTCACCTGATTTATTGAGAAATCTTTCTTTACCAGAACAGAAATGTGTTCGTGTCTCGAGTTTTATTTTCCACTGAAATTACCTGATGGATATGTTATTCTGGATCATGTGAAACTGAAGAATTCTTTTAAAAATAAATGCTAAAAAAAAGTACCAGTCCTAATGGCACAATAAAATTGGTAAGTTGAAAATAAAATGTCAGAAATCCAAAAAAATTAAAGTTCTCACAGCAATATTAACCCACCATATGGCACATAGCATCTAGATTATGGGGAATTTACTGGCCTAGTAGCAAGCTAAAAACAACTTATGTGAAAAGGAAAATAAGAAATTTTGATCCAATATTCATGCCATCACGAATAAGTCTCGATAAGTAGGTCTTGATAATACAAATATTATTGATTCATTATTATTGGTACTTCAGTCAGCATTTATGACAGAATGAAAATCTGCTTTGGTGTTGGGGAGACATAAACACAAATCCACATTTTTCTCCTTTCTCAGCTCACAACCCTGATTGCACTGCCTTACCTTTTTGTCACTCAGTTTTCTTATCTCTTATGTGGGAGAAATATTTCTGTAATGTAAATTATGGAAAAGATCTAGAACAGTAATTCATACAGTTCAGGTTCTGGATCAATGTTAATTCCTTTCCAGGATAATTTTTTTTTTTTTTTCCCCAGATGGGGTCTCCCTCTGTCACCCAAGCTGGAGTGCCGTGGCATGATCTCGGCTCAGTGCAACCTCCACCGCCTGGGCTCAAGCTATCTACCTACCTCAGCCTCCCAAATAACAGACTACAGGCATATGCCACCACACCTGGCTAATTTTTTAAATTTTTTGTAGAGCTGAAATCTCACTACATTGCTCAGGCTGGTCTGGAATACCTGGGCTCAAGTGATCTTCCTGCCTTGGCCTCCCAAAGTGCTGGAATTACAGGAGTGAGTCACCACATCTAGCCCATAGGAATTTATAAGTATTTCGACAGTCAAGGCAAAATGATATAGCATGATAGAAAACAAGAGAATCTAACGTAGGTGTACATTACTCTCACTCAGCAGGCTTGTAATTTCTCAAAATGTCATTGAATGTATGTGCTAATTTCTTAATATATTTTTAATTCCTTAAAACAATTTTAGCCTAGTAGAATTTGAGATATACAACAATTTTGGAAAGATGATAATGAGATTTAATAAAATTCTGAAATAGTAATGTAATTAAAAGACACATGAAGGTTCATGGGAATTAATAGTTACTTGCCAAGTGAACCTTTACTTGATGAGGAGGTAGGGCGACATCAAGGTGAAGTTGCTGAGCAAGACGGCTGTGAGGAATTTCACGAGAAGAAAAATAACTCATTTCTTTTTTTTCTTTTTTGAGACAGAGTTTTGCTCTTGTTGCTCAGGCTAGAGTGCAATGGCTAGATCTCAGCTCACGGCAACCTCTGCCTCCTGGGTTCAAATACTTCTCCTGCCTCAGCCCCGGGAGCAGCTGGAATTAGGGGCACACCCACCACCATGCCAGGCTAATTTTTGTATTTTTTTTTTTTAGTAGTGGCGGGGTTTCTCCATGTTGGTTAGGCTGGTCTCAAACTCCCGAGCCCAGGTGATCCACCGGCCTCGGTCTCCTAAAGTGTTGGTATTAGAGGCATGACCCACCGCGCCTGGCCAACAGTTCATTTGTTATTAGTCCTCGCCTTCTTCATCTAAAATTGAGATGGATTTCGTTAGACCACATATAGAGTGTATTACAACCATGACATCCATCTCTCATTATGAAAAGGATATATCATTTCTAAGGTATTAAAAAATTAAATAGCTATTTCCAATCTCATTCCTCTACTCTTCGTACTTGGCCTCCTCCTCTTCTTGCTATTTTTATTTTCTCTTTTAGACCTCTTCTTTCTCTACCACTTACTCTATTTTTCTTCTTCCTTCCTTTGGTCTTCACTTTCTTCCCCTTCCCTTCTTCTCCCTCTTCTTTCTCCCTCTTCTTTCTCAGCCAGAAGGAGTATCTTCTCATTGTTTTTCCTTTTCAGGGTTTGTAGAAAAGCTTCCAATATTTTTTGTTAATTATCTAACAGAAGTTTTGTAACTCAGGCTTATAATGCTGTTTTGTTTTCCTCTGTTGTTTCATTATATTTTTTCTTTATGTAAAAATGTTCTATTCCTCCTGATTCAAAAATATTCCTACCTGGTGAACTCTTCAACTCCGAACCGTCTCCAGGTTGTTTATGGCTGTAGCGATTTTGCTCTAGGTCCATGGTAACAGCAACTTTTCTCACTGCCATGCATTGGCCCCTGCATCTCACATTCTGAACTATGAGATCCTTTTAGGATTCCTGAACTTTTTCTTGTCACATCTATATTTCAAGCACATCTTATTACTTATTTATTCATGTGCCACTTCTTTGCTAAAAGGGTTTGAGGCAGAATAAAAGTCATAAATAATGAAGCTAATAAAACAGGAATTACATTTTTTTAAAAATCAGACATTGAAAAGGAAAAAGAAAACATGTCTGCCACCCCATATTTAGTTAACCATGTGCTTCCTGGCAGCCAAGTAATAAAGAACTATACGGTGTTATCTTTCAATTTCTCATCAGATATAATAAATTGTCCATTTAAAATAAGACTCCATTTTATTCTAGCAATATATTGAATAGAAATTTGTCCTGTAGCAGCTTATATAGAAGGTAATGTGGATTACAGTAACATAATGATATTCTCATCTTTGAGCATATAGAGAATTTGTTTTTGGTTTTCAATCTTTTAATGATTTCTTTTTTTAACAAAAGCATATCATATTGTAATTAATTGAAGGCACTTCTACAAACAGCAAAATGTATTATCCATACTTTATTGTTTTAAAAAAAATTGATGTTTAAAAGTAGTCACAAATACAATGCCACCAAAATGTGTAAATGAAATAATTAAACAGATCTACCTGTTCCAATCTTCCATGCAGTCTCATTCCCCAGAAATAACTGCTTAAGTGAACTATTTTGCCTGGTAGTTACTACTATATTTTGAAACAATGTGCTTATACTCCACTTTCTTAATTCCTTTCCAGGAGAATTGTTTTTTCCAGATGGGTTCTCCCTCTGTCACCCAAGCTGGAGTGCCCATTGATAATGTGCCTATTATGATAGAGGAGGAATTAGCCCTATAACTAATATGCATACACATGTACTCTCACAAATCTTCATTTCTAGAATATAGTTTATCTTTACTATGAATTAATAGCCAAATTTTACAGCAATGTAACTAAAATACAATCGTTGCAGAGTCAAAAAAGTGTATTATGACTGTATTTCCTAGTTGGCAAGCTCTGTGTTGACAGTTTTATTTTGTTGTTGTTCACGCATTCATCTCCAGATTCTGAAAACATACCTGGTCAACTATCAATGTAAGGAACTATTGAATAAGTAAACTCTCAGAGCATTTCTGTTTTCCTAAATTGATAATCACCTCATGATTTTCTCTGCAATTTAACATTCACATATACACTACTTTATTTTTCCAAAATAACCCTCTGATTATTTTATTTCTATTGTACTTCAGTTTGCCTAGACAAATCATAGACATATCACATCCAGAAACCTTTATCCAATTGCTCTAGACTAATGATTCCCATTTTAACAAATTTTAATAAGCTAATAAAAGCATCTAAAACATAAAAATGACAAAAACATGGGAAATTAATAGAATTACTAATTTTTTCATCTCAGCATAAAATCAGCAAAATATATCAATTTATTAAACCAATTGCTCATTTACTAGGCAACATTTTGAGAGCTTACTATATGTCAGGCACTGTGCCTACATTGAGTGTCAAAATACATTCCTCAAGATATTTACAGTTAGGTTAAGGGAGATGTAACAAATCACGCAACTGCACTCAGATTATCAGAAGGTAACTTAGAAATACAAAAGAGAAAACAATATGGAACTCCTTGGTACGAGATAATCTTGGAGAGTCTACTAAGAGCTGACGGCATTGGATCAAGTTCATGAAGGATAAACGGGCAACCAGGAAAATTAAGGAACACAGTCAAAAGCAGTAAGTCAAAAAATGTGGAAGTTACACAGCACGCAGAAAAAAATATGATGTAGAATAGGTGGAGCATAGGCTTGTGAGGCAAAGAAGATAATAAAATAACTTATAAGCCAGTTAAGGCAATATTTTGCCTTTGATGAGAATTAAGGAAAATATTTGGGTTTAAGAAAGATTATTTGAAAGCTGTATGTATGTAGCATGTATTGGAGGTTGAAAGACTAAAAGACCACTGAGGAAGCTACTGCATTAGGATAAAAGAGGGCTTTGAAACTCTGAGTTTAGACATTTTCTGTAGGGTTACACAGAAGTAGATAGAACTGAGAATTAAATAAGCGACTGAAGGCAAATAATTTATATCTGAGAAAAGATCAGTTCAAAAATCACACATTTAATGAGGCTTGTCTTAAATAGAACTGAAAACTTCTTACTTTAAGTGCTTTTTAGGAATTGATACACACTTCATCACAAGAAATTGTCACATCTAATTTATTTTTCTTTTAGTAAACAAAAACATTATTCACTACCTAATACATACATATATAGCAATCCTTGCCTTTGCAAAGATTAATCCTGGTTAAGAAAGAAAAGCCTGCTGCATATGAAACAGTTCAGAGTATTACAATTAGAAACAGAGCATAAATATAGCAGCAGTTCACAGAGACGAATAGAAGACAAGCATAACAACATTGCAGACAGGTCACTTTAACTTTTCAGATATGTCAAATCCAAATAGATTTCCAAGACCAAGGATAAGATATAAAGTGATTATTAATATTTCAGCAATAATAATTGGTATCTGGTAAGCTCATACTCTAGCAGAAAGCAGAGTAAACTCATCATTTTAATTTATTATTTAAAAGAAAGCAAATTGAGGAGAATTAAGGAAGATAAAAGAATCAGAAGTGAAAAGTTGGTTTAAGATATGCAATTTACATTGACATTGTGATTTATTTCCTCATTTGGAGTGTAAGACCCCATGAAAATTTATATTCCATCAACAAATATTTACTGTGTGCCCAGGGAAACCAGCAGAACAGAGGATTCACCATGACTGACCCAGGGAAACTTCTTCCTGAGGAGCATGATATCTTTACTTTTAGTAAGCATCTTTCTTTTCATGCCATTAATGTGCTCCTTGCAGCTTTTTGTCTAAACAAAGGAAATATAAGCAAAAATAATAATATAATACCATAGGTGTATGTCCCTCTATGTGTGTTGCTTCTGACCTAGGGAAAATTTTTAAATTATTTATTTTTACAAAATCACCACATCAGGTCTCACTCCAGTTAATTTTGTGATGGACAATAGTTATTAATGAATTATATCCTTGCCTATGTATTTCAACCTAAAGCAGTTAAATGACAGATGGGGAAACAATGCACCAGAAAGAGGCAGTAGCGAGTGTTCACCAACCAAACAGGAGACTGCAAAAGTAGGTTACATGCTCCACTCACAACAGCTTTTTCATCCCTATTATTCAGACTATTAATATTAATGGATTCTGGGAGAGAAAGTTAGGGACCTAGTCTTCCATCTTGCTGTGCAGAAACTGAATATTGCATGATCCAGAATAAATGGAGTGTTACTGATGCCATTTTGTCTCAAATGAAGTTATGCCAGAGAGCAATCCCTTATTCCTCACTCCCTCTCTTTTAGGTTGGAATCTAAACAAAAATGTAGTTAACCCTTGCCTCAAAAACAAAACAAAAACATTTCTTGCTTGCTAAAGCTGATAGGGCTGTGTTAGATGACTGTTGACTTGAACAGGAATCTGACCTTATCCCTACCTATGAACAAGGCTGCATTCTCCAGGCTGGGTGAAACCACAACCTGCCCCCGGCCCTGTAATTTGAACATGATTTAAGAGTGAGAGACTTATTGTGGTATTTTTTCCCCCAACAGAGGTGTCTGCTCTTGAAGTCCAAAGAAAATTAGGCACGGAATTAAAATAGGCTGGCTGGATTCATTAGCTGTACAGTTTTCATTTTTCATTCTGTGCTGTAAGTCTGAGTGATTTCATTAAAAAAAAAAAATTAGTGCACCAGGCACAGGATATTAAAGATAATAAAGATAGGTAGCTCCACACCCAGGAGGGGATATTTTTCTAAGGGATGCAGATTCATTAGCGTTTATGGCTGTGTACTTTAGAGTTGACAAGGTTTATACATTTCCCAGCCGCTGGTATTCTTCCGTTAATGACACATTTCATTTAGAGTTTTGAAGGTGTGTTGAAATTGGTATACTTTGGAACACATAATGGTTTCTGCTACATTCACTCCCATGCATACATGGCTCATGGACTATAGGAATTCTCAAGGAAAAAAATACTTTTATATGGTGGCTCAAAAATACCCAGAAAAAAATTTTAAAAATCACGAAAGAAAGAAATGAAAAAAACAAAAAAACAAAAAACAAAACAAAACAAAACAAAAAACTATTTTGTTCCTGGCACTGACAAAAATAATCTAAGGTGTTTGAGCCAACAAGTTGTATGGATCACTAGCTACTTATACAGAAATGGTTTACTGTAGTATATCTTTATACAAAGAAGAAATCACAAACATATTATTTTGCCTTAATTTGGTCAATATTATCTCTGATTTGGATATATTTTAAAACTATTGAGAACACTTGTTGCCAATTTTTGCATTAGAAACATCACTATAAGAATACCATTTGCACAATGCCACAAGCAGAAGTGTAATTTGTGTGGTCTGTTAAGAAACTACAACCAGTTGCATTTAAAGTATAAATAAATCAATTAGGGTCACAGGAGAAAAGGCAGTTCAGGGAATTCAAAGAAAAAGAATATTTCTCTAGAAAATGTTAGCAAAACTTCACAGTTTATATCTGGAAATCTGTTTTTCCCCATAGTATTTGTTGAAATGAATACCTTTTCCCCATTCAATTCATTTGGCATCACTTCTGAAAAATAATTGAACATAAACAGACCAAAATAACTATAGATTCTTACATGATTGGGGAGGTAAGAGGTATCTGAGCTGAAAACATTTCTGCACAATTAACATGGGAAGGCTTTTATTTTTAGAAAATGGAGGTAATGTGGACCTTGTATTCTGGTTAATTTTCTAGTTTAATTAGAATAAACTATGTCGAGCTTTTAAAATATTCCTCTGTTAATTCATTTTTCCTTTATTCATTTTTATTTGCCTTCAGGCAATTTTCTATTTTGTAATTTCACTCCTGAAGCATATCTTATCTTTTATCCAAAAATCCCCAGTGTCTGACACAGAGTAGGTCTTCAATAAGCAGTTAATGTAATACATAATATTGTGCTGTTTAGATATCATGTTCACATCTCTCTGCAGTCGAAGAATTAAAAACCTAAGAGGATTTTTTAATTTGTCCTAGAATGCACAGCAAAAACCCAGTCTTACAATTTTAAGATGGGCATGTTTATCCCCTCCCCAGACTCTGGAATGATCTGTGTTTTAATAAAGTTTATTGTAAGATGCTTCAACTCAATAACATACCTGGCTCAATACTGAAGTGCTAAATTAATGATGCAGAAAAGCAGCAATTAATGCTCACAGGAGTAAGACCAAATAATCTAAAAGTAAAAATACCACTTAACAGGGAAAAATGGAGTTTGAATCTCGGGAATAAAGATTTTATTTTTTTCCTTTCAAATTTCCCCAGTGTTCATCTGCACCATTAAACCAAAGATGTTTTAAATAAAGAGGATGGTCTCCTAGACTCTGCAGTGGAATCCTCAGAAGAAATAAAAATAGACAACCTAGATTGCTCAGGATATTGACTAAATTTCGGCACTTGACATTATGCTTTCTAAAATTACAGTAAGAAATAACAGTTAAATTCTGAGGCGAGATTTAACAGAAAAAGAACCTTGCTCAATCATCATAGGGTTCTGAAGACTGATCATAGCTTAACAGACAACTGCAATAATCCAAAGAGCCAGAGAGTTGACACAATAACAATGATAATAGATCAGTATAAGCATCAACTAAAATAATTCCACTCTACTTAAATTTTCCAAGTCATTTAATTGCAAAGCACAAAAATAGTTTTAAAAAAATATCTAATCCACAAAAAATGAACTTTTATATCTGATTTATTTTTAAATTAAAAATAAAAAGTGAACATTACAGAAGAGGCATGATATTTGAGAAAAAGCATGACAAAGATGTGTGCTATGTGACCGCGGACAAGGTTTTCAATGTCAACACTATTCTGCATTCTTGTTTCTTAAAGGAGTGATAACTGCGTAAGATTATTGGGAGAATTAAATTAGAGTTAGCAGAATTATTAGCTACTGATCTTAGTTAGAGCTCTTTTCCACTTCTTTCCATCTTTTTCAGATTGGGTTTCTTGACAAGCAGCCTCTGAGATGAGTTATGAATGAAGTGCATTAAGAAATGCTCCCTGGGTGATCATCTAGGAGGGAGTAATGGAAGGAAGATGGGCAAGAGAGTTTGGCTGCAAGACAGCCTTAGGAGACATTTCTGTCAACCCCATAATGACTTCTGAAGCCAGGAGTCCCGTGTTGAGATAGGGGTTAGGGATTCATATTCCACAAGACCAGATACTGGTTATAGGCTGCCTGGGAATTGGGACTTGTCTTTTGGTGAGAAATTGTCTTCAGTTGAGGGTATCTCTGAGTAGCTGCAGATATAAGTACCCCAGTCATGAAAGGGGTTTTGGTGAAATGCCATAGTTTCACCTCACTTTAGCAACATGCTGGCATTGCTTATGAGATTGAAAGTTAAAGTTAGGTATATTCTTGGCATCGTTTTTTCTTTGAACATTGTCCACGTACAATAACACAGCACTGGACATTGAGAGCTATAGGGTTCTGAGAATGAGTTCCCTCCCTCATGACAGCGAGGGACAGAGACAAAGAAAGGAAGTAAATTCTGTGCAAGAGATTTCCTCCCCTTAAACCCTTTCCCTTCCTACCTTGGGCATTGTATTGTAAAGGCACAGGTCTTGCTGCTATAGCAGCCAACTTCTAGAAATTTAAGGAAATGGGGAGGAAAAATAGGTCAAGCCAGAACCCACCTGATGCCATTCAGTAATGATTTAGGAACTTCTTATCTTGCTATCTCTATTACAGATGATAGTCTGTTTCCTGGTGTTTTAGGCATATTTTCTTCTTGGTGTTCTGCTTGGAGAAAAAAGTCTCTTAATTAATGTAGAGTTTTAGAAGATGAGGGATCTGGTATATAATAGATGTTTAATATTGATTTCTTCCTCTATAAACCAAAAATTGTTTTTACAAGATTCTGCTGTGTAAGTCTCTTAAAAATGTTTCATTTAATAGAGCTAGATTTTGTAATAAGCAAAGCATCTGATGGACAATTTTCATATATAAAGCATAACACTTTACTTTTGGGGGAAAAAGTCTTCTAAACAGAATTTATGTATTAACTGATATCTGCTTTAAACATTAACTGATATACATCCATACGAACAATCCTAGTCTATAATATTTTAAAGCAGGATGTGGTGATGTCAGATGTGTGCCTCCACCTGAATGGCCTCACAATTCTGTTTATCTAAAATCCTTGTTACTTTTTGTAGTTCTGTTCATGTCATCAGGCTGCCCATTGCCAGGGTTCACTGCAGAACAAGTGTTTATCAACCCAGCACCCGGTACATTTCTGTATCTGTAGTGATCTACAAGACTTCAGAAATCAGTAATCAAAGCCTACTAGAACTAGGAGCAAATGATTAATGCAGAAACCTTCAATAAAACCACTGATGGCTCTTTTTTTCCATGCATTTTACTAGAGGTCCATCAGTATCATTGACTCATTCCCTGAATTTTAGCTTTTCAGCCGCATGTGGTTTCAAAAGAAATAGACTGTAGGTAGATGAAGCCTTTAGTCATTCTTTTCCCTACGTCATCTATGCTTTCTTGAGTAACAGTGGTATTAGTAGTAATAGTTGCTATATGTTAAATTTTTTACCGCATTGGGAAGAGTAACAAATACCCTGCAAGCTGTTACTTACTCTTAACAAAGTCCATCAATATGAGTAAGATTATTTCTGTTTTAAAGGTGAAAAAAATTAAGAAAAATGTTCAAGATCAAATAGATAAATGGTACAGACCTGGTCATTAAATTTATATTTTATTTACTTTGTTAGGTATTAAAACAATTTAAATAGGCTGGGCGTGGTGGCTCACGCCTGTAATCCCAGGACTTTGGGAGGCTGAGGCAGGCGGATCACCTGAGGTCTGGAATTCGAGACTAGTCTGATCAACATGGAGAAACCCTGTCTCTACTAGAAATACAGAATTAGCCAGGCATGCTGGTACATGCCTGTAATCCCAGCTACTTGGGAGGCTGAGGCAGGAGAATCTCTTGAGCCTGGGAGGTGGAGATTGCAGTGAGCCGAGATCACACCATTGCACTCCAGCCTGGGCAACAAGAGTGAAACTCCATTTCAAAAAATACAAAACAATAATAATTTAAATATTGTAGACCCATGCACAGATATGGACATATATACATATAGCTTTTCCTGTTGTGGGTTATTTCAACTACATGCCAACAACTCCAAAAATCACAGTGGTATAAAGAATTGTCCATATTTGGAGAATAGTATAGCCAAAGCACTGAATCCACATGGCAGAATTCCATCCTCTATTGCACATTTTTTTCTAAAATACGTACCCCCATTATTACAAAGAAATTGCTAATGCACAGTGCAGTATTTCATAGACTGGGGAATGTCACACAGTCTGTAGTCATTTGTGAAAACTCAGGCTCTCTTTAAAAGAAAGAGAAGTACTCTGCTGAAAATATGTTCAATAGTATGGCTCCATAAATACACATTTTTGCATCTCATTTTCATGAAGATCTCATGGGTACAGCAGTCACCGAGCATTACCGAAACACTTCCATGCCAGAAAAACAATGTAACTCAAGAGACTCAATATAAAATTATTATTATTTTAAGTGTTATTACTTTTATAGCTACATGAATGCCTGTGGCTCTTTGCAGCAAATAAAATACATGCTATCAAATAAACGTATACAAAATATCAGAACTAAAGGGCTTACAATTTAAAGACTAAACTAGCAAAAGACTGCAGGTGCTTAAAAAATGAGGACAATACTGCCTTTGGAGATGGGGATGAAAGAAGAAAAATATGTGGTTCTGAATTTTGGAGGATGCTAAGACGGCAGATTTATTCAACCATTTCACTTTCATTTAGAGCATGGGAAATAGTCAAGTCATGCACATCAAAATTCAATCTATTAAGGGTGAAAAATGAAATACACATTTTTGAAAATCAACAACACAACATCAGTGCTAGGATGTAGTGAAAAATGTGTACAAATGTCTTCATCCTATACTGCACCACCCTCTTTAGCGTCCTCCTTCCTGTCCCGAGGCTGTCTTCAGAAACTCTGCTTCTCCTCCTTTTTACTCTTCTTCCAGTTTCCTTCTCTCCCCTTTGGCCCAAAGGAGCTATGCAGGGCTCTTCATGATTTCAAGCGTTCTAACTTTTCACTGTCATCTCTTGGTGACACCTCCACCAACACCTACCCTCAAGTCAGATTAAACTACTTACAGCTGCCTAAAGTATCCTGAAATTCTAATCCTTAGGTCAGAAAAAGCTATAAATAAACATAACCCAACTTTCTACTCCTTTGCTGCCTCCCAGCTCTTCTCCAAGGGGATATTCCTGTTTAACTCTACTCACTCATCTCGGACCTTGTCATCTTCAGAAGATCTCCACTCTCCCGGGCTTGGTTGTGCAGCCAACTGTTCTCACCTGTCCTCATGTGTCCTCCTGTTGGGTCAAGGTGGATGTATTTTCTCAATCCTACAAAAGCCTGAGACCAGTTTCTCTGGAGAAGGGTTGTCTTTTATCTCTCTAGTCCACCCCACTCCAGGCTCCTCCACACTCTTTGTCCTCTCCTTAAACCCCCTCAATCACAAACCCAGATCCTTGACTCTCAAGTTGACAACATCATTTTATGATTCCCACTCCCTCTTTTTCTATAGTGTCCATCATTTTATTTAGAATGGCATGACAAGCATGTCCCCTATTCCTATAATATATGTTGTTATATATTCCCTATTTTATGTATGTAAAAAATAGGAAATGTATATATATAATACGGATATATTATATATACAATAGAGAATATATAACATATATTGATCTATCTTTCTATATATATTTTTTGAGACAGATATGTATTTTTTTGAGATGGTGTCTCACTCTGTCACCCAGGCTGGAGTGCACTGGCATGATCTTGGCTCACCACAACCTCTGGCTCCCAGGTTCAAGCAATTCTACCGCCTCAGCCTCCCAAGTAGCTGGGATTACAGGTGCATGCTACCAAGCCTAATTTTGTATTTTCAGTAGAGATGGGGTTTCATCATGTTGGCCAGGCTGATTGAACTCCTGACCTCAGGTGATCCACGCACCTCGACCTCCCAAAGATTACAGGCGTCAGCCACAGCACCCGGCTAATAGGGAAGGTATTTTCTAGATCTGGTCTCAGACATGAACTCTTGTTTTGCTGGATTTCCTCTCCCTGTTCCCCTTATGCTCAGCCAGGGAGGCCCATCAGTCCACTCAGAAATAAAAATTGAGTGCACATAATTATTTAGAAAACCTAGATACCAGAAGAGACTAGGTGACATCAAAAAGAGAGAGAATAAGGGAGACTTCAAAGGGTGACTGATGCTTAATCCTACAGGAAAACTCTGGGAGGTCCTGTGGATACAGACTTTGCTAAGGGACAAGAGGACAGGAGTAGTTACGTGCCCACATATAGCATTCATTAAGAGCTTCCACCAGAAGGACATTTACTCAGGAACAGAGGATTTGGCAGCCACCCTCAGGGAAAGCTTCTAAACAAGACATAGATGATGACTGTTGGAAGGCAGGTTGGCATGTGTGGGCACAGTAAGGTAGACGAAGGTATATAGGTGGCACCAACAGCATCTGCCATCATTCGACCATCATGATATTCTCGGACCGCTTCAGGTTATGACTAAGAATGTGGAATCTTTCCAGTCTTCCCGTCTTCACATTATCTCACAGAACGTTATGTTCTGCTACTAATTTACTTCATTAGATTTCAACAAATATAAAGACACTGCTAACATGATAAACACAAGATGATACCTTTTAAAACTGTCTGACATGTATTTTGTAGAATGAATACTCAATCTGACATTATTTTACTCTGTTACATCGGGGCCCCTTCTAATCAGTGCTCCTACCCATTAGGCACACACTGAGTATAACAGCTGAAGGCAACTGGAAGTGTGACACCCTTAATCTGATTTCCTTTATTCTCTCCCATCCTATTTCCTAAAGCAAATTACATTTTAACAGCACCAACATAATTCAAGATTCTTGACAAGAAGTGATGATCCATCATGTTGGAAGATTCTTTTCCTTCTTGATCATGTATGTAACATAATAATGTCAACAAAGAGAAGTAGTTACAATATAACTAGAATTTAGAGTGCACTTGGGGGATGAGAGGAGATAGGTAGATGGGAATTAAGCAAGTATTAGACCATTAGGAAAACTATCAAAACACTGAGTAATGGCCATTATGAAAAGAATTAAAAATACACAACGAGTCCGGGTGCCGTGGCTCACACCTGTAATCCTAGCACTTGTGGAAGACGGAAACGGAAAGATCACCTGAGGTCAGGAGTTCGAGGCCAGCCTGGCCAACATGAAGAAACCCTGTCTCTAGTAAAAATACAAAAATTAGCTTGGCATGGTGGCAGGCGCCTATAATCCCAGCAACTCGGGAGGCTAAGGCAGGAGAATCACCTGAACCCAGGAGGCAGAGGTTGCAGAGAATTGAGATGGTGGCATTGCACTCCAGCCTGGGTGACAGGAGTGAAATTCCATCTCAAAAAAAAAAAAAAAAAGGAGCATACGGGTCCCATTCCAATTTGTAGACTCTGGTCTGAGTGCACAGTCTTAGGTGCTGAGTGTTGCTAGAGAAATAAATGCATATGCTAGATTTTCCCTCCTTCCATGTGAGCAGAAAGTACATTTTAGTGCTGAGCTGAAAAAGTTCCCCAGCATGGTCTCAGGCCTGATGTTTTTCAAAGACATCAGAGGTCTTTCCTGCTGAACTGTGAAAGGATTTAAAGTTCTTCCACACTTGAGAAAGCTGTTAAAATAAGGAAAATTTTGGTTACTGCTCTCATAACTGTTTGATCTTTCCATTTGTTTAACAAAATGTGTGCTATCTCAACTGTTAACCACAGGATGAGGTTTGTTCTGTGTCAGAATAAAGCCCTTAGAGGAAAGGCCAACATTTGACTCATCCTAGGGATACAAAATCCTTACAAATCTGGGATAATGTGTGAGCCCTATCTATTCATGCAGGTGTTCCAGCAGATGCTGACATTTTCTCCATTCTCTTCAGTAGAAAAATCTGAACTGATTTGCTGACTATTGAATTTAGAAGTCCACTGACAATGAGACATTTTTAACAGTTCCTTTCTGGAAAGCCAGTGTGTGTGATTGTGTATATGTGTATGTATTACGATGTGTGTGTGTGCGTGTGTGTGAATATGTGTGTGTGTGTGTGAGAGAGAGAGAGAGAAAGAGAGAGAGGGAGACTGTGTGGGTGTATATGTATCTTTTAGAGAAAAAAAAACAGCCACCAAAAAAATGCAATTAATGAAGATTTTCTGTGCACACTTTCTTTGAATTCCACAGTCTAAACACTCTGAATGATTATAATTACAAACTATTCCGTGGAAAGATAGAGATTGCTGAGTCTCTAGAAAGCATCTTCCCCAAGATTAAAATATCTATTTTCCTTTCTTTAATATTTGTCTGTGTAGAGGGACAAATTAGAAATAATTAAAGTGAGTACAGGAATACCAAAACCTAATGAGTAACTGTTTGGGATATATTTTTAAGTAATGTGCAAAATGAGATGCTTTGAAGCACTTCGTCTATTGCAAAGGACAGGTAAACAGGAGAGAATGCAGTTTACAAGGTCAAAGTTAAAATGGGTCAAATGAAGTTTTTGAAAAGACTCTTTAGACCACATCATGAGTAAGTATAACACATTGGTGATACTTTCTAATTAGCAACATCACTAGACCAAACTGCTACTCAGACGCACACACACTACATGCATGATATTTAAATATGGCAGTGGAATTCGATTTAATTGCTAAATCAAACAAGGTAGTGATGTCAGTGTGACTGGAGAGTTGGAGAAACAGTCTTAAAATAACCCATAGCAGATTTTAACAGCTTCTATATAGTTTCGTATTTTTTCTTCAAGAGTGGGAAAAAAGGGAACCTAACTCCTGTGCTTTCTACTTTGTGGGGAGGATGCGGTCAAGCAGTCTTGCTCACTGATTAAGAACCTAGGCCCTGGAGACGGTGAGATCTTCTGTTAAGGAAATCGCAAAGATATTTCTAATGAGGATTGCAGAAGAAACTGAATGTAAAAGATCTATATAAGGCCCAGCACACAGTAGGTGCCCTTTATATCTGAGCTTTCCAGCCTTTCCATTTCTTCAAGGCTGAGTTATTCAAATTCAAAGATGATGATCAATCTTCTTTGAAATAATACCAAACAAAAAGTGTAATTGTAATTTTGTTTTGTTCCAATTTTATTTGAAACACAAGATGCAAATTTTGTTACCAGAAATGTAATGGGTAGAAAACTGAATTTAGGCCTGGTCTTAGTACATATATAAAGGAGACAAAATGCCAGCCCCATGTTTCTATCTGATGCAGTGAAAAATTCCGTTTGTGCTCTTGCACTTATATAAATCTAAGTCTGTAACTGGGACAATAAAATATATCTCTGGCAAGTGTTATTGTGAAGGGTAAAGCCATTACTATGGGTCATACATTAATCATATTTTTAACTAAATTTATTTTAATTTATTTAATGAGAAAATGAATGTGTAAATTTAAAAATCAAATAGGTCTAAATATTCAAAATAAAAAAGAGCAAATCTTCTTCTCAATCCCTTCCTATTCCATAGTTCTATCAAAGGTGACTATATTCAAAATTAAATCCTATTTTCAGGATTTAATGCTCTAGTGTAGCTAAATAAGATGATAAGAAAGAAAGTTATTTTTTGGCTTAACAATATTAGACATGACTTAATATAGTAACTGAGGCTTAATCTCTCTTATTGAACCATCTTTATATTTTACTCTCCCATGTGTAACACGTCAATATTTTTTGTTAAGTTGTCACAGTTTTTATTTTATGATTTGTAATTTATATAATGTCTGGCTTAGTCAGGAATTATGTTAATAAACATTGTTTTCTTATACACGTCTAAATTCTTGTTTGACATTAATAAACATTCATCAGCCATACCATAACACATCCCTACTGGAAAGCCCCCTACCAGTGGTACTCCCACTGTCACCTACAGAGTGTTGCTAATGGTCTGGAATCACCTCAGGGCCTCCAGCCCAGCTGGGGCTTGAGTTTGAGGAAGCAGAAGACAAAGCCATTGACTCAGTCCCAGACCATCAGGATTAGAACTCACAACCCAAGAGTGTGGAGCTGAGTCTTGACTCCTGAAAGCATCAAGAAACAAAACCATTAAACTATACTGAACTTGCACCACAATCAAATCCTCAAAGGCAATAAAGATCATAAAAATAAAAAGCCCCATCCAAAGTACAGCAACTTCAAAGGATAAAGGAACATCAGCTCTCACAGATGAGGAAGAACCTGTGCAAGAACTCTGGCAACTCTAAAAGCCAGAGTGTCTTCTTACCTCCAAATGATTCCACTGACTCCTCAGCAATGGATTCTAACCAGATTGAAACGGTGAAATGTCAAACATAGAATTCAGAATCTGGATGGCGAGGAAACTCAAGATGAAAGAAAAGAATTAATCCCAATCCAAGGAAAACAGTAAAACAAACCAAGAGCTGAAAGACAATGTAACCATTTTAAGAAAAATACAAACTGAACTTCTAGAAACGAAAACTATACCACAAGAAGCTCGAGATACAATTGGAAGTATTAACAGAATAGACCAAGCTGAGGAATGAATCTCATAGCATGAAGACAACCCCTTTGAAGCAACACAGAGACCAAAAAAAAAGAAAATAATTTTAAAAAGTGAATTAAATATCCCAAGAAATATGGGATTATATAAAGAAACCAAATCTACAACCAACCAATTGACATTCCAGAAACAGAGAGAAAACAAACAACTTGAAAAACATATTTGAGAATATACTCCATGAAAATTTTGTCAATCTCTTTAGAGAGGTCAACATGCAAATTCAGGAGATACAGAGAACGAACCCCTGTGGAAT
The DNA here is from genome assembly GCF_047675955.1 of Chlorocebus sabaeus. NCBI lineage: Eukaryota > Metazoa > Chordata > Mammalia > Primates > Cercopithecidae > Chlorocebus > Chlorocebus sabaeus. The sequence goes on along the minus strand of NC_132913.1, from coordinate 5,930,288 downwards.
AATATGCAAAGTGACCGTTCCCAAGACACATAGTGATCAGATTCTCCAAGGTCAACATGAAAGCAAACAGTCTTAAAGGCAGCTAAAGAAAAAGGAGACATAACTTACAAAATGAACTCCATCAGGCTAAGTGGACCTTCAGCAAAACCTTACAAGAAGAGATTAGGAAGTTATTTTCAGTATTTTTTGTTGTTGTTGAGACAATGTCTCAGTTTGTTGCCCAGGCTGGAATGCAGTGGCACAATCTCACTGCAACCTCTGCCTCAAGCGATTCTCCTGCCTCAGCCTCCCAAGTAGCTGGGCTTAAAGGCACATACCACTATGCCCAACTAATTTGGTATTTTTAGTAGAAATGTGGTTTCACCATGTTGGCCAGGCTGCTCTCAAACTCCTGACCTCAAGTGATCCTCCCACCTCAGTCTCCCAAAGTGCTGGTATTACAGGCATGAGCCACCACATTCAGTCTCAATATTTTTAAAGAAAATAAATTCCAACCAAGAATTTCATATCTTGCCATACCAAGCTTCTTAAGTGAAGGAGAAAGGGAATCCTTTATAGACAATCTAATGCTGGGGAATATTCTTTACCACCGGACCTGCCTTACAAGAGCTCCTAAATGGAGTCCTAACCATGGGAAGAAAAAAATGATATATGCCACCACAAAAAGTCACTTAAGTACATACCCTACTGACACTATTAACCAATTATATAATCAAGTCTACGTAAAAACCAGCTAACAACATGATAACAGGATTAAATTCTCACATATCGACACTGATGATATGTGGGTTAAGTTTCGCACTTAAGATATATAGAACAGCAAATTGGATAAAGAAACAAGACCCACTGCTTGCTGTCTTCAGAGATCTTTCTCACAAGTAATGAAACCCATAGGCTCAAAGTAAAGGGATAGAAAAGATCTATAAGGAAAATAGAAAGCCAAAAGGAGTATGGGTAACTATTCCTATATCAGATAAAACAGACTTTAAACCAACAATGATCAAAAAGGACCAAGAAGGGCATGACGTAGTGATAAAAGGCTCAATCCAAAAGGAAGACTTAACCATCCTAAAGATATATACACCCAATATTGAAGTACCCAGCTTTATAAAAAAGACTTTAGAGATATATGAAGAGATTTAGATGACCACATAATGACACTGGGGAAATTTAACACTCCACTGACAGCGTTAGGCAGATTCTCAAAGCAGAAAACTGACAAAGATATTCTGGAGTTACACTCGATACTTAACCAACTGAACCTAATAGACATCTACAGAACATTCCACCCAACAACAACAGAATGTATAGTCTTCTCATCTGCACACAGCACATACTCTAAGACTGATCGCATGCTTGGCCATAAAGCAAGTCTTGACAAACTCAAAAATATATAAACCATAACAAACATTTTTGGACCACAATGCAATAAATATAGAAATCACTATCAAAAAGATCAATCAAAACCATAAAATTACATGGAAGTTAAACAACTGTCTCCTGAATAATTTGGGGGTAAAAAACAAAATTAAGGCAGAAATTTAAAAAATGATTTGAAACTAATGAAAGAGACACACAATATACCAGAATCTTTGGAAAATACTAAAACAAGGTAAGAGGGAAGTTTATGGCACTAAAAACCTACATCAAGAAGTCAGAGATTTCAAATTAACAACTTAATGTTGCAACTAGAGGAACTAGAAAAACAAGAGCAAACCAAACCCAAAGTTAACAGAAGAAAAGAAATAACCAAAATCAGAGCTAAACTGAACACAACTGAGATGCAAAAATCAATACAAAAGATTAAAGAAACCAAAAAGTGGTTCTTAAAAAGATTAAACAAGATTGATAGACTACTAGCTAGATTAATTTTTTAAAAAATCCAAATAAACACAACCAAAAAGGAAAAAGGTGACATTACAACTACCCCACAGTAGTACAATAAATCCAATAAATCCTCAGGGACTATTATGAATATATCTATGCATACAAACTACCAAACCTAGAAGAAATTGATAAATTCCTGGAAATATAGAACCTCTCAAGGATGGACCACAAGGAAATTAAAATCCTGAAAATATCAATAATGAATTCTGAAATTGAATCAGAAATAAAAGCCTACAAACCAAAAAAAAAAAAAAAGCCCTACCGGACATACAAAGAAGAGCAAGTACCAATCCTACTGAAATTATTTCAAAAAATCAAAGGGGATGTAGTCCTAACTCATTCTACGTAGCCATCATCATTCTGATACCAAAGACTTCCAGAGACACAATGAAGAAAAGAAAACTTGAGGCCAATATCCCTGATGAATATGGACACAAAAATCCTCTACAAAATACAGGCAAACTAAATCTATCAGCATACCAAAAAATTAATTTGCCACAGTCAAGTGGGCCTTATTTCTGGGATGCAAGATTTGTTTACCATATGCAAATCAATAAATGTGATTCATCATATAAACAGAATTAACAACAAAAACACATTATCATCTCAATAGACACAGAAAAGGCCTTTGATAAAATTTAACATCTTTTCATGTTAAAAACCCTCAATAAATTAGCAATCAAAGGAACATACCTCAAAATCATAAGAGCCATTTATGACAGGACCACTATCAACATCATGCTAAAGGGTGAAACCTGGAAGCATTCCCATTGAGAACTGGAACAAGACAAGGATTTCCATTCTAACCACTGCTATTCAGCACAGCCCTGGAAGTCCTAGTCAGAGCAATTAGGCGAGACAAGGAAATAACAGGCATCAAAACAGGAAGAGAAGAAATCAAACTCTCTCTGCTGATGATATGATTCTATACCTGCAGAACTGCATAGACTCCACAAGAAGGCTTCTACAACAAACAAATTCAGTAAAATTTCAGTATACAAAATCAATGCACAAAAATTAGCATTTCCATACACCAGTAATTGTTAAACTCAGAGCCAAATAGAAACACAGTCTCATTTACAGTAACCACAGAAAGAATAAAATACTTAGGAATACAGCTTAGCAAGGAAGTGAATTACCCCTATGCTAAGAATTACAAAAACGTGCTGAAAGAAATTAGAGACAACACAAACAAATGAAATAAAAATTCCATTCTCATGGATAGCAAGAATCAATATTGTTGAAGTGGCTGTACAAGTGCATTCTTACATTACTATAAAGAACTACATGAAACTGGGTAATTCATACAGAAATTAGGTCTAATTGACTCACAGTTCTGCAGGCTGTATAGGAAGCATGGCTGAGGAGGCCTCAGGAAACTTAAAATCATGGCAAAAGGTGAAGGGGATCTTCACCATCTTATAAGGCTGGAAAAGGAGGGAGAGAGAGAAAGTGAAAGGGAAGGTGCCACACACATTTAAACAACCAGATCTCGAGAGAACTCTATCATGAGAAAGCACTGGGGGATGGGTCTAAGCCATTAGAAACCACTCCCACGATTCAGTCACCTCCCACTAGGCCCCATCTCCAACAATATGGATTACAATTTAACATAAGATTTAGGTGGGAACACAAAGCCAAACTACATTGTCGGCCATACCGCCCAAAGCAATTTATAAATTCAGTGCCACTCCTGTGAAGCTACCAATGTCATTTTTCACAGAATTTTTTTAAAAATTTCAAAATTCATATAGAACCAAAAAGGAGATCCAATCACCAAATCAAACTTAGGCAAAAACAGAGCCAGAGGCATTGTGCTATCTGGCTTCCAAAATACACTACAAGGTTACAGTAACAAAAAAGCATGGTACTCTACCAAAACAGACATACAGATCAATGGAAAAGAACAGAGAACCCAGACATAAAGCTACACCCTTATAACCATCTGATTGTCAACAAACCTGAAAATAACAACACAAAAAGGACCCCCTATTAAAAAAATGATGCTGAGATAACTGGACCATATGCCAAAGATTAAAACTAAACCCTGTCCTTTCACCATATATAAAAATTGACTCAAGATGGATGAAAGATTTACATGTAAGACAGAAGACAATAAAAATTCAAGAAGAAATCCTAGGAAATCATTTTGGACTTAAGCCTTGGCAAATAATTTATGACTAAGTCCCGAAAAGTAATTGCAGCAAAAACAAAGTTGATATGTGGAACCTAATTAAACTAAAGAACTTCTGCACAGCAAAATAAGCTAACAACAGAGAAAACAGATAACCTACAGAATGGGAGAAGTGATTTACAAACTATGCCTCCAACGAAGGTCTAACATCCAGAATCTATAAAGAACTTAAACCAGCAAGCCACAAAGAACCCCATTAAAAAATGGGCAAAGTATATGAAGAGATGCTTCTCAAAAGAAGACATACGAGTCCAACAAATATATGAAGAAATGTCATCATCATAAATCATTAAGAGAAATGCAAATCAGAAGAACAATGCGATACCATCTCACATCAGTCAGAATGGCTACTACGAAAAGTCAAAAAACAGACACTAGTGAGATTGCAGAGAAAAGGGACCAACTTATCCGCTGTTGGTGGAAATGTAAATTATTTCAGCCACTGTGGAAAGAAACTGGAGATTTCTCAAGGCTCTTAAAACAAAAATACCTTCCAACCCAGGAATCTCATTATTGGGTATATACCCAAAGGAAAATAAATTATTCTACCACAAAGGTACATGTGTGTGTATGTTCACTGCACTGCTATTCACAATGGCAAAGGCATGGAATCAACCAAGATATGCATCAGTGGTAGACTGGATAAAGAAAATGTACATATTACACTATGGAATACTACATAGCCATAAAAAGAATCAAATCACATCCTTTATAGCAACATGAACACAACTGGAGCCCATTATTTTTAATGAACTAATGCAGGAACAGAAAACCAAATATCACATATTCTAACTGGAAGCTAAATGCCGAACACACATGGGCACAAAGATAAGAACAAGAGATGCTGGAAACTGCTTGTGGGTTGATTGTAGGAAGGGGGCACAGGCTGGAAGGCCACTTATTGAGTACTATGCTCACTACGTAGGTGATGGGAGTGTGCATACATCAAGCCTCAGTGACACATAATTGACCCGTGTAACAAACCTGTACAACACATGCTCCCTGAACCTGAGTATAAAAAAAGCAAGAAAACTAAACACTTATTTAAAAATTGTATTTGATTAGTATCTGTCATTATTTTTTTCTCTCCTAGCTACACACTAGACCTTTAAAATCCTATATGTATTTCCCAGAGGCTGAAATGAGAAAATCACCTATTAGTTCCATAACGCATTTCCAAGATCCTCCCCATTCCATTGGGACAACTGGACTCCAGATGTCCTACACAGTGCTTCAAATTCCTTTGCCACTTCTCTGTCCAGGATCTCTTCTTTCCTAGATCCCATATCCACTACTCTCAAAACTTTACTTTGCTGTACTAAAGCAAAATTTCTTGTATTTTTTAAGACAGGGATTGGTATTATCAGGGGAAAGAAATACCTTTCCTTCCCATCATGGCTGAGGCCCTTATAACAAAATGTGGATTAACAAGAGAAAAGCATAACATTTTATTTAAGTTTTGTGTGACATGGGACACTCTATAAGGAAATAAAGAACCAAAGAAATGGGTAAGCCTGTATTTATATGCTTAGGTTTGATGAAGAGTGAGCAGTTACAGAGAAATATGGTTGGAAGACAAAAGGGTATGATCTAAGGATGATAAACTGGAGGTAGCATTTTCTGAACCTCATCCATATTCATAATTTTTTAGACCTTGTAGGTTTAAAAATACAGGTAATCTCTCTTCAAGATTAAGAATTTGGCCAAGGGTAGAATTCTACACTCAAATTAATATTTTCTTAAACTTTTGGAGATGTTGCTCCACTAGAATCCTGTATCACTATTGAGGAATCTGGTGATGTCTGACTGAGAAACGTCTACTGAAAAAAGGTGTAACCCTATGTGTGTATATGACCTTGTATCTTTATGACACTCAAGTTTATCGTCAAACAAAGTTTGTTTGGTGTACGTATAAAGTGGTCTATAGTGACAAGATTGTATGTGCAATTCAAAGAGGCTTGATCTGAAGAAGCCATCAGAGGCAGTATTTTGGGAGAGCATTCTGTAATCACAGTAGTATTCTGAGAGGTAAGAGCATTGTACCTGGCTTCATTCCCAGCTCTACAAGGTATAAGTTGTGTGACCTTGAGCAGAGAAACTCACCATTCTGAGCCCGCATGGCATCAACTGAAAAATAAATATCTGCCTTGCAGATTTTTCATTATAGATTTACCAAGACTTCAACAATCAGCAATGTCTTTTTATGTTAAGTGTGCCTATTTTACTTTATCAAATGGTTAATTTTAAATGCGTTTTGAAAGTTGGCTTTTTTAAAGAGTTAACCTTATTTTGATATGCAATAATATATTTTGTGCCAGCCATTAATTATATTAAAAAAATTATCAAGAATGAAAAACTGCATTTGTTAAAAACATATATTTCAGCAAACTCAACACACAGAAGTCAGTGCTCGAAGCTATCCTCCAGCAAATCTTCTAGTTGAATATACACAGTTTGAAGTGGGAAATAAAAATAATACTAAAGAAAAATAATATAAGTCAAAACAGCAGTGCATTCATTTCTCTCATTAAAAATCAAAGAAATTATTAACTTCATCACTTTTTATAACTAAATTAATGTGTGCGGAAGAACAAAAACAGCAATACATCATATTCTAATCAAAGAGTAGAAACGAAAGAACACAAATTAAGTAGCTCATTATACATGTCAATTATGTGCATTAGACAACTTTAAAATTACACCTTGCAACCATGGATAGAAATTCTTTTCAACTATGCAAATGTACTTACAGTTAATTCTGTTTCCCTGATAGGCAATCTAACACTTCAGGCTTTCCTCTTTTTTTCCCCCTCCTTTTAGCAATTTAAGCCCACCTAGTGTATTTCCTGAGTATTCATCTCACTTTATCAATAAAGATTAAAGACTTAGACTACCTGGTAATCCCATTATCTTGCATGATAAAAGCAAATGTATCTTTGACCACTGCCTGCAGAACTCAAGGGATTTATCACGACTGAGTATAAAATCCAATTAATTCTCAGGTTTCTTAGCAGGCATGTGGATCATTATTCACTTGAATGCATATGTTTACCACTGTTTTACCAGGAGATTCTCTAGAATTTATTAAAACCTTGATTTGATTTGGCTTAAAACTAAAATTTTAAACACGACCTGTTTATGTAGGAATAGTTTACAAATCAAGTATTCCCATATGAAAAACAAACAAGAGGTCATCCATTTTAATAAAATGAAGAGTTGGACTCATGTTTCATTTGAGTAGGCTCATTTCAAGATCTGAGCTAGAGAGGGGATTATGTTCTTCAGAACAAATCCAAATTTTACATCTGTTGGGGAGAAACACATTCTCCCAGCTCTTACCACATAACCCCCTTAAACATACACAAACACACAAGCACAAACCCTACAACAATTTGACAAATGAAGCTGGCTGAGAGGAACAGGAACACTTGGGTAATAATCAGAGATCTAACTTTTTTAATCAAAATTATGATGCTATTGTGAAGTCTAGATAATGAAATATTTAGTAAGACAGTTAAACTTTCCAAGACATAATAAATTATAAGAAATAATTGTTATTATTATACTAGTATAAAGGCTCAGAAACCAATACCCCAAAATATGATGCTTTCATAGGCTGAACTGAAGGAGCAGCTCTGACTACTCCCACCTCTGTCTCTCAATCCTCTGCCTCTCACAGCACAAGATGAAGTTACTCCCTGAAGTTCCCTTATCTCCCTAAGGTCCAGACTACCAAAGAAGAAAACAATTACTGGTGGTCTATTTTTTGAGTTTTCATTAACTGACCTCATATTGCAGGAAGAAAGAATGAGAAAGAGTATAGAACCATCTGTACCCCACTGTGTGGTAATCACTCTTTAATTCACCCCGGTGCACACTGACACATGTGAATGAATGCCATTTCTTCTGTTAATCTACAGATACAACATTACTAAAAGTAAAAACAAAATGAAACAAAAACAAAGAAAAAGATAAAACACGGACATTAGTCAGTCTGTTGGAAGTATCTTTTAAACACATATTGTATTTGTTTCTTACCAACTAAGCATGCTTTTGTTTAGAAACACTTGGAGTTCAGTAAACCTTTATTGAGAACCTGCCATGGAAACCAAGGCTTTGTGGTAGATATCTGTAGTTCAGAGTTTCACATATTCATTAATTCCAATATAGGAATTTAATATAATAAAAATCTATACTCTTATTTTACAAACTAGGGAACTGAAACTTGGAGAGGATTCATAATCTGCCCAATGTGACAGTACAAATTATTTGACTAAATGTCATTCTTTTTCTGATAAATGATTATAAAGGATAGTTTTACGTAGAGGATATTGAATTAAGTCTTGTGGAGTTATGAAAAAGGTAAAAATATTAGGATTATTTTCAGGAACTTGTGAAAAAACAGGAAAAGAGCCCTGTAAAAAAAAAAAAAAGAAAAATTCAGATTGAAAGATGCAATCATGCCTGTGCTCAGCCTCTGCCTACATGATAACTCAAGGATGATTTGTTAAGTGACCATAATTTGTGTAAAATAGGGTTTCTGTTTGCATCTTCTCTTTAATTTGCATGTACTTTGAATGTAGGTGGCTGGTGGATGTTTTGGTGAAGGGATGGAGAGTTTCATTTCACCTGGTAATTTACAGCTAGAATTGAATCTGTAATTTAAATTAGAACCTTTCTTTTATAAGCCAGAAAAATAAAGACAAGACTTCCTCCCCAAATGTCCTTATGAATTTATGTAAAAGCCTCTGCATTTTTTAAAATATGATTTTCCCTTTGATATTTCGAGTTAAACCTATACATCCCAGTGTCCTTACTTAAGAAACTAGTTTTTTTTATTACTTTCATGAAGCATGGATTTCATTTTATTAATTCAATATTTATTCCACACCCATTGTAGACACGAAATGTATAAGGCAAAAAAAAAAAAAAAATACGTAAGCTATCAAGGGTCTTGCATTGAAAGAGATCTCATGTGTAAGACAATACCGCACTCGACAGAAAAAGAGTAAAGGTATAAGACCAATGAGAAAGATGATAGCCTTCAAAGATGATGCCCACTTCTGGATCTCCACAGCCTTGCTTGGTCCCCTCCCATACTGTACCAGTATTGGTCTCTGTGATTACTTGGATAAGGCATAAGCGGTAGGATCCCACTCCAAGATCAGGTTATAGAGGTGTAAACATAATAGGTCCATTGCCTGATGTGCAACAAATTGATACACTAAAACACTGAGGGTTGCGGTAGAGAAAGTTTTAATCAGAGCTGTCAAAGAGAGACAGAAGGAAACCTCAAATTTGCATCCCCAGAGAGTTTGGGTCCTGGAATTTAAGGAATTTGGATGGGTAGTGGGTGAAGGTGTTGATTGGTTGAAATGTGAAGTGTGATGCCATAAGAAGTGAAGAAACTGCATTATCACACCGAGTTGGCTCATTTACAGGATCTTCAGACCCATTGCCATCAGCCATTGTGAAAAAACAGATCAAATGAAAAGTTTTAAGCTCCTACAGCTAGAGGTGCTGATATGGTTTGAATCTGTGCCCCACCCCACCAATATCATGTTCAATTGTAATATCCAATGCTGGAGGTGGGACCTAATGGGAGATGATAGGATCATGGGGGCAGTTTCTCAAGGCTCAAACACCATCCTTTTTGGTGCTCTTGTCACAATAGCAAATTCTCTGAGATCTGGTGGTTTAAAAGTGTGTGTCACCTTCTGCCTCTCTGTTCCTCCTGCTCCAGGTAATGTAGATGTTCCTGCTTCCCATTCACCTTCTGCCATGATTTTAAGCTCCCTGAGGCCTCCCCAGAAGCAGAAACAACTATGCTTTCTGAACAGCCACCAGAACAATGAGCCCATTGAACCTCTTTTTTTTTGACGCAGCCTCAGGCATTTCTTCATAGCAGTGCAAGAATGCCTAACAGATGCTATCTACAGAAACGGTGAGGAAGTTCAAGGTTTAAGTCATGGGCTATGTGATCCCTAAGTCACTACAGAGAAATAGATCAAAAGGCAGCCTGATTAATGCTTATCTGTACTTCATCTAAAGGCTAGCTTCTTGTTAACCCTGTGGAGACAGTTTCAAAAGGCAACGTGGATTTTGTTTTGCTAACTTTTTCGCACACACTGCTCCCAGACCACACACATGGTCTGGAGGAAGCCAGCTGCCATCCCATGCCCTATAGACGACCTCCTGTAGTGAGAAATGAAATCCTCCTAGTTACTCCACATGAGTGAGCTGGGAAGAGAAGCTCTGCCGCTTCAGATGACTGAAACACAGGCCAGCACCTCAGCAATAGCCTCCTGAGAGACCCTAAGTCAGATCCTCTGAGTTAAGCCACACTCAGATTCCTGATGCTCAAACTGTATAAGGTAATTTTATGTTTTCAGCTGCTAAATGTTGGCGTTGTTGTGCAACAACAGACAACTAAACAGCTGCACAATTAAGGAAAAAAAAATTCAGAGATGGACATGATTGCTTCCGGTGAGGACAAGTTAAAGTAATAGAGCACACTGTTATGGAATTCACAAGCGAGTGACACGGCTTTAAAGAATAGTTTGTGTTTGCATATTAACTTGTTAGGAGATCAGGAGATCCTGAGATGAAGAAAATATTTAAAAATACAAAAGTGGAAGTAAATTAGTGAGAGCATGAATGCCCTACAGGCAATCAAATAAAAAGAAATGTTGACACCAGATAACAAAATGCATACACTTACCTATTGTCCAATGCAGGAACTAGAACACTGTGTGTCCGGAATTGGTGGGTTCTTGGTCTCCCTGACTTCAAGAAGGAAGCTGCAGACCCTGGCAGTGTTACAGTTCTTAAAGATGGCGTGTCCAGAGTTTGCTCCTTCAGGTATTCAGATGAGTCTGCAGCTTCTTCCTTCTAGTGGATTTGTGGTCTTGCTGATTTCAGGAGTGAAGCTGCAGACCTTTGTGGTACTACAGCTTTTTTTTTTTTTTTTTTTCTGAGAGAGTCTCGCTCTGTCGCGCACGCTGGAGTTCAGCGGCGCCATCTTGGCTCACTACAAGCTCTGCCTACCGGGTTCACGCCATTCTCCTGCCTCAGCCTCCTGAGTAGCTGGGACTAGAGGCGCCCGCCCCCACGCCCGGCTAATTTTTTTTGTTTTTTTGTTTTCTTAGTAGAGACGGGGTTTCACCGTGTTAGCCAGGATGATCTCCATTTCCTGACCTCGTGATCCACCTGCCTCGGCCTTTCAAAGTGCTGGGATTACAGGCGTGAGGCACCGCGCCCAGCTGAGTGTTGCAGCTCTGAAAAGCAGTGGGTCTGTTGGTTCCTTCTGGTGGGTTCGTGGTCTCTGTGGCTTCGCTAGTGAAACTACAGACGTTGGCAGTGAGCCTTACAGCTTATAAAGGCAGCACGGACCCAAACAATTACCAGCAGTAAAAGTTATAGCAAAGAGCCAAAGAATAAAGGTCCCACACACTGCAACGAGACCCGACCAGTTAGCCTCTGCTGGCTGCAGCAGCCTGCTTTTAGTCCCTTATCCGGCCCCACCCACTTCCTGCTGATTGGCCCATTTTACAGAGATGTGATTGGTGCATTATACAGAGAGCTGATTGGTTCATTTTACAGAGAGCTGATTGGTCTGTTTTGACAGGGTGCTGACTGGTGCGTTTACAATCCTCTAGCTAGACATAAAAGTTCTCCAAGTCCTCACCAGATTAACTAGACCCAGAGCACTGATTGGTGTGTTTACAAACCCTGAGCTACACAGAGAATGCTGATTGGTGTATTTACAATCCTTTAGCTAGACATACAGGTTCTCCAAGTTCACCTAGTGGATCCCCCACCAGGCCGCAGAGGGAGCTGCCCACCAGTCCCGCGCCTTGCGCCCACACTCGTCAGGCCTTGGGTGGTTGATGGGACCTGGTGCCGCGGAGCAGGGGGTGGCGCTCCTTGGGGAGGCTTAGGCCTCCTCAGGAGACTATGGCAGGCAGGGAGGCTCTGGAATGGTGGGCTGCAGGTCCCGAGACCTGCCCAGCGGGGAGGCAGCGGAGGCCCGCGAGAATTCGAACGCAGCGCCGGTGGGCGGTACTGCTGGGAGACCCGGCGCACCCTCTGCAGCCTGGGGGGCAGCGCTCCGAGTGCGGGGGCCGCCAAGCCCAGCCCACCCGGAACTCGCGCTCGCCCGCTAGCGCCTCGCGCAGCCCCCTAGCCCCGGTTCCTGGCCGCGCCTCTCCCTCCGCACCTCTCTGCAAGCAGAGGGAGCCGGCTCCGGCCTTCTCCAGCCCAGAGAGGGGCTTCCACAGTGCAGCTGCGGGCTGAAGGGGTCCTCAAGCGCGGCCACAGTGGGCGCAGAGGCCGAGGAGGCGCCAATTACGAGCGGAGGGTTGCAAGCCAGCTGTCACCTCGCAATTGTTTATTAGTCAGGGAATGAGGAGTAATTGTACTGATGGTACTCTATTCTTCATAAGAGATTCTTGAAGATAGGCTGTGCTTTAGAGACATTTGTGAGGCAGTGGCAAACTGCGAATATTCTTTATACCGAGAAATAATATTCCAAGGAATTAGAGATCATTCTTACTGCTGAGAAGTTCACAGTTTAGTGGGAGGTGTGGGCAAGTGAAACAGTTGCAAGGTAGGTTATATGTGCAATAATAGAGGGATGCAAAAGCTAAGACAACTTATGTGTACAGACTAGTGTTTTGTGTGTACCTAGATGCTGGCAATGAATAAGGAGTAAATAAAGAAAAGAGGTCAAAACGAGAAAGTGAGAAAGCATGCATATTATCTGCGGCTGCAAGGAAGCCACGTTCTTTATATGTGTGTAAAATTCAGTCTTTATAACAGTACTCAGGAACTGATACTTTTTTATTCCAATTCACAGGTGAAAAAAATGATGCAAGTACTGTAGTCACACAGCTGGGAAGAGATGGAGCTGGGATTTAAATCAAGTTCTATCCAATAATGCTTTTCTTACACTTGACACTCTTCTCTGATGCCAGAATGCTGTGTTTGTCAGCAGTCACTGTAACTGGAAGTCAAGTTTGCCAAGCAAGGCTGAATCAGATAAGACTTCTTTCTTGCTTTCTAACTGAGAACTAGATTGTCTCTTTTGGGGCTGATACTACTACTCAGTTAAGCTAATACCATATGATGGGTTTGGTAGAAATTCATTATCTTGGTTGACTGAACCCACTGTATTGTGACTCAGAATCCATCAAAGGGCTTGGTCTGGTAGCCCTGTATAAACAATACCTAAAATAAGCTCCTTACAAAAATTTATTTTGCTTTGTGGAGTCACATAAGGTAGATGAGAAAGAGACTACGAACTTGTAAAATGTCAAGCTTGAGATAATTAAAATAATTCATTAAATGGCAGTGGTCTCTATTACACATGAACAGACACTAATTTTTTTTTAACCCAGGTGCTTGACTGTAAATCAATTATTGTACTAATAATAGCCTAGATGAATAAAAATCACAGATCATTCAAATAGAATTTTTAATGTATTTAATAAAAAATAACTTTATATTATTCTATTATTGTCCTGGGTGTTATGTATTAATATATTTTCCACAATAAAAAAGTAAGCAAACATTTAAAAAGAAATTCACTATTAATATGTTGTAATCCCCTAAGAGATTTATATTTCAAAATGTGTTTGTCAGGCATTTGATACAATTAATTTTTTCTCCCTGAAGCACAGGCATCTACTTCGAGAAAAGCAAACCGTTTGGGGCCCATGAGACTGCTTACACATGGACTTTACTTCCTCTCATTGTCCTCTCCTTTAACATCATTTTCTTGTTCCACTGGGTGTCTTTCTACTTTATACCAAATAATGGTGATCCCATATTTCCTTGGTATTCATTGAGAGGTACTGACCTGGCATGTGAATGCTGCCAGATAACAGAACAGTCTCATAATGAGTTGAAAGGAGACTTCCCAAAGACCTTATTCTGAAACGTTTATCCTTCACACCTCCAAACCAAAGGTGATCTTTAGTTTGACACGAGTAGGGTATTATGCTGACCCAAAACAGCCTAGAAATACTGTGGCCACATAAAGTTTGTAATTTAATTTTTGGTAATTGCTCATGTTAAATCTTCACCTATGTATTAATTTAAGTCCAAAGTTTTTATAGGGCAACAGTAAAAAAGAATCTGAGAAGCAAATATGTTATTGATCTTCCTTCCTCAAAAGAACAATGACCTGTATGTACATCAAGGACTTGTGCCCATTTCTGAAGGGCCTTGGAAAAGTCAGTGCTTGACATACTGCTGTATTTTAGGTGCTGGCTTTTACTTGAGAGTCCACCAACTCAAGTCCAAAAGAAGAATAAAAGAAAAAAGTTCAATTTACAAACTGAGCCTAAAACCACAACCACACCATTCACTTCTGGCTAGAAAACTTCCTTAAATGTTTAACCTACAACAGTGAAATTAACACTTTCAAATTATTCTCTCTCTTCTGCATCCTTTCACACACACGCGTGCGCACAGACACACACACATTCTCTAGGTATTACAACTATGTCTTGAAGATAAATGAAATACAGCAATACTATATTTTAATCCTCCAAATTTAAGAATTCCCCAATTGCTTATTATGTCACTACTATCAGGAAAATATTTTAGGTGTAGAGAGCACAGTGTACAGTAGCCAAAGAGCAAAAGAGAACAAAGAGATACCCTTTGAAAGCATAGTAAAAATATTTCTGCAATATTGAATGATTGTAAAACATTGCCTGAGCATTTTTCTGTTAATTTTTTAAATAATAAATGATAATAAAAAACTATGAGCCGCGGTCGTTGAACATTTATTTTGAGACTGGGACTGCAAGTGAAATTCTCTTACGTCCATATTCATATCATAAATTATCAAAGTCATAAATAGCTACATCATAAATAGCTAGTCATAAATTGCTACAATGTTTAACTGTCTCAGTAGAAACATAGTCTTACACAATTGAGCTGATTCCCCACAATTGATATGGTGGAATACATTTAATGAATTGTATGATTAAATTTATCACTCACATTATCAAAATTGATTTCCATCAAGAAAGTTGAACCAGTAGCCTTGCGTACTGACACTGCCGAAGTATACATTTATTAAGTTGTTTTCACCCTGTAAAATCCACCGTCTCATTCACCTCTTACGACAACTCCATGAGGCTAGCAGGGGTATTTTGTCTGTGTCTGTCTGTCTGTCTCTCTGAGACAGTCTTAGAGGAGTGATGTAACTCATGTGCAAACATCTCTCCTTCCACGTCACTCCTACAGTGATGATTCTTTCAGTCTCTGCCAGCAAAAGTGTTCTCGGTCAAGCTAGATCACTGAGGGGTGTGGTGAACAGCATTGCTATAGAACAGCCAGCTCAGCCAAACCAAGAAGGAGTGAGACACTTCTATTTCTGACTATGTATACTCTCTCTATATCCTACTCACATTCATCCATTCATTAATTAACTCTTTTATTATTTTTATCAACATTAACTGAGTATCTTTTGTGTGTCAGACCCTGTTAGCTTCTGGGGTTCCAATGATGTATAAAATGCAATTCTTGCTTTCAAGTTGACTGGAGATGAGTGGCTGAAATAGACAGACATGCACATAATTAAGTGTGTGAGCAAAACACTATCATAATAATAAGCCCATGAGCAAGAGAAAAAGCCTGTAAACCGATAAGAGTAGATTTTGTCAGGGATGTATACTAAAGGAAAACTGGGATTGCAAAAGGCTTTTAGGCATGGAGAGCACAGCGTACAGTAGCCAAAGAGTAAAAGAAAACAAGGCACACCCTGCCCTGCACGTTCTTCTGTGTACCTGCCTGTAACTGGAGGTGAGGACAGTGAGGTAATAATCAGATTTTCATTTAAGACTGATCACTCTGGCTATGACATGGCTAATGGATCAAAAACTGCAAAGCCTGAGTTCATGAAAATTAGAATGATTTCAGGTAGTTCACTTAGTGGATGATGGCGAGTTGAACTAAAGTAGAGGTAGTGTGACTAAGAAGATGAACCTTAAATATGAACAGCTATAATGATTAGTACAGGAAGCGGCAGTTGATTTGAGTAAAGGATCAAGCAAGGATGCATCTCGGTTTTCCAGATCATGGGACTACTGTTCTCAGCCTGTAAATTCTATCCATTTGATAACTAGAACTCATAATCATGAGTAAAAGAAGGGAAAAGTTGCAGGTTGTGTGAAGTATGTATAGATGTTGAGAAGTGGCTGGAAGGAAGACATTCAAAAGTTCTCTGAACACATCGAGTCTGAAGTGCTCATGAGATATCTAAGAGATGTTGAATCACCAATTGCACATTGAGGTCTTGAGCTCAGGAGAGAAATGTAAATGTCAGCAGCTTATAGGCTGTAGTTGAAGCCGGAGGAATAGTTAACCTTGCCCAAGGAGACTGTGTGTAGCGGTGGTTTTAGTTCTATTATAATGAACACTGAAAACTAACCTAGAGAAATGTATCTACATCTACATATATCAAATTTTATAATAAAAAATTCAGAGATCAAGTTAAAATAAAGAAAAAAATTATTCTACTAATTATAAAAAAAATAATAATATGAGTAAACAATTCCATTGATGTAGTGATGTCAAAAAACAAATACAAAGCATTGAAAGACAGTTGGAGATGAGAGTATTTTTTCCATATTTCACATAATTGGTCTGGCCCTCATAACCAAATCCAAGGTCACTTCTTCCTTTCATCACCTCAAACGTTTCTGACACAGAGCTCAGTGCACAAGAAAAAATCACTTACGGTGTAAGAATACATGTTTTAATTTTAAATCTTGATTCTTAACTCCACACTTTACTAACTTGGTCATGTTGGGCTATTTAATTAGCCTTTCTGAGTTCCATGGTGTTCTTTGGCAAATAATTAAATATAAAAATAACTATTCCAGGGGGCTGTGGTGAGGAAGACATGAGGGAATATAGGAGAAAGTGCTTTATAAGCTCCAATAGGCTCTAAATAGCATGCAAATTTGGTATTAATAACATGGGAATGCCATCCTTTACCAGTCAGGGTATGGGTGTGTGTGTGTGCATGCCTGCATGTACACTCATGCATGTGTTTATTCTCTTTGTTGCAGTTCTTTTATGTTATTTCAATGGAGGTATAAAGACTAATATTTTGCTTACATGTTGGATCATAGTTTCTAATCTAATACCCGCATTGTAAAAAGAAGGAAAATATGCTATACCCCCAGGCAGTATTAATAATATCCTATGTTGTTACTGAAATTGTGCTACTTAATGAACAAATAAATGGATTTTATCCCTGCCTCTGGGCCTTTCTCCAGTTGTTCTCAAGACTCAAACTTGAGGTACAATTACCAGTGGCTGGAAAAGTCATGAAATTCATAAACAATGACTGTGTTCATGTGTGGAAGAATTTCTGCAAACAGCCTCACTATTCATTCTCCAGATCATCTGGGGCTGGAGTGTCCGGTAGCTTCCATCCAACTGTCACTTGTTCATCACTGACGTCTGTCCACTTTCCTCTATTTGCTAACTGTGATGATTCACTAGTTTAGGCCTAAGGTTTCCCACAGGTGCGAGACTATAAATCTTTCAAAAGGTTTCTCTTTACAAAATACTGTTCTCAGTCCTAAAAACCCAATACCTTCTTTTATAACACATGCTTTTATTTATAAACTATAATATTGCACTCTAACTTAAGTGCATGTGATTTTAAAATAAAAATCAATTGAATTTCATATTTTTAACAGAAGATAAAACTATATATATAAAATATATATTTATTTCAGCACGTAAATACTGAGGTAAGACTACACTAGAACACATGATAAAATGGTCAAATGCCAGGTTTCCCTTGTCTTGTAATGGTGACTTAAATAATAACTGTTGTTGATAAGATTTCCTGAAATAGTAGACATCTCTTGATAAAGTTATGTATAAAACAATGTATATTTGCCCCTCAATTTACCAAGTATATATCAGAACGATTTCTGTGTATATATGTGAAATAGAATTAGGTTCTAAGTTTAAGTAGTTATAAACTTGTTTCCAGCTACCTGATTTGCTACTAGGTCATAGCAAATTTAAGTGTGGGGAAAGACTGTTCACCAAAAAAAGAATTTTTTTTTTTTCTGGGAGCAAAGCTAGACAAATTCTCTGGTCTCACCCGCAGTTAACTAATAAAATAAAGCAGAAATCAAGTCTGTCATTTTTAGCCAAGTCTTTTAAGAAAAATTGTTACGTCTTTTGTATCAACCACACTCCTTGTCTGAAATAAATTATAAGCTCAAATTGAGTCATTTAAGAAGAGTTTAATAACATGATTATACAAGTGAAGTCAGGATATAAGGATGCCATAAAGGACAGTGCAACTCCCAGGGCTAATAGCAGGGAGGTCCTGGAACTCCCTAAGCCTGGAAGGACATGAGGATACAGGTACTAGAAACACAGAGACAGAGAGGCTTGTAGAGGGGGCTATCTGCCAGGAGATAGAAACTTCGGCCGTGGACACAGCCAGCAGGCAGCAACTCCACTGGGAAGGGAATCAGTAACCCAATCTCTCTCCTCTCTGCCACTTATTGCTTGCTCATATTCCTTATTGGCTGAGCCCAAATTCAGCCTAGTGGTGAGACAGGACCATTAGTGCAGGTCTCTTGGGGCATAGAGCAGCCCGAAGAAGAATAAAGAGGAGTGTCACAGAAATGTCAGCACATCCCTCTGAAACACATTTCCCCAGTCATTGCCTGGTTTAAGTCAAGAATGATTGCTCTAGGGTAGTGGTTCTAGAACTTTCTCCCAGAGCAGCAGCTTCTCACTTGGGGAAATTCTAAAAAATATTAAATTCTTCAGCCCCACTGCAGCCTTACTTAATCAGGAATATCTGAAGGTAGGACCCAGATCCCTGTGTTTTAACAAGCCATTCAGGTAATCCTAATGCAGTCTAACATTTGAGAACCAATACTCTAGGAAGGTGGGAGCCTTTGATGAGAGGGTCCTGGAAGAAGGAAAATCACCAAAGAGCCTCCATCATACTGTTGTGTGATGAGAAAATAAACTTACATTGTGTTGGGTCATTGCACAATTTTGTGTCTATAGTTTCTGAAGTCTATTCCCATCCTAAATAATGCAAAGGTGTTATTTGTTCTCTGTGAGCATCCCCCTCAGGTTGCTGGACATCTGGAATGCTGGACTTTTGCTAATCCCGAGGGAGCAACCCCTAATCTCAGTCTATTGGACTGACGCTACTTCCACTGGTAATAATTTTTCAGAGACTAAGCAGAACAGAGTCTGTATATATTTTAGCAGAGATAGTTTGGTGAAGGTTTAGCAGAGAGGTTAAGATTAAAACATCTTTGACTTCCTACCACTGTATCTACTAACCTGCTCGCATCTTTCCCCATATATTCTGCCTTTTCTCTCACTGCACTGGGAGAAGTATGCCTGATTCTTTCTAAACTTCTCTCTATTATCTATTCAGTAATCCTCTGGATTCCACACCAGACTCTGACTATTCACAGTTTTAACTTTTACAGATATATTCTATCTTTCTCGTATGGCCAGAGTAGTTAGACGGCCACGCCCCAAGGCAAGAGAAAGAGATGAGTACTTTGCCTACTTTACTTGGAGGCATAGCAGAAGATATGAGTATGTGATCTAATTACAAGGAGGAAATAGAGAGCTGTAAATAATTCAGGAAATACACGGTCATGTAACAGCAGGATTATAGGTTAAAGAAAATGACTAGGAATGTCAAGAAGACCACCCGTACACTCCAAGTGGCCACACTGGCTGATTAATTCCTAATCATATCTTACTTGATCTCATATATAATTTTTTATAGTTGATCATTCCTACTTCTTGAAAATTCTTGTTCTCCAGGCTTCTTGAACACCATACCTCTTGTTATACTACCACCCTACGGTTTTTTTTTTTTTTCTCATGTTTATTTTGCATTTTGCAGATTCTCCATTTTTTCCCCAGTTTTGGGACGCTTGACTTTTATATCCTCTTTCCTTCCCTAAGAGCTCTCATTCATTCAGCCACATGGCTGTAAGTGCGGTCGGTGTTTTGATGACCTCACACTATATGTCTCTAGCTCTTCCCCTGTGCTCCAGAAAGAGTGGCTGCTCACCTGGTGTCTCCATCTGGATGTCTAATAGGGATCTGACCTTCAACAAAACTGCCGTTTCCTCATTTACACGTTCTCTTTTGTCTTCCTGTCTTTTTCATTGGCATCACCATCCACCCAATAATTCAAGTCAAAACCTAGGCGTCCTCCTCTCATTTTTTTTTCTTCTTGTTTTTCCCCCTTGTCATCTCCACATCCAATCTAACGAATCCAGTACAACTCCCCCCAGTGTATTTCCTGGCTTGGAACTGTTCTCATCACCCTCACTGCTAGCACCTTGGCTCCTGCAACTTTTCCTTACATTTCCTTCCCTCTAACTCTAGCCTTCCTCCGACCCCTCATGACCCTCAAGTTCACTGCATGCATTTGGACTTCAGGGTGAGCGGCACTATAGTCTGCAGACTGCTTGTTCTTCCTTCTTCCTGGAACACTGTCTCAGTGATCTGTATGTTAGTAGCTCCTTTACAGCATTGAACTATCAGTCCCTCAGGGAGCTTCCCTGACCGTGGCAGCGGAAGCAGCTCCCTCTCTCCCCCATCTACAGGAGACATTCTGTCTTATTATTTTTTGCATTTTTCCCTGGGTACTTCTCATTAACTGGCATTGTTATTTATTTGCTTACAAGTTGATCATCTATATTTTCTCACAAAAATATATTCTGGATGATGATATGGGCTTTTTATTTTCTTATTATTCCCCTACTTCCTCCCCCAATAATTATGTCAGAGTCTAGTAAATCACATATAGTAAACATATAGCTATTGAATCAATGAAATAATAATTTGTTTCTATTTTATTTTTTTATTTTTTTATTTTTATTTATTTTTTGAGATGGAGTCTTGCTCTGTCGCCCAGGCTGGAGTGCAGTGGCGGGATCTCAGCTCACTGCAAGCTCCGCCTCCCGGGTTCACGCCATTCTCCTGCCTCAGCCTCCCGAGTAGCTGGGACTACAGGCGCCCGCCACCTCGCCCGGCTAGTTTTTGTTTTTGTTTTTGTTTTTGTTTTTTTTTTTTGGTATTTTTTTAGTAGAGACAGGGTTTCACCGTGTTAGCCAGGATGGTCTCGATCTCCTGACCTCGTGATCCCCCCATCTCGGCCTCCCTAAGTGCTGGGCTTACAGGCTTGAGCCACCACGCCCGGCCTATGTTTCTATTTTAAACACCGATCCCATATAAGGAAGTTGGTTGAATTGGCCAGAGTTCCAAAGCACGAGAAGAATGGAAACTACTATCTTTTTTGTCTTCCAACTATTATAAGCCATGCTGCTATAGTAAGCAGTTTTAAGGTGGTAAGCACATTTAATGGTGTTGTAATAATATATTTTTTTCTTACTTTATCTGGTCAACCTTTAATTTTTCTGAAAAATATTTTCCGTGTTAATGTATTGCAATTTCTCTGAGTGGTACAGCATAGGCTTGAAATTTTAATTAAATGAACCAGACTTCAGCAAAACAATACTTGGATCAGCAAAAATTCTCCATGTTAACTGTAATCACAGAGTGTGAAGTTGTGAATTGGCCAAAATACAAATTTATTGTGGAATGGTGTATTATGGGGATTAGCATGCCAATCAAATCAGCAGGGAAGAACGACACAGCTTGATTGGTTTATTATCAGAAAAATTAATATATATGCAGGTGCTGTGTTCATTAGAGATTGTGGAGAATAAGAATAAACAAGGTCACTATCACTGAAAAGTGTAGAAACAATAACAAAGACAACAAAACAAATAGAAAAATGCTTTCTTGAACTTTTGTGGTTTTTTCCATCTGTATGCATTATAGACATATCATTTGATCATTATTCTTTCCTGGCAAAGAAGAAAACACAGATTTATTGAATGCCTCTTATGTAAGATTTTATACAAATGATTATTTGAAATCACATTACCCTATTTATCAGAAAATGAGCGTGTGAGGTAGCTAGTAACTGAACTCAATTTTATTTCTAAACAGCAGCAGTAGAACAATAACTACAACCTCTAGCATGTATTATTATGATGTCAGCACTGTGCAAAACATTGTACATGCATAATTTAATCCTCATAATGAGCACATAAGATATATTTTAGTACTTTCCTGCGAAAACTAAGATTTTTCAATGTTAAGTTCTTTGCCCAAGTAACCAAGGTCCAGATTTCAAACCTAGGTCTGAAATCAAGGACTGTGGTGCTCATAATTCAGATGCTTCCAGGAGTCTATGCTTTTCCTGCAATGCCGCCCTGGCAATAATATCACAAGAACACTTTGCCCAATTCTGGTCCTTTTCTCCAAGGTCTAGTTTCTAATGTTTTCTGCATTCGGGTGGCCGGTGAATGGAGCAGGTTTATCAAATCACTTGAAATGGGTCAGATCAGTGATCTGGAGTTGGTTTGGTGCAGTGGGAGGAGAGAAAGGAAAACCTGCTGAGTATAGAGTATAGCAGAAAGTGGTGTCAGACAGGCAGTGGGTAATCAGAACCTGCGTCTTGACAAAATGCTACTAAGAGTGTTGATCTAGCTGAAATTCTAAACTTTGCTTTTTGCCTTGATAGAACACATTCATTTATAGAAATAAGAGTTTGAGAAATGTCATCTGGATAAATGTGTTTCAGTCCTGGAAATGCAGTATGGAAAAAAATATGTATACATATACTACTTTCCTTATCCTTAAACTTGAGCTTACTAGAGAGCAAAGGTAAGTGATACTGTGATTAATGTAAAGAAAAAAAAGTTATATGAGTATTTTTGAATTGATGTTGAAAATAATAGTTCAGAAAAATGATGAACTATTAGCTTTTCATTTTACATGAGATATCAGGTGTCAGAAGGAACCAGTGAGTAAATCATGAGGGCCCGGGGAAGAAGACATGGCACAGCTTTTAAAATCTGATCATGGAGCTTCCAAGTCTTCATTTTGAATACCATTTCTCCAATGTTTAGGGACTGGTTAGACTTGTCTCAGGATTACTCAGGCAATTCAGTCAAGCCCACTTCTAAATCCCACGCAATTCTATTCATCTATTGCAAACATATGTCCAGCATGATTTCCCTCAATCTGGTAGATACAAAATAAGGACTTCTAATAAATCTTTGCTCACAATGCATCTGTAACTAGATTGAAGAAGCAATGCATATATATGAAACAGCCTTATGGATATATGAAAGGACTTTGAGATAGCTGGTAAAGTTGTCAATCAACACTTGTAATATGTGTTCTAAAACAGTATTTCTAATACTTACCAAAAATTCGTTCTTTAATTAACATTTTCACATATTTCATATTCTTGCTGACATTTGAATATTTTATAATCTATGTCTATGAGAAAGTATAATTAATATGCCATATCAAAACAGTTGCACCTTCAAATTATTATTTTTTCATTCTTGACATTTTAAAAGTCTAAATATAGTAATAGAAGGCCCTTCAATATGTAAATGTCTTCCTTACAGCAAACCTGGCTTTTATTTACATTGTGGCAGAAACCCAATTTTTTGATAAAATTATTTCCACCAAAGGTTGAGAATCATTGTGATGGATTTCTTATCTGCTAAAAAACAGCAAGAAATATTCAAAAGAAAGTAATAGGTCACTGTGAAGCAGAATTATTAGGAAATAAGGCTCAGCACTGTTGAGTAAATTAATAGAGGTTATAGAGATACTAATGGTAGAATGGGAAATTGAATGCATATCTAGCTGAGACGTTGTATATTCTAACAAGCACACGTCATAGAACCACTTTCCTAAGAAGGATAGGGTGAGATTCAGATAAAGAGAGAAGAAGAAAAACCAGTTACACCCCTATACAACACGTTCCTGAGGTGCAAATGATGAAGACAGACAGGAGAGAGAAGGAAGGCATGGGTGGGTCGAGGAGTAAGAGTTACGGTGAGAAGAAGGTGAATGTTGGAGTGATCTTATCAGTGAGAACTCTGTCATTTGGAGTTTTTGAAACACAACCAAACTTATTCAGACAAGAAAACAATAAAAACATAACAAGTTTGAATCCCTTTACCAGAATGGTGACAATATGAAAGTGGGCTCCGCATGAATGCACCTGCAGACTTTCCACCCAACTGTTTGCATGAGAAAGAGTAAGCCTTGGAGAGGCTCAGTCTTTTGGAGTAGGAGCTACACAAAGCTTTATTTAAAGACAGGAGTAAAGAGAAAAGTGATAAAATGATCCATTGGAATTAGAGATGGATTGGCTATTGAGGAAAGAAGGAGATTAAGTTAAAAGCTATTCTGGAGAGTGGGTGCTTGGGGATCTGGAAGAATAGTGTACACAGTGACTAAAAGTGTGTTTTTAAGGGAAGTCAATCCACACACAAAAAAGTAATAATTTTCCCATGACCACATACAGAAAAGCAATGAGTCGACCTGATCCGGCATTCTTGTGAGGAAAGCTATCCTTCGATATATATATTTGTACATTTTTTTTTTGAATCCTGAATTGCTTTTGATCTAAGGGTAGCATCTTGGTTCAGTGATTCAGCTGTGCAAAATAACTTGATTGTTCTAATAAAGGCAATGTACAAGATATAATCATTACTATAATTTTAAATGCATACCTTATAAATAATTGATGGCTGTTATTTATTCATCATTGAATTAGAAATTCATATTGAAGTTAAGTGAGCTTCCTGAAGGAGAATTTCTATTCTTGTGCCAGCTGAAGATACTTGGAAAATCACAAGAGCTTATGACTGACTGATTGTCTTAATATTCATAAAATGGCCAAACTGTGTTTGATATCCTCTAGATTACAGTAAAATGGAACACCAGCAATATTAACAAAACTACTAACATAAAACATACACTTTCTTGGTTGGGTGATGCCAGATGTCAAGGATCAGTGAGTTGTATGTAAATCTAAAAATATATATTGGGGCCCAAATACTGACATTTCTTAGCAACAAACCCCTCAAACCACCACATGGATCCTGAAAACTCTAAGCAAATGCATATTCTTTATTATTTGCTTGGAACTTGGTCCATATCTATACCTAAACTCTAAATCTATTGAACAAAATCAGGCACTATAGAAGACTCTGTCTGAATAATCTCTTGTACATTTCAAAATAGTTAAAAGAGAATAATTTGAATGCTTCTGGCATTAAAAATACGTATTTTTAAGGTAATGGGCATCCCAAGTGGGCATCCCAAGTACACTGAGCTGATCTTTACAAATTATATGAGTGTATTTAATTATCACACATACCCCAAAACTATGTACACCTATTATGCAGAAATAATAAGAAAGCTCATTCTCGTTTTATTATTTTGTCCCTTTAACCCTAAAATATAAAGGCTAGCCAGTCCTGAGTTTCTTCCTTTTACACTGTTTGCTGACACCACCCACTGTGTCACTCCATAAAGAAAGAGGCAAGTACCTAGAAAGTTTTTCTTGACACACTCAAGCTTAGTAGTTAAAAGCATGAGCAATGGAGTTAGGATGTACAGGAAGAAATCCTGGTCTCACCATTAATTCACTGAATTACTGAGAAAGTCATTAAAACCTTGGTTTTCTTGTTTGCTGAATGGGGCTGGTGACAGTGCCAGTGTGACATGGTTGTGGGTACAGTCAAGAGTGTACAAACGGGAGCCCAGCACTTAGAAATACTAGTGTTATTATTACTGCCAAAAATGTATTTTTGTATTGTTACAGCTGCACATGTGCTTTTTGTTCACCCAAGGACAAGGTATTATTGTTTCTTGCCCATTTCTTTCTGGTCTCCAGCAAGGGTTCTGTCGGTATTCCTTACCTCCTAATACAACAGAATAAAATAACAAGAGATAAATTTTGAGAAACAAGAGAACTCGAACATATTTCAAATCTGGTTCTAAACAATGAGAACTCTCCAAGGCATTGGACAGTGAATTTACTAAATGTGTGGACCTTATGAGAAGTCCTCCCGTAGGGGTAATGCTCAGAGAGAAGGAGCTTTGAAGAAGCATTCTGAGGTTAAAAGACATCCAAAGGTGGGTGCAGCGGGTTGTTATTTCAGCTGTGATTTGGCTTCGACATCTTTTCCAAGACAAAAAGAAGTGGGCTCAAAATCGTTTGTTAAGCAGGAGAGGAAACACTGTAAAGGTAAAAAAGCATAAAGGGTAGTGCAGAGCAATGGTTCTCAAACATGAATGTGCATAATTAATCACCACAAAAGCGTGTTTAAACAGTTTCCTTGGCCCTACCTCCAGATTCTGATGCATAAGGTAAGAATCGTGAATTTGCATTTTTAATAAGCCTCCTGGTAATACAAACAGGCCTGTAATTTACCCTTTCAGAACCACTCGAATAGGAAAAAAAAAAAAAAAAAAGGTAATCACCCTCGTGTTCTAGAATAACCCATTCTCCAATTTTTCTGTTTTCATGGTTTACCAATGTTCCTGCCTGATCTTATGCCAGATGCTTGAAATTAAGGAAGTTAAATCAGGGCCACAAATATCTTTCGTGTAGAGGAAATTTTTAGGATAGTAACAACAATAAAATCCATAACTACCATTTGTTTTGTCCCCACCTCTTTAAATACATCAAAACTAATATATAAGAACATCATTTTGGAAGAGAAAAAAATGAGATGCAGATAGCTTATGTCATCTCTCCAAAATAACACAGCAAAGGAATAAATGTAGGGGACAGGATTCAAGCTGATGCTTTTCTGATATTAAAGCCTGATCTTTCAGTGTGATGTACCAACTCCAAAAATGAGTAGTTATCAACTGGTCATACTGGACGTTAGCTTAGCAAAGAGGAACTCAAGCATTAAACAGATAAAGCAGTCATGCTTATAGACAACTTCTCATTAAATCTTACAGTGTTTGGCCTTTACAAACATTTTTATTTCTCTACAAATCTCGTGAGAAGGTGTCATAACCTGCAGAAGGATTATAATTCATTTTTATACTATGAACTGTGATATAGAAAATGGTGTCACACTGATTCAGAGCTCTAAAATGGAGTCAGGAAGCCATTCGAAGAAGAACTATCCACACAGCCCGCAACCTTACAAAACAAAACAAATCAAAACAAAAGAAAATGCAAGAACTTACCTTGAACCTTTGAACTGGGCCAAACTGCAATGACCAGAATATCCTGGAAAACAGCTGAATTTCACCAATGCTGCAACTCCTGAACAGTGACCAAAAAAAAAAAAATTCATCTATGGATTCATGTACTAAGTCAGCCACCTCCACTAGTGACAATTTCTTCAAGAAAATTTATGTAATCACCCTCAGTGCACTTTTAAAATTCCCTACTCCGTTCCCTCTCTCTGGACACAGTTTAGCCTTCACTACAATTTGTGTCTATATAATTACAATTCCTAAGATCCCCCAACTAAAATGCCTTATCATACTGCTTTGCAATCTGGTCTTTCTCTTTGTGGTTGAAAATATTGTGTGTGTGTGTGTGTGTGTGTGTGTGTGTGTGTAGATACTTTATAAACAACCCTACCATTCCTCCATATTTGCTTCTAAATGCATGGTGTATGTGTATATGTACACATTTTCTGGGAAAAGTACATAAGATATTTAATTTTACTATTTTAAATCCAACATTCATGTATTTCCAAATATATGTTTATTTGATAGTGTACAGAAAAGGCTTTTGGACATTTCTATTTTCCTACTTTTCCTCTAGACATTTTGAGAGCGTTAACTCAAGTCATTAAATTGTGCTTTCTTTCCCCACAGCTAAATAAAGTTCCTTTACTTTTCTATTTAAAATCCACATCTCACTCCTATAAAGCATGAATTCACGGGTCTTCTTTTCAAGAGAGTGACTGGCATATACAAGGCACTTAATAACCATGTTTTACTGAATTACCAAACAACTGCCTCAACCTAGTTAATACCAGCACTGAAAGAAAAGAGATCTATTACTTGTTTACAGACGAAAGTCAAGACCAATTTGATTATGACTTTGAAATTTTTCAAGGTGGCATATGTGCCAAATGATGAAAATGGAGGACAGAAGAAAGGAAATAAAGATAAGAGATGGGGGGCAAGGCAGAGGGGCTGGTTCCAAGATGGCCGAATAGAAACAGCTCCAGTCTACAGCTCCCAGTGTGAACAATGCAGAAGACGGGTGATTTCTGCATTTCCAGCTGAGGTACGGGATTCATCTCACTGGGGCTTGTCAGACAGTAGGTGCAGGACAGTGGGTGCAATGCACGGAGCATGAGCCAAAGCAGGGTGAGGCATCACCTCACCCGGGAAGTGCAAGGAGTCAGGGAATTCCCTTTCCTAGCCAAGCGAAACTGTGACAGATGGAACCTGGAAAATTGGGTCACTGCCACCCTAATACTGTGCTTTCCAATGGTCTTAGCAAAGGGCACACCAGGAGATTATATCCCACACCTGGCTCAGAGGGTCCCAGGCCCACGGAGCCTCCCTCATTGCTAGCACAGCAGTCTGAGATCGAACTGCAAGGCTGCAGTGAGACTGGGGGAGGGGCGCCCACCATTGCTGAGGCTTGAGTAGGTAAACAAAACCACCAGCAAACTTGAACTGGGTGGAGCCCACTGCAGCTCAAAGAGGCCTGCCTGCCTCTGTAGACTCCACCTCTGAGGACAGGGCATAGCTGAACAAAAGGCAGCAGAAACCTCTGCAGACTTAAATGTCCGTGTCTGACAGCTATGAAGAGAGTAGTGGTTCTCCCGGCACAGATTTTGAGAACTAAGAATGAACAGACTGCCTCCTCAAGTGGGTCCCTGATCCCAGAGTAGCCTAACTAGGAGGTACCCTCCAGTAGGGGCAGACTGACACCTAACATGGCCAGGTACCCCTCTAAAACGAAACTTCCAGAGGAATAATCAGGCAGCAACATTTGCTGTTCAGCAATAATTGCTGTGCGGCAGCATCCGCTGCTGATACCCAGGCAAACAGCATCTGGAGTGGACCTCCAGCAAACTCCAACAGACCTACAGCTGAGGGTCCTGACTGTTAGAAGGAAAACTAAAAAACAGAAAGGATATCCACACCAAAACTCCATCTGTATGTCACCATCATCAAAGACTAAAGGTAGATAAAACCACAAAATGGGGAAAAAAGCAAAGAAGAAAAGCTGAAAATTCTGAAAATCAGAGTACTTCTCCCCTTCCAAAGGAACACAGCTCCTCGCCAGCAACGGAACAAAGCTGGACGGAGAATGACTTTGACGAGTTGAGAGAAGAAGGCTTCAGAAGATCAAACTTCTCTGAGCTAAAGGAGGAAGTTCAAACCCATCACAAAGAAGCTAAAAACCTTGAAAAAGATTAGATGAATGGCTAACTAGAATAACCAAAGTAGAGAAGTCCTTACATGACCTGATGGAGCTGAAAATCATGGCACGAGAACCACGTGATGAATGCACAAGCTTCAGTAGCCGATTCAATCAACTGGAAGAAAGGGTATCAGTAATTGAAGCTCAAATGAATGAAATGAAGTGAGAAGAGAAGTTTGGAAAGAAAAGAGTTAAAATAAATGAACAAAGCCTCCAAAAAATATGGGACTATGTGAAAAGACCAAATCTATGTCTGATTGGTGTACCTGAAAGTGGTGGGGAGAATGGAACCAAGCTGGAAAACACTCTGCAGGATATTATCCAGGAGAACTTCCCCAACCTAGCAGAGCAAGTCAACATTCAAATTCAGGAAATACAGAGAATGCCACAAAGATACTCCTCGAGAAGAGCAACTTCAAGACAAATAATTGTCAGATTTACCAAAGTTGAAATGAAGGAAAAAATGTTAAGGACAGCCAGACAGAAAGGTAGGGTTACCCACAAAGGGAAGCCCATCAGACTAACAGCAGATCTCTCGACAGAAACTCTACAAGCCAGAAGAGAGTGGGGCCAATATTCAACATTCTTAAAGAAAAGAATTTTCAACCCAGAATTTCATATCCAGCCAAACTAAGCTTCATAAGTGAAGGAGAAATAAAATCCTTTACAGACAAGCAAATGCTGAGAGACTTTGTCACCACCAGCCCTGTCCTACAAGAACTCCTGAAGGAAGCACTAAACATGGAAAGGAACAACCAGTACCAGCCACTGTAAAAACATGCCAAATTGTAAAGACCATCGATGCTAGGAAGAAACTGCATCAACTAACGAGCAAAATAACCAGCTAACAACATAATGACAGGATCAAATTCACACATAACAATATTAACTTTAAATATAAATGGGCTAAATGGTCCAATTAAAAGACACAGACTGGCAAATTGGATAAAGAGTCAAGACCCATCAGTGTGCTGTATTTAGGAGAGCCATCTCACATGCAGAGACCCACATAGGCTCAAAATAAAGGGATGGGGTAAGATCTACCAAGCAAATGGAAAACAAAAAAAGGCAGGGATTGCAATCCTAGTCTCTGATAAAACAGACTTTAAACTAACAAAGATCTAAAGACACAAGGCCATTACATAATGGTAAAGCATGAAGAGCAAACTATCCTAAATATATATGCACCCAATACAGGAGCACCCAGATTCATAAAGCAAGTCCTTAGAGACTTACAAAGAGACTTAGCCTCCCACATAATAATAATGGGAGACTTTAACACTCCACTGTCAACATTAGACAGATCAACGCAACAGAAAGTTAACAAAGATAGCCAGGAATTGAACTCGTCTCTGCACCAAGCAGACCTAATAGACATCTACAGAACTCTCCACCCCAAATCAACAGAATATACATTCTTCTCAGCACCACATCACACTTATTCCAAAATTGACCACATAGTTGGAAGTAAAGTACTCCTCAGCAAATGTAAAAGAAAAGAAATTATAACAAACTGTCTCTCAGAACACAGTACAATCAAACTAGAACTCAAGATAAAGAAACTCACTCAAAACTGCTCCACTAAAAGGAAACTGAACAACCTGCTTCTGAATGACTACTGGGTACATAACGAAATGAAGGCAGAAATAAAGATGTTCTTTGTAACCAATGAGAACAAAGACACAACATACCAGAATCTCTGGGACACATTTAAAGCAGTGTGTAGAGGGAAATTTATAGTACTAAATGCCCACAAGAGACAGCAGGAAAGATCTAAAATTGAAACCCTAACATCACAGTTAAAAGCAAGGGCAAACAGATTCAAAAGCTATCGGAAGGCAAGAAATAACTAAGATCAGAGCAGAACTGAGGGACATAGAGACACAAAGAACCCTTCAAAAATCAATGAATCCAGGAGCTGGTTTTCTGAAAAGATCAACAAAATTGAAAGACCGCTAGTAAGACTAATACAGAAGAAAAGAGAGAAGAATCAAATAGACGCAATAAAAAATGATAAAAGGGATATCACCACCGATCCCACAGAAATACAAACTACCATCAGAGAATACTATAAACACCTCTACACAAATAAACTAGAAAATCTAGAAGAAATGAATAAATTCCTGGACACATACACCCTCTGAAGACTAAACTAGGAAGAAGCTGAATCTCTGAATAGACCAACAACAAACGATGAAATTGAGGCAATAATTAATAGCTTACCAACCAAAAAAAGTCCAGGACCAGACAGATTCACAGCCAGATTCTACCAGAGGTACAAAGAGGAGCTGGTACCATTCCTTCTGAAACTATTCCAATTGGTAGAAAAAGAGGGAATCCTCCCTAACTCATTTTATGAGGCCAGCATCATCCTGATACCAAAGCCTGGCAGAGACACAACAAAAAAAGAGAATTTTAGACCAGTGTCCCTGATAAACATCAATGCAGAAATCCTCAATAAAATACTGGCAAACCAAATCCAGCAGCACATCAAAAAGCTTATCCGTCACTATCAAATGGGCTTCATCCCTGGGATGCAAGGCTAGTTCAACATATGCAAATCAAAAAATGTAATCCAGCATATAAACAGAAGCAAAGACAAAAACCACATGATTATCTCAATAGGTACAGAAAAGGCTTTTGACAAAATTCAACAGCTGTTCATGCTAAAAACTCTCAATAAATTAGGTATTGATGGGACGTATCTCAAAATGATAAGAACTATTTATGATAAACACACAGTCAATATCATAGTGAATGGGCAAAAACTGGAAGCATTCCCTTTGAACATGGCACAAGAAAGGGATACCCTCTCTCACCACTCCTATTCAACATAGTGTTGGAAGTTCTGGCCAGGGCAATCAGGCAGGAGAAAGAAATAAAGGGTATTCAATTAGGAAAAGAGGACGTCAAATTGTCCCTGTTTGCAGATGACATGATTGTATATTTAGAAACCCCATTGTCTCAGCCCCAAATCTCCTTAAGCTGGTAAACAACTTCAACAAAGTCTCAGGATACAAAATCAATGTGCAAAACTCACAAGCATTCTTATACACCAATAACAGACAAACAGAGTGCCAAATTATGAGTGAACTCCCATTCACAATTGCTTCAAAAAGAATAAAATACCTAGGAATCCAACTTACAAGGGATGTGAAGTACCTCTTCAAGGAGAACTACAACTCTTGCTGAACTAAATAAAAAGGACACAAACAAATAGAAGAACATTCCATGCTCATGGATAGGAAGAATCAATATCGTGAAAATGATCATACTGCCCAAGGTAATTTATAGATGCAATGCCATCCCCATCAAGCTACCAATGACTTTCTTCACAGAATTGGAAAAAACTGCTTTGAAGTTCATATGGATCAAAAAAGAGCACACATTGCCAAGTCAATCCTAAGCCAAAAGAACAAGCTGGAGGCATCATGCTACCTGACTTCAAACTATACTACAAGGCTACAGTAACCAAAACAGCATGGTACTGGTACAAAAACAGAGATATAGACCAATGGAACAGAAAAGAGCCCTCAGAAATAATACCACACATCTACAACCATCTGATCTTTGACAAACCTGACAAAAACAATAAATGGGGAAAGGATTCCCTATTTAATAAATGGTGCTGGGAAAACTGACTAGCCATAAGTAGAAAGCTGAAACTGGATCCCTTCCTTATACCTTATATAAAAATTAATTCAAGATGGATTAAAGACTTACATGTTAGACCTAAAACCATAAAAACCCTAGAAGAAAACCTAGGCAATACCATTCAGGACATAGGCATGGACAAGGACTTCATGTCTAAAACACCAGAAGCAATGGCAGCAAAAGCCAAAATTGACAAATGGGATCTAATTAAGCTAAAGAGCTTCTGCACAGCAAAAGAAACTACCGTCAGAGTGAACAGGCAACCTACAGAATGGGAGAAAATTTTTGCAATCTACTCATCTGACAAAGGGCTAATATCCAGAATCTACAAAGGACTCAAACAAATTTACAAGAAAAAAACAAACAACCACATCAAAAAGTGGGTGAAGGATATGAACAGACACTTCTCAAAAGAAGACATTTATGCAGCCAACAGACACATGAAAAAAATGCTCATCATCACTGGCCATCAGAAAAATGCAAATCAAAACCACAATGAGGTACCATCTCACACCAGTTAGAATAGTGATCATTAAAAAGTCAGGAGACAACAGGTGATGGAGAGGATGTGGAGAAATAGGAACATGTTTACACTGTTGGTAGGACTGTAAACTAGTTCAACCATTGTGGAAGACAGTGTGGCAATTCCTCAAGGATCTAGAACCAGAAATACTATTTGACCCAGCCATCCCATTACTGGGTATATACCCAAAGGATTATAAATCATGCTGCTGTAAAGACACATGCACACATATGGTTATTGCGGCACTATGCACAATAGCAAAGACTTCGAACCAACCCAAATGTCCATCAGTGATAGACTGGATTAAGAAAATGTGGCACATATACACCATGGAATACTATGCAGCCATAAAAAAGGATGAGTTCATGTCCTTTGTAGGGACATGGATGAAGCTGGAAACCATCATTCTCAGCAAACTATCGCAAGGACAAAAAACCAAACACCACATGTTCTCACTCATGTGGTGGGGATTGAACAATGAGAACACTTGGACGCAGGAATGGGAACATCACACACTGGGGCCTGTTGTGTGGTATAGGGAGGTAGGAGGGATAGCATTAGGAGATACACCTAATGTAAATGAAGAGTTAATGGGTGCAGCACACCAACATGGCGCATGTATATGTATGTAACAAACCTGCACGTTGTGCACATGTACCCTAGAACTTAAAGTATAATAAAGAAAAAAAAAAAGAGAGGGGAACAGGTAGAGAAAAATTCACCTTACTGTGCTTATGGTAATAAGCAGGATTTATTTATAAAATGAAAAGCATATTAAGAATTAAGTGCTCAGTCTAGTGGTACAGGCAATGATTTTTGAGTTAGAAAAATAAAGATTTGAATCCCAATTCTCCCTTGGACATTTACCCCTGGGTAATTACCTCAGCTTTTCATATCATTAATTTTATTTTTCATTAAAAAACAAGGGAATATTATTCTCATATAGATTATTGTGAAGGTTAATGAGATAACTGCTAGAGTGTGTAAGAGAGTTTATGAAGTTGACATTTAGCAATGGCAGCTGTATTATTATTGTTATTATTATTATTATTGTGGTTATGATTTTGAAATACTCAGCCTCATATTCATGCCCATTTACATCCCACAGCTCTGGTTTAGTATTCTTACTCCTCCTATTTGAATTTTTGAATTAGTCTCCTGGTTCAACCCCTGCTTCTAATCTCACCTGTCTTTAATTCCTGGTGGAATTATTTCAAAACACAAAGGTGATACTATATCTCTGTCTAAGAAAGGAAATTGAGATGTCACTAATTTTCATGAGCACCTATATGCATGAAGCATGTTTCAGATGTTCACATAATTTCTCCTATTCATTATAAGCTTAGGGAGGAAAACTTTCCATTTCTGTATTAGGAGATGAAAATGCCAAAATTCAGAGAAATTAAGGACCTTTCACAAGTAGTTGGCAGAGTTGAGATCATAAGAGTGCAGAGCTTGACCAGTGATTATAGGATGAAACAGAAACTTCTTAGAAAAGCACAGAAGGTATCCTATCTCTTGATCTGATCCTGACTTTAAAGTTACCAGCCCCTCCAGGCTCTCATGGCCCTGGGATGAGTCTGGGTGTTTCTATGCTTTTGCAAAGCCTGCTTCTTCTCCTAGTATGTCTCTCCAACTCTTTCCCCTGAATACCACTGACTGATCTTTTTATGATTCTGCATCAAGAGATGACTTTTTGAAGCTTCCCTGAAATCAGACAATCTTTCTTATTCCTGGCTCCCAGGGTAACCCATGCTTGAACTTGCACAATTGTTCCAACCCATATTACTATTGTGAGTAGATAATTTTGCCTCACCCAGATACATTTGTTCTAGGGGGAAGGAGCTAAGACTTGTCTGTCTTCATAACCCCAGTCCCTAGAACAATGACCAGCACTCAGAAAAGTCTCAATAAATATGTGAAGAAGGAATCAACAACTGAATACATGAAAATAGCGAACAATTAAACTCAGCCCATAGTTCCACTTGAATTTTACCCAGACTCTGATCATAAAGGAAATTTAAAGCCATGTCTTCATCTACTTGAATTTTCTAGTTGAGGGATAAAAATCTACAAAGAAACAATCCATGAAACAAAATAACTCAATCGATACAGGTATTGTTTTTGTTACAGTTGGTAGTCTAACTTTATTTTGTAATTTCATTGCATAGATGACTAATTAATATACTGCAAATTTCCCCAAATACTGCAAAGCAACTAACTAAAATGATTTTACAAATTCCTAATTTAAGAAATCCTTTTGGCCAGGCACAGTGCTCATGCCTATAATCCCAGCACTTTGGGAGGCTGAGGTGGGAGGATCTCTTGAGCCCAGGAGCTCAAAACCAGCCTGGTAAACGTAAGAAGACCCATCTCTACAAAAAATTAAAAGATTAGCCTGGCATAGTGGTGCTTGCCTGCAGCTCTAGCCACTTGGGAGACTGAGGGTCAAGGATCTTTTGAGCCCAAGAGGTCGAGTCTGCAGTGAGCTATGACTGTGCCACTACACTCTAGCCTGAGCAACAGAGCAAGATGCTGTCTCAAAAAATATTTTTCCTGAGCAATATTTATCTGTAAGTATATGGAGAAAGATGCACAATCAATTAAAGCAAAGAAAACATACACTTAACTTGTATACAAAACTGAAAAATAAGAGAAAGATGAACATAAATCATATTCACAAATATATGTGGAAAATAGGTAAAATGAGTCATAGTGGTTATAAAAAGGTTATGCGGGTCATCCCGGAGGTGGGTTTAGAGAATGAGAATGCTCAGGACTTTGGAGGGCTAGGACGCAAGCCCTCCCAGCAGCAACTAAATCTGACACTTCTGGTCACTTCTCTTTCTTAAAATATTTGAATGACTTTATAAGAAAGCCTAATGATTCACTATCTTTCTTTTTCCTTCTGTAAAGTACCTGGAAGGCCCTGCAATTCACCCGCTCTGCCCTCACTAAGCCTTACTTTCCCCGGATGCACATGGTGTATCTGTTTGGCTCTTCCTCCCCCTAGTTAAAACTTAATTCATCCAGTCTGGGTGGAATCACGAATGAGTCTAAGTATTTCTTTTTTTTCTCAGCAAAAACATAGCTCATTCTACTTATTTTGAGGAATCCTAAATAGATCAATCACGAAGAGCAGGAACTTATCTCGATAGAAGTCAAGTTGAGTTAGGAGAGGATGCCTAAGTCTTTAAGAAAATTGGCTTTATTTTCCTGTAAAATCATCTCTGGAATAAAAGACATTATATTCATGCAAATAAATACACAAATACATACATACTTACATACATATTACGGAACACCTTTTCACTTGCTGATTGATACCTGCCTTCCTAGTAATGGTCTGTGTGTTCCAGAACGTCAAAATTAAATCCGTAAGTTTCATTAATGAAGAACTCCATTTTTCAGATTAAGCTCAATATGACACATGACAGCACACCTCTAACTCAGTGTTTTATGCCAATACTTGCCTCTCTCTGGAAATAATGAGAGATCTCCACATGACAGTCTCCTGGGGAAGTGGTTTGGTTGCTAGTGACAGAGAGAAAGGAAATGAGCTGAGTAGATAATGCAGCAAGGAGTCACAGGCTTCGCTTGACACGGTATTAATCTGAAGGTTTTTTTTTTTTTTTTTCTCATACAAGTTTATAATGATGATGTGGTAACTGATGAATGTAGTCTATTTTAATGGGATGCTGTTTTTTAAAAAGTCTTCACTGTTCTTTTCATTCATGTTGACTTCATGCAGTACTTCCGTATAGTGTGCTTCATTATAATACACGGTTTTGGTTACTAGCACTACTTGAGATAATAGAATGAAATCAAATTAGGAACTTTGAAGTGGGGGAATTGAAGAGGAAAACTTATATACTGTTTATCTCATGTCAAGCAGCATAAAGAGGTTTTCTAAAATAAGAAAGAAAGACATACAGAAATAAAATTTTTAAAGAGAAAAAAGGAAGGAAGGAAGGTAAAGAAAGAAAAGAGGGAGAGAGGAAGAAAGAAAGAAGGAAGGCAGTCATTTGATGTTGGTTCACAGAAGTGAGATAGTGTGTATAGCCCACAGGCAGTAATACAAAATAAAACTTAAAATAGAACATTATTCCTACAGTTGAATTGAAAGCTAGCATTTCTGCCTTCCTCTTCCACTATAGAAACCAGTAATATCCTCTCAAGTTAAACTTAATAGGGCTTTCACTCAATTTGAATATTCAAAATTTGTGTTGCAATTATTTGAGGAGGAAAATTATAAGAAGCTGATGCAAATATCATTAATATTGGAGTAATTTTACAAAAAGTCTGAGGGAGTTTACATGCCATCACTGTAACAAGTACTGTTAATGAGGTTTCCAATGCCCGAAGTCAAAACTTCTTTATGGGAGAACATGACATTACAAATAGTAAACCAGCCTGTCTTACATGTACTATGGCTTTGAACGCTCTTACTCTTTGCCATGGTATTTTTGCAGTGATGGTGAGTTTCTGGACTGTCTCTACTAATTCACATATTAGTGTCTCTACATCTGGACCACATCAGCAAATACAAGGCATTAAGAGGTTCACTACCCCTCGCTAGTACCACTGACATGACTAAAGAGGCACATCACTCTTTTCTGTTGAGGTCAAATTTAACCCTTTAAGCTTTGGTATCACAGTTTGCCGTTATCAGCTGAATAGATGTAGTATGGGAATAAAATGTATTGACTACTCAGAGTCTATAATGGTGACTTCTTGAGGTCAAACACTGTTGTCTTAATCTATGTTAACCCTGCCAGAGATGATGGTGATGATGATGATGATGATTATGAAGATAATGACAATGATAGTACTTTCAATTCATTGAACATACATAATATAACTGATACTAGGGTAAACCAAAAGTTTTACAAAAATAACATATGGTTATTGGCCTTATGGAATTTATGAATCTGACTATGGAATCCTGACAATGGAATGAATATATATATATGTACAGTATTTTATTGCACGGCAATATTAGTTACTTAACATTTAATGATTAAAGATGATATACTTTCTGCATAGAAACAAGATATCCACTCTCATCATATCTATTAAACATTTTATTGGTAGTTCTATTCAGAGCAATTAGACAAGAAAAAGAGATAAAAAACAATCACATTGCAAAGAAGTAAAACTGTCTCTTTTTACAAATTTCCTTATGAAAATCATGGAGAATTGATTTTAAAAATGATTAGAATTAATAAAGGAGTTCAGCATGGTTACAGAACATAAGATAAAAATACAAAATTCAGTTGTACTTCCATATACCAGAAATAAACAATCTGAAAATGAAATTAAGAAAGTGTTTCCACTTATATGGCATCAAAAATGTAATATAGTTTGAAATAAATTTAATTAAAGTGCAAGCCTTGTACACTAAAAACTGCATATCATTGTTGTTGAAAGAAATTAAAGGAGATATAAGCGAATGGAAAAAATTCTGTTCATGGATTGAAAAGAAAAGAAGAAGTAATACCAATCTTCCACAAACTCTTGCATAACAGAGAAGAGAATGGAATACTTCTCATTACATTTAATAGAACCAGTAATACCCTGATATCAAGAGTATATATGTGAAAACTGAAGAGCAATACTTATATGAAGACTGTAGTCTCTATAAGAAAATTATTTCCCAATATATCTCATAAACACAGAAGTAAAATAAGTAAAAACAAATCTTATCAATTCAAACCCATCAATATATGTAAAAGAGAAAAAATAATTTATTATGTTTAAGTGGTGTTAATTAGAGGGATACATGATGGGCTGAACGCTTTAAAGTCAAATGACCTACAATTATATTGAGACTAAAAAAATTGGTTATTTTAATATAGTTAGAAGACATTTGACAAAGTATGATACACATTTAGGAAAAAAAAATGTAACTAACTAGGAGGACTATGGGAACTTCCTCAACCTGATTTTTTTTTTAAAGACATCTGCAAAACGACGATAGCAACATACTGTACAACTCAAATCATGACTTTTAACTATGATCATGAATAAAGCAAGAATGCTTATTCTTACCAATGTCTTTCAGCATTGCAAGTTCTAGCCAGTTCAGTAAGTCAAGGCCAAGGAAGAAACGGTGTACAGATTGCAAACTGAACATTAAAACTGTCTTTATTCACAGATGATAGATTGTCCATGTAGAAAATTCTAAGGAACTCATGAAAAATGTACTAGAGATAATAAGTGAATTTAGGAGAGGTATACATTTTCTATGTTATATAACACATTACCACAAATTTAGTGGCTTAACAAAACCAACATTTATCATCTTATGATTTATTAGAGTCAGAAGCACAATCATGGCTAGCCAATTCTTCCATGTAGCATTTCACAGCCTGCAATCAAGGAGGCAGACAGGGCTGGGTTCTCATCTGGGGGTTCAGCCAGGAAAATGTACACTTTCCCATTCATCTGGTTGTTGGCGGCATTCAGTAGCTTGAAGATGACGAATGTATGACAACTTGCTTTATCTAAACCAGCAAGAGAGAGACTAAGACAAGCCTGATAGCAAAATAAAGTCTCACATAATATAATGTTATCATGAGAGTGACAAACATCACCTTTGCCAGATCACATTGCTTAAAAGTACATTGCCATCCAATCCATGTTGGAAAACCAGAAATCATTTTAGGTCTTCTAAAAAATCTTAAAATTTAACAACTTAGAAGAAATATAACAATTCCTGGAAAGATACAACCTACCAAAACTCACTAAAAAAGAAATAGATAACCTGAGCAGTCCTATGTCTCTTAAAGATATTGAATTTGTAGTTAGAAATAAAAGAGGAGACATTACAACTGATTCCATAGAAACAAATTTTCACAGAAAATGATGATAAGAGATTATTATGAATAATTATTTGCCAGTGAACTGGGTAGCTTAGAAAAATTGGATAGATTTTTAGAAGCATAAAATCTAACATCACTGAATCATGA
The DNA here is from genome assembly GCF_047675955.1 of Chlorocebus sabaeus. Classification (NCBI taxonomy): domain Eukaryota; kingdom Metazoa; phylum Chordata; class Mammalia; order Primates; family Cercopithecidae; genus Chlorocebus; species Chlorocebus sabaeus. Next base: position 5,889,711 of record NC_132913.1, on the reverse strand, counting down.
AATAGACTAAACAGACCTATACTTAGTATAGAGATTGACTCATTAATCAAAAACCTCCCAACAAAGAAATGCTAAGGGACCAGATGACTTCATTGTTGACTTTTATCAACCATTTAAAGAATTAATGCCAACCCATCTAAAAGTTTCTCATAAAATGGAAAGGAAATCCAGGAGAACATTAAAAGAATCATACACCATGACCAAGTAGAATTTATCCCTGAGATGCAACATTAACATATGAAAGTGAATTAATGTGAAATACCACATTAACAAAATAAAGGATAAAAATTATATGATCATTGTAATAGATGTGGAAATGCTATTGACAAAATTCAACACCATTTTATGTTAAAAACTTTCAATAATCAAATAGAAAGTGCCTCAAAATAATAAGGCCCATCTATGAAAAACCCATATATGCAATGGTGAAAAACAGAGTTGTTCCTTTAAGATCTGAAACAAGGCAAAGATGCCCCTTCTCATCCATCCAACATAGAATGGACATTCTAGCCAGAGCAATTAGGAAAGAAGGAGAAATAAAAGACATTTAGATCAGAAAAGAAGTAGTAAAATTGTCCTTGGTCGCAGATCACATGATCTTATATAGGGAAAGCCATAAACATCCTTTTATTTAAAAAGCCGTTAGATTTAATAAATGAGTTAAGTGTAGTTACAGGATACAAAGCCAACATGCAAAAATCAGTTGTATTTATAAACATAAAAAATAGACTATCTAAAAGAAAATTAGTAAATAATCCCATTTACAATAGCACTAAAATATAAAATACAAAATACTTAGGAAAAATATAACTAAGGAGGTAAAAGGCTTATATACTAAAATCTATAAAACACTGATACAAGACATTAGAAAAGACACGAATATATGAAAAGACATTCAGTGTTCATGAATTGGGAGACTGAATGGATGAAGAAAACTTGTGTATATAGACAATAATATACTATTCAACCTTTAAAAAGAAGGAAATTCTGCAATATGCAACAACATGGATGAACCTTGAGGACATTATGCTAAGTGAAATAAGCCAGTTTCATGATAAAAATCCATCAGAGAAAAACAAATGCTGCCTAACTAAAGTTATCTAGGGTATCTAGAATAACCTAATTGATAGAATCAAAGAGTAGAATACTGGTTGCATCTATTGTCAATAATGCTACATTACACACTTTAAATTTTCATAAAAGAGTAGATTTCATGTGGTTTTCTTAACCACAATAACATTTTAAACATAAATTAAGAAAAATAAGAAAGTTTGAAGACTATACTACCTGAATCCAAAATTTAAAGTAATAATGATCTAGACCTCAAGATATTTACTTAAGAACAGACAATTAGATGAACAGATGAGAATAAAGATTCTAGAAATAAATCTTTACAAAATCAATTGTCAATACTCACAAAACTGAACAGTTAAGGTGTGTGCATTTTATTATAAGTAAAATGGCACCTCAATACAATACAAGGAAAAAAATCTAAGTAAGAAGCAGTGGGTACCTGAATTGGTGAGACAGAATTTACTTCTTTGGTTCAGGTCACCATTGTTGTGTTTTGCTTCTGTTATTTTCACAGCTGGTAACTCTACTTGAAGTCTGTTCATATTTGTTTATCTTCTGTAGTTATCTGCTTAAAAAGCATTTAATGCTTCCTCCCATCCTCCAGGATTATATTGAAAGCCAATGAGAAATTAAAAATTTTTATTATCTAGAATTTTCCTGTCTCCAGTCATCCCATCTTCTCTTACTGCAGCCCTACTCAACTCCTTGATACATGTGATAGACTGTAAGTCATTTTGCTTTCTCTCTCTTCCCAATATAATGAGCAGTGCTTATTTCATCCTGTTTTCCCAGCACAGTGCCAAAGATATAATGGATGCTTCCTGAATTACTGCTAATGCATCTACCAAATATAGTAGGTTCTGGGCTACATACAGATAACTGCCAATGTCAGTGCAGCCTCTGATCTTTCTCTTGCGTCTTGCACTGGTAAAGACTGTCAGTCACTATTACTGTTACTTACACATACAGGCAAATAAGTGACCAGATCCAGGTTTGTACCTGCTTGCTTCTCTTACTATCTTTTTATTGGTTCTGGAGTGTTCTAGGGGTATGAAGGCTAGTCGCATTTTCTACTTATTTCTATGTCTCCCTCCAAACATTTGGAAACTTGTCCCCAGGATAAAACCATAAAGCAGAGCAAGCAGGGGAAAAACAGTGAAATAAGGGCTCCTATATGCATCACAATTCTGGAAAAGTGCCAAAACACTGGACAATGTCCAACAGCAGGACATTTAACTCCCAGGTTCTTACAATTTTTGAGCTAGAACTTCTGCATTATCCCTAAATGCCCTTTACTTTCTAACCATAATAAAATAGCATCAATATGGTTAGCTGAGTATTCTAACATCTGAGTCTTCGCATGCGCTTCTTTTCTCTCTCAGACATTCCCTAACTGAACTTTACCCATTTTTTCTATCAATGTTAAGCTGTCTTTAAAACTTCAGCTCAGATGTCTCCTCTTTCATGAAGCTTTAACATATATATTTTTTAAATGTTGGATTTTTCTGAATTGGGTTGGCTGGGTTAGCAGCCTCTCTACAATCATATAGCAATGCTGATTGGAGCACCTAACTCATTCTTTTATAATTGCTTTTTTTTGGTCTGTCATTCCCCCTAGACTGTGAAGTCCTAGAGGGTAGGGATTCTGCTTTATTTATCTCTGTTTTCCTGCCCAGCACCTAGCCTGGTGGATAGCGTGCGGTCGATACAGCCCTGTGAGGAAGCTATTGTATGAAGGAGTGATGAATGCAGACAGTCTGATTGTTTGAATTTTAAAACATTAATTTTGTACTAATCATGGTTGAGCCACCAATGGCAAACCTAACACTCTGCTCAGAGAAAGATGACACCAAAGAATGATGACACCAAAGTACCCCTCAAAAAAGTACTTGTCCAGGGAAATAATTTCTCACTTGTGAGATTTTCAGGGTTATCTTGCAAGTCAATTTATGTGTGTTTCTAATTAGGATGCTTAATAAAGAGCAGGTGCCTGCTTTTGAGCTTCTGTTCTTATTTCTCGTTTATCTCTTTAGTTTCTTGTCTTGAGACGGCCCTCGTAGGTAATCCCAGATAAAACAATGATCTATCACTTCCAGTTATGATGTTCAAATATGTAATTGCAAGTATTGAAAAAGAAATAAAATCCTGAATACTATTCGATATTTATTTAATATGTCCTTGTATATCTCATTCCAGAGATTATACTGCTTAAAGATTCATAAATAATTTTTCTTCATTTCCTCTGTTGAGGTCTATAAGGTCAGATTTGATTTGCGCTTGGCAATGTCTAAATTGGTTCCAGTACCATTTCAACTGATATGTTATTCTTAATTTATTCATTTTTGAATGTTTAAGCTGTCTGACCTAGTATTAATTTACTGGCCCCATGTCAAGTCACTTTGCTGTGCCAGAATCAATTCTTGGAATATTGAATGTGCTTCACAGGATAAACGTAAAGAATGTTTATATAAAACTCCATTTTATGATGTACTTGCCTTGACTTTATTTTCTTGTTGATGCAGTTTTTCTCTGAACTCACCTGCAGAATTTGCTATTAAAAATCCAATCAGATGGAGATTAGAAATGAGTGAGAATAAACATGATGGCTAACTGTGGCTGTGTGTTGATCCAGAATCAAACTTGCTAATTTTGAAAGCTGATCACTCACAAGATGATGTCTGATTGATTGTCATCATCCAATCAGTAAATTATATACTGAAAATAGCCAATAATTGATTAGGTAGTAAGTAGTTTTTGTTAATTCTTTTTGTTTTGCTTTGCTTTGCCTTATACTGCTTTACTTGCAAATTTTATCCAAGACAATATATTCATTAAAAACTTAGAAATTAGGAAAAAGTCCTTTATCTGTAAAGCATCTGTATATTTACCACATTCGGTCACTATTAATGTTGTGTTGTAGAATATTTCATATATATATATGTACACACAGATTGAGCATCACAAATTAAAAAATCTGAAATTCAAAACACCCCTGGTCCCAAGCATTTCACATAAGGGATGCTCAACCTGTATGTCTGTCTGTGTGTGTGCGCGCATGTGTGTGTGTGCGCACGCACATGTATGTATATGTTTGTGTGTCTGTATAGGTATATGGTGCTGCATAAGGTATACAACTACATTTTATTCTATTATCTTTTTACCATAAAAATTTTTATACACCAGCAAAATATTTCACTAATGTACTATTGATAGTAATTTAGAAAAGTCTTCATAAAAAGATTTGTGGTTATAAATAATTGCATACATCTATCTTGTTTTGTAGTAATACTTTAAAATACATCCCCAAATGTGAATTTAATGCCTCACAGGTTATGAACCTATGAAAGACCTTTGATACATGTTGGCAAATGGATTTTAAGAACTATATAGACTGTCTCTGATATGACTATTTTTATTTAAATTTAAGACTTAATTATTGCATGACCTGGACATAGTTTCTGAGAAGCATAATAATTTCAAAAGAAATAATCCTGACCCACTGTTTACTTCTATTCATTTAAATCACGTTGTGGGATATCAGGAAATTACTGAGAATTCCCTTTGACTGGGTGAATGTTCGCAAAGGGCCACACCATTATTGGACTGTAGCATGGTGTGCTGGATAGAGCCAGGGTAAGGACACAAACAGACCCAAGTTTTCATAACAGATCTTATTTACAAATGGTATAAGTTCTGCAAATTACTTAACCTCTGGGAAAATCAGATTCCTCCTTTGTAAAATAGATACTCATTTTTTTCTCCTGCATTCATACACTCAATTATTTATTCAAAAACATGAGTTGAGTTGCTTCTATCATCCAGGCATTATTCTAGGTGTTTGGGATGGAAGAGTTAACAAAACAAACATTTTGGCTTCATGGAGTGCAGTGGGAGAGAGAGACAATAAAGAGATAAACAAATAAAAAATAGAATGCTATAAAGAAAAATTTAAAAACAGTGAAAAGAGAGGCCTGGGAGTCCTTTCGCATGTAGACGAGGGAAGGTAGCTCTGAGGGATATATTAACTGCGAGGGATCCACCTAAATGAAGTGACTCAATGAAGCTATAGGCACATCCAGGACATCTTCCTCTCCCCACACTGGGATTTGTGTGTTTCTTTGGTCTGGCTCACCAACAGAAGCAGCTTTTGGAGCAACGTGAGATTAATTCATACTACTGGCCTTGAGAAGACACTTAAATTAGTCAAGTCCTCTCTCAAGACTTTTCTTTTCCTTTCCTTGTTGATTCCCTACATTTCTGGGAAAGAAGCTAGATGAATTGAAGGGAGGTGCTCGCTGAGAATCCAGCTTATTCCTTGTTAGAATGTATTAGAAAATACAGGTTAAATGCAGATTGATGGACTCCAGACATGGAATGTAAGGGGTTCTGGGGTCTGATACGTGCGTGTCTGAATTTGGGCCTGCTTAATGATGAGGATGTAACTTGGAGCAAGTGACCTCTTCTTTTATAATCTTATTACTCTCATCTACATAATGGTGTTGACAACATCCACTTTACATGGTTGCTGTGGAGATCAGATAAAATATTTAGTGCCAAGCACTGACAAATAATAAAGAATTGGCAACTATTGTTATTGTTGTTATGAATAATCTGAGTGAAGTCTATATTTTATCACTTTGACAATTCCTGAGAGCCTTTTGAGGCATTTTGAAGAACAGGGTTGGAGGCCCTGGATATTGTTCAGGGGAAACACCTAATTTTACTTTTGAGAAAACTGGCTCACAGGGATGGCATGGTCAATCAAGTGCCTAAATGTCTCCTTCTTCCCACCACAACTTCTCACACTGTGGAATTCCTATCCAGTTAATCTTTGTAATTATGCCTTTACCTGGCACTCGTATGTAACAATTTACTTGTATGTAACAAACTTTTAGATGCCTAGTTTCTCGTTAAAACACTACAGTGTGCCCAAGCTGACAGCATCACCTTTGCATATGCTTTTTGTCAGGATTCTTAAGAGCTTCTTTTTGCTGCTTTTTGCTCCTAATTATGGCCAGCTGTAAACTAATTAACCTCTCTAGGTGTCTCCCAGGAGGTGAGAGTGCTTGGCAGCCAGGACAACGGCAGCACTGCAGCTGGGAATAAATGATAATAAAGCATATTGATTCCCCAAGCCTGCTGCCATGTGATTTCCTCCTTGCTAGCAGAGATAACAAAAGCAATCAAGAGCAAAGCGTGGCAATGATGGTGGTGAAGGACTTAAATGTTCTTAGTGTTTCAACTATGTTCTACGGTCTAATGTCTAACCAGAGTACTCTGCAAATGAATGAATGAACTGATTAATGAATGATTGAATTAATATATGTGAGTGAATACAAGAATGTAGTGACATGGTGTAAAACCAAGTGACCCTCTCAAAGGTATCTGTGCATGTGTTGTCCACCCTGTTGCAAGGGCTTAGCTAGGTCCTGGGTTCTTGGAGCTGGGCAGTGGACGTAAAAAGAAAAGGCAAGGAGCTGCAGCCCTCAAGGAATGTGAACTCCGATTCAAGGGATAAGAGAGCAATTCCACTTCCAAACTCCTGTGAAGAGGCTGCCTCTGTGTTTTATGTGTTTTGTTCTTAAACTAATGTCTCTTTCACCTTTTCTGTGTTTGTGTGTATTTATGTGTACATGTATTCTTTTATTTCTAAATGTCTTTTTTCTTTTTAAATTTATTTGAATTTCTTCCCTTCCAGCTGCTTCTGGGAAGAGGTTATGCCTTGTATAACATGGTATCTTAAGGTGCTTTTATTGGAATTTGTGCTAAAAGGTAATTGTATTGTTCTACTGCTGGCTAGAAGAATAAAAAAATTTTCTCCTCTCCCCTGAGTATCACCTATGAACTGAAATTTTGAGGCTACTGGAGTGGGAAGTGTGTACCTTTGCACAAAATCCTGAAGAATAAAGGGCTAACTACATTTATTTCTTTGAGGAAATGTTGTAAGCAATTTTTGACCTCAGTTTCTATAAATACAATAAGGGCATGCCCCTTCTTGTCCCTTTCCAATGTTGAAAGAACTTGGGATGATGTACAGAGTTCTTACTTCATTAAGCCCCAGACTCCCTCAGATATCACTTAATCTTCCTGTCTGCACGTGAGACAATGGAGGCCCAAATGATTGAAATGAGTTGTCCAAGATCCCAGGCTATGTGGCAGATAAATGGTCTTAAATTTAATCTGCTGCCTTTCTTGTGATACTCTGAAACAAGAACCTTTTACTGTATTAGTTAAATTCTGACAAATAATGGGAATTTGCTTTCTTGTTTTGATTGGGCATATTGGGTTCAATATGATCTTACTAGGCATATTATATCAAAAGAACTTCTCTTTTAAAAATATAAAAAATATATACAAACACACAGAATACATACAAAAACATACAAAATATATACATCAATATACACAGTAATCATGCTTTGTGAAAAGCTTAATCATATATGTTGACTTTGTAGCGTTTCAGAATTGATCTTCCAGATGCTTTGTACACAATTTATGTCACCAGATGCCTTAATTGTAGTTAGGCTGTCCACAAACTAATTGTGCCAAATGGAAATTTCACTCTATTAGGTTTATAAAATAGCAAAATAACACTCTCTCTATATATATGTGTGTATATATTTATATATATAATTATTAAAGTGAATATTAAAGCATACAATAATTTAACATACATTTCTCAATACTTTTCAATGCTCCCTGGACCAAGTTTTATTTCTAGCCTGATTCTAACACATTTTGAAACTCAGCGGTTCCCAAACTAGAGTTCCCAAGAACAGAGGTCTGTGGAGTATTCCTAAATATATTACTAAGACAGAAATCTCAAATTAGTTTGAGACACACAAGATTAGACAAATTTGAACAAGTCCGTTTTCTGTGAGACTGCTGAATCTTTAATCTCCATACTGACATTATGAAACCTCAAATAGGGTACTATATACTATGATTTCCAAACCTATTTGAACAGTACTCTGTTCCCTTGGAATAGGTAATAACATTTTTGGTTTTTAAAATATGCTACACACTGAGAAAGTCTGGTCCAAATATTCCTGTGGACCTTGGCTTATCTGAAGCTCTAATACCGTATGCAAATTTTATTTGCTTTGCCCAGTTAAGGAGATGACTGTGGCATCCCTCTTTATTGTCCTCCATTCCACAGACATGGTGGACCCTGATGGCAATTCCCACGTGGCAGGCTAGGTCCTATTTAGATCTCCCACAGTTCTCAGGAAATACCTTAGGATACCTACCTTCTTTGTAACTTCTGGTAGTTCCTGAGTGTTTTTTGCTTTTGTTTCTTTTTTCCCCCTACTTCTAGGGAAGAAGAATGAAGAAGACATAGGATGGTGTATTCCCATTGGCCACATTACTTTTCTGTGTGTTTTACGTTTTTTTTATTTTTGTTTTTGTTTTTGTTTTTTTTTTGAGATGGAGTCTCACACTGTCGCTCAGGCTGGAGTGCAATGACTTGATCTCGGCTCACTTCAGCCTCCACCTCCCAGGTTCAAGCGATTCCCCTGCCTCAGCCTCTTAAGTAGCTGGGATTACAGGTGCATGCTACCACTAAAATTAGCACATCCGGCTAATTTTTTGTATTTTTAGTAGAGACGGGGCTTTACCATGTTGGCCAGGCTGATCACGAACTCTTGACTTTGTGATCCGCCCACCTTGGCCTCCCAAAGTGCTGGGATCACAGGCGTGAGCCACCACGCCTGGCCTACTCAATCCAATTCCTTTTACTCAACACAAACTCCTCAGCAGTGGGCCAAAGCCCCAGCGTGAGGTGGTATGCCGCCTCTGCTCACTCACTGACTACAATATGAGCCTCTGACATAAGATTGAACTTGCTTTCTGATAGAAGCCACTTTGCTTCTAAAAGCCTTGAAATTGGTGAAATTCCTGGTTATACAAGACTTTTTCACGACAGAAACACAAAAACAAAAGTCAGTGGTCTAATTTTTTATCTATGAAATCTTTCCTATTACCTCACAATCATGTGAATAGTTTTATTTAAAAAATGATCTTATGGACAAGGAAATGTATTTTTGTAAGAATATGTTAATGTGAATTAATTTTTAAGTATTCAAGTATAGAAAGATAATCTTGACTTTAGTCATTAACATTATACTATGAAATACTTTTGATTTTATTATTATTAGGAATATTATTAATGTCAAGTGTTAAAAAATCAATTCAGTTAGAAAATGCCTCACAAATATTGCTTCAATGAATAAGCAGATTTTCTTGGATTAGCGCTCAATCATAGGCAAACCATTGTCTTTTCATTGTTATTTTACTTTCCTTTCCTAGGGAGGATAAATATCCCCTTTGCCGTCTTCTTCACCTTATCTATTTGCTTAGTAAGCATTTTGTATATTAAATGCTGAAATAAAGCTCTGCCTGCCCTAAGACTTGATGTATTTTCATCCTTAGAAGCAAAGCATTTGTCTGTGTTGTACCCAATGAAAAAGGATAATTAAATCTCTTAGGAATTAGTGCCTAAACATATATCTCAAATTGAATACAGTAACTTGAATACAGGGACAAGAAAAAATGACCTCTAATTATATGAAGTAATTTTCCAAGGACTTCAAAGACAAACTGCAATATTACTGAATTTATCCTGAATTTTACTGCACATTCCATATGCAAGCAGAGATCTCATAAACTTTCTCTGACAGCCCTCTGTTCATTCCTCTGAAGGACAACTTCGGAAGTTACGCTGTGATTCTTTTTGTTTGCACATCTCTCTGATCTCTATGGAATGAGCAGCTGAGGAATAGATGCACCAGAGTACATTTAAGTAAAAAATTGTTAATATTTAAATAAATACAATTTTTTATTGAAACTTGCAACCAAAGATTTCCCTGTGAGTCCACAAAATTATAACAAAAATGCTGGCCAAGAACCATACTACAATAGAATTTTGTGTATTTTATGCTATCAATAATTTTCTGGAATACTTATGTTAGAAATAAATGCTAACTTTTCCAAAATCATAAAATTTGTACTTATAGACAGTCTTTTATTACAGTTACACTTGATTATTGAGTGTATTTAGAATACAAAAAATAAGAAAAATTAAGAATATTTTTAAAATTATCTGAAGATCTCTATGCAGGCCCTCTCAATCAAACACACTTGCCAGTACAATAGGAAAACAGGCTGCTGATATGGTTTGACTGTATCCTCAACCAAATCTCACCTTGAATTGTAGTTAAACTTGAAGTCTGATGTTCAAGGGTAGGATGCATACAGCATGGAAGAAAGATGAAGGCCAGGAGGCTCAACGAGTCAAGACCTTCCACGTTCTTCTGCCTACTTTATTTTAGGCATGCTGACAGCTGATTAGATGGCGCCCACCCAGACTGAGGGTGTGTCTACCTCTCCCAGTCCACTGACTCAAATGTTAATCTTTTCTTGTGAACACCCTCACAGACACAACCAGGAGCAATACTTTCCATTCTTCAATTCAATCAAGTTGACATTCACTATTAACCATCACAACTAGCATTGTGCTTGGCACATAGGAGACACTTAACATACACATAAGCTAAATCTGAATCCATACATTCAGAAGCTATTTTCTGTGTGTATATATAAATATATATATGTGTGTGTGTATATATATATTTATACACAGAAGGTTCTCAATCAGGTTACATTCTAATGAACCCACTGTATGTTGAAAATTTCTTAAGTCAAAAATGTGTTTAATACACCTAACCTACCAAATACCATAGTTTAGCCTAGCCTACCATAAACATGCTCAGAATGTTTACATTAGCCTACAGCTGGGCAAAATAGTCTAACACAAAGCCTTTTTTAAATAACAAAGTGTTTAATATCTTATGTAATTAATCAAATACTGTACTGAAAGTGAAAAAAAGTGGTTATATCAGTACTCAAAGTATGGTTTCTGCTAAGTTTTTATCGGTTTCACATTATTGTAAAGTTGAAAAATTGTAAGTCATTGAAACATTTTAAGTCGGAGACCATAGGGGTGTGTGTGTGTGTGTGTGTGTGTACATAAATACAAATACATATATATACAATACACACACACATATAGAGAGAGACATATGCCATATTCGGTATATACAGAAATGTATAGAAATATGTATATACACACACACCTATACATTTCTGTATACACACACACACCTACATATGCATGCATTATTAAAGAATTTTTTCAATTGAAATAGGGCATGAGGGATAAAAGTAAGTTGGAGAAATGGTGAAAAAGAATGAGAGAAATTCTAAAAACCAAAACCTTAAGATTTGTGCAAAACTGCTGAATTTCCATTTTCAAAAAGACTTACCTGAAGGCAATCTTCCTACATTAAATTTCTAGAAATGCTTAATATTTTAAATATCTAAGGCTCCCTTGAGCTTCAACAGGAACATGAAATCAGACTTGAATTTATTACTGCCAATTACATGGAGAGAATCTAAATGGAAATGAATCGTATTTTTCATGACCCATATGCCAAAGCCAGAGGCAGAGCCTCATGGAAAAAGACACTATGACCCAAAAACCCCCTTTACTGTGCTTCACAAAATAGAGACAGACCGGTAACCCACAGGGTCTTGCTGAGTTGCTATGACTCCATAGGACTGCCCCCCCAGCCTAGGTCAATTCCAGTTCAATTTCACACTTACTGCATGACTGATAGTATTCTACAAGGCTTCGTTTAATGATGCAAAAAGAATAAGGTACGGTCCTTGAGCTACTTGGAATTACAAAGACAATATGGCCTTATGTCTAATATGCATGTTTTAGAGAGTTACGTTGCTTGGCTTTAAATCTTTCCTAAACTCTAATCAGTGCTGAGTCATTGCCCAGGTTATTTAAGCCTCCGGTACTCTGCATGAATATAGAAACGATGATACTACATGCCTGTGTGTATGTTGTCTGTGTCTGTTTAAGATCTAATATATGTAAAATATTACAACTTTACAGAGTTATGCCACAACCGTATAAAATTTTTAATGTTTGACTATTTTTATCAACACAAGTGCAAATTCCTCATGTAAGTTACTGGTAAATTGTAGCAATTATTAACAAACTGTGTAGAGAGGTTGGTTTTGTCTACCAAATAACTAGAATAGGCACCAATATTTTCCATAATCAACAATAAAAAACCTGGTAACACTGTAATTGCTCAACAGATTTTTCCTGCCCGCTGCACATACAGAACTAATTCACTAAGACCATCGTATTGCAATAAAGAAAGAGTTTAATGAACAGGTGACTGGCCACACGGAAGACAGAGTTATTACTTAAATCAGCCTCCCTGAAGGCTTGGAAGTTAGAGTGATTTAAAGATAGTTTGGTGGCCAAGTGACTAGGGAATGGGTGTTGCTGATTTGTTGGGGATGCAATCATAGGGTTGTGGAAAATGATCCCTACGTGCTGAGTCTGCCTCTGGATAGGGGGACCACAGGACCAGTTAAGTCATGAGTCATGAGTCCGCGAGGGGCCAGTCAGTTGTCAGAATGCAAAAATCTGAAATACACCTCAAAAGGTCAGTTTTTGCCTCTACAATACTGATGTTATCTGTAGAAGCCATTGAGAAAAATCACAAGTCCTGTGATATCTGACCACATGACTCCAGAGCAAAAAGGAATTATAAAAATTATGCACATGTTTTAGCAGAATGCAGGCCCTTCCCACGATCCTCATCTCCTGGCCTTTTACTAGTCTTACAAAAGTTGTTTTCTGCCCCTAAGCAAGGAGGGTGTTAGTTTTAGAGAGGGACTATTATCATTGTTGCTTTCAAGTTAAACTATAAGCTAAATTCCTCCCATGATTCACTTGGCCTATACCTAGGAATGAGCAAAGACAATCAGCCTATGAGGATAGAAGCAAGATGCAGTCAGCCATGCTAAACTTCTCTCACTGTCGTAATCTTTGCAAAGGCAGTTTCAACACCATAATATTAAGAATGCTAAATATTCACTGACATGAGATACATGCTGACATATATCAAGTAATAAGTACACATTCAGCTAGAGCAGTGCTTCTCAGCTTAAATATACATATGGATCACCTTGGGTATTATTAGAGTGCAGGCTCTAATGACCCAGTAGGTATGGGTGGGGCTTGGTCCATGCTGCCCATAGAGGACCTCACTGAACACCAGGAACCAGAGAAACAGTTTAAGAGCAGGGAGCAGGTGACTATGGTACAGTTTAGGATAGATGGGCACAAGCTGGGGGCATCCTGATATACTTAGGCAAGATGGAAGGTTAGACAGGAGAAAGAAGAAGAAGATAAGCAGGGGGGGTCCAAGAGAGATACTGTTTTATTAGTGCTGGGCAGTAAAGGGAGAGGCTAATTGGGTCTTGTTTGGCATAAATGGAGGCTGATTCACTGGGTGGGACTAGGATGAACGCTGGAGTCATAAGTAGATCCAAGTTTTGTGGAACCTGAAGTTTATTGTTTATTGGGGTGGTTCTTTTAAAGAAAAAAATACAAAGTTTAAATATCAAGTCAGAATGAGAAAACTAAATCCTCAATGTTTATAAATTTTAAAAGTAATACAATACCGTAACTACAATATCAAGAAAAATAACATAATTTGAGGGAATTGAACCAAATGAATTCTCAATATTTTTTTTCCTTATGATTCCAATACCCCAGGACACAAGGAGAAGTGACAGGGAGAGAAAGTTGAAGTACACGAATAATAGCAGTTTTAATCTTCTGTGGGCAATATATGTTACTTTTGCAAATTTTACTGGCCATGTGAACATAGAGCTAAGAAGAGTTTGTGTAGAAAAAAACCCTGAAAACTTACACTTCATGGCCTGCAGGGTTTATCTACCTCAGCCTGGACTTCCATATTTTGCAATTAATAACTGCTAAAGTACCAAAGCTTGGGAAAAAGCTGATTTTCTTTCTATTGTGAGAGGTTATTACCATCACAATAGTACCACTGACTTGCACTTAAATATAGTTTCTTTAACAAAGGAGAAAAAAGTGGATTGTGAAGCATCATGTGTGGTTTGAGCTTCAAACTGAGTGGGTCATGTGAGCTGGCTGAGAACATGAGCATCCTCACGCGAGCTGTCCACTGAGGCAGAATGCCCCTGACTATTTTCCTATAACTTAGGTGGCTAAGCCATTGAGTTTGGAAAAAGCAGCCTTAAGTATTATGAGGAGATGTCTTTAAAATAGGACCGTATCACACGAAGAATATCAGTTTTTAAAGAGCTGTCTTATATTTCAGTCCTTGACATCTGTCACTTTTTCAAGCTTTCAAAGACAACCCTCTCAAGGACAGCTCTGGTTGAACCTGAGGTTGCTAGGAGATGTAGCCAATGATCAGGAGAATGTTGCTGTCTTTCTTACCCTCTCCTCACTTCTGTTAACATCTCCCTGAGGAGCGAAGGGCTGATGCTGTCAGACTTTTCGGCATACACGTCCTGCTGCTGATGAGGAGGACAGAAAGGTCACACAGTCTGCTTAGAAGACCAACAAAATAGTGTCTGGGCATGAATAGCATGTTAGGTTTTGTTTTCTTCTTAGTTCTTGTTACGGTTTAGCTTTCCCCTCAAAGCAGGGGTTCCTTAAATCCACTTCTGAAATCTTTATCTTACTTGTGCAATGTGTTTTGAAATTCTTCAATAGATATTTAGCGAGATCCCATATTATGCCAGGCCCTCGTAGCTGCTGAGTATTCTGCAGTCTGGTAGGAGATCCAGGTATACAGCAGGTTATTACAATGCAGTCTGACAAGAGCAATGCTTGAGCTACCTATAGGGTGTGATGTTAGCACAGTAAAATAAAATACCAGTCTATGCCCAGAAAACTCAGGGAAAACTTCCCAGAAGAAGTGATTGAGACTTAGGGCAATTGGTGTTAAAGTAAGGGGAACAAATATAAAAATGGCATAAAGTATAGTTGGAGAGGTAGTTAGTAGTAAGAATATGTAAGGTTAATACCGTGGCAAAGACCATCAACGATAGACTGGATAAAGAAATTGTGGCAAATGTACATCATGGAATACTATGCAGCCATAAAAAGGAATGAGTTCATGTCCTTTGCAGGGACATGGATGAAGATGGAAGTCATCATTCCCAGCAAACTAACACGAGAACAGAAAAGCAAAGCCCACATGTCCTCATAAGTGGGAGCTGAATAATGAGAACACATGGACACAGGGAGGGGAACATCACACACCAGGGCCTGTTTGGAGGGTGGGCATCAAGAGGAGGGAGAGCATTAGGACAAATACCTAATGGATGTGGGGCTTAAAACCTAGATGACGGGTGGATAGGTGCAGTAAACCACCATGGCACGTGTATACCTATGTAACAATCCTACACTTTCTGCATATGTACCCCAGAACTTAAAGTTAAAAAGAAAAAAATAATAATAATAATGATGTATTCTAAGATAATGGGAATTTATTGAAAGGATTTGGATATAAGTGATTTGTTTCATAAACTTCAGAATCAAGTCCAGTTAGAATTGTATTGCATTGATCCAGAAAAGAGAATTTAAAGACTTTGTTTAGCAGTAGTAGGCATGATTTTGATGAGACACGGATGCATTCTGTATAAATTTGCAGGACAGAACCAACAGAATTAGGTATCAGATTAGATGTGGAAGGCAGAAAACACTGAAAAACCTAAAAACAAAAAAATAAAAGAAGCAGATATATGGTTTAAGTAACCAGGAGGATAATGGTACTACTTACTGATGTTTAGGATGGTGGATGACAAGAAAGAGTTCAGCATTTTATGTATTAAAGTCTGAGATGGCTATAGGTCATCCAGTGAAGAAGATGCAATTGATTCTTGTTATTTGTCATAATAAGTCATCAAGTTGTCATGAACACTGAATTCATGAATACTGAACCCTGGCCCGTAGGAGACATACAAGGTTAAGTTCCTAGCAGCCCTTGACCACAGTTTCGCTAACTGATCAATACAGAACTTGGTTTTATGTGTGTTTATGTTTAAAGATTTGTTTAAAGCACGTCACAGCTTTTTTGCATGTAGGAATGCTAGAGAGCACTTAAACACTACATTTTGGGGCCCGTGTAAACAGCAAAATTACAAACAAGCATAAATATGGGAAAACATGGCACTAGACAACCAAAAGGACACCTGTTTACAGTGTGAAAGATGAAACAAAAGCCAAAACACTGCCTTGTTCAACCTCAGCAGGGGATAAGAGCATTGGGTGAAAATCACATTTTTCACTGCTTTGTGTATGTCTGCAAATGGCCACAAAATTGTCACAGTATTAGAATAAATTATAATGAGTATGTGAATTCACAAATACAGAATCCATGTATAATGAGAATTAACTGTATTCAAGTACAGAGCCCAGAAACATCTAGGAAGAAGAAATATCTTTGAGAATCATCAACAAAATGATACTATTTCTAATGCTGAGAATGGAGGAGATCACTTAGAAAAACTAGAAAGCGTAAGGCCAGGCCCAGTATCAGATTCTGAGGGGCTCCAGTATTTAGCCCGTGGAAAGCCATCATTTCATGTTAGGTAGAGAAAATGAAAGTACAGCCAACAAAGAGCACTGAGAAAGAGAAGGAAGGAAAGAATGTGGTGACTAGGCAGCCGAAAGAGAGATTATTGTAAAATGGAGAGCTGATTCCTGTCCCAAGTGCTGATAATAAGGTTAAAAAATGAAGCAAGAATTCTCTCCTTTGTATTTTGTATCATCAATGCATCCAGTGCCCTTGACAAGAGCAGTTCAGTGGAGTGGTGGGTGGGTGCCCACATTAGTCTGAGTTGAAGCACCAAATAGTAGGTGAGAGAATTGAAACTGTAAGTATTAGTGGCAACTTCAATGAATTTTGAAATAAGGAAGAGCAGGTAAAGGGACTTATGGAGGGTGATGAGGAGCAATGGGAGGTGTATATGTGTATATATAGAGAGAGAAAGAGAAAAACTAGGCGTGTAGACCATCATTGGTCTAAAAGAACACCAAAAAATCTTTCAGATCAAGGAAAATTAAGTTTATTAGACTAA
Source organism: Chlorocebus sabaeus (assembly GCF_047675955.1). Lineage (NCBI taxonomy): Eukaryota > Metazoa > Chordata > Mammalia > Primates > Cercopithecidae > Chlorocebus > Chlorocebus sabaeus. Next base: position 5,872,626 of record NC_132913.1, on the reverse strand, counting down.
CTGCCATAAGACAGAATGCTATCTAAACAAACTTAGTAGTTCTTCAGCACAGAATAGTCAGGGGAGAATATTTATGGGATTTTAGGATCCAGGCAGGTTGATTGACTGAGATCGGACACAGTTTACAACATCAAAGTCTTAGATGGGTTTAATGAGACCACTGGTTACTTGAAGATTACAGGGTCCCTGTGAGAAGGAATGAGGTGGGGTGTGATCTTAAGTACCTGAAACTGACACAGGAGGGAAGAATGGGAAACCTCAATTCTACATAATCCCATAGCTTGAATGAGCTGAGAAGTAGATTCTTCCCCTAGACCCTGCAGAAAGGAACTCAGCCCTACTAAGACTTTGATTCTGGCCTTGCAAAACACTGAAGCAGAGAACCTACCTGGGTTATGGGCAGACTTTTGAGCCATGAAAACCAAGAAAATAATAAATTTGAGTCATTTTAAGCCACCAAATTTGTGGTAATGTGTCATGAAGAAGCAGAAAAGTAATACAACTCATCTACTTAGTCCAGAATAACCTTGATCTCAAAACCTGATAAAGACATTATAAAAAAGGAAAAATAACATCTCTCATGACCAAAGCAAAATGCTACCAAACCAGTTTCAGCACATACTAAAAATTATCTTATGTCTCTATGAAATTGGGCTTATTTCAAGAATATAAACTGGCATGTTCGATGAGCAATCAATTAATTCAACACATTAAGATAACATAGGACAAAAATCATATGGTAATTCTAAAAGATGCCTGTTATGATAGCTTCTGTTCAACTATTTATTGATGGTACTAACTAGGCATATAAGCCAACAAAATTAAGCAATGGTGTAAGGACTGAAACCAAAGAATTGAAACTTTCTTCACTCACGGATGAGATAATTGCCTAAATAGATGATCAAAATTAAATCTACGTTTGAGCAATTATAATTAATACATTAATAAATTTACCAAAGTTGTTGAACATAAAAATCCACATGTAAAACTGAATTTCATTTTCATATACTAATAAAATAATAGAAAATAAAATTTAAAATAAAATAACATTTACAATAGCCTCTAAGATTGTTAAACACCAAAGAATAGAACTTAAGAAGATCATAGGAGACTACAACGCAATACAAAATATTATTGAGATAATTTTAAAGGCATAAATATATGAAATATACATGGTTCATAGATTTGAAAATTCAACATTGTAATAATGTCAAGCCACAAATTGATCTATTATTTATGTAGTATACAGTAGAATATGTGTATGTAATAGAGAAAATATAATGATAGATATAACAGAATGTATTATTATATGATGTATCTGTATATTATCTTGCTATATGGAACTGTATATTACTATTATAGTACTGTAAAACATAGTTTGACTTTGTTCAATCAGTTCTATAACTTTACATCAGTTCTATAACTTTACATCTATATGTAAAATAGTATTTGACATATAGGAAAACTTTGATTTTGGTGTTTTGATAATGTTTCTACTTTACTTATATATAGTCTACTTATATTTCTTAATTGTAACTGTTTCCCAGTTCTAATATTCTATTCATTGATTCCCTTGATTTCTAGTAGACAACTCTACCATCTAGAAGCATAAGAGTTATAATTTTTAAAATTAAATACATAGGTCAGCTATATGTATATATATTTTACTTCTTTTAATGTTCTGGCTAGGACCTCCAAAAACATGTTGAATCTTTGATTATAAAAGTGATAGTAGACATCATTATCCCCTTCCTTGCATAATAAGAAGGTTTCTAATATTTTTTATCACCAAACATGTTTTCTTCATATAGATACACTTGAACAGATTAGGAAAGGCTATTTTTATTCAGTATTTGGTATGTGTATTTAGTTTTGCTTCTTAGAAATTGTGTATTTTAGTCATGTTTAGTTGATTTAACTATCAGTTTTATTTTACTGAAATGATAATGTTAGTCTACAATTACTTTTTCAACCTTAATAAACAATTTTCAAAAAATTGTTATTGTGAAGTTGTAATAAAATGAAAAGCACCCAAAACCCAATAAAACTATGCAATACATCGTTTTTTATGCCAGAATAAGTACTTTCTGAAAATCATTAGTTTGAGAGGGATTCCAGTTCATTTTGGTAAATATACACTAGTGCACTCTCTCTTTTTCTCTCTCTTATGTACACACACACCCAATTTAAGAGATCAAAGTCTATCAAGGCTTTTCGTTCATGCATTTTAATGTGTTTTCACTCCCGGAAGATGAGAACATCAGGGTGCATTGGATTACGCAGGGCATGTCACAGAAGGAGGCTTTAGAGATTAAAGATGTACCTTATTCATGTCAAAGGAAATTTGAGTGGATGTTGACTCTCACGGCAAATCCAAGTTAGAGAAATATTTACCACTTTTGAGATCCTGAATTATATTTTAATATTTGGAGTCAAGGAGCAGAGAAAGCAAAAAAGTCAACAAGTAAGTTGCTTATTAAAAAGCAACCTAAGAAATGTGATAAGTTGGTCAAATTGGCTCTCATTGACTTGCTTCTCTTAAGGGTGGAGTGGGAAGAAGTTTGGATGGATGCTCTTGAACACAGCAAAAGTATTTTAAAGTGAAAACAAATATTCAAAAGGAACTATTAGGTGTATGACATTATTATGGCAATTGATTTAAGTGTCATTTCATGTGTTTCTGGGGAAAATATTGAGAATCAACATAGTATTAGAAAGCAATAATGCACATTCTTAATATATGAGTATAAAATAGCAATATTTGAATTTTATGGCTTTTCTATGGAAATACTGTATATGAGATTGTACTAAAAAGTAAAACAAATAATCTATAAAATCTGAGTTGAAATATAGTAGTTTAGTCTTTTTTAAAAACCTCTGCTCACTTATTTTACAGCTCAGCTCGGTCTTTCTCTCTTACACACACATGAACAAAATATATATAAACCTACTTTCAAGATCTTCTCCCTGTGGACTCATTTGAACATGCCATATCGTTTCAGAGCATGTTTAAATTCATTTCTACTGGAGAAAAACCTGTGCGAATACCTGAGGAAAGTGGGCAGCAAACTCTGAAAGAAAATGGTTGTAAAATTATGAACAAGAGCCTTAATAATTTTTACTTTATTTTTGCATTCTATCAATGGCAATATCTCTTAATATTTCATATATGTACTAAGATTGGTTTGTGCAAAAAAAAAAAAAAAAAGAAAAAGAAAGAAAGAATCAATCATGGAGAGAGAAGAAGAGAAAATAAAACTATACCCAGGTCACCATGAAGTGTGAAAATCAAGTGTGACCTGGTTGAGAAAGCACATGTACACACACACACACACACACACACACACACACAGCAGAGAAGTGACATTTCTAGAGATAATGGTCAAAAAGAAGGTGACATAATGTGCTATGTTTTGAGTGGTAGCTTAGTAGTCTCTTTTTATGTAAAATAGTACATAAATATAGGAAAACTTTGATTTTGGTGTTTTAATAATGTTTCTACTTTACTTATATATAGTCTACTTATATTTCTTAATTGTAACTGTTTCCCAGTTCTAATATTCTATTCATTGATTCCCTTGATTTCTAGTAGACAACTCTACCATCTAGAAGCATAAGAGTTATAATTTTTAAAATTAAATACATAGGTCAGCTATTTGTATATATATTTTACTTGTTTTAATGTTCTGGCTAGGACCTCCAAAAACATGTTGAACCTTTGATTATAAAAGTGATAGTAGACATCATTATCCCCTTCCTTGCATAATAAGAAGGTTTCTAATATTTTTTATCACCAAACATGTTTTCTTCATATAGATACTCTTTAACAGATTAGGAAAGGCTATTTTTATTCAGTATTTGGTATGTGTATCTAGTTTTGCCTCTTAGGAATTGTGTATTATAGTCATGTTTAGTTGATTTAACTACAAGTTTTATTTATTGAAATGATAATATTTTTCTATCATTTGTTAATATACTGGTTTCTATTAACATATTCTCTAATGTTAAATATCCTTGAGAATCTAGAAAAACTAGAGATAGTTGTCTGAAAACCTCTTTTAATATGCATTGCTTTCAACTTAGCAAGCAAAACTCAGCAAGGTTTTAAGAAATTTTACTTCTGTTCACAATATTTGCCCAGACATTTGTTTCTTTGTTCTTTTATTTTGTACTTTCTTTTTCCACAAGGAATCAGTAGTATGTTAGCCTTGTAAAATGATTTAGTTAGCTGTGCATCTGTTTCTAGGCTTTGAAACAGGATATGTAACGTGAATATTATCTTTATCTTGACACCAAAGTACGTCAAGCCAAATAAAACTTTTTGGGTTCTAGATACACCGACAAAGCAGAACAAACATAAAGACCTGTTGGGCAGCCTGCTGTGCACATACATGCTTCTCTGAGTTTAAAATAGAAGTACAAAACTTTAATGAGAGTTTGTCACTCTGGTCAGATTTTTCAGATTCTAGAAAAAATTGTGAACAGTTCTAGTTTGTTTCTCATAAAATCAATTGTTGCCAGAAAATTTTTCGATAATCTAAGGAACTATTTATATATAAAAAGATCCCTCTGTTTTATTTGTACTCTTTTGTTGCCCTCTGAGTTTGTAAAATATATGATCATTGTATTTCACAAAGTCAAATATTTTCTTTGCTTTGGATATTTTCTTTAAAAAAGTTGTATTTCTACCATTTTAAAGGTTGTTAATTATTTAAGAATGCATCTTTTTGGATTAAAGTTCAGTTCACTTTTTTGAAAAGGTTTTCATTAATTTTTTATTGAAAATATTTCAGGCTGTAAGTTTTCCCTATTTAGATTTTTGATTCTACCTGGAAGCATTTGCGTTTAACATTTCATGTTGTTATATGTTTCTAAATGGTTTTTAATGCCAGTTCACATTTCTTTCTTTTTTTTTTCCTTTGAGACAGGATCTTGCTCTGTCACCCAGGCTGGAGTGCAGTGTTGCTAACATGGCTCACTGCAGCCTCAAATTCCTAGTTTGGTTGAGCCTCCTGCCTTAGCCTCCTCAGCAGCTGGGACTACAGGCATGTGCCACCATGTGTGGCTTTTTTTCCTTTTTTTTTTTTTTTTTTTTGAGAGATAAGGGTTTGCCATTTTGCCCAGGCTGGTCTCTAACTCTGGGCTCAAGCAGTCCTGCCTCAGCCTCCCAAAGAGCAGAGATTTACAGGTATGAGCCATCAGGCCCAGCCAACATTTCTGGTTTAAGCCAAGAGTTTAAGGATATTACATTATTTTAACTTGTATAGTTCTTTTTTTTTTCTTCAGTTTTTGCTGTTCATCTCTAATTTTAGTGCATTTTGGTCAGTGATTGTGAGTTTGAGTTCCATTTTTTGATTTTTGGTGATATTTGTGGGAGGTTCCTGTGTATGTGTTTTGTAGAAGTTTAATGTATGTTTCAAATGATGTGTAGTTCCTATTTATAAGGTACAATTATTTACATGAGACTAACCTTATTAATTATGTTGGTCAAATCCTTTCTACCCATTTTTCCCATGATTCCTCTCATAGCCCATGTTATTTCTTGTCTAATAACATTGTTTATTGCTTTATTTATATGAATTTAAGGAGTAAAAGTATAATTCATATTTAAGTAAAAGTAGTAAGGAATTTTCTATCATTCACCCCCAGCAACAGCCCTCATTATTCTAAGACTCCATTGTCTACCATTGTCCACATTCCACACCCTACTTTCATGTATATACATTATTTAGCTCCCACTTACAACTAAAAACATGGTATTTGTAGTTCTGTTTCTATGTAGTTTCCCTTAAGATAATAGCCTCCAGGTCTATCCAAATTGTTGCAAATGATGTGATTTCATTCTTTTTGGTGACTCAATGGTATTCCATTGTGTTTATATACCATTTTCTTTATCCATTCTTAAGTTGGTGGACACTTAGGCTGGTTCCATAATTTTGCTATTGTCAATAGTGCTGTGATGAACATACAAGTTCAGATATTTTTTGATATTATTATTTATTTTCCCTTGAGTAGATACTGAGTACTGTGATTACTAAATTGATCAGTAGTTCTACTTTTAGTCCTTTGGGAAATCTCCATACTGTTTTCCCTATAGGTTGTGCTAACTTAAATTCCCATCAACAGTGTAAAAACATTCTCTTTTCTCTGCGTGTTCACCAGCATCTGTTACTTTTTGTCCTTTTAATAATAGCCATTCTGAATGATATAAAATACCTTATTGTGGTTTTAATTTGCATTTCTCTGATTATTATTAGTGATGTTGAGCATTTTTATATACTTTTTGGTCATTTGTATGTCTTTTTTTTTTTAAAAAAAAAAGGTCTATTTATGCCTTTTGCCCACTATTTGTTGGAATTATTGTTATTATTATTATTTGTTGTTGTTGTTGAGCTGTTTGAGTTCCTTATAAATTCTGGATGTTAATGTCCTGTTTGATGCAGAGTTTGCAAATATTTCTTCCATTTGGCTGGTTGTCTGTTCACTCTGTTGATTATTTATTTTGCTGTGCAGAAGCTTTTAAATTTAATTGTTTCATTTGTCTAGTTTTGTTATGGTTTCCTGTGTTTCTGAGATCTTAGTCATGAATTATTTGCCTAAAACAATGTCCAGAAATGTTTTTTGTAGGTTTCCTATAATATTATTATATTTTAAGGTCTTACATTTAATAATTTAATCAATCTTGAGTAGATATTTGTATATAGTGAGAGATTATGGTACAATTGTATCCTTCTGCACATGTCAATCCAATTTTCCTAGCATCATTTATTGAATAGAGTGTCCTTTCCCTAGTGAATATTCTTAATGATATTGTGAGAGATGAGTTTGCAGTAAATTTGTAGCTTTATTTCTGGGTTCTCTGATCTGTTCCATTGATTTATGTGTCTGTATTTTTTTTTCTTTACCAATATCATGCTGTTTTGGCTACTACAGCCTTGTAGTATAACTTGAAGTCAAATAATGTGATGCCTCCAGTTTTGCTTAGGATTGCTTTTGCTATTGGGACTCTTTTGCGATCCCATATACATTTTAGGATTGTTTTTTCCAATTCTGTGAAAAATGATGTTGATATTTTGATAGGGATTGCATTGAATCTGTAGATTGATTTGAGAAGTATAGTAATTTTCACAATATTAATTATTCTAATCCATGAGTATAGGATGTTTTTCTATTTGTTTGTGCCAACTACAATTTCTTGCATCAGTGTTTTGTAGTTTTCCTTGTTAAGATCTTTTACCTCCTTAGTTAAGTATATTCCTGGGTATTATTTTAAGGCTATTGTAAATGGGATTGCCATCTTGATTTGGTTCTCAAGTTGGTTGTTACTATTGGTGTATAGAAATGCTTCTTATTTTTGTATGTTGATTTTATATCCGAAAATATAACTAAATTCATTTATTAAATCTAAGATATTTGGGGTGGAACTTTTAGGGTTTTCTGGATATGTGATCCTATCACCAGCATACAGGGATAATTTAACTTCTGATTTTCTAGTTTATATGTCTTTTATTATTTCCTCACACTTAATTCCTCTAGCCAGGACTTCGATGACTATGATGAGTAAGGGTGGTGAAAGTGACCATCCTTGTCTTGTTCTAGTTCTTAGAAAGAATGCTTTCATCTCTTCCCCATTCAGTATGATGTTTACTGTGTATTTGTCATGTACGACCTGTATTATTTTGAGGTATGTTCCTTCAATGCCTAGTTTCAGGATTTTTATTATAAAGGGATGCTAAATTCTATCAAATGATTTGTCTGCATGTGTTAAGATGATCATATGGTTTTTGTCCTACATTTTACTTGAGTGCTGTATTACATTTATTGATTTCATATGTTCAACTATTTTTGCATCCCTGGAGTAAAACCCACTTGATTGTGGTGCATTATCTTTTTGATATGTCAACACACAAATATTTGGTTTGCTAGTATTTTGTTGATGATATTTCTGTCTATGTTCATTGACTAAATAATGTTATTTGGACTATGTGAAAAAAGGAAAATACTATGAGCCAACTGTTTGTTTCAGCCCACAAACAATTTCTACATTTATTTAAAGGTAACAGGTTATCATCAAATAATATTTATTGTCTCTTCTTGTCTGATCCCAGAGAGTCAACCAAAAAGTAACTTTTTTTGGCACTTTTTGCCAATGCTTATGGGAAAGATTGATAGATAGCAGCTCCAGAACACTTTCTCCAAGGTGGATTTAGTGTTTGATAACCTAGTACAATGATACAAGATCTCCTTACAAACTGCAGTGTTTCTGAAACAGGAGGATATTTCTGTAACAAGAGGAAACCTTTCTCGATGACCAGTCAGGAGCGTAGTCTCACGATTGACGTTGGGCAAAAACTGGTGTGTTTCTTGCCTTTTAAAGAGTAATTTATGAGTATTTCTAAAATCCAATGTTTATTTTTTTAAATAGATGGATGTAGATTTCACAAGAATACATAGTTGTTATACAGAACTTATTTCCAAGTAATTGTTAAACTTTGTTTTTCTTTTTACTTCCTTGCTTCTTCGTTACAGAAGGGAAGGAAGGTTTACCTTGGGGTTTATAAGTTCTATAAGGACAATGATTATTTTCTTCACCATTTTATCTACAGCAATAAACCAGTTAACACACAATTTTTTTAAGTTTTATGGATTAAAGGATGAATGAACAAATGGGTATGTTAAACATCTGCCAAGAGGTAATGAAACAGATTAATTGACTCCTAAATGTCTCTAGATGTGATGGGATTGTAATATTCACAATCAGAACTAACCTATTGTCTCATATATGGTTATATTAAATATTTTTGTTCACCAGCCAGGAAAAAATACTCTTAGGTACTATATACTTTCAAGAGTCAGCCTGTGAATAACTTTTCATATCCTTTTCTGTTCTTGCTTTGATGCCAACCTGAGGCTGCTTCCAGGTGGTAACTTAGTGAGGTATATTCCTGTCCAATCAATTGACTGATCTCATTCTTTTTCTCATCACTTTCCTTGTCTTGCTTTCCTTTTGGCTGAGGAAATTCTGTGTTTTTTTAACACATTATCATTTCAACACCCTGTCTATTGGCCTACAAGTTTTTGTCACTGAACATACTTAGCAGTAGCAGCAGGTTGCTGAAATCTTGGGATCCAACATGAAACTATCTGTAATAGCTGGTAGGTGCTAAATAACAGAGTTTCTCCCAGAGCTAGAAATGGTAGCTACTCTTCTTTGTATTTCATAAAGAAACAGATTTGCAACCTCAAATAACTAGAATAGGCTTGAAGACTTGGGGAGTTAACATCGCAGTTTTGAAGGGACAAATTAAAAAACAATCTACATGTGTAAAGAGTCAACTTTGTATTCGGAGTCTGGTGTTCAATTTGCTCTCTTAGAAATCAGAAGTTCATGAACTCAGAAATTTTGGAGGCTGCAAAACCATTGGAAGTTTAGCAACATAAAACACGTCAAAAGGGAATAGCTGGGTTTATCCTTGGCACAGTCAAGCTCTTCTACATTGTGACAGTCTGTTCCCTGGGGTCCCCTGTTCTATTGTAACCTGAAAATATAGCAACATTTAGTTATTACCTTAATAACAATAACTGTGGTTTATTGGTTGCACGAATTTAATTACAAGAATCCTGAATAGCAGGCGTTATTTATTAAGTCTATCTTTACTTATGGAGAAAGAGATGCACAATTCAGTTAGTGGAGTGGCCTTAGGCTACACAGCTCCTAATTAGTGGAGACTATGTGGCTTTCTTATTATAATTATTTCTCAGAAAGAGTGGTTTCCTAACTCTTGCATTTGAGTGTAAAACCAAAAGCTTCACCTACATTTTGAAACTGTTAATGACTTTTAAGGTGGAATATTTTATATTTCCTTAAACGTGCAAGAGCCTTTTGTCCCAAATCTCTCTGCATGTATAGACTTTTTTTTTTTTTGTCGTGGCAGACATGGCAATCATCTCACTTGTGTGTTCAGTTGTTCCTCAGTATCTGTAGGAGATTGGTCCCAGGATCCCCTGGGGATGCCAAAATCCATGGTTGCTCAAGTCTCTTAAATAAAACAGCATTGTGTTTGCATATAACCTATACCCTCCCATATACTTTAAATTATCCCTGGATTACTTGTAATATTAATGAAATGCAAATACTATGTAAATAGCTGTTATGCTATATCGTTTAGGAAATAATGACAAGACTATCCTGGGCAACATAGTGGAATCCCATCTCTACAAAAAAATAAAAATACAAAAGCTAGGTGTGGTGGCACACCCTATAATCTCAAGTACTCTACTGAGGAGGCTGAGGAAAGATCACTTGAGTCTAGGAGGTCAAGCCTGCAGTGAGCTGTGATTGTGAAACTATACTCCAGCCTGGGTGACAGAGTGATACAGTTTGACTGTGTCTCCACTGAAATCTCATCTTTAATTGTAGTTCCCATAATCCCGACATGTCCATGTGAGGGACCTAGTGAGTGCGGAATAATTGAATCATGCAGGTGGTTATCCTCGTGCTGTTCTCATGAATAGTGAGTCAGTTATCACAAGATTTGATGGCTTTATGAGGGACTTTTCCCCTTTTGTTTGGCACTTCTCCTTGCTGCTGCCATGTGAAGGAGGACGTGTTTGCTTCCTGTTCTACCATGATTATGTTTCCTGAGGCCTCCCTAGCCATGTGGAACTGTGAGTCAGTTAAACCCCTCTTTCCTTTATAAATTACTCAGTCTCAGCTTTGTCTTTATTAGCAGTATGAGAACAGACTAATACAGTAAATTGGTGCCAGGTAGTGAGGTGCTGCTCTAAAGATACCCAAAATTGTAAAAGCAACTTTGTAAGTAGGTAATAGGCAGAGGTTGGAACAATTTAGAGGACTCAGAAGAAGACAGGAAAATCTGGGAAAGTTTGGAACTTCCTAGAGACTTGTTGAATGGCTTTGACCAAAAAGCTGATGCTGATATGGACAATCGAGTTCAGGCTGAGGTAGTCTCAAATGGAGATAAGGAACTTGTTGGGAACCAGAGCAAAAATGACTCTTGTTATGCTTTAGCAAAGAGACTGGTAGCATTTTGCCCCTTTCCAGGAGATCTGTGGAACTTTGAACTTGAGACAGATAATTCAGGGTATCAGGCAGAAAAAATTTCTAAGCACTAAGACATTCAAAAGGTCACTTGGGAGCTCTTAAATCATTCAGTTTTGTGCATTCACAAAGATATGGTTTGGAATTAGAACTTACGTTTAAAAGGAAAGCAGAGCACACAATTTTGGAAAATTTGCAGCCCGATGATGCAATAGAAAAGGAAAACCCATTCTGTAAGGAGAAATTTTAGCCAGCTGCAGAAATTTGTAGAAGTAACCATCTTGTTAATCACCACGACAATGGAGAAAATGTCTCCAGGGCCTGCCAGAGACCTTCACAGCAGCTCCTCCCATCACAGACCTGGGGGCTGAGGAGGAAAAAATGGTTTCTTGGGCTGGGTCCAGGGCCCCACTGCTGTGTACAGCCTAGGGACTTGGAGCCCTGCATCCAAGCCACTCCAGCCCTGGCTAAAAGGGACCAATGTACAGCTCAGGTCATTGCTTCAAAGAGTGCAAGCCCCAAACCTTGGCAGCTTCCAGGTGATGTTGGGCCTGCTGGTGTGCAGAGGACAAGAACTGAGGTTTGGGAACTTCCACCTAGATTTCAGAGGATGTATGAAAATGCATGCATGTTTAGGCAGAAAACCACTGCATGGGAGGAACCCTCATGGACAACCTCTTCTAGGGCAGTGTGAAAGGAAACTGTGGGGTTGGAGCCCCCACACAGAGTTCCCACTGGAGCACTGCCTAGTGAAGCTGTGAGAAGAGGGCTGCCATCCTCCAGACCCCAGAATGGTACTGATAGCTTGCACTCTGTGCCTGAAAAAGCTGAAGCCACTCAATGCCAACTGTGAAAGCAGCCAAGAGGGGAAATGTATCATGCAAAGTCACAGGGGGCTACCCAAGGCCATGGGAGCCCATCTTTTTCATCAGTGTCACCTACATGTGAGATGTAGAGTCAAAGGAGATTATTTTGGAACTTTAAGGTTTAATGACTGCCCTGTTGGATTTTGGACTGCATGGGGCCTCTAGCCCCTTTGTTTTGGCAAATTTCTCCCATTTGGAATGAGTATATTTACACAATGCATATACATACATTGTATCTAGGAAGTTACTAACTTGCTTTTGATTTTACGGGCTCATAGGTGGAAGGGACTTGCCTTGTCTCAGATGAGTCTTTGGACTTGAACTCTTGAGGTAACGCTGGAATTAGTTAAGACTTTCGGCAACTGTTGGAAGTGCATTACTGTGTTTTGAAATGTGAGGGCATGGGATTTGGGAGGGGCCAGGCATGGAATGATATGGTTTGGCTGTTTCTCCACCCAAATCTCATCTTGAATTGTAGTTCCCATTATCCCCATGTGTCATGGGAGAGACACGTTGGGAGGTAACTTAATCATGGAGGAGGTTACCATCATGCTGGTCTCATGATAGTGAGTTCTCACAAGTCCTGATGGTTTTATACAGGGCTTTTCCTTCTTTTGCTCAGCATTTCTCCTTGCTCCTGCCATGTGAAGAAAGACATGTTTGCTTCACCTTTCACCATGATGGTAAGTTTCCTGATGCCTCCCCAGCCATACTGAACAGTGAGTCGATTAAACCTCTTTCCTTTATAAATTACCTAGTCTTGGCCGGGTGTGAGGGGATCACAAGGTCAGGAGATTGAGACCATCCTGACTAACATGGGAAACCCCATCTCTACTAAAAACACAGAAAATTAGCCACGCATGGTGATGGGCACCTGTAGTCCCAGCTACTCAGGAGGCTGAGGCAGGAGAATGGCGTGAAACTGGGAGGCGGAGCTTGCAGTGAGCCGAGATGGTGCCACTGCACTCCAGTCTGGGTGACAGAGCGAGACTCCGTCTCAAAAAAAAAGAAAAAAGGAAAAACAGAAAATTACCTAGTCTTAGATATGCCTTTATCAGCAGTGTAAGAATTGACTAATACATGGAGCAAGATTCTGTCTCAAAAAAACATTTAAATATTATAATAAAGCCAAGAAAAAGAGTCCACCTGTACTTCCAGTACTTTGCGAGGTCAAGGCAGGCAGATCATGAGGTTAGGAGTTCGAGACCAGCCTGGCCAATATGGTGAAACCCTGTCTCTACAAAAAATACAAAAATTAGCTGGGCATGGTGGCATGCACCTGTAATCCCAGCTACTCAGGAGGCTGAGGCAGAAGAATCACTTGAACTCGGGAGGCGGAGGTTGCAGTGAGCTGAGATCATGCCACTGCCATCCTGGGTGACAGCAAGACTTCAGCAAAACAAACAAACAAAAAAGAGTCTAAATGCTCAGTATAGACACTTTTATAAAAAGAAAACTTTTTTTTTTTTTTTTCCCCACAATAGGTTGAATCCAGAGATGCAGGAATACAGAGAGCCAACTGCATTTACTTGATGCTGCCTTGATGATGTGGAGGAGCTGTCTGGGCTTCCTAAGTTAGGGCAATTTATGTCTGAGCAAAACATGGAACGGTCAGTGCACATAATGAGTTATTCAGCAAATATTTAGAGATAGTACCATATATTAAGGCTATTTTTCTTATTATTATTTTCTTATTATTTTTTAACTTGAGAAACTAGAGAATCACAAGTGGGCAATAATTAGTTAAATCTAATGTGAGATTAGAATTATAGAAAGTCAAAGCTTGCTTCCCCAGAGAGATACCTAAGATGGACAAAAAAATGGCATGCAAGTTCCCAGTAATGAAGACAAAGAGGAAAATAGACCAATCTTCTAATTTAAAGGGCTCTGAGAATAAAACCAATTAAACTGTCCCTAGAACTAAGGCCTGATCAAAGTTTCTGACCACATGCACAATATGTTGGGCAATTACCACAACAACTTCCACTCAACGGTAAATAGAAGTCGTATTTTTAATAGGCATATCTTATAACCTATCTTAATGGAGTACAGTTATTAAATTATTGCTCTAGGAATGCTTACTACAGGATGAAAATCCTTTGTTTGAAATTCTTAAGGCCAGAATTGCTCCTGATTTTTTATTTTTTGGATTTTGGAATATTTGCATATAGATAATGAGATATCTTGAGGTAGGACCTAAGTCTCAACATGAAATTCATTTCTGTTTCATATATACCTCACACACATAGCCTGAAGGTGATTTTGTACAATATTTTTAATAATTTTGTACATGAAACAAAGTTCATGTATATTTTCATCAGAAAGCAACAGTGTTACTATCTCAGCCACCCATGTTGACAATCTATGGTGTCATGTTGAAACTTAAAGTGTTTTGAATTTGGGGTATTTTGAATTTTAGATTATTGCATTGGAGATGCTCAACCTGTATCTTTTTTACTTCTTTCTATCTTAATTTGTATTTTCTAACTTTAAATATATATATCATTTCTAATAATTAAACACTGTTAACTTTCTGGAAAGTCTGTTTTATTTAATTTTACTATTTTTTTTTGTTTTTTCTTCAGACATTTGATAAATGAATTGCTATAGTTAGCTGTGGATTATAGGAAATATCTTTTACCAAATTAAAAATAATCCTCCCAAACTCCATACACTTAACTTCTACACTAACCAATCCAAACCAAACTTTAATGCAATCACTGCTTCACTGCATTCTGGTAAATTTTTGAACTGAAGAATGTCTGCAAGACTCAAGCACTGTCATGGGTTAGAGTAATTTTTAATCTACCGTTCACCACAAAGCTTACAAGTTATACACATGTCCATTCAAGATACTCGAAAGCAACAACATCCTGTGGAAATATAAGCAAGACATATATTCAATTTGAAATTTTCTAATAGCCCAGGTGTGGTGGCATATGCCTGTAATCCCACAATGTGTGTGTGTATACTAAGTGTACATACGTAATAAAATTTTCTAACAGCCACATTAAAAAGTTAACTGAAGTCCATGAAACTGTTAGTAATGTATTTTATTTAACACAAAATGTCAAAAAATATTATTTCAGCATCAATTCAATGTAAATTGCCAATGAGATATTTTCATTTTTTTTCTGCATAAGGTCTTCATTTACACTCCTGTGAATTTGGAATAGCCACACTCCAGATGTTCCACAGCCACGCATGGTGAGTGGCTTACATATTGTGCGACACAGCTCTAAAAGGCAGATATTGCTTCTCCTCAGGAGGACTCACAGGGATTACCTAGTAAAGAAGATTCCTTTTTCCGAATATTTGTCTGCAGTCCATTGCAGATCTCAACTTATGGTCTTACCGCACATGACTCTCATACGTGACCCATGCAAGTGTCAATACCCGGGCTGCACTGTGCTCCACAAAGCAGGGTTTGGAGGCCAAGGCAATGACGACATGCCTTGTATATGTACATAAAACAGATGGCTCATAGGACAATCATGTAACTATCGTGACACTAAAAGACTAATTTTGAGGCTTGAAAATCCTAAAAGTATGTTGCAAAGGTGACCTTCTTTGGAGCAATAACCTAAATGAAAATGTAACCTGAAGGTTGTGGTAACATGTTCTTCTCTTATAAAATGTGACCCAAAAAGTCTGCATGCCACCAAATTAGCACTTGATATTCTTTTTTTTTTTTTTTTTTTGAGACGGAGTCTCGCTCTGTCGCCCAGGCTGGAGTGCAGTGGCCGGATCTCAGCTCACTACAAGCTCCGCCTCCCGGGTTTACGCCATTCTCCTGCCTCAGCCTCCCGAGTAGCTGGGACTACAGGCGCCCGCCACCTCGCCCGGCTAATTTTTTGTATTTTTTAGTAGAGATGGGGTTTCACCATGTTAGCCAGGATGGTCTCGATCTCCTGACCTAGTGATTCGCCCGTCTCGGCCTCCCAAAGTGCTGGGATTACAGGCTTGAGCCACCGCGCCTGGCCTTGATATTCTTTACTAATTCTAATTAGTACTTAGAAGTGATTATAATTGATTTTATTAAGTAGGAAAAAACTTAAAAGTATTTTAAGAATTTCTTAGTTTTATAAATTTAGTCCTTCTTTTAACAAAGGTAGGCTTGTTAAATTTGGACTAAAGTTACTAAAAGCCATCCTTGCCAAAGGATTTGCTTATATTTATTCAAAAACCTTACATTTTAAAAAAGCTGTATTACTTTTTAATACATTGGAAAGTCAATGATCACACATGTGCACTTTCAAAAGTGGTTTATAATATATGAACATCTGCTCTGTTCTATTAAGAAGATAACAGGGAAAGTGTGATACAATATTAAGTGTTGCCCACACCATTACTGTTACAATGAATAAGATAAATATTTGAACATAATGGCATAGTTCATCATAAAAACATATTGAGGTGTTGGGGGAATTCATAATGTTTCATTTAAACACAGCAGAAAGTAAAGGCTTGAAGTGTGCGTACAGACAGGGCTTGAGGAACTGGGAGCTTTTCCCTTGCTATGATATTCGGTAAAGCCCTATGAACCCAGACCCTGCAAAGTTTGAAAATTAAGGTTTTCAAGCATGGTACAATTGATTTTGGGTTAGTAAAAATTTGGGAATATCTTTACTTGTGAGGTCTAAAACTATTGCTCATGAGAAAGGAGAACATGGAACAATCAAAGCAAAGATCAAAAAGAAAAAAAGAACTAAAACAAAAAGAAATGTGTCTCTGTAAAGGCTGTTAGAGTTTGGAATTCAGGAAGTAGTGTTGACCGGCAAAGGGTCAGGGCACAGATGACGGTCACAGGGGACTGGTATGAGCCCTGGCTGCTTCCCACCATGCGCTCTTAGCTGTCATTAGAATCCCTGAGCTTCTGCTTCCTCACCTTTACAGTAAAAGGTGGAAGGGATGATCATTAATTTTCCTGCCAGCTCTCAGAGCCCAAGACTCTGATTTTTATAGGCTAAATAATATATGTGTTTAGGAGATATTGCTACATAATTGAGATAATTGTGGATTTATTCCTGTTTAATAAATCAGGGTTTAGGTAGTATTTCCTCTATACATTTTTTTCCAGCTTTTCCTATTTTTCTTGTTCTTCACAATTAATCAGCCAAAAGATGGAGGTTAGTGTCGGATTTGTGATATTGCCCATCTCACCACTCTAATTTTGTATACACTTGTTCAGTGATGGCAAAGATAGTATTTTATATGAATTTAGTATTTAGGCCAGTATTTGTACATAAATACTAAATAGATAATATAACAAGATATTTAAACCTAACACAAAATTTTATATGTAACTTAAAATGTGTTTATGCATAAACAATTTTTTTGCCATCTCTCTGTTTCTTTAAGCCTGTCAGGTTAGTCACATGTGATTGGCTGGTTGGCTCATAACAAAGGTGCAAGTAAAATTTTTTTAGCTTCTAAAAGGGAACATCACATAAGCTACTGGAGATCTGGAAGAAAGTATGAGAATTTCTCTCTCTGTTTTTGTTTTCCTTTTTGACACTTTTATTTTTCCATACATTTTATAAAATACACCACCTTTTTATAGAGCTTGACAGATTTGCTATTTGAAAATAAATACTGAGGATATATATAAATTGCATGTACTATAGGTGGACATGTTCAAGACAGTGGGGGATTTACTCTCTAAAACTGTGTTATCCTGTGGAGACGTAAGCCACATACATAATTTACATTTCCTGGTAGCTAAATAAACAGAAAATAAGTAAAATTATATATCCAACCTATCTCAAATATCATTGAATAGGTGAACAATATACATTGATTAATGCTACATTTTGTATTCATGTATTTATTTATTCATTCACTAATCTTGGAAATCTGGTGTGTATTTTACACTTACAACATATCTCTGGACCAGCTGCACTCCAAGAGCTCAGTAGTTACATGCAGGTAGGCAGTTCAGTTCTCAAAGCCACGCAAAGAAGCTCTTCCTCCAGTTGGTTTGGTCTTGGCTCTCCTTCTTGTTATAGTTTTCTCCCTTCCCCTGGAATTTCACATTATAGCCCCGTTCTCATATCAGTCTCTGACCCTTTGCGATTTGGTCTATGCACAACAAATTCAGCCTCCTGGTCTCAGTGCTCCTGCCTTGCCCCATCTCTGCCACCGACTTGGGTACTGAAGACTGTCCACCACTTCCTCCAGGAAGCACCATCTCTCTGGGCTCCTGCCTACAGGAAGTTCAGACTTTGCTTCCAAACGTTTAACCATGTCTAATCACTGATATTCTTCATCAATCATCACATTCCTGCTGTCTCTTAATAGTTTTCCCAACTCAGCGGCTCTCAAATCATGCTTCTCTGAGTTGGATTACGGTTTTCCATTACCCAACTCCGGTAATGGTTGTTGCTTTCTAATTTATAGAACATTTAAACAAATTTTAAAAAATTAATAGAAGGAATGCCCCAATGTCACTTTTAAATTTTACTCCATAGCATATTTCTAAGAAAATTTTTTTCTGCTAATATTTCTCTTCAATCAGCACTAGCAGACAGTGAAATAAATTTAATACTGAGTCGATAATGTTAATGACAAACACTGTCAGGTATTTTTTAGAAACATTAGTTGTAATTTCTTTACAGTGGTGTATTTTGACATTTGCCGATCCATTAGTCCATTAGAATGTAAATCTCAGACTAGAGGAACTTTTTATGCTTTTTAAACTGCAATGTTGCTACTTCCAGAATGTCTAACACACATTTGGCTTGCAGTAAATATTTATTAATAAAATGAATTTTAAAGTCATCTTTTCTAGTCATAAATTTGTTCTTGCAGGTAGAAAGCTTCATGGTGCTGTTCCACAAACAGTCCTATTATTATCAGGTGTTTCATGACCAAACTAGTTCTAGCATCACTTGTGAAAAGCACCTCGACATTTTAAAGACAGCTCTAGGAGTGCCTCATCACTTGAGGAAAGTTGGTTGTGTGTGCCTTGATGACAACAGGGCTCCAGTATTTAATCTTTCTCCGCTTCTTTTGAGTAAGAGAGCTACCTTTACCCAGAGTCAGCATTCTTCCATGACCCTGTCTTGTCCACGTGGCTTCACAGCTCTTAAGAACAAAAGCAGAAAGAGAAAGGAAAGATGGTGTCAATCTCCTTATCTAAGTGAAAAAAATCAACGTTTTTTAAATTTAATCTATTTCCCATCACCTTGGCAACAATTATTTTTGTTGCTTTATGTTCCCCAAGATAAAGAAACCATCCACCTTCATAGCTCTTTCCATCTTTTCACTAGTGAGATATGCATGTTACATTTTCCTCCCTTACAGGTACATCTTCATCTATTTTCTCTGTAGAAAAGTTAGAATGTAAAACAAAGCATAATGTATATTCATACAGAAATACCAAGTGGTTTCACATATACTTTTTGAAAACTGTAATTTTATGTATTGTTACTCCATTTTGTATACTGGATCTCATTGTATATTAATGTGTTCAATGAATTCTAATTTAGGTAATCATATTCAATAAACTAAGTTGCATAACTCTGGTGAAACACCTTTTGCTCCATGCCATCTCTTTGTCTTTTATTCTCTTTCTGTTCTACTTGTATTAACTTCATAAGCCTAATATAAAATCACTTCTTTATGTGCTTCATAGTTGAGAATGTTGTTGTGGTAAAAGGAACATATTGTTTGGATTAGGAGGGAAGGAAAAACAAATTACATTAGAAACCTGAAAGAAAATAAATGCGTTCTTGGACTTCACTTGCACACTTGAGTATCCTCTTGAGATAACTGTAGTCGTTTATTTGTGGTCAGTGCTTGAGGTCAATGGACCAGGTGGGGTTTGAGGATAGAGTGAATGAGGGTGGGGGGTTTATGAGACATTCTAGCTAGAGAAATCCAAAGGCAGAATGCTTTACAAACAATTTTTTTCTGGAGAAAGGGGGTATTAATTGGGGAAATAATGAAGTAGATACTTGGTGAATTAGAGGGCTCATTTTAAAAAAGTAAAATAAATATATTATCCAGGAAAAATTTTTCTACCTCTTTCCTATGATTTATTTCATTCTATCATCCCAGCAATTTGCCCCACAATGTCTAGAAAGGCAAGTAGACACAATCCATTAGCAGAATGCCAGCAAACTTACCACACATATACAAAGTCAAGAGAGCAAACCAAGGTTTAATTTCTCAGTACCTTTTGGCTCCAGTGAAGTTTAATTTCTCAGTACCTTTTGGCTCCAGTGAAGTTTAATTTCTCAGTACCTTTTGGCTCCAGTGAAGTCAGTCTCAAATGTAACTTCTCCTTCTATCTTCCTCACCTATTCTGACAGCCTTGCCCAGGCCTCCTGCTACTCAGCCCTGCCACTATCCTATTCTGTTTGGCACTGTGTGATTAAGATGGTTGAGGCATCACTCCTTCCCCTTAGCATTTTCCACTGGGGATGCTAGGAGGTTTGTTTTTATGAGCACACAATTCTCCATGGAAGAAGTGCTAGGTATTTTAGATTGGCCAATATAGATTTTTCCATGAGACAAACTTTCTACTTGCCAATAAGCGTCATCTCTCATCGCTGAAGTTCAAATGGTTATTATGTTAAAACACTCCCTTCTCCAGTGTGGGAGGGGGAGCAACTGGAGTTAATGAGACAGAAAACTCTGGGTTACTGTTCATTCAATTGTTTAACACTTAGTGAGACTTACCTGTCACCATTCTATATACTGGAATATTAAAATTAATATAATGTTGTCCTTTTTCTCAAGATTTCTTTTTTTATGGGGACAGAAGACATGTAAGTAGATGAGTCATATTGCAATGATCAGAGAAACAGAGTCTAAGTGAAAGACTATAGGAGCTAAATTATTAAATATTTCAGCAGCTGAATGTTTCAGGTAGCAAATTACGTGGAGAATCAGGGAACAATAGAGGAATCATTCTTTTACCTATACTGTCCACGTGGTTCCTACAAAATTAAATGTGATGATGAATCAATGTATGCCCACCCCACTGTGTTTAAAACATGTCTTCAGAGAATATTTCTACAAATATGGGGGTGGGTTTATTAAAATTATGGAAACCTGTTTAATTATTGACCACTACTTTGAGAATCAGGATGAATTTAAATAAGGAAGAATGGGTCAAACACTAAACTTGATTTTATAAAGCCCTGGAATGAAATTCTTGGTCTATAGCTATCTTTTCTGACAGCTTAAAAAAAAAAGTTTTACGGGGTATTTGACATGTCTGCAGTTTAAGGAAGCTGAAAGAGTAAATGTTTTAAATTATGACTAGTGGCTTTATAGAAAGAAGTGGAACTTTTTGAATAGCAGAGGAGTGGAAAAAAACAGAATAAAATAGTTTAAATTGTTTTAATTTTTTTTCTTCCTTTTTATAATAAAAATTACTTTGAAAAAATAATTTTTATTAATTATTCCATCCTTATTGTTGCTAGTAAGATAATTTTATTTAAAATGAATAAAAGACTATGAAATATCAAATCAAATGAAGAATTGCACCCACTGAACTGATGTCACTTAGCATTCCTGAACACATAGCATGTCTGGACTTTTTTTTTTATCTTTCTTATAGAGATAAGGGTTTTATTATGTTGCCCAAGCTTTGGTTTGAAACTCGTAGCCTTAAGCACTCTTCTTGCCTAGGGCTTCAGAAATGCTGGGATTAGAGACATAAGCCAGTTTACAATTTTAAAATTTTTAAAATTTGAAATTTTATAATTTAAAAAATTACCGTTATCCCTTCAAAGTAATGAAACCAACATTACTCTGATGGCATCATGAAAAGGGTGATATTGGGTCCTGGATATACTACATTGTTTCTATGTCATCATGTGTAAGGTATTCTTGATCTTCAGTTACATAATCTATTAGATGGTCTTTATAATACCTTTTTGATAGGTGTATTAGTCCATTTTCACATTGCTGATAAAGACATACCCAAGACTGGGCAATTTACAAAAGAAAGAGGTTTATTGGGCTCCAAGTTCCACATGGGTGGGGAGGCCTCACAATCATGGCAGAAGGTGAAAGGCACTTTTTACATGGTGGCAGCAAGAGAGAAGAGAGCTTTTGCAGAGAAACTCCCCTTTTTAAAACTATCAGATCTCGTGAGATTTATCACTATCATGAGAGCAGCATGTGAAAGACCTGGCCACATGATTCAGTTATCTCCCACTGGGTCTTTCCCACAATACGTGGAAATTATGGGCGCTACAAGATGAGATTTGGGTGGGGACACAGAGCCAAATCATATCAATAAGTTTGTTGTGAGAATTAAATGTAATGACCTATGAACAGTGCCTGATATACCAACCTAAGCACTGGCCTGGACTACAAAAATTTGGCCCCAATTTCTTCTTTCTCTGGCTTCAAAGTTTTGAACTAGGTATCCAATTAAATGATGAGTATGAAAGATGAACTAGCTCTGTGTTCTTCAAATACTTTGATTGCATATATCCTTTAAGGGGTATTCAGAAAATTTGAGCAAGTTAAAGAGAAAGAAGAACTGGTGAGCACCTTTCAGAGTAGTTTTTTTTTTCTATACTACTGTAGATGAAGATAAAGGATAAGGGTAAAGTAGACAGACAAGAACACAGACTTGTGAAATATGATAGAACCATTACAATGTAATCATTACACTTAATGATTGTGTATGGGAATGCTAGTAAGGGTAGCATTAACATTGGCTTCCCAGGATGAAAGCTGAGTAAATTCTGGGTTTGGAGGGTAAGCGGCATTTTTGCCAATTTTCAGATACAGAGAAATATCAGAGAGTTTTGGCACTGTAAATTGGGAATGACAAGAATGCCCTTACAAACCTCCTCTGGTCATTTACATATTCTACAAGAAAACGCCATAATGATGTTGTTCTGTTTTCAGCATCTTATAAAATAGAATTCATCTAATCTTAAACAATTCTGAATGATTGTGGTTTTGATTTGCATTTCCCTGATAATTAGCGATGCTGAGCTTTTTTCATATGTTTGCTGACCATTTGTACATCTTTTTAAAATAATTGTCTGTTCATTCCCTTAGCCTGTTTTTTGATGGGATTGTTTGATTTTTTTCTTGCTAATTGGTTTGAGTTCCTTGTAGATTCTGGATATTAGTCCTTTGTCAGATGTGTAGATCATGAAGATTTACTCCCACTCTGTGGATTGTCTGTTTACTCTGCTGATTGTTTCTTTTGTTGTTCAGAAACTTTTTAGTTTAATTAAGTCCCACCTATTCATTATTGTTTTTGTTACATTTGCTTTTGGGTTCTTAGTCATTAAGTCTTTGCCTAAGCCAATGTCTAGAAGGGTTTTTCTGATGTTATCTTCTGGAATTTTTTATGGCATCAGGTCTTAGATTTAAGTTCTTAATCTATCTTGAGTTTACTTTTGTATAGGGTGAGAGATGAGGATTCAGTTTCATTTATTCTTGCAATAATGGCCATAATTAAAAAAAACAGATGTTGGTGGCGATGTGGTGAAAACGGAGCACTCTTATACTGCTGGTGGGAATGTAAACTAGTACAACCACTACGGAAAACAGTGTGGAGATTCCTTAAAGAACTAAAAGTAGAACTACCATTAGATCCAACAATCCCACTACTGGGTATCTATCCAGAGAAAAAGAAGTCATTATACAAAAAAAGATATTTGCACATGCATGTTTTTAGCAGCACAACTCACAATTGCAAAAATACAGAACCAGCCCAAATGCCCATCAATCAGTAAGTAGATAAATAAATTGTGTTATGTATGTATGTGTGTATATACACACACACACACACACATACATATCATGGAATACTATTCAGCCATAAAAAGGACCAAAATAATGGCATTCACAGATACCTGGATGGAATTGGAGACCATTATTCTAAGTGAAGTAACTCAGGAATGGAAGATGAAACATCACATATTCTCACTCATAAGTGGGAGCTAAGCTATGAGGATTCAAAGGCATAAGAATGATCGAATGAGCTTTGGGGACTTGGAGAAAATGGTGGGGGGTGAGGGATAAAAGACTACAAATTTGGTACAACCCCTAAACTGCTTAGGGGTCGGGTGCACCAAAATCTCAAAAGTCACCACTAAAGAACATACTCATGTAACCAGACACCACCTGTTCCCCCAAAACCTATGGAAATGAAAAAATTAAATAAATAAAAATAAATAAATAAAATTCTGATTAAAAAATACTTCTCTTATAACAGGGAGATCCCTCAGTACACAGGTAGGTTGTACTGCATCCATGGGCAGACATGTGTTACCCCTGCAGAGTTATGTTGTACTTCTGAAGATGTGTGGGTCAACAAAAGAACTATGCTTGGCTGTTTCATTTTGGTGAGACCTTGTAAAGGCCTGGCCTTTACAAGGCCTAGGAAGAGAAGAGGTAAAGTGACCACATTGCTCTCCATGTTCACTCAGAGCTGGAGAAACCTAAGGGCTTGAGAGGGTAATGATGCTACTAGCGGTAAGCAGAGCAGGGTGAGAGTATCAATGCCCAGGGGAAGGAAACTTGAGGCTAGAACACTGGATGACATGGTTGAGAATGAGAAGAGTTATATGGAGACTTTGCAGCTGCAAAACATGGGTGGATCCCAACAGACTAAGCCCACTTCAAATGTAGCCCCAGCTTCAATTCCCAGCACACTCTTCTCTGGGATCAACCATCATCTGGTAGAGGCAATATATAAAGCCTACTGTCCATGTTTTCTCAGCATTATATTCATAACAGTAAAGATATGGAAGCAACCTAAGTGTCTGTTGACAGATGAATGGATAAAGAGTACGTTGTACATATACACAATGGAATATGTACAACAATAGAATATATACAGGTTAGTATATATATATATATTTTTTTTTTTTTTTTTTTGAGACGGAGTCTCGCTCTGTCGCCCAGGCTGGAGTGCAGTGGCACAATCTCGGCTCACTGCAAGCTCCGCCTCCCGGGTTCACGCCATTCTCCTGCCTCAGCCTCCCGAGTAGCTGGGACTACAGGCGCCCGCCACTGCGCCCGGCTAATTTTTTTCTATTTTTTAGTAGAGACGGGGTTTCACCATGGTCTCGATCTCCTGACCTTGTGATCCGCCCGCCTCGGCCTCCCAAAGTGCTGGGATTACAGGCGTGAGCCACCGCGCCCGGCCAGGTTAGTATATATTTAACCTGAATATACACTATTCAGGTTAAAAACAAAGGACGTTTGTGACAACATGGGTGAACCTGGAGGACGTTATGTTAAGTGTAGGCCAGTCTCAGAAAGACAGATATTACATGATCTCACTCATACATGGGAGCTAAGAAAATGAACTCGCATAAGCAGGGAGTAGGATAGTGGTTACCATGGACTGGGAGAGGGGTGAACCATTAGGGAGGTATTGGTAAAAGGACGCAAAATTTCAATTAGACAGGAGGGATAAGTTCAAGAGATCTGTTGTGTGACATAGTGACTATAGTTAATAGCAATAGATCATATATTTGAAAATTGCTTAGAAATTAGATTTTTTAAGTGCTCTCACTATAAAACTAAAACTAAAATGAAACTAAACTAAACTAAAACTAAGCTAAACTAAACTAAAAATGAAAAATATGTAATGCATATATTAATTCACTTGATAGTCATAATGTGTACAAATTTCAAAACATCGTGTTGTATACCATAAATATATACAAGTTTCTTTTGTTAATTCAAATGAATAAATAAATAAGTTAGAAAAGAAAATAACCAGATCTACTGCCATGGGTTCACTTGCTCAAGATTAGATAATTTTTATTTTGGGGGAATTGCAGAGGAATTTTGGGCCCCATTTTCCTCATGCCTGAGTGTTTGCTTTTTGGGCTTCCACTAATTGCTCCCTTCATTCTTTTCTCCCATGGTTTATAGACTTGATTTTGAAATTGAGCTAGAATAAGTTTTTTGCAAAACTAAGAGTTTCAGTTTTCAAGATACTCCATAAATGATCTAGCACTGTGGTCTTTACAGTTTTTACATTAACACCCTCTAAAGAAAATGTGAAAACATAAATATCCCTCTATTCCTCTGATCAGTAAATACTATCATCGCCAGTGGTATATATGTTGGTGTCTTGAAATATCAATGTTTTAAAATAAGGCTGTTATATGTCTTTTAAATGTATACAGTAGAATATCAGTACCATACTAATCAGGTACCAACAATTATTAACTTAAGAATGAAAAAGTCTTCAAAAGTCAAAAATGTTATATGGCTTTATTTTCTCTTAACCTTATATTCTCCTTATTTTATCACAATTTAATCCTAATGTAATTTATTTTATCACCTTCTTATGCATCTCTGCAGTAAAAATATACCTATATATTTAAATGTAGATGTTTATGTTTCTTGTGATCATAAGGCCTTAAGTATTATTTTTGCTTTTTGATTAAAGTTGTCTTCATAATTGCTAATAATATACACTGATTAAACAACATCATATTATAAATTTGGATAAATAACTATCAAACATAAAAAATAAACTTTTAAATTTGATGCATGTTTTAATGATATGAATTTTTTTCAATTAATTTATGTCCTCACAAATAAACAATACTAAATGCTAAAACAAGATAGGGCTTGGTGCAAATTAACAAGAAAAAGAAAATAAAGTTTAGACTACATTAACTCTAAGCCTTGAAAAGGTGAATTAATAATTGTTGTTGATGCATTATTTACAGTAAAATGAACTATATAGTCTCGCTAATTATTCCAGATTTAATTAGTTCATGCCAGAAATAAATAAATGAGCAGATAAAAGTTTAGATAATTACAGAGTGTCAGATACTTTATACCAAGCAAATATGAATATAAATTTAGAAAATATGATGATCTTTTGGGAAAAGTTAATAAAAGTATTTCTTCTACATATTTGAATAAATAATATAAAACACTCACTTATTTATTTTTCTAATTAATTAATTATTTTAAAGACAGAGTCCTCCTCTGTTGCCCAGGCTGGAATGCAGTGGCACAATCACAGCTCACTGCAGCCTCAAACTCCTGTGCTCAGGCAATCCTCCTAACTCAAACTCCTGAGTACCTGGGACCACAGGCATGAGCCATCACACTCAAATAATTATTTTATATTTTATAGAGACAGGATCGTGCTCTGTTGCCCAGGTTGGTCTCACACTCCTGGCCTCCTGAAGTGTTGGGATTACAGGTTGGACCTACTGTGTCCAGCCTCACTTATTTCTAATGTATGCTTTTATTACTCAATGGCTTTAGTTGATTCAAAGAAAGTGAACACTGTACTTTTAATCACCTCTTCGCTGAAATCATGCAGGATTTTCAACTGAGATACAAACCAAAACAAAAAAAAATGAAAGAATGCACAAATATACAAATGATGAAATTGCAGTGAAAACACATTCTGGCAGATTGGTAATGTTCAGCATCATTGTTACAATTCTTGACTATGTTATGTCTAGACACCCAAATAGTCTACACATATAAATTGATAAGGACACAGTCTTGGCATCAATTTGTTGTCTGAAAGAAGCAAAGCACTGTCACCTTTAATTGTTCTTGATGACATTGTCTTTGCTTTGCTCATATGAGACTCTCTCTTTGCAACAATGAATTCTTTGACAACTGTTAAAGGATGGAAGACCTCTTATTTTAACTTACGGTTTCTTCATCAAAAGAGATCCAGGTGACTTTAATATTTCAAATGATCCAATATCTTGGTATGCTGCTCTTCTCTTTTGTTTTTGTATTTTTACACTCTAGATTTACAACAGTTTTGATTAAGGTTTTGCTTTTTTTTTTTTTTTTTGAGTACAATGGCAAGATCTTGGTTCACTGCAACCTCCACCTTCAGGGTTCAAGTGATTCTTTTGCCTCAGCCTCCCAAGTAGCTGGAATTACAGGCACCCGCCACCACACCCGACTAATTCTGTATTTTTAGTAGAGACAGGTTTTCACCATGTTGCCCAGGCTGGTCTTGAACTCCTGACCTCAGGTGATCCACCCACCTTTGCTTCCCAAAATTCTGGGATTAAGGCATAAGCCAC
The DNA here is from genome assembly GCF_047675955.1 of Chlorocebus sabaeus. Taxonomy (NCBI): domain Eukaryota; kingdom Metazoa; phylum Chordata; class Mammalia; order Primates; family Cercopithecidae; genus Chlorocebus; species Chlorocebus sabaeus. Next base: position 5,844,676 of record NC_132913.1, on the reverse strand, counting down.
CATGCCTGGCCAATTTTGCTTTTTTTTTTTTTTGCAATATTTATATGCTTAAATTATTTTCTTGTCTTGTTTCACACCTAGGACTTTCTGTAAACTGTTAAATAAGAGTAGTGATAGTATAAATCCATGTAATTTCATTTATTAACAATAGTTCAAATTAATTTGAAGTTTGCTATACATTTTTTCCTTTTGGGAAAGTAGTTGTTAAATAAAAGTAATTTTTATTACTATTTTGGTAAACATTTATTTTTAAGATACACTGGTATTATGTTTTATGAAATCACTTTTTCTGTATAATTTGAGATGCTATATGATTTGTTTCCATTATTTCATTAATATAATGAATTATGTTGATCTGTTTTCAAATGTTTAGCCAATATTTTACTTCTGTGATAAACTCAATTTCAGCATTGTATGTTATTATTTAAATTATCACTGAATTAGGGTTTCTACTATTATACTTAGGGCTGCTTATGAGAAAGAATGGCTTATAATTTTATTTTTCTGTAAATGTTTTGTTAGGTTTGTAACTGTTATTATTCAGTCTTCATAAAATGAGTTGAGAATTTCCTATTTTTATTGTGGTCTCTGAAATATTTCATGTAAGATTAAGTTTTTCTCATGTATTTGGAAGATACGGAAAAAATTAATTATTTAGAAGCTATTTATACCTGGAGCTTTTTGCTCTGTTTTTAATAAGCATAAAGTTCTCACAATATCCTTTTGTTGTTTATAGGATCTATAATGATACCCTATTTTTCTTTTCTGATATTAGTAATTTATTTTCTTTTTAATACTTGATCACATTTAGAAGGGCTTATCTGTTGTTTTACTCCTTCCGAAGAACTGATTTTCAGTTTGTTGATATTCTGTACAATATTGTATATATGTGCATATGTCCTATTTAATTCATTCTACTGTTGTCCTTAACTTTGCATCGGTCTAGTTTATTTGAGGTTTAATTTAACTAAATCATCAGAATGGTAATTTAGTTAGTTGGTTTTTGGTTTTTTTTTTTTTTTAGATTACGCTTTTTTGTCTTTATTTCTTAATTTTTTATAGATATATAATAGTACATATTTATGGGATACATGTGACATTCTGTTAAAATCATACAATGCATATTTACCAAATATGGGTAATTGAGATCATCATCACCTCAAATTTAGGGCTGTAAATTTCCCTTGAAGAATGCCTTGCCAGGCGCAGTGGCTCATGCCTGTAATCCCAGTACTTTGGGAGGCCGAGGAGGGTGGCTCACAAGGTCAGGCATTCAAGACCAGCCTGGCAACGTAGGGAAACACTGTCTCTACTAAAAAGACAAAAAATCAGCCAGACATGGTGGCAGGCGTCTGTAATCCCAGCTACTCAGGAGGCTGAGGCGGGATAATCGCTTGAACCTCGAAGGTGGAGGTTGCAGTGAGCCAAAATCACGCCACTGCACTCTAGCCAGACAATAGTGCGAGATTCCATCTCAAAGGAAAAAAAAAAAAAAGAATGCCCTTAGCTGCTGCTCACACGTTCTGATATTTTGTCTTTCCACTATTACTCATTGCAAATATAATTTAGTTTCCATTGTGATTCCTTTGTTGTCCAATAAGATATTTAGAAATCCATAAAATAATTTCCAAACATGGGGGTATAGGGAGTCCTAGTTATGATTTCATAATTTATTTCCAATTTATTTCAACAGTATCATACTTTGTATGATTTAATGCATTTTAAATATATGGCTTACTCAGTATTCCAGCATAAAATTAATGTTACTAAATATTCCATGCATGCTAACAATTGCATTATTATTAATCATATTGCTAAAATAATCTACTGTTTTGCCTAATTTTCTCTCTCTGACTGAGCAGTATACATTAGTAATTCCAAGTCATGATTCTGTATCAGAACCATATGTAGAGGTGATAAAAAGATCCAGTGTATCTGCGGGGATGTAAGGAACTTGTATTTTTAAAAACTGACAAAATAATTTAATGCCATCAGGTAGAAATGACTGTATGCTATTTGATATGGTTTGGCTGTATCCCCACCGAAATCTCATCTTGTATTCCCACATGTTACGGGAGGGAAACAGTGGGAAGTAATTGAATCATGAAGGTGGTTCTTTCCTGTCCTATTTTTGTGATAGTAAATAAGTTTCATGAGATCTGATGGCTTTATGGGGTGGAGTTTCCCTGTACAAGCTTTCTTTTTGCCTTGCTCCTCCTTGCCTTCTGCCATGATTGTGAGGCTTCCGCAGTCACGTGGAACTGAGTTATCCACGAAACCTCTTTCTTGTGTAAATTGCCCAGTCTCATGTATGTTCTTATCAGCTTTATGAAAACAGATTAATACAGTAAATTGGTATCAGCAGAGTGGGACATTGCTGAAAGGATACCTGAAAATGTGAAAGCAACTTTGGAACTGGATAACAGGCAGAGGTTGGAAGAGTTTGGAGAGCTCAGAAGAAGACAGAAAAATGTGGGAAAGTTTGGAACTTCCTAGAGAATTGTTGAATGGTTTTGACAAGAAATGCTGATCGTGATCTGAACAATAAGGTCCAGGCTGAGGTGGTCTCAGAAGAAGATGAGGAACTTGTTGGGAAGTGGAGCAAAGGTGACTCTTGTTATGCTTTAGCAACGAGACTGCTGGCATTTTGTCCCTGCCCTACAGATTTGTGGAACTTTGAACTTGTGAGAGATGATTTAGGGTATCTAGTGGAAGACCATTTAAGAGGTGCCTTGTGTGCTGTGAAAGGCATTCAATTTTAGAAGAAAAAAAGATCATAAAAGTTAGGAAAATTTGCAGCCTTACAATGCAATAGAAAAGAAAATCCCATTTTCTGTGGATAAATTCAAGCTGGCTGCAGAAATTTGCATAAGTAACAAAGAGCTGAATGTTAATTCCCAAGACGATGGGGAAAATGTCTCCATGACATGTCAGAGGGCTTCATGGCAGCCCATCCCATCACAAGCCCAGAGGCCTATAAAAAAAAAATGGTTTCATAGGCCAGGCCCAGGGTCCCCATGCTGAGTACAGCCTAGGTGCTTGGTCCCCTGGCTCCCAGTCACTCAAGGTGTGGATGTAAGGGGCCAACACAGAGCTCAAGTCATGGCTTTGGAGGGTGCAAGCCTCAAGCCTTGGTAGCTTCCACATGGTGTTGAGCCTGCAAGTGCACAGAAGTCAAGAAGTGGGGTTTGGGCCTACGTTTGATTGGTGTACCTGAAAGTGTCAGGGATCATGGAACCAAGTTGGAAATGCACTCCAGGATATTATCCAGGAGTACTTCCCCATCATAGCAAGACAGGCCAACATTCAAATTCAAGAAATACAAAGAACACTACAAAGATACTCCTCGAGAAGAGAAACGCCAAGACACGTAACTGTCAGATTCGCCAATGTTGAAATGAAGGAAAAAATGGTAATGGCAGTCAGAAAAAAATGTCAGGTTACCCACAAAGGAAAGTCCATTAGACTAACAGCAGATCTTTCTACAAAACTCTACAAGCCAGAAGAGAGTGAAGGTCAATAATCAACATTCTAAAAGAAAAGAATTTTCAACCCAGAATTTCATATCCAGCCAAACTAAGCCTCATAAGTGAAAGAGAAATAAAATCCTTTACAGACAAGCAAATGCTGAGGGATTTTGTCACCACTAGGCCTACCTTACAAGAGCTCCCAAAGGAAGCACTAAATATGGAAAGGAAAAACCTGTACCAGTCACTGCAAAAACATGCCAAAATGTAAAGACCATCAATACTATGAAGGAACTGCATCAACTAATGTGCAAAATAACCAGCTAGCATCATAATGATAGGATTGAATTCACACATAACAATATTAGCCTTAAATGTAAATGGGCTAAATGTCCCAATTAAAAGATGGAGACTGGCAAATTGGATAAAGAGTCAAGACCCATCAGTGTGCTGTATTCAGGAGACCCATCTCACGTGCAAAGATACACATAGGTTCAAAATAAAGGGATGGAGGAATTTTTATCAAGCAAATGGAAAGAAAAAAAAAAAAAACCCAGCAGCGTTTGCAATCCTCGTCTCTGATAAAACAGAAAAAAAGACAAAGAAGGCCATTACATAAAGGTAAAGAAATCAATGCAAGAAGCAGCGCTAACTATCCTAAATATATGCACCAATACTGGAGGACCCAGATTCAGAGGCTTAGACTCCCACACAATAATAGTGAGAGACCTTAACATCCCACTGTCAATATTACACAGATCAATGAGACAGAATATTAACAAGGATATTCAGTACTTGGACTCAGCTCTGGACCAAATGGACCTAATGGACATCTACAGAACTTTCCAACCCAAATTATCATTCTTCTCGGCACCACAGGGCACTTATTCTAATATTAACCATATAATCGAAGTAAAACACTCCTTAGCAAATGCAAAAGAATAGAAATCATAACAAACAGTCTCTCAGACCACAGTGCAATCAAATTAGAACTCAATATTAAGAAACTCACTCAAAACCACACAACTATAGGGAAACTGAACAATCTGCTCCTGAATCACTACTGGATAAATAATGAAATTAAGACAGAAATAAATGAGTTCTTTGAAACCAATGAGAAACAATACATGATGTACCAGATTCTCTGGGACACAACTAAAGCAGTGTTTAGAAGGAAATTTATAGAACTAAATGATCACATGAAAAAGCAGGAAAGATCTAAAATCAACATCCTAACATCACAATTAAAAGGACTAGAGAACCAAGAGCAAACAAGTTCAAAAGCTAGCAGAAGACAGGAACTAACTAAGATCAGAGCAGAACTGAAGGAGATAGAGACATGAAAAATCTCTTCAAAAAATCAATGAATTCACCAGCTGGCTTATTGAAAAAATTAACAAAATAGATAGACACTAGCCAGACTAATAAAGAAGAAAAGAGACAATAATCAAATAGACAGAATAAAAAATGATAAAGTGGATATCACCACTGATCCCACAAAAATACAAACTAACATCAGAGAATACTATAAACACCTCTATGCAAATAAACTAGAAAATCTAGAAGAAATGGGTAAATTCCTGGAAGCATAAACCCTCTCAAGACTAAACCAGGAAGAAGTCGAATCCCTGAATAGACTAATAACAAGTTCTGAAATTGAAAGAGTAATGAATAGCCTACCAACCAAAAAAAGCCTAGGAACAGACAGATTCACAGCCAAATTCTATCAGAGGTTCAAAGAGGAGCTGGTATCATTCCTTCTGAAACTATTCCAAGCAATAGAACAAGAGGGACTTCTCCCTAACTCATTTTATGAGGCCAGCATCATCCTTACACCAAAACCTGGCAGAGATACAACAAAAAAAGAAAATTTCAGGCCAACATCCCTGATGAACATGGATGTGAAAATTCTCAATAAAATGCTGGCAAATTGAATTCAGCAGCACATCAAAAAGCTTACCCACCACAATTAAGTTGGCTTCATCCCTGGGATGCAAGGATGGTTCAACATATGCAAATCAATAAATGTAATCCATCACATAAACAGAACCAATGACAAAAACCACATGATTATCTTAATAGATGTGGAAAAGGCCTTTGAAAAAATTAAACACCCCATTTGTGTTAAAACACTCAATAAACTAGGTATTGATGGAATGTATCTCAAAATAATAAGAGCTATTTATGACAAACCCACAGTCAATATCATACTGAATGGGCAAAAGTTGGAAGCATTCCCTTTGAAAAATGGCACAAGATAATGATGCCCTCTCTCACCACTCCTATTCAACACAGTATTGGAAGTTCTGGCCCGGGCAATCAGGAAATAGAAAGAAATAAAGGATATTCAAATAGGAAGAGAGAAAGTCAAAATGTCTCTGTTTGGAAATGACATGATTGCATATTCAGAAAACCCCATCATCTCAGCCCAAAAACTCCTTAAACTGATAAGCAACTTCAGCAAAGTCTCAGGATACAAAATCAATGGGCAAAAATCACAAGCTGCATCCATGTCCCTACAAAGGACACAAACTCATCCTTTTTTATGGCTGCATAGCATTCCATGGTGTATATGTGCCACATTTTCTTAATCCAGTCTGTCACTGATGGACATTTGGGTTGATTCCAAGTCTTTGCTATTGCGAATAGTGTCGCAATAAACATACGTGTGCATGTGTCTTTATAGCAGCATGATTTATAATTCTTTGGGTAATAAATGAGTGTAACTAGAATGTTTGTAACACAAAGAAAGGATAAATGTCTAAGGTGATGGATACTCCATTTACTCTGATGTAATCATCACACATTATATGCCTATATCAAAGTATTTCATGTACCTTGTAAACATATATATCTACTATATTCCCATCAAAATAAAAATAAACATTTTATTAAAAAATCACAAGCATTAATAAACAACAAATAATAGACAAACAGAGAGCCAAATCATGAGTGAATGCCCATTCACAATTGCTACAAAGAGAATAAAATACATAGGAATACAACTTACAAATGATGTGAAGGACCTCTTCAAGGAGAACTACAAACCACTGCTCAAGGAAACAAGAGAGGACACAAACAAATGGAAAAACATTCAATGCTCATGGATAGGAAGAATCAATATTGTGAAAATGGCCATACTGCTCAGAGTAATTTATAGATTCAGAGCTATCCTCATCAAGTTACCACTGACTTCCTTCACAGAATTAGAAAAAACTACTATAAAGTTCATATAGAACCAAAAAAGAGCCCATATAGCCTATAAAATCCTAAGTCAAAAGAACAAAGCTGGAGGCATCACTCTACCTGACTTCAAACTATACTACTAGTCTACAGTAACCAAAACAGAATGGTACCAAAACAGATATATAGACCGATGGAACAGAACAGAGGCCTCAGAAACATCTTTCTTTTGTAAATTGCCCAGTCTCAGGTATGTCTTTATCAGCAGCGTGAAAATGAACTACTACACTATTCAGTCAGTCTACATGAGGAGATTTGGTGCATCTAGGCCATTAAATACTATCTTTATCTGTCTGATACGTTTTTATCTTAAGATGATGCTTCTCTTCCTGATTTAAAATGTTCGAATTTCAGGAGTTTTTTCATTGGCTTCACATAGTTGTTCTGATGCTTCCTCAGTTTATATGTTCCAAACAAAACCCAAAATGATTTTATTTTTTGAAAAACCACTGTTGATTTTAGGGTAAGAATTCCTTTAAGTCACCTTATTTTATGAGTTCCATATAAATCTCATATGAGTTCCCTTCTGTGATTAATCCATGCTTTTTTTCCCTACCCCTGTCAATCATTCACCCTCCCTGCAGAGCTTTGTACTCTATGATGCCGATCTGTACAAAGGCGCAATCCAACCTAAAACGAGGAGGGAAGAGACAGGGTAAGGAGACGTATTTATGTGATTCCCGTTCGTTTGCTTGTCCTCGCACTGGCTATGTTTCCTCAGGTACAGCTCTGGCAGCCTTTCTTCTCTGTCTCTGGATCTAATGTACTATGGCAATACTGATTACTCCATTTTCACCTTTAGGTCAAGGAATGGTAAAAGCTCCCGATTACAGGTAATCCCTGGAATCCCCAGCATCCCTTGTTGCTTCCTGACTCACACTCTTCACACATCTAACTGGTCATTGAATTCTTTCGAGTTGAGTACTTTTAAGGGCTCGCTGGATATGCCACTCAAAATAAGACAGATACAACTGCTGTGGCTTCCCATAGCATTTGGAAAAAAATATAAGCCTTGACCTTGCTCCTGAAGACTCTAGATGCCTGCCTCTGTCTATCTTTTCCACCTTTTCCTACCATACTCACCTCCTCATCATCTACAGGCTACTTTCTGTTTCTTTAACCTGCAAAGTTTAATAGCTCCTCACTACTTTTTTTTCCGAACTATGACTGCAATGGTATTCTTCTTTCAGATGATTAAATGCCTGCATCCATCTGGTCTGTAGAACCTTCATTCTCATATTATCAGCTAAAAGACTTCTTCATCACCCTACTCTGCTGGGAAAACAAAAGAAACAAAGAAAATTAGTTGGAAGGTATAAAGAGGAAAACTTAATTGACCCCACCATTCTCAAAATGGCTAGTTCAATTTACAGACTGTGCATTATTCCAATAGTTACCCCTTTGGTGAATGCAGGCTGTAAAGTTCCAAAATTGTACAATAGGCAAGAAGATTTCCACAAAGCCAATGAAATCACTAATTCGAAAATAAGATTAAACAAATAGTATTGAACTTTTTATGGCTTCAAGGGTGTTATTTCAATGGTGCAGGTTTATTTGCATAATCTGCATATGTATATTCTGAACTTTATCTTCCCCTAGTATCTGTCTGCAGTGTGAATGTGTCTACAAGGCTGGAACTTAATGATTCATTTAGGCAGCCCCTTAGCATACACTAAGATACCTTGTCTTTTTTTTTTTTGCGTTATTTCCATCAAAACATGTAAACATTTTCTTGATTTAATAACAATAGAAAAGGTATGAGAAAAGACAAATTGTCTAGAAAAAACCCATCAACCCACCATTATGATTTATATGGCACAATCTGAAACACCTTTGCAGTATGTTTGTATAAAAAAAGTCTATAAAAATGAATGGCTGGGTGGAATTCATTATAGAATGAAATTTGCATTAAAGGTGAGCTTTCTGCTAAACAAAGACATGAAGAAATCTTTAGAAAATGTGGAAACACTGGAGACTGACAAGTTAATTTCTGTGTCTGACAAAAAGGCCTAAGGTCTAAGCTAGATAAAGACTGATGCATTAGAAAATCTGAGCTGTGGAATCACCTTTGAAATCTTGGTTTCACTATTTATGAGTCATGTCACTGTAGGCAAGGACCTTAGCCTCTGAGTCTCAGCTTTCTCATTCTGTGAAAGGAAATAGTATTACCTCGCTGATTGAATCATGAAGCTGAGAGTTGAAGCACTCAGTTCAGTACCTGGTAGAGCCTTGAAGCTCTGTCAGTGTCCATCAGTGTCATCCAGAAACAACCTACTCAACCAACTACATACCAGTCATGATGTCCTGGTCCTTTGGAAGAGTCTGCCAAGCTGAAAAACAATGTTCTGAAGTCCATCTTGAAGTAATACACTAATCAATTGAGCCTTAGTCTGTTTTGTGTTGCTATAACAGAATACCACAGACTAATTTATAATGTACAGACATTTATTTGGCTGATAGTCTGGAGGCTGGGAAGTCCATGGCTGAGGTACCTCATCTGGTGAGGGATTTCTTGCTGCATCATCTCACGGGCTGAAGGCATCATGTAGGTGAGAGAGAGCAAGGGAGGGGGACAAACTCATCTTCATAAGGACCCGGCTTTCACAATAGCAAACCCACTCCCACAATAACAGCAAGTTGTATTATGCCAAAGGTTGAATTGATGATACTCAAATTTGTTAATCAATCTATAGACTTGTTTATTTACACAGACTCCTGGGTAAAGGCAGCATCTTCATGCTGGACTCTCTTAGTCTCCCTAAACCCTTTCTTGCCGTCAGAGACAAAATGGTGTCGGAGCCCACATTAACAAAATCTGTTTATGCATAAGCTGAAAAAAAAAAACTCATTTGCCCTCACTTTTGTTTCAGCAGGAGCGCAAGGGTGTTTGAAAGGAGAGTAAGTTTAAAGAGTAGAAAGAGGAGTGTTGGGCACACATGCTATTCAGAGGTGAAGCCAGCTGGGCTTCTGGGTCAGGCAGGGGCTTGGAGAACTTTTCTGTCTAGCTAAAGGATTGTAAACACACTAATCAGCACCCTGTCTCTAGCTAAAGATTTGTAAATGCACCAATCAGCTCTCTGTAAAAATGCACCAATCAGTGCTCTGTGTCTAGCTAACGGTTTGTAAATGCACCAATCAGCTCTCTGTAAAAACGCACTAATCAGTGCTGTGCCTAGCTAAAAGTCTGTAAGCACACCAATCAGCACTCTGTAAAAATGCGTCAATCAGCGCTCTGTGTCTAGCTAACGGTTTGTAAACACACCAATCAGCTCTCTGTAAAAACGTGCTAATCAGTGCTGCGTCTAGCTAAAAGTCTGTAAGCACACCAATCAGCACTCTGTAAAAATGCGTCAATCAGCGCTCTGTGTCTAGCTAAGGGTTTGTAAATGCACCAATCAGCATGCTGTAAAAATGGACCAATCAACACTCTGTAAAATGGACCAATCAGTGCTCTGTAAAATGGACCAATCAGCAGGACGTGAGGGGTAATAAATAAGGGAATAAAAGCTGGCCACCTGTGCTAGTAGGGGCAATCCATTGGAGTCCCCTTCTGTGCTGTGGAAGCTTTGTTCTTACACTCTTTACAGTAAATCTTACTGCTGCTCACTCTTGGGTCCAAACTACCTTTATGAGCTGTAACACTCATCTCCAGGGTCTGTGGTTTCATTCCTGATGTCAGGGAGACCACAAACCCAGGAGGAACAAACAACACGGGAGGCACCACCTTTAAGAGCTGTAACACTCACTGCCAACGTCTGTGGCTTCACTCCTGAAGTCAGTGGGACCACGAATCCACTGGGACACATCTGAACATCTGAAGGAGCAAACTACAGACACACCATCTTTAAGAACTGTAACACTCACCGCAAGGGTCCACGGCTTCATTCTTGAAGTCAGCGAGACTAAGAACCCACTGGAAGGAACCAATTCCAGACACACTATTAAGGTGGCATATCAGGAAATGGGGAGAGTTTCTAATTGGTCTTCAGGCAGGTTTGGCAGTCCTTGGTTGGCTGAAAGAGGGCAAGGAAGCAGGTGGAAACATTTCAAAAGAGGGTTACTGAATGTTAGTTACAGGGGGTTCTGCGTAACTGGCCATTTCCTCACCAAGTGGGGGTTGAGGGAAGAATTTTTTGTCAGACTCTCAATATTGCTTGTGGGAGAGGGCGAGCCTGGCCTCCATGAGAGGAAGTTTCTTATTGCTGGATATATGTGCCTTTGGCCAGGTCTGAGATCTTTTACTTGAGCTTTCCCTTCAAAGATCTCACTCCATGTTGCGAGAGCCCCCATTTAGCATTTAGATGCTGTGGTTACGTGTGCTATTCTCCTGGCCTGACACCAGGCTGTAGTGCTCCCATTGTGCTCGGCAGAAACCTGGAGAGTGACTTGATTTCTCAGAGCTGGGGAGAAAATTCAGATCTGAATCTCTATCTCTGGTTTCCAAACCGAAAAGTTCCCCTTATCCTGGGCCTTGTCTTTATTCACAAATCAAAGAAAAATGGTATACTGGGAACTTTTGAGCCAGAAAATTATATCCTTACGTTTAGACTAAAGAATCTGTGGTTTAGAAGTAAAAATGGACTTGTGGAAGAGCATACAGCTAACTAGTGACCGATCGCAGGGCTAATAACAGTGAGAATTAATATGAGATTTTCAGAACCCGGGCTCACGCACCGCAGCTCCTTTGATTATGACCTGTGTGATTTTTATTTTGGTTGTGAATGAGGTAGCCATATGTCACACATGTTTTGACTGTGCCTGCCAAAAGTATGGCATAAGTGGAAGATCACAGCTTCCTCATCAGTGGCTTTTTTGTTTTTGAGATGGAGTCTCCTGCTGTCACCCAGGTTTGAGTGCAGTGGCAGGATCTCGGCTCACTGCAAACTCTGCCTCCTGGGTTCATGCCATTCTCCTGCCTCAGCCTCCCCAGTAGCTAGGACTGCAGGCACCCGCCACCCTGCCTGGCTTTTTTTTTTTTTTTTTTTTGGTGTTTTTAATAGAGACGGGGTTTCACCGTATTAGCCAGGATGGTCTCAATCTCCTGACCTCCTAATCCACCCACCTCAGTCTCCCAAAGTGCTGGGATTACAGGCATGAGCCACCACGACCGGCCATCAATGATTATTATAAGAATTAAATTAATATAGGTAAAGTCCTATCACGAGATCTTTGAACATGTTGGGAACTGAAGTGATCCACTGGGGCACAAGCAAAAGAGAAACATGCCGTCCACTTGAACTTCCTGGGGCAGCTGCCTTAATGCCTGTTCATGAAGCTATTTTATTAATGCCACATTTTGATTAAATGGGTCCCAGCAATGCCCAGCTCACCCATAGCCCGATGCCTCTGTGCAACTTTGCTTTGGATTCCCTTAGCATTTGGATAAAATCTGAAACTGTGAGATAATGCAAGTAAGTTAAATTTTAGAGGGAATCCCTTTTTGGGTTTCTTAGAAATGCAAAGCCAATGGGTTTTGAAGCAAGGAAGACTGCCCTGCCCATCCTCTGAACCACGTTTACCAAAGGGCAACAACCCAATCTGTTTAAATCAATATGCACTGATTTATAGTTGTCTTTACGGATTATGTCCTTCAAGAAGGGTATCTTTGCTTTATTGCTTAATTTTACTGGGTCTCTCCAAAAGGGCAGAGGCTCCTTTAAAATATATGCAGGAGGTGAGAAAGTGCTGATTTAACTCTCAGGGCAATTCATAGGTAATATAAAATTGAGTGGCTTCATTACTGTAGTCACCTTTCTAATTTAATGCATTCAAAAATGCAAACTTCCTGGCAAATCAACCCTATAAGATTATCATCTGTGTTACGGGAGATCTTTGGAAACTAAACCTACTCTATTTCTTCTTAACCAACCCCCCACTACCCTGCCACTAGAGCCCCCCAACTATTTCTGATACTACCTCACACCTAGAGGCTTCCAGTTAAGGTCTTACAAAAGTGATCATTTTCTATTAGCTATGGTTACTCTGACCCTGCAAGTTGACTTCGCCCTTTTTGTCTGCTGACTTCAATGGATCAGCCAGTGGATTGGTCAGTGTTACCATTCACAATGACTGTGTGTGTGTCATATGTGTATGCATACGCATATGTATGTGTACATACACACATGTAAATATGTATATCTGTAATAATTTCGATATTATATGCATATTGTGTTTATATAAACTATACGCATTAATTTCATGTTATATACACATACAGCATGTATACATTATTAATACATGTTCTTCTTATACAGTAATGTCACCAAAGACTACCTGATGTAGGAAAAATTGACATAGTTTGAGGAAGAATAGCTTCCCACCCAAAATTATTTGAGTCCTCATTTACATGTTAGCAATTTCACAAATGCAGTTTTTGTCTGCAGAAACCTAGACCTTGCTTTCTGAAGCAGCATGCTACAGTGGAAAGTACACACAATTATCTGGTACAAGATTTAGTCCACACAACACAGTCCTTGTCTATGTTGCCTTGGGCATGGTACTTAATGCTGCAGATGCTCAACTTCCCTGGTAGAAACAGGGGGCTAAAAGTCACATTTTAGAAGGTAATTGTGAAAATGGGATGCCTCTTAAGTCTACAGCATAGTGTCTAGCCTGCAGCTATGGTCCAGAAAATAGCTTTCCTTTATTGCCATGGTAACAGGGGGCCTCTTGGGCTGCAAAGAGTGGGGAGGGGTCACTGCAGGCTCTGTCCCCTGTCCCTGACAGAAGCTCAGAGAAGCCCTTGAGATTCTCCCTTTAGCAGGCCCTGTGCCCCTCACCCATAGCTAGACAGGAAGCAGGGGAAAATAGATGGGAAGGTGCTTTGGAAGTCAATGTACTCTATAAATCCAAGGTATTATTCTTAAACAGATGGCTAAGCTTTTTATGGCCCACTCAATCTCCTAAATCCTCAATCCTGCTCAATTTCTTAGTACTGGATACTTAGTAATACACTGAGGAATTCTTCTCCTCCTGGTTCTTTCTCTGTCCTGCCTGGCTGTCCCTCTTTCTGCGTTTTTTCATCATTTGGAAAATACCCTTCCCTTGAACGTCAAGCAGGGCTCACTTCTGCTACAGGAATTTCTAGGTAATAAGAAGTTAGGAAGGTAAAAGGAACAGGGAAGCAAAAAAGCAGCTTCTCCATGAATCCACTATCAGCTTGCATTTCATTAAGATGGGAGACTTGGACTTCTAAGCTTCTTTCCTATCCCTGTCCCCACCTTTGCCTAAACAGCCCCATCGAGTTGCTGGCTCTCTGATCCTCATCTAGTAGCCCAGCACTAGCCACTCTTCCACAGGTAGCTTGGGCACAGCCCCTCCCAGCTGACAGGAAACTACGTTCTCTTGGCACCTTCCAACTAAATTATGTTTCTCCCCTTTATCATCTCCTCACTATTTATTTGCCTTTCCCTCAAGCTGCTTTGAGGACATAGACCATGGGCTTGATTGCTGTCATCTCAGTACCAGGTGTACAGTGGAGCTTTATGGCACCTGCTGAATTGACTTGGTCAGTTTCTACTGGCAGAAACAGGACAGGGTGCAGCCTGCTCCAGGGCAGAGGCTCTGTCAGTTCTGTTGATTCTGTTCATTCCAGTATCCAGAAAGTGCATGGAAGAGAGTGGGATCTCCAAATCTTTTGAATAAATAAATGAAACAATAAAACCAGAATTTCATCAGAAGCATATTTAAAAAATATATATCTTTATTGAGATAGTTACACGTCATACAAGTTATCCCATTCAAAGTAAAAGTCAGCGTTTGCTAGTATATATACAGATAAGTGCAACTATCCCCACGGTAGATTGCAGAATATTTTCATTGCCTCAAAAAGCAACTCTGTACCCTTTCGCTGTTACTGTCTTTCCCTATATATTCTTCCAGTCCCAAGCACCACTCATCTGCTTTCTTCTCTGTAGATTTACTTGCTCTAAACATTTTATATGAATGGAATCATGTAATATGTAGCCTTTTATGACCAGCTTCTTTGACTTAACAAAATGTTATCAATATGTATTCAGATCTTAGCATGGATAACTGCTCAATTCCTACTGTGAGGGAATAATCGCCATTGCATGGACAAAGCACATTTTGCTTCATTCATTCATCAGTTGATGGATATTTGGGTTACTCTGAACATCCATTTTTAAATATTTGTGTAAACTTATGGTTTCATTTATCTTGGCAATATACTCAGGAGTGGATTGCTGTGTCATATTGTAACTCTAGATTTAATTGACCTGCTAGGCTGCTTTCCAACGCAGCTGCCAACACTTAACATTCCACCAACACTGTATGAGGGTTAGAATTTCTCCACCTCTCCACCAACATTTGCTATTATAGACTTTTAATTCTAGCCATGCTAGTGGGTATAAAATGGCATCTCACTGTGGTTTTGCTTTGCGTTTTAATGGTAACTAATCGTGAAAGCATCTTTTCTTGTGCTTATTGAACATTCGTATGTCTTGGAAAAATACCTATTCAGATTCTTTGCTCGTTTTAAATGTTTTTATTATTGGGTTCTAATAGTTATTTATATATTCTGGATATTAATCTCTCATCAGATATATGATTTGCGAATATTGTTGCCAAAGTGCCAGGAGTTTGGTCTTGTCACTCACAGCACAGAAAGCCAGTCACTAAGACAGCAAGATTTGCCAGGGAAGAGGCTTTTCAAAAATTCGGTTGATATTAATCACAGACAAGGGGAGATCAGTCTCAAATCCATCTCTCCTAAATGACTAAAATTGGGGGCTTACATAGTGCGGAAGGAATGCAGCCACATGTGGGAAAACAGGAATTAGGGAGAGGTCAGGAAGCAATCAAGGAAATGAGGGGTCTGGCATCTCACTGTTTGAGTGTGGTGATTTGGTAAGTTTCAATTTCTTGCTTGGGGGTCAGTTTCCTGAGGAACGGACTCAGATAAGACAAATATAAGTTTCTAGTTTTAAGACTGAAAGATCATTTCTACATTTATCCACAAAGCGGTAAACATCAGTTCTATGGGACAATTGAGCTGGCTTTAATATTTTCTCCCGTTGGGTGAGCTATCTTTCCTTTTTTTTAATATTTTTTTTTATTTTTTGGCAGTGTCCACTTAAGTATAAACTTTTAAATTTTGAAGTCCAATTTACTTACTTTTTTCCTATGTTGCTTGTGGTTTTAGTATCACATCGAATAATCTTTTGAAAAATCTAAGGTCATAAATATATACTTCTATGTTTTTAACTAAAAGTTTTAGTTTTTACATTTAGGTTTTGGATACTTTTTTGTTTTTTTTAAATATAGTATGAGATAAGAGTACACCTTTATTCTTCTGGATGTGGCTATCTTTTCAATAAAGATGATTCTTTCCTCATTGTATATTTTTGGCACCCTGGTCAAAAATCATTTAATCATAGATGCCTAAGTTTGTTTATGGATTTTTAATTATATTCCATTTATCTACATTTTACACTTGTACCAGTATCACAGGTTTTGAATCCAAGAAATGTGAGTCTATCTACTTTGTTATTTTTCTAATTATTCTGACGATTTTGTGTCCTTGCAATTCCATATGAATTTTAAAATCAGTTTGTCAATTTCTACAAAGTGGCCCACTGGGTTTCTGATGGGGATTAAGTTGAATCTGTAGATCAGTTCAAGGGGCATTACCATCTTAATAGTGTTAAATCTTTCAATCCATGAGTTTAGGATAGTTTTTTATTTATTTAGATCTGTATAATTTCTTTCAAAAACATTTTGTATTTTTTGGATTGTAAATGGTATATTTCTTTTGTTGAACTTATTCGTGTTTCATTTTTATTCTATTGCAAATTGAATTGTTTTCTTAATTTCATTTTCGATGTTCATTGCAAGCATAGAGAAGCAAAATTGATTTGTTCATATTGATCTTGTATCCTGCAACATTGCTGAACTTCTAAGTTCAAATACTTTTTTTAGTTGGTTCCTTAGGATTTTTTATATGCATGATCATGTTATCTGCCAATACACATAGATTTACTTCATCCTTTCCAATCCATATGACTTTTTAAAGTTACCTAATTGCCTTGACAAGAACGTCCAGTATCAGGTTAAACAGAAGTACAGACATCCTTATATTGTTCATGATCTTAGTGTATATGCTTCCAGTCTTTCACCATTAAGCTATTGTTAGCTGTGGGTTGTTCACACAAGCCTTGTATCAGGTTAAATTTCCTTCTATTCACAGTTTTCTGAGTGTTTTTTTGAATCATTAAAGTGTGTTGGATTTTGTCAAATACTTTCTTTGCATCTATTACAATGATTGTGTAATTTTTTTTGTTTTTTATTCTATTGATATGTATTCCATCAATTGATTTTCAGGTGTTGAACCAAGTTAGCACAATTTTGTCAGAAGCATCTTATGTTTTATTATTTTAATTGACACATAATAACTGTACCTATTTATGGAGTACAAGCATCTTGTGTTTTGACAGGAGCCAATCATAGTTTCAGCCTGACATTGTATGTTTAAGTGTTCAGCAACAATCCCTCTTTCCGAAGCTATCTTTCCTCATTGTACCCTTCTACCTGTGAATATTCCCTTTACATAGTTTGTACATGATATTGAAACAGTGCCTTTGGGCTCATGGCTGTAATCCTAGCACTTTGGGAGGCTAAGATGGGCGGATCACTTGAGGCCAGGAGTTTGAAACCAGCTTGGTCAATATAGTGAGACCCTATCTCTACTAAATAAAAAAGTAATTTGTAATTTTAAAATCAATAATTTAAACATATGTAAATTATTTTTAAAAACCCACAACTCTGCTTTTGGGGGAAACTCCTGCTCCTGCCTATGCTGCTCCCTCGTGCCCTGCTGCACTTCCCTGCTAAATCTCTAAGTATGTGTCTGTCCACTAGCTCCTCTTCTTGCCCTCATCTCTTTCTCCTTTACCAACTTAGATGATGACATTTTTATATTTTGTGCAGGATTGCCCTTATTTACCTGAGCCTATTCTTCTTTCATTTCGTATTTCTCACCTTTTATGTTTTATTTTATCCCTGCACTCCTTTCTTCATTCTATATGCGTTATATTAAAAAAATTATTTTAGGTTAAGGTTAGGAAATGTCACCACTTAGCAATATTCATTGAGTACTTACTATATGGTAGGTACTAAGCTGGAAATCAGAGAGAGAGAAGTGACAAGATCAGAGGCCCTGTCCTCTAGGAGCTCACCAAGAGGCAAATGAATGACTATTGATGATGTACCTGTGCAATGGAATGATGGACCCAAGATTCAGTCCTGATGAGAAGAGAGGAAACTACAGATTGTATAATCTGAAACCTGGCAGCCATATTGCCAATAACATTCCTTGTAAATCTAATTTCACATAAATCTTTATTTCCTTCTTACTTGTTTTATTATCTTATGTTTCTGGGTTTTGCACTAGCTGTCATTCTTTTCTGCAGCTAATGGAAGTAGAGTCAAGGTAGTGATGAGAGCCTGAAGGTG
The DNA here is from genome assembly GCF_047675955.1 of Chlorocebus sabaeus. Lineage (NCBI taxonomy): Eukaryota > Metazoa > Chordata > Mammalia > Primates > Cercopithecidae > Chlorocebus > Chlorocebus sabaeus. The sequence goes on along the minus strand of NC_132913.1, from coordinate 5,826,494 downwards.
GCAAGGCATCTTTCCTGGTATCTGGTGGAACCGCCAATTCTTCCCATGGCCACTGCCTTGAGGATGGCTCCCAGCCAGCAGGCCAAGTGCTATGATGTCTAACGGAAGCACGACTGAGTCAAACCAGGATTAATGCTTACCTAACTTTATTGACAGCAGGTTAGGCCTGTTGAAATTGACAATTTTGGTATGGACCAAGTTTCTGGGTAAGAAATAAGTTTAGGTGAATTATGGCATAGTGGTGGGAAATTTGGGATTATTTCAAAGGTGTGACGGGCAGTAACTGTTAGTTTTTTCATCTACAATATGAAAATAGTAATACATATTTGATATTGATTACTTTTTTATTTCTTCATTTTATTTGGAAGATATTTATCAATTGCTCACTAAAGAGCCTGGACATGTTCCAGGCTTTTGGGATACAGCAGCAAAAAAGATAAAAGTCTGCTCTCCTGAAGTTTATTTTCCAGGGGGCAAAGACACACAGGCATTATGTGCTCTAAAGGAAAGTAAAAGCAAGGAAGGGCCGAGGAGAGAAAATCAATATATGAAGTGCTTAGCACAGTATGTTGCAAGTGCTCCTGGACCTATCATCCTGGTTCCTATGGTTGGAAATGCTGAACACCAGCACACTGATAAGCTGGAAAACAACTGGACAACATGGTATGTTAGGTAAAAGCCAGATGCCACCAAATATAGAGTGAAAGCTGGGTGTGGTGGCTCACGCCTGTAATCCCAGCATATTGGGAGGCCAGGGCGGGTGCATCACTTGAGGTCAGGAGTTCAAGACCAGCCAGACCAACATCGAGAAACCCTGCCTCTACTAAAATGAAATTAGCCAGGTGTGGTGGTGCATGCCTATAATCTCAGCTACTCGGGAGGCTGAGGTAGGAGAATCGATTGAACCCGGGAGGCGGAGTTTGCGGTGAGCTGAGATCGTGCCACTGCACTCCAGCCTGGGCAACAACAGCAAAACTACATCTCAAAAAAAAAAAAAAAAAAAAAAAAAAAATAGATAGCTAGATACATACATAGATAGATAGATAGATAGATAGATAGATAGATAGATAGATAGATATAGATAGATAGATAGATAGATAGATAGATAGATAGATAGAGATAGATGCAGATATAGGTGGAGCGTGAAGCTAGGAGTGAGAAGCATCTTGCAGAGAGAGTTCAGAGGGAGACTGTGAATTGCTTCCTCTGCTAGGGTTTCTCCAGTGCAGGGTAAGGCAGGCACTCTGCTGAGAGCCGCTCTCCTCTCCAGGAGGGCAGAGACCAGCAGCACGGCTCACTCAATGCGAGTGTGCTGCAACGCAGCATCACATGCTACATCCCAGGTACACTGAGAAGGCATCTGCACTGTCACAGCCCCCAGTTGATGTGGGTTAACCTGTGAGTCAGAAGCTTGGTGAAGGATCTGTACATAACAGGCTCACCAAAGAGCGATCAACACACAACTTGCTTCTCAATAGAACTGCCCTTTCCCCTCGTTTGGTGTTAAAGAGCCTGCTTTATTCATTGGGAATAAAGAGATGCCACATGTGACAACATCAGTTATTTTTCAAACCATAGTACAACTCGACTTTTATTTTGTCAGCAAATTTGTTTTTGCTCCCTTCCCCTGCCCCAAAGTCCTCAATTCCATTTGTACGGCTGTCAGTTACAGGCATTAAAGCTTTCAGTCAGGTGCTGTGGGAGGCCGGCTCTTGGAGCATTCCAGATCTCAATGCAGAGTGGGCTAAGAGGTTGGGTATGAAGTATATTAAGGGAGGAGCAACAGACACTAGTTGTTTGGTGTTTAGAACCAGTGTTTACAAATAGGAAAACCATGACAAAGGTATATGTGCTAGAATGCCATTAGATAGGAAGCAGAAACAGGCTTCTTGGCTTCCTTACCTTACCTCGGCCAGGTCCACACCTCAAGTCAGACAGGCACCTCTCTATGAGGATCTTAGCTTTGATTCTCAGTCATTCTTCTCCCCGTTTTCCTAATTCCCAAAAACTTCCAGTTTCCCTCTTTCCTTAATAATAGTCACCTGCTCTGCATTTTCTCCTTTCTTTTCCATGCTCACTTTATTCTACACATTTGATTTTAAACATTATTTTAGATATATCTAAGCATCATTTTTATGGCTTCTCTTCATAATGATTCTCATTCCTTATCCAGCATATACTGAATCTGCAGGCTGTTGGTAAACACAGCTGCAAACCTGTGTGGTCTCAGACTTGACTTGCTTGGCCCCTACCCTTAGAAGGTGCACCCACCAGCCTTGCCCTCTCTGCAGGTGGCACTGGACCCCTGCCTTGGGCTGCAAGTTCCAGCTGAATGCAGCATTGCCAAAGTTATGTTCCATGATGTTAATGCATGTCATATGAAAAAAGGAGGTCGTTATTTCAAAGCATTTGGGAAAGGTGATTAACAAAAGCCAAAGGTTTCCTTACAGCAGTGTTTCCTGGCATCTACTGTTCTAGAATATGGATGAGGATCATTCTATAGAGTGCCCAGTACAAAGACTTAATGGGGCTAAATTGTACCTTATGGGGATGGTGAAATGTTAACACTGAGCCCAATAAATAGTATGTATGTAGATGGGCCCCAACTTTTGCCCCATCCCCATGCCACAGTCAAGCTCTGTGGATCCCCCAGCTTAGGGTTCTGATAATATCCACCAAGTAAGAGGCTTTGGAGAAACATGCGTGTTTATCTTTCCTATAACACCAAAGAATACATCTGTGCCCACATCATCACAGGAAAGTTACGCAGGAATATCCATAACATGTTTATAGGCTGTTTCTCTTTTCTACTTACATTGGTATATTGTGTTCTATGCCACATGGTAGGCTGGATAAGTCAATACAGCCTGACCCCATATTTTGTTCTACTGCTTCATTCTTTTCTTAGTTTGAGGTTATCAAAACAAATAAATAATCTTTTTCTCTAAATAGTCTAATTCGTGCCTTAGTTGGTTTCTAGTGACAACCTTCATCTTACAAGCATAAACCGAACTCAGCATTGGAACAGTCGAAATACATACAAATATTTCTCTCACCTCAAAAGTGCTCCTTGCCTTTCTCTGTACTTTTTGTGAAGCAGGTTATATCTTCAGTAGAGGCATAGAAATAAGTGATTGCCTAGCTTTTACTAATATGAAAACTCATGCTTGTTAGCATTAAAGTTTTGTGCAGATTTTCACACTCCTTGTGTTATTTGTTTCCTAAGAAGAAAGATAAGACAAATAGCTCATATGAACTAATCAGGCTTTAGATTCAGTGCTTTATTTCTCCTCCTGGAAGTCTAATGAGAAAAATTATCTATCTTGGGGGAGGAGAATTAGATGATGACAATTCTCCGCCTCAACTTTTGGTTGCTCAACATAAAACACAATTTATACAAAACATTTTCCCAATACCAGAAACTCTAACTTGTATTAGATTTATAGTAGCACACAGATGAGAAAGATCCTTTCCTTAATTGCCAAGCAAGCAATAAACATTCCCCTTTGATATACGAGGTGAAAAGTGCCAAGATAGCTGAACCAGGAATGGAAAAAACAATCTGAGGAAATCTGTTAAGCCTTAGGAAAAGTGCTACTAAGCAAGGCAAATATCTCTCTGGAACAGGAAGAAAGAGACTAGGCAAAGTACTCTGGCCAGCTGTTCCTAAACTCTCTCTTCTGAACAACAGATGTGTTTTATTTTGTTTTTGTTTTCATTTTTAATTGATTAATTGTAAACCATAATAAAAATGATTTTTAAAAAAGTTATTCAGTTCTTGGATTTGCAGCAATATCAAGTTGCTGTAAAATTCTCTAAACCCTTGCCTTCGGTGTGCACACTTACCTCATTATAGTTCTTACAAAAATCAGGAAGGGGCGCTGATCCTCAGACCACAGTCTTGTAACTGAGGATCCCAGCCTCAAAATGCATTTTCAAGCTTTTTTTCTGTTTTCTTTTTTGTTTTCACCCTTGAAACATACTTTGAAACTCTTTGTTTCTCCCTTTCTCAGTAGGGACTTCCATGCATAGTACTCATTTACCTAATTTTGCACTTGCTTAGAAATTCCAGGGGCCAATTTTGAAACAAACCAGGCAGAGGGCCGCAGCTGTGGAATCCTCCCACTTAAGGGGAGTTCGGAGCAGTTAGCCCCCCACTACCAGACCCAAGTCAGGATAACGCAAACCAGATCTCCAGATGGGCAATTACTCAAGGTTACCATTGAAAAGAGACACGCAGACCCCTTTTGTGCCACGCTGGCATGTTTCTCGCGTTTTCCTTCTTAAATCCCGTCCTTCAGCCCAGAAGGCAGAGATGGCTCCTTTGAGGAAGAAGACTGGCCATCTCCCATCTGCCAGCATTTGATCAATAAAGTTGCTTTCCTTTCACCACATCCTGCTTCTTGTGTTTTTGGCGTCTGAGCAGCAAGCAGTTGGACTTGAGTCAGTTATACTATGACAAGAACCCTCCCTGAAACTCACCAAATAACCCACGAGTCACCACTGTTCAGGAGCTCCGAGAGGTAAGCATATGAGAAGTAGATTATTTGGCCATTTGTTAAAACAAACACAGTATTTTCTGAATGGAATATATTGTTTTTTAAATTCGTTTAGACCCAAATTTTCTGTAGTATTTTAAGAGAGAATGCAGAACCAAGTGCCTGGCATAAACATAATTGCCCAAATAAATTATCATGGAATGAACAAATAAATACAGTTTACATTACTCTTCACTAAAACCTTGCAGTTTCAAGCACTCAGAAACTCAACCTGATTCTCTTACCCATAACAGCCCCCAACACTCTAAAACAAGTAAACAAACAAAAGCATAGCATGAAATGGAATACATGCTGTCTTGTGTGCACATGTACACACACACACACACACACACACAGAGTTGCATCTGTCCCTGGACGATGGGAATGATCTCTTAGAAATCTTCATTGGAAAATGATTTAGAGCTCTAGTTGCTACTATACCCACCCTGTCACAGTGATTGAAAATGACGGGCAGGTAAATACAACATTGACCATCTCAACTGCTCTCTTCTTAATCCATCACAAGGTAACTGATGCTCTTTCCTGCACAAAAGCTGCTTAATTCCCTTCCAGTAACAAGATTTTATTGAAAGTGTCTATTATAACTAATCCAGGAGAATGGCTATTTTTATAATCAGCAGAAAGGAGAAAATGGAAAAAAGATAAGAAATTTTATTCTGCTGTATTTGATCTGTTTTATTACCTGAGAAAACGTAATACATATAATCTCTTTGCAGCTGTTTCACTCAGCCCATATTACTTATATCCCATTAGATATAAAATGGTTTATGTGTCACTGTAGTACACACACACACACACACACATGCACACTCACCAGAGAGTTTGACGAAGAAAACAGAAACTTTTCTGTATCAATTTTTCCTTTTGTTTTCCTGTGGTATTTCTTGTACTGCCATCTGACATTGAAATCCTTGTTACTTTTGAACCCAAAACTTTTAAAATGCTCACCTGGAAAGAAAAGGGACAAATGATTTGTTCCTGCTTCTTGAGTTATTAATTCCTGACTTCACAGCAATAGAAAAATCACATGAAACAATTAAAACAAAATACCAACTCTTGGGTGAGGTATGTTGCAATATAAAAGATAATGCCAACAATTACTGAAAAATTAAAGAAAAGTTTGTTTACGCTTTAATTAATCAGGCTGCTCTAGCTATAGAGGCAACATAGTTAACAAGAAAGTATTGGAAGTTTGTGAACATTCCCTGAGTTGTTCTCAAAATTCTTTTTAGTTCTATAATTGCTTAAAACTTGGTTTATCTTTACCTAACTCAGCCAATTTCATCTTTTGCTATAAATGGAATAATTGTTAACGAATATCCATGTCATTCTTCAAACATTCATTGAACGTGTGCCGTTGGACCAGAGCGTCTGCTCAAAGAGACAAGCTTTCCTTATTCAAAGTTCGTCTTGTTGACTGAGAGACAAATAAAAAATACCTAATTATGAGAGAGCCCCAGAATACTATGAGGTTAAACTAAAGTTGAATGAAAGCGTGGGGAAAGATTAATCCAGAGTTCGGCCAAACATTATGCGAGGGCTTCCTCCAGCAAGACCTAGAAGGTAAGGAGTGGCTCACGGGATGAATGAGTGTTTATCACTTATGCACCTCTATGTAAACTGACTGCTATTTTAAGTGTATCATTATTAAAAGTAAGGTATGGAAGTCTCCCACTATTACTGTTGAATTGTCTATTTCTCTCATGTCAGTTTTGGGGTTTCCTTGATAGTTACATGTATGTTTACATTGTTATATCTTCTCAAACGTTTGATAGCTTTATCTTCATAAATGTCATTCTTTGTCTCTAGTAATAATTTTGTCTTAGCATCTATTTTTTTTTCTGATATTAGTAGAGTCACTCCACTTGACTTTTGGTTACTACTTGCATGGAATATTTTTTTAACCTCCTTTTACTTTTAATTGATTTGTGTTTTTGAATCTAGAGTGTGTTATTTGTAGCCAGCATATAGTTGGATAAAATTTCTTGTTTTAATTTTTTCTAAATTTGCTTTAATTATTCTCCATTCTCTGCCCTTTAATTGGAGTGATTAATGTATTTACATTTAATATAACTACTGATAAGGTAGGATTTACAGCTGCCAGGTTGCTCTCTGTTCTCTGTATGTTTTATGCCCCACCCCACCCCTCCTTTTCTGTGTTTTGATCATCCCTCTACTCTTTCATAGCTATCTTCTTTTGTGTTAAATGACATTACCAGTAGGTAATTATTTTAATTATTTTTAAATTATTTTAATTATTTTTAATTATCTTCTCATATTTTACTTTTTCTTGCTTTGTTCAGTTACTTTTTTTACTGTTTGCCCTGGGGATTACAATTAACACCGTAATTTATAACAGTCTAGTTGGCATTAATATCAACATAATTTTTATAGTATAAAAATGCTTTGTTCTTGATAGCTATATTTTCCTAACTTCTTTCGTGCTCATTGTCACAAATTGTACCCAATTCTCATTATTCATGATATTTGTACTTTTCTATACTTGCTAAAATATATTTGTAACCCCCATATCAATACAAGTGACACTTTCACGGTCATTGAACAGGTACATAAGGCCAAAAAAAAAAAAAAAAAAAAAAACTTAACTTCTTAACTTGCACATTCCCAGATGAGGTTGGACAAGGCAGAGCTCTGTCTTCTTGTTTCAGCTCTCAAGCAGATATGACCAGAGGGTAGAAACAGTAGTGTGCATTGTAGTACAGGGTAAGAAGCCCCAGCTTTAGGGCCAGTTAAATGACATTTGAATATCAACTTTGACAACTGTTAGTGGGATGACTTCAGACAACTGATTTCATATTTCTGAACCTAACTTTCTATTTTGTAAAATTAAGAAAATAGAATCTATCAAAATGAGTTGTTTATAAAATTTGCAATTGCAGTCTATGTTATATATGTAGTATGTATATGATAAAGGTTTAGTATTCGCTAATCAGTATTTACAATGACTTTATAGAACGTATCTGTAATGAATAATGAGAATCAACTCTACATGTTTGCACACTGCAAGTCAGGATTCTCCCAATAAACAAAACCATTAGGATATGTTTATTTTAAGGAATTGACTCATATGATTGTGGACATGGGCAAGTACAAAATCTGCAGGGCAAGCAAGAGGCTAGACGTTCAAAAGTAGTTGATGTTGCAGTCTTGAGTCTGAAATCTATAGTACAGGCTGGCAGTCTGGAATCAAAGGCACAATTTATTTGTTACAGTTTTGACCAGACTTTCTTCTTCTATGGGAAACGTCAGCTTTTGGTCTTAAGTCCTTTAACTGATTGGATGAAGCCTATCCATATTATATAGGATAATCTTTTTTACTTAAGTTCAACTGACTATACATGCTAATCACATCTACAAAATACCATCACAGTAACATCTAGACTAATGTGTGGCCAAACAAGTAGGTATCATGGCCTAGCCCAGTTGGCATAATGTAACCATCATAATTTATAATTATTGCTTAATAGAATTTTCTTTTAAATCAGATAGGACTAGCAAAGTTAAACAAAAACGTATTTATATTCTCCTGTATGTTTACCAACGTACTTACCTTTTCTAGTGTTCTTGATGTCTTCATGTCATTTTAGTATTGTTCTAAATGAACTGCCTGTTCATTTCTTCATGAAGGACTGACTTCCTTTAGTATTTTTTTAGGAAAGGCTTGCTAGTGCCAAATTTTCTCATTTTTATTTTCTAGAAATGCCTTAATTCCTCCATTCTTTACAAAGCCGAATTTTGAGGAATCTAAAATTTTCGTTAAACATTTTTTTCCTTTCAGCACTTTGAATATGTTGTCCCACTGCCTTCTGGTCACCCTTTGTTTCTGATAAGCGATCAACTCTTAATCTTACAGACGATTTCTTGTATGTGAAGGGTCACTTCTCTGCCATTGCTCTCAAGAATCTCTTTGTCTATTGTTTCAACAGTGTCATTATCATACGTCTTGGCAGGGATCTCTTTGAATTTATTATACTTGGAGTATGTTGAGATTCTGAGATGTGCACCTTAATGCTGTTTATTACATTTTGGAAGCTTTCTGCCATGATTTCTTCAAATATTATTCTGTGCCTGTCTCTCTCCCTCTCTGCTATCAGGAAATCCCATCGTATGCATATTGGTGCATTTGATCATCCCACACGTTTCTGAATTTCTGTCTGTTGATTTTTCACCATTCTTTTTTCTTTTTGCTTCTTGAATAGGATGACCTCGATTAACCTTTTTCGGCCTGCTTAAATCTGCTGCTAATCTCCTCTAGTGGATTTTTCATTTAAGTTATTGTAGCTTTCAATTCCAGAATTTATAGTTGATTTGTTTTTATCTTTTTTATCTCTTTATTGTTATTCTCCATTTGGTAAGATATCAGTTCTTATACTTTTATTCTTATAGTTTTGTTTGAACATATTTAAAATGCCTGATTAAAATCTATGTCTAATAATTCCAATGTGTGGACTTACTAATGGATAGTTTGATAAACTTTTGGCCCTATGTATGAGCCAAGCCTTTTTTATTTTTGAAGGCCTTGGTTTTTGTTGTTGTTGTTGTTGAAAACAGGACATTTAAAATAATATAATGTGGCAACTTTGGAAATAAAATTATCTCCCTGACTTACGATGTGTTACTTTTCGTTTTAATATTATTGTTGTTTGTTTAGGAACTTCTTCTGAACGATTCCATCATGTTTGTGTCATGAAACCTCTTAATAATTATCTTAATGGTCAGCTAATGATTGGACACACATTTCCTTTAATGCTTGGAAACAACAAATCTTCCAGTCTTTGTTGGCAGGCTCTGCATGTGAGTTGGGGCACCCTTCAAACATGAAGCCAGAGCCTTTACTTCCTGTTTGTTCAGTGCCTTCAAGGTTAGCAGAGGTGGGAGCTTGGAGCACTTTCAGGGTTTTTTTGGACCATATGCCCAGCCTGGGCATGTGTAGAGCAACATGCATGTGTGTGACCTTTTGTATCCCAGGAATGCATCAGATATTTTCAAAGCTTCCCATGGATATCTCATTCTCAAGAATTTTCTTTTAAACTTTTGGAGTAGCTTATTATTAGTCCAAATTGTTATTTACTGCCTAAGGCAGCAGTGATGTTAAACAATTGCCACTTATTTTTTTTTCCATAAATGCCCCAGGAAAAAGACTGTTCACAGTAAGGGAGCTCCAAATCAGGACAAATAGAGAGCTCTGAGAGTGTGGTCTTTCATGGAACTGTCAGACAGGACAAGTAACGACGAGACTAGGGGAATTAGACTTCGAAGGGTTACCAAACCTCCTGCTTCCCGGTGGCTGCCATGCCACTGGCCGTGCTTGTTGGCTGCAGCTTTTCAAGGAAACCATGGAGTTGGAGGTGTGGAATGGAAGCAGCACAAGTTTGTTATGCACATGTACCCTAGAACTTAAAGTATTAAAAAAAAAAAAAAAAAGTTATACACTCGAAAGAAAAAAAAAAAGGTACAAGAATCCCTGTTAGTTCTGAAATTCAGCTATTTTTCTTAAATAAAAACTTTCACGATTGCTGCAAGCTGTTGGTTCATTTCTAGACTTCTGAAAAAACTTATTCTGAAAACATTTGTGAGTTTTCTTTTTTTTCTATTTAAAAATTATTTTATTTACATAAACCAATAAAAGGAGAAAGTCAAAAATGAAAAACCATTTTTAACTCCAAGAAAAATTTTACAGGTTTCATATGGACTTATTATTACAAGACTCATGAGGTCATATTTAGTGATTAAGTGTATCCAGCTTGATAAGCAGTTAAATCTGTTCTGCGAATATTTGTAAGTTTTCTTGTTGCTTTCATGGAGCAAATAATTTTTGAGGTTTCTAGTCTCCCATTTTTACCAAAAAGTATTCCCCTCCAGTTATGTATATTTTAAAAATATTTTGGTTAAACATATACAGATTTCCAAAAAGATTAAATAAATTGGTATCTGGCATAACATTAAGCTGATTTCTCTACTAATTTCTTTCTTTCTTTCTTTCTTTCTTTCTTTCTTTCTTTTTTTTTTTTTTTTTGAGACAGAGTCTCGCTCTGTCCCCTGGCTGGAGTGCAGTGGCGCTATCTCGGCTCACTGCAAGCTCCACCTCCCTTATTTCTTATTTTTTGATATCCACCTCTCACACTAGGATCCAGCCATATCAAGCCACTTGTAGTTTCTCTAACATGCCATAAGTTTTGTAATGCGGAACAAGTCACTCTCTCAGCTAAAATGCCGTGTGTATGCTCTTACCTTTTAGCTGGATAATTCCTACTAATCCAGTAGGATTTGATCAGACCCCTTCGTTCATTAACCTCTTAACCAAACAGATTTAGGAGAGTATCACATGCTTCCAGAGAACCTGGTTTACCTCTGTTACAGTACTTGCCAAATACTGGATATTTCTGTCGCCCTAAGTACAAAAGAAATTTAGTGAAAAGTATTTCTTTTCAGATGAAGAATGGCATAAGCCTATATATATATATATATATAGTGATATAGTAGGTATACCTAAACTTCTCTCTAGATTTTTGATGACGTAATTTCTTAACCTCTCCGGATTTTTGAAGCCTAACTGCTCCTTCAATTCAGATTGAATTAGTCAGTAAGAGCCCTTCCTTTAATTTCTAACACCTTCAGGCTCTGACTCCAGTCTCATGTTTCTAACCTCTATCTTATCTCCCTTCTGCTATGCTATATGTCTTTCAAATTCTCTTACACCAGTTCTTCATAATGGAAGCATCTCAAGGTTTGTTAATTTAGAGCTAGTCCAAATGCACCCCTAGGCACTTGTCTTCAGATCTTCCTTGCCCTCCTGCTCTGCATTGTGAGAACTTGGCATGCCTCTCCTCTGTGATGATCCAAGCTCCCCGGTGACACTGTGTCCTGGAGCTCTACTTGCCAGGAACAGAGTAAGAAGCTCAGTTATCAGGGATATCAGGAAATATCATCTGGAATATATCCTAGGTGAGAATCCAACTCTATCCTGTGATGAGGAAAGTCAAAACCAACAAGAAAACAAACTTCAAAGAGCAGTCACTTCCTGAAGCTTATATTTTAGTAAGAGAGATAGGCAGAAGCCAGTTAGGTAAAAATATTACAACTTACGACATTAAGTAGACAACATGAAACAAGTACCAACTGAGAGTGGTTAGAGTTCAGATAAAAGAGCAATATTTTGGGGTCAAAAAAAAAATACTTTAAGGAGAAATGAAGTGCCTAATGCATTTCACAAATCATACTGTAAAATACTTTTCATTGCTTAAAAGAACAGAGCCTTCACTTATGTGGGATAGTTATGTGTTGGCCTGTCTCTGCTGCCGGCAACTCCTCTATGGATCTCCTGGGACCTGAACGGGGTCCCGCCCCTCGCCATGGCTCTGCAGATGGTTTACCAGTATCTTGCTCTGTCTCCCTCTCTACCTTAATCTCTCATCTCTTGCCCTCTTAAGACCCTAAGGTTAACACACGATGAGCCATTACACTCCACCAGATGCAATATTCTCCCTCTCTGCCCACAGTGCTCTTCCCTGACTCTTCTGTGCTTCTTTGTTCTTCAACAGTCAGTTCAGGTACACCTGGTAGACAGGAAGTGCTCCTGGGAATTCCTGCCAGATATGGAAAATGGCTCTCCTTTCTGCTCATGGCACTCCTTCTTGTCTCCACTGCTAATGTGATTACCCAATATTATAATTGTTCACTTCTCTGTCTCTCTCATCGGGATGGGATCTTCTCAAGAGGATAGCTACATTTCTCCAGTATCCGTCAACAGAGGCTAAGTAAGTGCCTGACAGGACACCAAACGAAAACGTCTTTCTATGTATTGTGGGAATACACGTGCTGGGGTGAAGAATTTACAGTGAACGGAAAATGCTCAAGAGATGCTTTTTCTCCCCTCTTAAGAGCAGTTTTATCCCTAACTAAGATTGCACTTTAAACACACCAGCCTAGTGCCTTGTCTTGTTGGTTTCCTTTGTGCAAATTGCCAGTGCTGAAGGAATGCTAAAGAATGACACTGAGCATAAGTGAGTGATGGCTGTGTAGGAGAGCCACTGCAGTTTAAAATGCATCTTAAGTGGCAGGGCTGTGATGGATTCACTTCCCTTGCTTGTCCTTGAGAACCAGCAGGGGCATCCGTGTTGGGTAATAATTGCTCTGCCTTGCTTGAAGGCATAGCACTTGGCTTATAGGACATTGATTCATTTGGATCTTGTGTATATTTCAGCCCTAGGGCATTCCCCACTGTTAAAATTGACACAGAACAGGAAGAGATAAATGTGTAAAGGCTGGGACTTTGAGGAGCCCTGAGGCTGATATTGATGAGGCAGTAGCCTTAGTGCTTTGCTTCCTGTGGCTTTTCTCCATCACTGGGAAGGCAGACTAGTCCCCAAGTAGGAATGAAACTGTTTCCACAACCAACATGTTAGAGGCCATATTTGCATCACTTAAAAAGGAAAAAGAAACATTAGAGAGCTCCCATAATTAACAGATGGAAATGTGAAATAAAATTAGCAAAAGAGTTTACACATTCTTGAGTTCTCGAGCTCAGCGTCCCTTCAACACGTGAAAATTCAGCCCACTTATTTCCTAACTGCCTAATCCCAAGTGGTGTTCTCTCTGTAGGATGTAAATCTAGTTCCTTTTGTTCAGATTGGGGAAATTGAGAAGGCAACATTAGCAATGAGTTCTTCCTCTCAAATCTAAAACTTTTTTCTGTATTGTTTTCTGTCTTACTTCTCTCAGTCCTTCAACACAGCAGGGGACAATCCAGACTCCAACCCCTGCACACAATGCTGCACCAAACACTCTTTTCCTTTCTTCTCTCCTTTCTAGGTGCTCCTTTTCACCTGTTGTGCTGACTCTTCTTTCTCCTCACATCTGCTCATTTCAGGCTTGCTCACAATGTCTGTTTGCACAAATTGAATCTTCTTTACACTCTTTCCCTAAATGGTGAAGTGCATTTCAAATACATACATACATACATATATATAGACATACACACACAAACACACACATACACATATATACTATATATGTATATATACATATATATACATGTATGTATTTGAAATGAACACAAAATATATATATGTGTGTGTGTTTATATATGCACATGTGCACATACATACATCTATAAAATGTGTATATATAAATGTGTGTGTGTGGTGTTTGTGTATATGTATTTAGAGCCTTTTGATGGCTAAAATAGTCCCTTGGATTTATTGTTACTTAGTAAATATGTATTTAGATCCTTTCAATGGCCTCTAACATTCAATCTTGCTTTGTGCTACACCCCTACATTTGCCATATGCCCCACTCAAGCCAAAGACTACCTGTCATGCAACCTGTAGGAAAGCCCTTTGTCTTCCCTCATGCTATTCTCACCCTGGAGACTATTCCTCTCTATATCCCAAGCCTCTGTCTGTCTGTCAGAGCTCTACTTAAACCTCTTCTCAGACACCATCTGATAGAAACATGATCATCTTCAGTTTCTCCTCTTAAAGGGTTGAATTATACCATCTTTTAGTGCAAACTATTCATATACTTCTCTTATGAGCAAAACTGAAAAACAAGATGTAGTAGTCCATAAAACTGCATGCAAATATAATACGCAGAGAGTGGAATGAAGGAGTTCTAGCCAAAGTTTGTTCCCTTCTGGGAGAACATCAAGAGTTGAGTTTTAGCTGGGCATGGTGGTGTACCTGTAATTCCAGCTACTCCAGAGGCTGAAGTGGAAAGACAGTTTGACCCCAGGAGATCAAGGCTGCAATGAGCTATGATTGCACCTCTGCACTTCAGCCTGGGTGACAGGGCAAGACTCTGCCTCTAATTTCTTTTTAATTAGTTTTGTGGAGTTAATAAAATAGATCTTGCTGGCCTAGCATATTTGGAAGCATCTTGCTGTGCCTGCATATGACTTGGTGGGTTGGCAGAAATAAGCTGAATAATCTATTGCCCGAATTGTTGTACCTAGTGGTTATTTATTCCTTAGGGAAAAACAACAGTTAAGAGGAGGAAGAGGAGCCCTACGGCATCACCTGCCCTGTGAAATGCATCACAGTGTGTACTGATGGTCCCTCCAGGCCTTTCTTGTTTCCAGGAAGGAATGATACTATCTCAATGAATTAAGCTAAGAAGGCAGGGAGGCCAACAGAGTCACACAACTCTCTTGTTCACTAGACATTCTTCATACCCCTCCAGTGGGTTGAGGGCAATCCAGACAGATCTGTGTGTTGAAGTTCCAGCACCGTATCTGTCATGCCGTTCAGAAAGTGTTTACTAAGTAACAATAAATCCCAGGGACTATTTTAGGTGACAACACTTGAGAGCACAGACATTAGGCTTACATGTTTTTCTTGTACATTGTCATAGAGAATTAACTGCTAATAAAAGTTTCACAATGATGGTGAGGCTAAATATCTATTACTCTAGGAGCTGTACTCCCAAGTGGCCTTTCACTATAACTTGCAATAGAGCTGTGACACTTTATAATTGCTGGATACAGGTTTTCCATATCAATGAAAATACAGTTATGCATTAATAATTTATTGCAACAAGCTTTTTACCCTGATATAATAATTGAATTATTAGTTCCTACTCTTAAGGAAAATATTTCTGCACAGAAGTTGCTTTATTTCTCCTTTCTTGCTTGGGTTTTAGATTATCACAACATTTGCAGAAGAAACAGATGCCATGAATTTAAT
Source organism: Chlorocebus sabaeus (assembly GCF_047675955.1). Lineage (NCBI taxonomy): Eukaryota > Metazoa > Chordata > Mammalia > Primates > Cercopithecidae > Chlorocebus > Chlorocebus sabaeus. The sequence continues at coordinate 5,811,232 of NC_132913.1, read as the reverse complement.
TCTGAAAACAAGTCAGACTGGTACATTTCAAGATCCATCAAGTTATTTCAAAATATATCAAAATTAGTACATCCAGTGACAAACTAATATAAAGGTTGTGTCCAAGCTGTGAAAAAGAGGCATTCCTGGCCTTTAAAAGAACAAATATATTCGGGAAATCACCATTTGGAGAGGGATCTAACGACACTGGGAAGTTTTCATTGAGAAAATCTGTCGTTATGTTGTACGAGAACAGCTGCTAACCTATTATATTAAAGAAAAGAGGCCGGGCGCGGTGGCTTATGCCTGTAATCCCAGTACTTTGACAGGCCAAGGCAGGTGGATCAACTGAAGTCAGGAGTTCGATACCACCCTGACCAACATGGTGAAACCCCGTCTCTACTAAAAATACAAAAATTAGCTGGGCATGGTGGTGGGCACCTGTAGTCCCAGCTACTTGGGAGCCTGAGAAAGAAGAATTGCTTGAACCCAGGAGACGGAGATTGCAGTGAGTGGAGATTGTGCCACTGTACTGCAGCCTGGGTGACAGGGTGAGACTCTGTCTCAAAAAAATAAAATAAAAAAATAGAATGATGGAATCTATCAATAGATCAATAGCTCCAATTGATGAGTGCCTTATAAGTGATGCCTTGTGTCTTTTGCATTGAGAGGAGGGGGCCTCTCTCTCTCTCTACACACACATACACACACACACACACACACACACACATATATATATTTTTAATAATAAAACATAATATGATAGTTACCCTTAAAAAAAATAGCAATGGCCTGGCGGGGTGCCTCATGCCTGTAATCCCAGCATTTTGGGAGGCCAAGGTGGGCGGATCATGAGGTCAAGAAATCGAGATCATCCTGGCCAACATGGTGAAACTCCTTCTCTCCTAAAAATACAAAAAATTAGCTGGGTGTGGTGGTGCATGCCTGTAATCCCAGCTACTCTGGAGGATGAGGCAGGAGAATCACTTGAACCCAGAAGGCAGAGGTTCCAGTGAGCAGAGATCACGTCACTGCACTCCAGCCTGGGGGACAGAGCAAGACTCTGTCTAAAAAATAAATAAGTAACAGTGTGTGTAACCGGAGAGAGAAACCACACACTGCTAAATTGTTCTAGGATGACTTTAAAACGTAATTAAGTGGCAAATGTCTGGAAGAGACTTTCTGTTACTATCCATTATCATCCATTATCAGTCAACAGGGGGCTTGGGCCTGCTATAGCCACCCACTTTGGTTCTCACTGGAGATTTCAGGATTGGTCCTCACCCTTGAGCAGATCTTAACCTAATGGAAAAAGAATAAACAATTTGAACTGCGGTATGCCGAGAAAGCTGCCAGAATGATTTTTCTTTAAAGGTTCCCAATCCAACCATATAATTATCTTGCTAAAACCACATCTTTGACTTCCCAGTGCCTGAACAATTAAAGCTAGACTCCACAAGAGATATTCTGCTCAACCTTCTCTGACCCTGTCTCTGCACAATATTAACTACTTCTGTATCCCTCATCGCACTCTTAACTCTCAGTATCATTTGCCTCTGGGTATTCATCTATGTACTTTTTCCTAAGTGGAAACCCTACCTCCCACATTGAACACACCATGCCCCCAGCTGCCAGCAACCACGTAGTATCTGTCTAGTATTAGTTCCATGTTTCTATTAGCCTTTGAGATTCTACTGAGATGTGACTTTCTCTAGTAGCTTTCTCTGACAAAGGAACAACTGATTACAGGAACCAGTATTGACATTTTAAGTGTTAAAAGCATTGAACAGACTAGGGGCTGGGAAGGGGTGAGGGGGAGGAATAGGGAGAGATTTGCTAAAGGATACGAAATTACAGCTAGTTAGGAGGATTACATTCTAGTGTTCTATATCACTGTAGGATGACTCTAGTTAACAATAAAATGTAGTTTCAAATCGCTAGAAGGAAGATACTGAATGTTTCCAATACAAGTAAATGATAGATGTTTGAGATGATGGGTATGCTAATTATCCTGATCTGAGCACTATATATTATATGCATCAAAATATCACTGGGTATCCCATAAAACTGTACCATTATTGTGGTCCATTAAACATCAAATAAAATGTTTAAAGCCAACAGTTTTGAGGCTGGAGGTAGCAAGCTTGTGCAGATCAAATGGAAGGAGAGAAAACAGAGTTGGAGCCAAAGTGACTAGAACTTTGACCAGAGAGTCAGCAGTGGAAATTAAAACAAAAGAAAAATGTAAAGATGTTTCTGATAAGGACTTGGCTGCCATTGATCAGGGTTAGAATATCAAGGATCTTTTAAAAATTTGTCATTAGGCAAAGATGTTGTTATTAAGAGAATTGAAAAAAGTGAAAGGGGGAGAATATACCAGGAGAAGTTACCAAGTTCAGATGAGGCACACTGGTTAAAATGACAGCAAAACATCCAGATATAAGCGACTTGTGGTGGGTTTAAAATGTGGGCCTTTAGATTTAGAGAAAGTGTCGAGACAGAAATGATGGGTTCAGGATTGCGCTTCGTATTGCTGTGGCACTTCAGCAAATGCTATTTACCTGTTATATGACTATTTCCCTGGTACACTGTCAATTCCACAAGCTAGGGATGAAGGGAAGAAAAGATAATTTCTTTTCTTTCTCTTCTTAGTTCTTAGTTGAGACACTCTCCTGAAAACACAAGTCAAATTCACAACAACAACAGAAAAAGCAAAAGTGTATGAATACATGCCTTACCCATCATGCAGGAGAAGACTTAGCTTAAAAGTAGTTCTCTCTCAAGGCAGTGGCTTACATGCCTTGCTTAAATAATATTCTTACAAAGAGCCATAAATCCAAAACAGAGACAAGACGAAGAACAGACAGTTCCTTTTTTTTAGAAAAGGTGGGAAAATCTGGGAACACAGTAAATCGCTTCTCAGATTCCTCTGGTGCCTGCTGGTATCCTCTCTAGGCTGATAAGCAAGTGTCGTCCCTAGTAAGGATGGATTTATGCCCTGCCATCAGGCAAACAGAGCTCACACTTTTAGTGTCTTTAATAATTCTCAATATTTTGGGAAGGATTATTATGCTTTTCTTCAGGAACATGTTTCATATTCTACATATCTATAACTCAAACAATGGGAACGGTGTCAGGCACATAGCAATGGATTAACCAACAATGAAAGAAATAGTGGTTCGTGTAAGGGAGTCCTGATATAGCATATAATGGATGATATGTTGGTATGTTTTTGCATCTTCAGCCCCTTTATAGGACATCTTTGAAGGACAGTGGTGAAAGGAAATCTTCCCACTTGGCAAAACTTTGAGCAGTGCACCTCGTTGTGCACTTTGCTTGGAAGGAGAAATATCCAGATGTGCGATTATACACCGATTCATGGGCTATAGCCAATGGTTTCACTGGATGGTTAGGGACTTGGAAAAAGCATGATTGCAAAATTGGTGACAAAGGAATTTGGAGAAGAGGTGTGGATGGACCTCTCTGAGTAGTCAAAAACGGTGAAGATATTTGTATCTCATGTAAGTGCTCACCAAAGGGCTGACCTGGCTGTGGCCAACGCTGAGTGCTCAATTTGCCAGCAGCAGAGACCAAAACAGAGCCCTCAATATGGCACCATTCCTCGAAGGGATCATCCAGCTACTTGGTGGCAGGTTGATTATATTGGATGCCTTCCATCACGAAAATGGCAGCAGTTTGTCCTCACTGGAATTGACACTTACTCTGGATATGAGTTTGCCTATCCTGCATCCAGCAGACATGGCAGTAGTCTTCTGCCAAGACCACTATCCGTGGACTCACCAAATGCCTTATCCACCATCATGGTATTTCACACTGAATTGTCTCTGACCAAGGCATTCACTTTATGGCGAGAGACACGGGGCAGTGCGCTCAAGCTCATTGAATTTACTGATCTTACCATGTTCCCTATCATCCTGAAGCATCTGGAGTGATAGTATAGTGAAACGACCTTTTGAAGTCACAATTACGATGACAACTCTAAGTGACAATACTTTGCAGGGGTGGAGCAAAGTTTTCCAGAAGGTTACGTATGCTCTGAATCAGCATCCAGTATATGGTACTCTTCCTCCCATAGCAAGGATTCATGGGTCCAGTAATCAAGGGGCAGAAGTGGACAAGGCACCACTCACCATCACCCCTAGTGACCCACTACCAAAATTTTTGTTTCCTGTTTTTGTGACATTACCTTTGGCTGGCCTAGATGTCTTAGTTCCAGAGGGAGGGGTGCTGCCACCAGGAGACCCAACAATAATTCCATTAAGCTGGAAGTGAAGATTGCCACTTGGACACTTTGGGTTCTCCCTACCTCGAAGTCAATTGGCTAAAAAGGGAGTTACGGTGTTGGCTGGGATGATTGACTCGGACTATCAAGATGCAATTAGTCTACTACTTCACAATGGAGATAAGGAACACTATGTTTGGAATACAGGAAATCCCTTACAGCTACTCTTAGTATTACCCTGTGATTAAGGTCAATGGGAAAGAACAATGACTCAAGCCAGGCAGGACTACAAATGACCCAGACTCTCAGGAATGAAGGTTTGAGTCATTCTACCAGGAAAAACAAAACAAAACAAAACAACAACAACAAAAAAACACCACACACATACAAAATAATAATAATAAAAAAACCCCCGTGACTTTCTGAGGTGCTTGCTGAAGGCAAAGGGAATAAAAAATGGGTAGTAGAAGAAGGTAATCATCAATACCAGCTACAACCATATGACCAGGTTACAGAAATGAGGAGTGACTGTAACTGCTATGAGTATTTCCTCCTTATTTTGTTAAGAACATATTTGTGCATGTAGACACTTGTACTAAGAAAACATCTTCATTTTATTTCCTTTTTCCCTTTATTGTGTGACATGAGATTTATTGACTTCACATCAGCATTTCAATGTATTTAACTTTATGTAACAGCATCTAGGTTAAGGATGAGTGCACTTTGGGTTGTATGAAGGATAGCTGTATTATGTTAGGTGTAATTACGACCTTATTATTGTCTTTATTTGAAGATTGTGTATGATTTTAGGAGAGGCGTGTTGGTTCAAGTTGACAAGGGGTGAACCTGATGGTTAATATTGAGTGTCAACTTGATTAATGCTTCAAAGCTTGATGAAGCATTGAAGGATGCGAAGTATTGTTCCTGGGTGTGTCTGTGAGGGTTTTACCAAAGGAGATTAACACATGAGTCAGTGGACTGGGAAAGGCAGATCCACCCTTAATCTGGGTGGGCACCATCTAATCAGCTGCCAGCACAGCTAGAGTAAAGCAGGCAGAAGAATGTAGAAGGATTTGACTTGCTGAGTCTTCCGGCCTTCATCTTTCTCCTGTGTTGAATGATTCCTGTCCTTGAACATCGGACGCCCAGTTTTTCAGCTTTTGAACTCTTGAACTTACACTAGTGGTTTGCCAAGGGTTCTCGGTCACAGACTGAAGGCTGTACTGTCGGCTTCTCTACTTTTGAGGTTTTGAGACTCGGACTGATCCACCACTGGCTTCCTTGCTCCTCAACTTGCAGAGGGCCTATCGTGGGACTTTACCACGTGACTGTGTGAGTCAGTTCTACTTAATAAACCTCCCTTTCACATATACATATATCCTATCAGTTCTATTCCTCTAAAGGTAGTACACAGACACATGAGTTATACTTTCTCCCTGGGAGAAGTTAGTGTCCTAGAGAAAATAGGAAACATTCTCAGCAAACTCCAGACAGCTAGGCCAGAAAAGATGGGTCCCAGCTGTAGACACGTGGGCAAGGACAGAGGAACTGGCTTTTGGCACTAGAAAGGCTGGAGGGAAAAGCAATTATGAAAGAGCTCTTCTTTGGTATTTAAGGAAGGAGATGGATATGGAGGGCTCCCTAGGCTTAAAGAGAGTTATGCCTTTGTGGTCTATCTGGCTTCTCTTCTGTTAGGGTGGAGTGATGTTCTATCCAGTGTCCCTAGATAGTTTGTGCAACATATTGAGATAATAAGCCATTGCGTTATTAGTTTGAAATTGTTTTGTTCTCAGTGGACATTAATATTACATTGTGTCCTTGTGTAGATGTATTTGTTACATGCATAGACTGTGTAAGGATCAAGTCAGGGTATGTGGAGTGTCCATCACCTTGAGTAGTTATCACTTTATGTGTGGAACATTCCAAGTCCTCTCTTTTAGCTGCTTGGACATATATAACACATTTTTTGCTAACTTTACTCACCCTAGAAGGTAGGGTGAACGGGAGGATAGTGGTATGCACCACTGGCCTAAATTTAATGTGGAAAGTTTTTCCATTTATCCAGTAATTTTCAAGGCCACTCTTGTTCTTGCCTTGAGTCCTTCCAAATTCTCCTCTAGGGTTCCCACACAGATGGATGCCTCCCTGGTGAAGGCCCCTCTAGCCCTTGTGCTGAGCTAGGACTTTTTCCACCTAAGTGATTCTTCTCTCAGCACCTTCAAATCTCTCATTTTTTTGAAGGCCTTGAAAAATTAGATGTTTTTTCCCCATCCTCCCTTATTACCAATTCACTTGGAACTCAGGCAAGAGAAAAGTAGAAAGCAGTAACAACAGACACACACAAACACACACACATACACACAGTGTTCAAAAACACCTTAATTGGGAGGCCTTATTATATTTTGTAACTTATTTATTCATCATATTTAATCATACAATTTGACTGGCCAATATTAATAATTAGGACCTGAATTTTGAAGTAATAAAGAGTTGGGAATGCAAGCAACAAAATCAATTATTCTTAGTATTTAGGGTTAATAAGTCTGGGACACATGCTAATACCAGATTTATATATAAGCAAATATTCAAATGTTTTACTTTAATAATTTAAGCCCATGAAATATATTAACATATGAATATAAAGAAGGTATTAATATTTTACCCTCAACTCAATATAAGTTTCCATTTTTTAAAAATAACTGTTATCAGTGTGATGCTCTAATCAACTTGTGTTCCTATACACACACATACAGACAGAGTTTGGAATTGTGTGTTCCTTTAAACTCAGATTCTCTCTAAATACCCATGCATCAGAATAACTGAGACAAGATGGCCAAACAAGGTTTTTTTGTAATAAATACTGATTGAATCTGAAGACTGGTAATATAATTGATTAAATGAAGGTGTTGGTGTCAGGTCAAGTAACTCCTCAGAAGTCACCAAGAGCACTCTAACCTCAAGTAGTCCGCCTCCTCTGAGTTCTGCCGTTCTAGAGCAGCACCAGGTACAGGATGAAGATGAGAGCTAAGGTCTGAGGGAGTGTTTAGTCATGGAGGTGCATCCAATAGGATAGAGTGAAAATGACGCAGAGTCAGGAACAGACTCAAAGCTACTGCACATCCATGTTGCTGAGGCAGGGAAACCAGCAGAAGCTGATAGGCTTATGGCCAGGAGGATGTGGACCTTAGGCTCAGGAGCCAGACAGAACTAGATCAGCTCAGAAAAGCACTAAAATGGCACTGCCTACCAGATTGTGCCATAAAATGGCATCCTCTACCCTGTAAACCCTAGCTCAGATTACTGATAGCACAGCTAGTAAGGATGTGGGAACACGACAATGGATGTCACAGGGGAGTCAAACACCTTTCCCTAGTAACGTACATGATATAACCCTAATTTTTTTCTATTAGCCTAAATAGAAGGCATCAATATTGTTAGTGGAAAATCTGCCCATTCATATTGCCTATTTGCAAAGGATGCGATGTAGTCGACCTGCAGAATCTGTACGCACAGGCTTTCTAAATTCAGAAACAGAAACCGAGAATGCAGAACATTCCCATGGAGTCAGGTTCCTAGCCAGGCGCTCAGGCCAGAAAGATTCTAGTGCTCACAGTGTTCATGGGATCACTAGAAGCAGCTAACTACATTAGAGGTTTAAGAATCAATTGAAGTATTTACATCAATAGTAATCAAAAGTCTACAACTATTTTCCCAGTCCTCTTTATGAAGTTCCAAAACAGAGAAATTCAGCAGAATTTTACTGATCATGCCTGAATTTTCTGACTCAGAAATTAAGTCTTGTGGAATTTGCGTTGTAAGCATGCGAGGTCAAGAGAAACAAAATCAAGGGTTTTCTTCACCATTTCTTGATGTTTCAGAGCAGATCATCAAGATTTCTTCTCACCTCCCAATATCTCCTAAGTGTCAATTGCTCCTACATCGTTTATGGAACCCCACAGAATTCAATACAACGTCTCACAAAATGATGATAATTGCAGCCCTTTTTAGAAAAGAGCTCTGGGGTTTTTGAAGAAAACTCATACTTTCATCCACGAAAAGAAAAATGTTTCCTTCTATTCTCTGGAGCAGAAAACTAGATGGAAAAATACTAGCTGAATTGTGTGCCTTGAGAGGCTGGTAGAACTAAACTGAGGAGGCTGTGGAGAAGAAAGAAGCAGAGAGATGGCAGCCGGAGATGAAAAATTCCCCAATGACTATCCAAGGTGTGTAATCATGCACAATTTATATGAAAAGATTAGTACTATCTTTTCATATTTGTATGAATGTGTAGTTTTCAAATAAAGGCAAGCACCTTTATCTTTCAATGGCAAGTTCCTTTATCTTCACATATTTCTAAATGTGTGTACCTAATAAATACTTAATTGAAGAAAAAAATAGGTATCATTTCTCCTTCTCTGTTGAATTTGAATAAAATGTATTATTTTCAGTCCCCTAAAAATGCTCCCAAAAATGTTATATTTCTTCTCTTTATGCCAATGATGAATAAAATAAATGGTAATTAAGCAAAGCCAGAATTTGTGAACTGTGAACGTACTTCCTATTGTAATTTAAGCAAGATAATATATTGTTATTAAGAGCATAATTTGAGTGTATTCCTGAATTATTCATCCACTAAAACTGAATAAAACAAAGATCAGCATGTTTTCCAACAAATAGGGGGAGAAATAGGTTTTCCATCATCACCTGGAGTAAAATGGAAAATATCAGTAAAGTAGCTTGACTGTTTCCCTATGTTGTGATACATTCAGCTAATTTGGAAAGATCCCTTTATTCTATTTTCCATTGCTATTTATCCCAGGTGATCATAAAGGACAAGTCTAGCAAAGATGAAAAACCAAAATAGTGATAGTTTGCCCCAATCTTAGTTGGGGTCTTAAATAAAATAACATTATCTAGAAACTTTCAATATAAACTGTAGAAACTTTCTTTAGCAGGAAAACCAAACAACAACAAAAAAATGTCTTCTACTGATGGAGAGCTGAGGTAGTAAGAAGTCTCCTTTTGATGACTAGGCATTACAAATTTGAGAATCTAATTTTTAAAGAGAAAATCAATGAGATATTATAGTACTGAAATGTTACGTGATGTAGAAAAAGAGAAATTTGCAACTACTTGTCCAACCATTGGAGATTAAAAAAGAAATGTGTCTGGAATTGGTTCCTCCCAGTGGATTCTTGGTCTTGCTGACTTCACAAATGAAGCCACGGACCCTTGCAGTGAGTGTTACAGTTCTTAAAGATGGGGTGCCCAGAGTGTGTTCCTTCCAATGTTCACATGCGTCTGGAGTTTCTTCCTTCGGGTGGGTTCGTGGTTTCACTTGACTTCAGGAGTGAAGGCCCAGACCTTGGCAGCGAGTGTTACAGCTCATAAAGGTGGCCTGTGCGGAGTTGTTTGTTCCTTCCGGTGGCTCTACCATGTTGCTCATTTCATGAGAGAAGTCGCAGACCTTGGCAGTAAGTGTTACAGCTCAAAAAGGTAGTGCAGACCCAAAGAGTGAGCAGCAGCAAGATTTATTGTGAAGAGCAAAAGAACAAAACTTCCAAAAGGTGGATGGGGACCCAAGCACGTTGCCACCTTTGGCTGGAGTGGCCTGCTTTTATTCCCTTATTTGGCCCCACCCACATCTTGCTGATTGGTCCATTTTACAGTGTTGATTGGTCCGTTTTTACAGAGTGCTGATTGGTGTGTTTACAAACCTCTAGCTAGACATAGCATGCTGATTTGGTGTGTTTACAATCCTTTAGCTAGACAGAAAAGTTCTCCAAGTCCCCACCCTACCCAGAAGCCCAGCTGGCTTCAGTTCTCAAAATGTGACTAAAGAAAAATTTAGCAGAATGGACAGCAAGCAACACTAGTTAAAATCAGATAATATTATGGTTGTGGGATGGCTGAACTATATTTTAAAAATTTAAGTAGGAAGTTAATTGGATGTTTTCTGGATTGTTGTAATGTGAACTCTTTTGTTTTTATTAAAAATCTTCATATATTTGTTTAAATGTATTATTTTTGGTAAATTACTAAAGAAACCTTATTGTGGCTATGAGATTTCATCTAAGGAGATATGGATTCTAATACTGGAAATGACCAGCAAACCAACCCTGGAATTCAAGAGTATTCTGGAGTGAGACAATGAACTTCTATAGATTGTTGGGATGAGGGAGAATGGAATGTTTTAAGATATTCCTTAAATTGTCTTAACCTACTACATAAACCCTTGACCTCCCTTTTAACTTAAAATGAAATTTTCATGTCTCACGGTGTCTTACAAGGTTCTAAATCCCTACAGACCTGATGGTTTCCTATTTCTACCTGAATTTATTTTTCATCATTTAGATGTCAGCTCAGCTCCACTGTGAAACCTTTTTAAATCTGTATCTAAAATAATTATCTATATTCTCTATTAAATAACTCTGCTTTAGTTCTGCATGATCCTTTGCTCCCCCAAAATTATTCTTTTTGTATGCTTATTTATTTTCTGCATCCTTCACTGAAATGTACACTCTGTGGGAACAAATAACTTGTCTGTCTCTATCATCAATGCTTAGAACTCTGTTCAGCAGATAGTGGCACCAACAAATAAATATTTGTCAAATGGATGATTTTGTTGCTCGGCTCACAATGAACAGGGGTGCTCCATCTGACATCTATTGTTTATCCTTACTGATCACTTTTACCTATCTACTAACATTTCATGGGCTGTGTAGTCTACAGTCAAAATAAGATATATGAACTCAAGTAGGTCATAAGAAAACTAGGGACGGCTGATACATGGCAATAAAAAATTGAGACTTGATATTTCAAGAAAATGCAGAAAATTGGTTAATATGCAAGAAGGTAAAACATTTTTGGTCAGGCACAGTGTCTCATGCCTGTAATCCTAGCACTTTGGGAGGCTAAGGCGGGCAGATCACTTGAAGCCAGGAGTTTGAGACGAGCCTGGCCAACATGGTGAAACCCTGTCTCTGCTAAAATTACAAAAATTAGCTGAGCGTGGTGGTTTGCGCCTGTAATCCCAGCTACTTGGGAGGCTGAGGCAGGAGAATTGCTTGAACCTGGGAGGTAGAGGTTGTGGTGAGCCAAGATTGCACCACTGCACTCCAGACTAGGCAATAGAGTGAGAATCCATCTAAAAATAATAATAATAATAATAATAATAATAATAAAAGAACTTTTAAGGAAAAAAGATAGGACCTATCACTTTGTGATAGGACTTTTTAAAATGTAACACAACAGAAATTGTTGAATAGTATATTATCAGGACTTTTTAAAAAGTAACATTATAAAAACTTTTAGCCTGTATATTAAGCCTGTGAAAATTATACTAATATGATAATTTTCAAAATATATTACAATTGATATTATTTTACCATTTAGTATTTCATCTCATTTTCATTTAATAAAAGACCAAAGAAAATGAGAGGATTTTAGAAAAATAAAGAAACTCACACATCACAGAACTCATTCATTTTATGACTAAAGAAAGTCAAGTCTAAATAATTAATTATTGGCCACAGCTAGTTAGTGGTAGTGTTTTAACCAGATGTTACATTACCTGAAGGATAGCCCTGTGATTTTCTCACTAAATAAAACATTTAGGATCTCCAGAACCAAAGCTCTGTAGCTCTGGGGCCTCTGTTATTCTCTTAAAAAAATCAATAACCTCCCTCTTTTGAGTGTCTATTTGTATTGGAGGAATCCAAGGCCTCAAATTGGAGCAGTGGTTACAGGGTTGTGGGTGGGACTGGACAGGGAAACATCACCTGGAAGAAGAAGTTTATGAAGAAAATTGTTGTACATATACTGTGTGTATATATGCTTTTATCTATTTATCATTGGCTGGATTGGCTGGATTGTTGAAACATTTCACTATATATATATATTTATATATATTTCACTATATATATTTTACTATATATTTATATATATTTTACTATGTATGTTTATATATATTTCACTCTATGTTTATAGCTACTTCACTATATATTTACATATTTCACTATATTTATATATATTCCACTATATATTTGTATATATTTCACTATATATTTATATATATATTTCACTATATATATGAGACCAAAGAAAATGAGAGGATTTTAGAAAAATAAACTCACACATCACAGACTCCATTTTATATATATAGTTAAATATGTACTTTAAATAAAAATATATTAAATATATAATATATATTACATATCTATAGTTTTTTTAAATCAGAAGCAGCAAGATTAACTTTTAATCAGAGACAGCAAGGTAGAAGTTCCTATCTCAGCACTTATTTTTCAACAGACATGTGATAATTGTCTGAGTTTGATCCCCAGATCCTCCACTTAGTTTCTTTGTTGGAAAATGACTTCCCCTGTTTTCGTTTCAATTTCTTGCTCTGTGTGGTGTAAACAACAATAGTAGTTGTTTCACAGTGTTACTGGAAGGACTAAATGTATTAGCACAGATAACAGCTTAGCACAGTATCTGAATATAGCATTGGTCAATCTCGTGGAAGTGTTAGGGTGTGCATGGACTGTGGACACACCTTGTCTGGGGAGCTACAAGTTCAAAAGGCCTCTGTCCTCTTACCCATCGCTAACTTCTTATGTTCTTCTTATGTCTTATCATTGGAAATAACCTATCAATAAATTTGTTTCAAAATAAAGACTAAGGGCAAATGACTGGCTCTGTACTGTAAACTTGTAGTGTTACTAACAGATTAATGGGATGTGAGGTGTGTTTGTGTGTGTGTGTGTGTGTTTCTTTTTAGAATGGTAAGACTTACCTTCCATCTACTATTCCAATCAAATTCTACCGGTGTCATCTAGTTGCAAGTTTAGCTTGTCTTTTCCAGTAAAACATATCAATAATGTATGTACTTACAAACCAAAAGAAAAACAATGTATTCTCATCCCTAGTTCTCTGTAATCTACAGCAGGAAAAAAAAAATGCAGAAAAAGAAACAAAAAGAAAGTCTTAAGAGATAAAGAAGAGAGTGGCGATTGTTTTACCATCCAGACATCTATGTGAGTCCATCAATTCAGTGCTCTAAACTTGGTTAATTCAGCACAGATGTGTTGATAGCATGACCTGTGTGACTCTGTGATAGGCTAAGAGGATGGAGAACAAAATAAGACAGAGTCCTCTCTACAAAGACCTTCAATATTTGCAGACAAGCCACTTAATCCATTGATTCTTGTGTTTGAGGAAGCTTCTCCTTTGGTGAGGGCAAGAGACAGCTCAAAAATTTGAGTTTACATTGGATTTAGAGACAGATCAAATACCTCTCAGACTGACATAAAGGTATCCATCTCTAGCTGACCTTTCTTCACCATGTGCTTTTGATTATGTGTTCAAAGAGAGGATGCAACAGTTTCTCACCTGCACGATGAGGCTCTAGGCATTTGCAATTACTCTCTTCAAATGCGCTGGTTCTTCATCTCCCACATGCCACATGAATGTTGCTCTGTTCACCTCTTCTCAGTTTTTGAAACATTTCTCCCCAGGCTGGCAGTGTGGATGGCTGAAGGAAAGGATGATGATTCAAACCGTAGGTGATTCTGGTGCTGGGTGTAGAATTTCTGTTGCTGCTCCTAGGTCTAGCAAGATTGAGTGCCAAGCCAACTGAGTTTTCTCTAATACCATCTTTACAAAAATCAAGAGCTGATTCTTACACAGGTTGCACTTGGAGCAATACTGGTATTTTTCAGGCAAAAAAGAAATAACACTGGTTACTTCCAGTATGTACTTTGTGGGGTGTGGGTAAGGGATGCATTAACTCCTGAGGAAGGATTAGGCTGAAGCGTACTCCCCATTACCCTGCTTCACTCCAGTCCTCTTGGCCTCATTATTGCTCAGTTCAATGCTTTCATTTATTCAATTCATTCAATAAATGTTGGGGAGTAAGTCACGTACACAAATTAGTGCAAAGCAATGAGATAAGCACAGTAAGAACACTGTGAACAAAAAGCAGTTGAGATGCGAAGAAAAAATTATAATAACTGGGGGAATCAGGGGACACTTCACTGAGGAAGAGTTTTAAGGACAATTAGAAATGCTACAGGGATATTTGGGTTTAATCTGGACACTCTGCTATAAGAAGCAGCAGCATCCAACACTTTGAGCGAAAGCAGGAAAGGCCCTCTCAAGTTGTACAGTTTATTCAGCAACAAAAGATGCCTACCTCTATAAACAAGGAAGAGAATAGCACTTGCTTATAGATAAGAGAGTCAGTTGTGGGGCTACAGTCCTGCAGTTTCCTGGGATTATTGGAAAAGAATGTGAGAGGCTGCAGAGTAAGACGGTGTGAGAGGACATATGGGAACAGATACTGTGAACCTTCATGTAACCATAATATGGTGCTTTCTGATGGGATCTGCCAATTTTTTAGAGATGAGGAGGCGGAGGCCAGGGAAGCTTAAATGATCCACCCATGGTCTGGGAGTCAGTGGCAGAACCAGAATATTCAGCCTCCAAGTTCATTTTTTGGTTTCTCTTTTGTTTGCAGTCCCATAACAAATTATTTTTGTCTCTGCACTGCCAACAGAATTGTGATTTCTACCACTGTCCTTTTATTGGATGCTTCCAGATCCAATCTGCTATTTAGTTATTTTTTTCTTCTTTTGTAAATAAGATTTTTTTTCTTACGCCAAAGCATGTTATTTTGGAGAACATTTGCACTCAGACTGTATGAGATGGTACATTCTTGGTGCTGATATTTTAGCATCATTATTGCATTCTGCTTTTCATTTATGGAGCAATCTCAATGAACAAAGGAAGAAGACTCCTCTGGGAAATAAATTTTTGTCAAGATAAGGTAATATAATTTTATATTACCTAACTGAGCATGTGGAGTACTTAAGCAAGACTCCATTTGGTTTCTCACTTTTAATGTATAATTAAGTTTGAATTAACGTTTAATTCTCTTCTCTATCACATATTTAATAGGTCCCACAGCCTTCCTTCTTCCACAAATCAACATTTTATAAACCAACGATTTTACTTTCCTTTCCTTATGAATGCTATGAAACGCTGTACCCCTTTAGTGATAAATTTCTTCAATTTTTCCAGAACAAGCATACATTGGAAGACTTTCTAATACCTTTTGCTCAAGGGCATACCTTATTCCCAGATTGTATCAAGTTGAGAAGCCCATGAAGTATTGTCACCAAGCATACAGGAGGAAAACACAGGCAAAGAAAAACGAGGATCACGTTCTTCCTGCCTCCAGTGGTTTACCCCTGGGAAATGCTGTGTAAGCTTGTTCGTTTGCTCAGAAAATCAACCCACAAAGCTATCAATAGGAGCAGGTCGCACGCGGGGATGGAAACTCATCTGCTCATGTGTCTCTGGCCACGCGCCTTTCCTGTGGTTGAAATTTCTCATTTCAGGGGTTGGCAAATAATAGCTACAGAAACACAGCACACATAAAGGCTAAGTTGGAATGCCTCAGACTAAAGACAAAGGCAAATGTGTGGCTTTATATTATTAAATTCTCCTAATATGGATGTATTTATTTCCTTCTAACCTCAAATTTTTGGAGAAACATGTAAATATGAGGATATCAGAGGAAAATCATATTGAAATGATTTAAGTGGAACATAAGCAAATGAGCAACATAAAATTTTTAGACAAGCCACCATTCTAGAGATAAAAGTTTCTTACAAAGATAATGAAAGCCCTGAGGTTCTTACACATGGGTGTATCCAAAGGCTACCCTGACATCTTGAGAGGTGAGAAATTTGGTCAGTTCCAGAGACAGATCGGTTAATTTATTAACCCGAATACATCTACCTATCTGTACATACAGTTGACCCTTGAACAACGTAGATTTGAACTGGGCAGGCCCACTTATATGTGGATTTTCTTCTATGCCATCCTGAGACAACAAGAACATCGCCTTCTCTTTTTCCTCTTCCTCAGTCTACTCAACATGAAGAGGATGAGGATGAAAACCTTTATGATGATCCACTTCCACTTAAAGAATAATACATTTATTTTCTCTCTTCTATATGCTTTTCTGGATAGCTTTTCTTTTCTCTATTTTATTGTAAGAATAAAGTAGGTAATAGGTATGACATACAAAATATGTGTTAGTGAACCATTTATGTTATTGGTAAGCCTTCTGATCTGCAGTAAGCTATTAGTAGTTAAGATTTTTGATTATGCAGGGGGTCAGTTCCCCTAACCCACACATTGTTCAAGGGTCAAATATATAGGATAACTTTATATATAGAGAGAGATATGTTTATTTTCCAATTAAATCGAGTATGATTTTCCTTTGATATCATTAAGGCCAAGAGGGAGTGCATAGACTTGTTGATTTTGACTTACTATGAGCTTACAGATATCAGTCCTCTGTGCTTTAGGCTCCTTACCCGTGAAATGGTGATAACAATATCTCCCTCTCCCACCTCACAGAGTTATTACACAGATCAGTTGGGATTGTATGTGTTAAATCACAAATGCAATATACTGCTCTATAAGATGTCAGTTAGCAGTTAGAGTGGAGAATAAGCAGTGTCGGTCTTAGAAAGGGATTACAGAATCTATGCCACTTAACATCTGAGTAGAGGTATAGAGCTATGGAATGGAAGGCTAGTTTGAAGTTTCCTAGACCAAATGTTAGGTAGATACCATTTCCCAAGATTGGGAATTGAGGAGGAAGATAAATTTTGAACCAAGTTAATAGTTGCTTATCGGCTATGCTGAGCTAAAGCTAACAGAGAGTCCTAGAAATGTCAAGCAGGAAAAAACAGACATCCTAGTCATATGGCATGTCAGAGGCAAAACTACGGGAACCATGAATTTAAACATGCTATGGGAGATAAATGGCATTTATAAAATGAATAAGGTAGAACATGTAGAACATTGGGTCTCCTTGTTGGCTGCACATCTGAATAACCTACAAAGCTATCTACATTTCAGAAACGTCAGTATTTATTTGTTTTCTATCCAATATTTTCTCTCATACCGTAGACATTTTCCCCATTTACTTAGGTTGACCAACCTGTGATAATTTCTTCAAGAAAATGATTTGAGACAGAAATCAGAAAAGGGACGCTTGCTGTTGCTGGCCATTAAAGCTCTGTTTCCTGAGGGCAACAGAAAGTCACTGGACCCCAGATGAATAAGAGCCACCTCTCCACTTCTCCTGGCTTCAAAGCTTCAAAGCGCAGGCTGACTTTCTTGTTAAGGAATAATGCAGTTGGTGACTTTAAATTGAAGCCAGTTCTCATTTTCTCTTCTGAAAATCCTAGGACTTTTAAACATCATGCTAAATCTTCTCTGCCTACGTTTCATAAGTGGAACAACAAAGCCTGCATGACAGCACATCTGATTATAGTAAGATTTACTGACTGAATATTTTAAACCAATTGTTGAGACCTGCTGCTGAGAAAAAAAAATCATTTCAAAATATTACTTCTCGTTGACAATGCACCTGGTCACCCAAGAACTCTGGTGGAGATTTACAAGGAGGTGAAAATTGTTTTCTTGCCTGCTAACACAACATCCATTCTGTAGCTTGTAAATCAAGGGGTAATTTCAACTTTCAGGCTTTATTACTTAAGAAATACAATTTGTAAGGCTGCAGCTTTCATAGATGGTGCCTCTAATGGATCTGGAAAAAGGAAACTGAAAATCTCCTGGAAAAGATTCACCATTTTAGAGGCCTTCAAGAACAGTTATGATTCATGGGAGGAGGTCAAAATATTGAATTAATAAGAGTTTGGAATAAGTTAATTCCAACTCTCTTGGATCACTTTGGGGCTTTCAAGATTTCAGTGGAGAAAGTAATTGCTGATGTGGTGAAAACAGCAAAATAACTAGAATTTAAAGTGGAGTTGGAAGATGTGACTGAATTGCTACAATCTCATGACAAAACCTGAATGAATAAAAAGTTGCTTCTTATGTACATGCAACAAAAGTGGTTTCTTGAGATGGAATCTATTCCTGGTGATGATGCTGTGAACATTGTTGAAACGACAACAAAGGATTTAGAATATTAAACAAACTTAGTCGATAAAGTAGTGTCAGAGCTTGAGAGGATCGACTCCAATTTTGAAAGAAGTTCTAATGTGGGTAAAATGCTATCGAACAGCATCACATGCTACAGAGAAATATTTTGTAAAAAAAAAAAAAGAAGAGTCTGTTGATTGATGGGGCAAGCTTTATTGTTGTCTTACTTAAGAAACTGCCACAGCCAGCCCAACCTTAAGCAACCGCTAACCTGATCAGGCAGCAGCCATTAACATTGAGACAAGACCTTCAGCCAGCAAATTCAATCAGAAATATGACTGCCTGAAGGCTCAGATGATTCTTAGCATTTTTTACAATAAAATATTTTTAAATTCAGATATATATATATATTTGTTTTTTAGGCATAATGCCATTGCACATTTAATAGACTACAGTGTATTGTAAACCTAACTTTCATACACATTGAGAAACCAAACAAATATTATATGAATTGCTTTACTGCCATATTCACTTCATTGCAGTGGTCTGGAACTGAGCTTGCAATATCTCTGAGGTATAACTGTATACCGAATAGCGGTCCGAAAGGAAGGAAGACCAAGGCATCTCACTGCCTGAGAAGACAGTAGAGAACAAGATTTCCCAAAAGAGTAGAGTATTGGAGGACCAGATGCTATGCAGTGAAGAATGATGCGTGTGTGGGAAGGTGGTGGGAGCAGAGTGCTCAATTCATCAGAGCATTTTAGCAGGTTTTCTTTTTTTTTAAAGGATACATGACTTCAGAATATTTAAGAAAATCGTGTTTTTCTTTCTTTTTTATGTTGTTTAAAAAATTTTATTTTTAGACTGGTAGGGGCCTTTAGCATATATTGAGTCTTATAGGAAAGATCTAATGGATAAACTTTTTAAAGTTTCAGAAATTAGGGCATAGCTAACACATACACAAATAGCTAACACTTATTTACATAATGTATACTGTGTGCCTGGGATTGTTGAAAATAATTTGTGTATATATACATACACACACAGACACACACATATACACATCATATATATGTATATATATGGAGTTTACTTCATTTGTATTTTTAAGACCTGCAAAATAAATACTATCATTCAAAAAAATTTTCAGTGAGGCCACGTGCACACGTGTGTGTGCGCACACATATGCACACAGAGTACACACTACAAACACAGGATAAGGGGTGTATTCCCAAGTCACGTACCTATGATGTGGCTGAGCTGGGACTGGAGCTCACGCTGTCTGATTCTGTGGCTGATACTTACAGCTATTATGCCCGTGGCTGACAAAATGGGTGCTCAGGTGCTTGAGAGAAGCACAGTAAACTCACATGGCCACCATGGAATATTTTTAATTTTAAATTTGCAAAGCTCCATGTGATGAGTTTCTTTTGCAAGATAGTACCCATATTTTACTTTAGACTGCACCATGCTCCTGTTGATGTAAAACTGTGTTCTCAGGATTTGCCATGATGAAAAACAAATACCATGTGAAAATCACTGTGAATCAGGGTGCGAGGTTGTTGACATCCTGTCTCATTCCAAGGCTTCAGAAATTGAGAAGTGCCCAACAGGCATACCTGTCCTGTTAGTAAGTAATTGTGTTTTCTTAGAACAGCTTTTACAATTAACGTAAATTATTTTTTCCAGAGGATACAAAGCTATTGGGACATACATTTTTATTCATTTTTGGGGACTTAATGACTTAACAAATGGAACCGTTAGGTAATTTTTTTGGCCTAGCAGTCAGTGAACGAGTTACTGAGACCCTGCCAGCACTGTGAAGCAAGAAAGCTTAGAAGCATCTGCCCTAGGCTGAGAATGAAACAGGGGAGAATTTCCCAGATGAAGATGTTAGCCTTGGAATGGCGGGGGTCGGGGGGGGGGGAGTGGATACAGCTTCTTCTTGAACAGAAGTAAATGGGAGAAGAACATGCACATGAAGAAAAGAAAAATTAAAATAATTATGCCCATTTGACCAAGATTTACTCAGTGAGTAGGAAGTGAGGTTTTCTAATGAACATCAGGAGGTCAGATTGAATAGAGGGGTTGATAAAGATGAAACAGGTCTCAAAGCTAAAACATATAAAGAATCTCTATCCTGTTATAAACCAAGCATACACTAGGACTTCAACGAATTCTTATTTGTTTGAATAAAAACATTTCATTGGAACTTCTGAAAAAAATGCATCCAAGAAAAAATAACACGTATGTTTTTCCTGCTTGTCATGGTATATCTGATATGCAGTAGTTCTAGTTGTGTATGAGATGGACGTGTGTTTTCTGTATAAATACGCACACACAAACACTTATTCTGTTCAAATAAATTAGCACAAAAAAGCTGGATTCTGTGAGATGAATGCATGTTGGCTCTTTCAAGAGGCCCTCACAGCTGCTCTGCTAAGCCATGCTGGGTAAATACATAGTTTTAAAGCTGTTTTAATTTGGCAATTCTGTCAAAATATCCCACTCTCCTTATCCATCCTCTGCCTGAGATTGTTGGTAACCCGACAAGGTGCAGCCTTGTTCCCCCAGTTGATCTATTTTGAGGCTTGAGAAATGCAAGTGAGGATTAGAAGAAACCAAAAATAGCTACACAACCCAAAAGAGATCCAGTGTTCAGAAGAAATTATATGAGTATGTTGAAGAGGAAATGTTTTAGACACAGATGTAGACTTAAGTCCCATTTTAAATAAAAAGTTGGGCCAAATGACTTGGTCACATGCCCTTTCTGGCTCTTCTGAATTGTTTTCAATGCGTCTGTGTTGCCTTTAGAAAAAGTCTACATTCTTTAAAATAGCATTTAAAACATTCAATTATTTGGCCCTAAACGATCATTACAACTATTAGAGTTGGAAAAAAAAAAAAAAAGTGAGGAGAGGGAATTCACTTCAACATCATGTCTACTGCATGAATAGATGTGTAAGCTTTAGCAAATTATTTAACATCTTTGTACCTCATCTTATTTATGAGTAAAGAGAAAATGGTAGGGTTTTCGTTTTCAGGAAGACGGATTAAACATATGTTTCTCTGTTCCTCCTGCTAAGAACAAAAAATCCTTGACCGTGTATATAAAAATAAAAATCAATGCAAGAAGACTCTAAAAGGTAGGAAGAAGAAGGCAGATGAGCTACAGATCTCAGGACAGAACCAGCGACAGAGAGTCCCTGGGCTTCCTTTTTGCTTCTTATGTCCCAGACATGGAGTGAAAGCAGCAGGCAACCAGAAATCACCACAGGGTACAGACAAAAAGCCCCAACAAAAGTTTGCTCTCTATAGCCAAAGAACCAGTAAAACAAAACAAAACAAAACAAAACAAACAAACAAGTCTAAACAGACAGAACCGTTTTAGATGGGAACCACTGCACACCAACTAAACACCATCAAAACTCTGCATCTCCTCCAGCACTCAGACAATAAAAGCTGAATGGAGAACCTAGGCTTCCATTCTCACAAGGCTGGAATGACGCATCTCCAGCTACTCCAGGTGGATTAAGAGAAGGCTGAATCTAAAGCCAGCATTTTCACTGGTGCTGGGGAGTAATGTACCAACTTCATCTGGTGTTGGTGGAGATCCTGTGCGCAACCCGGACTTCCATTCGCATCACACAGTAACAAGGGAGCTCTCCCCTTCCATGTCGGGGGGGCGTTTTAGAAGACCTGGAGTTTCACTGCACTGCAATGGTAAGAAGGCCAATCCCTATGATGTCAAAGCCACATAGGAAAAAGTAAGAAGGTATTCCTGATCCTCCCAGTTAGGGTGGTATCCGTGGCAGCCTGGTGGGGAGACAGAAACTCCACCCCCACCCGGAAGTAATTCTACCCATATCCTCATTCCCAGGTGTCATGAGGAGCTAAGTGGAGAACCTGAACATCTACCCCCACCTGCCATACTGAGGCAGCATCCACACCCTCCCTGCTGGAGTAGTATTAGGAAAGCCATCTAAAAATTGCATTAAATGAGATCCAGAACTGTAAAACATTACATTCTAGATGTCCAGATTTCAACCGAAAACCACTCATCCTGTCAAAAACTGGGGAAATCTCAATCTTAATGAAAAAGACAATTAACAGTTGCTGTCTTCGTTTTCTATTTCTGCTGTAATACATTATCACAAGCTCAGTGGTTTAGAACAGCCTAACCTGATCTTACAGCTATGGATGGCAGAAGTCCAAAATGGGTTCGCTAGGCTGACATCAAAGTGTGATAGGGCTGCATTCCTTACGCATTCCTTGTGGAAGGAAACCCATTTCTGTCCTTTCCACAGTTTCCAGTTGCCTGCATTCCTTGGCTGGTGTTCTCCTTCCATCTTTGAAGCCACCAAGGGCTTGTTGAGCCTTTCTCATGCTGTATCACTCTGACACTCACTCTGCTTTTGCCTCCCTTTTCCAGTTAAAAGGACTGTGCTGATTCCACTGACCTCACCCCAGTCATCCAGGAGAATCTCCCCGTTTTATGATCTGCTGATTAAAAGACTTAATTCCATCTTACCCTCAATTCCCGTTGCCATGTAACAACATATTCACAGATTCTGGATATTAGAATCTTTGTGAAGATACATTATTTTTCTACACTGAAGGGAACTTTACAAAATCTAAGTAGTCTTTTTAAGTTCTCAGAGTTATTTTTTGAGTCCCCGGTACCCTTGCTGAGATGGTGATTAACTGGAAGTTTTATGATGCCTCTATTCTATCTCATTATTCAGAACAAGGAGTTTACCACATGTCTCTGCTGCATGGGCTTCTCTCCTCCATGATAAACTATCTTCCCTAAATATAAAGCTAAAAAGCAACAGATCACACAGTAATAAGTGTTCTCTTTTTCAAAACAAACATGCATATGTGTGAGTACATCCATAAGAAGGGGCACCAACACTTTCATTCTGGGACTTCCCTTGTAGTTTTAGTATTCACCCAAAAGAATTTGCCTAAATGCCAACAGCTGTAAGTCAATACATCAGCTTCTCCATCAGAAGCAAAAAATATTAATTTATTTTAACTGAGTAGTTTATAAAAGAGAAAAGCTCTCATACTGTAAATATGTAAAGCATCATGGGACATAAAAGGAGGTAAAGTTTCTACATTTCTCTTAAACTGGTAAGATGTTGGCATCAGTAAATTCTAGGATAATGTATTCCACAACTACATATATATGTGTGTATATTATATATATAAATGATACATAATATATTCGGTTTGACTTTTGTGCAACATGAGTTTAAACTGTGAGGGTCCACTTAGTGCAGACTTTTTTCAAGAAATGTACTGGAAACAGTTTTTGGAGATTTGTGACAACTGGAAAAACTCACAGGCTGAGAAGTCTAGAAATATAAAAAAAATTAAGGAAAAAGTATGTCATGAATACATAAAGCATATGCGGATACTAGTATATTTTATAACTTACTAGCATAAAGTATACACAAATCTATTATAAAAAGTCAAAATTTATCAAAACTTATGCACACCAACACGGACTGCACATGATGCCATTCACAGTCAAGAGAAATGTAAACAAATATAAAGATGTAGTATTAAATCATAACTACATACAATTCATTACAGTATGTGCTGTAGTGCTGTAATAATTTCATAGCCATCTCCTCTTGCTATTGTGGCGAGCTCAAGTGTTACCCTTATCCCCTTAAAATGAGCAGGTCATCTCTCCAGTAAATTGCATTTTGCAGTAAAAGACGATCTCACAATTCTTGCATATTTTTCATCTCACCTATTGTAAATCCAGAATAACACCATGAAACCCATAGAAAGTGCTGCTCTTGATGCTGGAAGTACTTCTAAAAAGCAGAGTAAAGAGCACTTTATAAAGCTTTTGCAGCAGCTATGCCAGAAGTTGCAACAACCTGTGTGAAATACCTTTTTAATCTAGTACTATAAATGCAGCTTTTCTGCTTGCCAAGGATTGCTATAAGAAAGACATACTTACAGAATCTAATATGATTCAAGAAACGGTAAAGTCATTATATTACAACTTAAAGCAAACAGGAGGTGAAGAATTGAAAGCTGGAGAATTTAATGCCAGCAAAGGATGGTTTGACAATTTTAGGAAAAGATTTGGCTCTAAAAATGCCAAGATAACAGGAAAAACAGCTTCTGCTGATCAAGAGGCAGCACACAAGTTCCCAGATGCCATTAAGAAAGTCACTGAGGAGAAAGGATCGGGTTTTTAATGCAGATGAAAGTGCTCTATTCTGGAAGAAAAAAAATGCCACAAAGGACATTTACTAGAAAGGGAAGCAAGCACCAGGATGTAATGCAGGAAAGGCGAGGCTCATTCTACTGATTTGCATAAATGTAGTTTGGTTTACTGTGCTTGTATCTGTAAAGCTGCCAACGCTGGAGCCCTGAAGGAAAGATCTGACAGCAGATTCCTGTCTTTTGGTTGTACAACTAGAAGGCCCGGACAACAAAAGCCCCCATCTTTTGGATAGATTCCACTGATGTTTTGTCGCCAAGGTCAGGAAGTATTTTGCCAGTGAGGAGCTGCCTTTTAAAGTTCTTTTAATATGCCACTGGCCACATAGAACCCCATACATTTAACACTAAAAACGTCAAAGTGATCTACTTGCCTGCAAACATATTTCTAATTCAGTTTCTAGATTAGGGCATCATAAGGACCTTTAAGACTCACTACACACTATGGAAAGGATTGTCAACAATAAGAAAGAGAACCCCAATAGAGTGAACATCATGAAAGTCCAGAAGGAATGTGCCATTCAAGATGCCATCACTGTTATAGAAAATGTTGTTTTATCCAATACACTGGACACAATAAATTCCCACTTTAGAAAACTGTCCAGGTGTTGTGCATGACTTCACAGTTTTTACGACAGGGCCAATCAAGAAGATCATGAAAGATGAAAGGGATTGTGAATACAGAAGAAAAAAAAAAAAGGTGAAAGGAGAAAAATGAAGAGTTTCAAGATATGGATCAGATAAACTCAGGACATAATAGGGACACAACAGAGGAATTAACAGAAGATGACAAAATGGAAATGAATGCTTCTGAACCTGTGCCAGACGATGAGGAACAAGACAGAGGAAACAGTGCCGAAAAACAAACTGACACCAGATAATCTTTCAGAATGCTTCTGCTTATTTGGCTTTTGATTTCTTTTACTAAATGGACCCTTCTATGACATGGGCACTGAAACTAAAGCAAGTGATAGAAGAAAGATTGGTACGGTAGGCCTGGCACGGTGGCTCACTCCTGTAATCCCAGCACTTTGGGAGACGGAGGTGGGTGGATCACAAGGTCAGGAGATCGAGACCATCCTGGCTAGCATGGTGAAACCCTGTCTCTACTAAAAGTACAAAAAATTAGCCAGGCGTGGTGGAACGTGCCTGTAGTTCCAGCTACTTGAGAGGCTGAGGCAGGAGAATCACTTGAACCCAGGAGGCAGAGGTTGCAGAGAGCCGAGACTGTGCCACTGCATTCCAGCCTGAGCAACAGAGTGAGATGCTGTCCCCCCCCAAAAATTAAATAAATAAAAATAAAATGTTTGGTACTGTGTGGAAACATTTTTAGGACAGTAAAATAGCAAAACATTCAGGCAGATATTATGGCATATTTCCATAAAGTCACACTGAGTGTGCCTGTCTCTCCTGTCTCCCCTGCTACTTCTCTCACCTCTACTTCCTCGGCCCCCTCTGAGCCAAAAATGCCTTCCCCTCCTCTTCATCCTCCTCCCCATCCTACCCAATGTGAGGATGAAGACTTTTATGATAATCTACTTCCACATAATGAATATTAAATATATTTTCTCTTCCTTATGTTTTTTAAATAACATTTTCTTTTCTCTAACTTACTTTATTGTAAAAGTACAGTACCTAATACATATAACAACAAATATGTGTTGACTGTTTATGTTACAGGTAAGGCTTCTGGTCATCAGTAAGCTATTCACAGTTAAGTTTCTGGGGAGTCAAAAAGTTATATGTGGACTTAGACTGCACAGGGGATTGGTGCCCCAAACCCAATGCTGTTCAAGGTTCAACTTTGTGTATATATATATACACACACACACATATATGTATATATGTATATGTATACATATATATGCATATATATGTCTTTTTTCTTCTTTATATGTATACATATACATATATGTACACACACACACACACACACACACTTGAAAGAAGCCACTAAAAACTGATACAAAGAGACACACTGGAAAAACTAAACATCTATACATAAATACAGTGGAATTCTAAAAAAGAGTTCAAATAACCTACAGGGAGAAAAAGATAAAAGGAAAATAGAAAGAACAAATAGAAAACAAATAAAAATGGCAGACTTAAGAATATATCAATAGTTACATTAAATGTAGTCAACACACCAAGTAAAAGAGACTTATTGGCAGGAAGGATTGAACATATGGCAATTCTAAATATTATTTTTATTTCTGTTTCCTTGTTTTGCAATCCTAAATTTGTACACACTAAAAAATATAACTATGTGTGAAATAAAATACGATGCAACTGAACAAAGAAACAGACAAATTCACCATTATAATTGTTCAATTCTCCTTTCCCAATAATGGATCGAACAATCAGAAAATCAGCACATATATATAAAAACACAATCCACCAACAAGAGCTATTTAACATTTATAGAATGCTCCACTCCAAAACTACAGAATAACCTCCCTTTTCAAGCACTCACAGAACACAAATGAAGATAGACAATATTCTGGGCCTCAAAACAAACAAACTTGAAAACAGTGAAATCATACAGAGTGTGTTCTGTTAGAACAAGGGGACCAAACCAAAAATCAATAAGAGAAAACCCAAATATTTGAAAACCAAATGACATTTAAAAAACATAATCCTTTTTTTGACATGCCAAAATGTAAAGACCATCAAGGCTAGGAAGAAACTGCATCAACTAACGAGCAAAATAACCAGTTAATATCATAATGGCAGGATCAGGTTCACACATAACAATCTTAACCTTAAATGTAAATGGACTAAATGCTCCAATTAAAAGACACAGACTGGCAAACTGGATAAAGAGTCAAGACCCATCAGTCTGCTGTATTCAGGAGACCCATCTCACACGCAGAGACATACATAGGCTCAAAATAAAGGGATGGAGGAAGATTTACCAAGCAAATGGAGAACACAAAAAAGCGGGGGTTGCAATACTAGTCTCTGATAAAACAGACTTTAAACCATCAAAGATCAAAAGAGACAAAGAAGGACATTACATAATGGTAAAGGGATCAATTCAACAGGAAGAGCTAACTATCCTAAATATATATGCACCCAATACGGGAGCACCCAGATTCATAAAGCAAGTCCTTAGAGACTTACAAAGAGACTTAGACTCCCATACAATAATAATGGGAGACTTCAACACTCCACTGTCAACATTAGACAGATCAACGAGACAGAAAGTTAACAAGGATATCCAGGAATCGAACTCATCTCTGCAGCAAGCAGACCTAATAGACATCTATAGAACTCTCCACCCCAAATCAACAGAATATACATTCTTCTCAGCACCACATCGTACTTACTCCAAAATTGACCACGTAATTGGAAGTAAAGCACTCCTCAGCAAATGTACAAGAACAGAAATTATAACAAACTGTCTCTCAGACCACAGTGCAATCAAATTAGAACTCAGGACTAAGAAACTCAATCAAAACCGCTCAACTACATGGAAACTGAACAACCTGCTCCTGAATGACTACTGGGTACATAACGAAATGAAGGCAGAAATAAAGATGTTCTTTGAAACCAATGAGAACAAAAATACAACATACCAGAATCTCTGGGACACATTTAAAGCAGTGTGTAGAGGGAAATTTATAGCACTAAATGCCCACAAGAGAAAGCAGGAAAGATCTAAAATTGACACTCTAACATCGCAATTAAAAGAACTAGAGAAGCAAGAGCAAACACATTCGAAAGCTAGCAGAAGGCAAGAATTAACTAAGATCAGAGCAGAACTGAAGGAGATAGAGACACAAAAAACCCTCCAAAAAATCAATGAATCCAGGAGTTGGTTTTTTGAAAAGATCAACAAAATTGACAGACCACTAGCAAGACTAATAAAGAAGAAAAGAGAGAAGAATCAAATCGACGCAATTAAAAATGAAAAAGGGGATATCACCACCGACCCCACAGAAATACAAACTACCATCAGAGAATACTATAAACACCTCTACGCAAATAAACTGGAAAATCTAGAAGAAATGGATAATTTCCTGGACACTTACACTCTTCCAAGACTAAACCAGGAAGAAGTTGAATCCCTGAATAGACCAATAGTAGGCTCTGAAATTGAGGCAATAATTAATAGCCTACCAACCAAAAAAAGTCCAGGACCAGATGGATTCACAGCTGAATTCTACCAGAGGTACAAGGAGGAGCTGGTACCATTCCTTCTGAAACTATTCCAATCAATAGAAAAAGAGGGAATCCTCCCTAACTCATTTTATGAGGCCAACATCATCCTGATACCAAAGCCTGGCAGAGACACAACAAAAAAAGAGAATTTTAGACCAATATCCCTCATGAACATCGATGCAAAAATCCTCAATAAAATACTGGCAAACCGGATTCAGCAGCACATCAAAAAGCTTATCCACCATGATCAAGTGGGCTTCATCCCTGGGATGCAAGGCTGGTTCAACATTCACAAATCAATAAACATAATCCAGCATATAAACAGAACCAAAGACAAGAACCACATCATTATCTCAATAGATGCAGAAAAGGCTTTTGACAAAATTCAACAGCCCTTCATGCTAAAAACGCTCAATAAATTCGGTATTGATGGAACGTACCTCAAAATAATAAGAGCTATTTATGACAAACCCACAGCCAATATCATACTGAATGGGCAAAAACTGGAAAAATTCCCTTTGAAAACTGGCACAAGACAGGGATGCCCTCTCTCACCACTCCTATTCAACATAGTGTTGGAAGTTCTGGCTAGGGCAATCAGGCAAGAGAAAGAAATCAAGGGGATTCAGTTAGGAAAAGAAGAAGTCAAATTGTCCCTGTTTGCAGACGACATGATTGTATATTTAGAAAACCCCATTGTCTCAGCCCAAAATCTCCTTAAGCTGATCAGCAACTTCAGCAAAGTCTCAGGATACAAAATTAATGTGCAAAAATCACAAGCATTCTTATACACCAGTGACAGTCAAACAGAGAGCCAAATCAGGAATGAACTTCCATTCACAATTGCTTCAAAGAGAATAAAATACCTAGGAATCCAACTTACAAGGGATGTAAAGGACCTCTTCAAGGAGAACTACAAACCACTGCTCAGTGAAATCAAAGAGGACACAAACAAATGGAAGAACATACCATGCTCATGGATAGGAAGAATCAATATCGTGAAAATGGCCATACTGCCCAAGGTAATTTATAGATTCAATGCCATCCCCATCAAGCTACCAATGAGCTTCTTCACAGAATTGGAAAAAACTGCTTTAAAGTTCATATGGAACCAAAAAAGAGCCCGCATCTCCAAGACAATCCTAAGTCAAAAGAACAAAGCTGGAGGCATCACGCTACCTGACTTCAAACTATACTACAAGGCTACAGTAACCAAAACAGCATGGTACTGGTACCAAAACAGAGATATAGACCAATGGAACAGAACAGAGTCCTCAGAAATAATACCACACATCTACAGCCATCTGATCTTTGACAAACCTGAGAGAAACAAGAAATGGGGAAAGGATTCCCTATTTAATAAATGGTGCTGGGAAAACTGGCTAGCCATAAGTAGAAAGCTGAAACTGGATCCTTTCCTTACTCCTTATATGAAAATTAATTCAAGATGGATTAGAGACTTAAATGTTAGACCTAATACCATAAAAATCCTAGAGGAAAACCTAGGTAGTACCATTCAGGACATAGGCATGGGCAAAGACTTCATGTCTAAAACACCAAAAGCAATGGCAGCAAAAGCCAAAATTGACAAATGGGATCTCATCAAACTAAAGAGCTTCTGCACAGCAAAAGAAACTACCATCAGAGTGAGCAGGCAACCTACAGAATGGGAGAAAATTTTTGCAATCTACTCATCTGACAAAGGGCTAATATCCAGAACCTACAAAGAACTCAAACAAATTTACAAGAAAAAAACAAACAACCCCATCCAAAAGTGGGCAAAGGATATGAACAGACATTTCTCAAAAGAAGACATTCATACAGCCAACAGACACATGAAAAAATGCTCATCATCACTGGCCATCAGAGAAATGCAAATCAAAACTACAATGAGATACCATCTCACACCAGTTAGAATGGCGATCATTAAAAAGTCAGGAAACAACAGGTGCTGGAGAGGATGTGGAGAAATAGGAACACTTTTACACTGTTGGTGGGAGTGTAAACTAGTTCAACCATTATGGAAAACAGTATGGCGATTCCTCAAGGATCTAGAACTAGATGTACCATATGACCCAGCCATCCCATTACTGGGTATATACCCAAAGGATTATAAATTATGCTGCTATAAGGACACATGCACACGTATGTTTATTGCAGCACTATTCACAATAGCAAACACTTGGAATCAACCCAAATGTCCATCAGTGACAGATTGGATTAAGAAAATGTGGCACATATACACCATGGAATACTATGCAGCCATAAAAAAGGATGAGTTTGTGTCCTTTGTAGGGACATGGATGCAGCTGGAAACCCTCATTCTTAGCAAACTATCACAAGAACAGAAAACCAAACACCGCATGTTCTCACTCGTAGGTGGGAACTGAACAATGAGATCACTTGGACTCGGGAAGGGGAATATCACACACCGGGGCCTATCATGGGGAGGGGGGAGGGGGGAGGGATTGCATTGGGAGTTATACCTGATGTAAATGACGAGTTGATGGGTGTAGCACACCAACATGGCACAAGTATACATATGTAGCAAACCTGCACGTTGTGCACATGTACCCTACAACTTGAAGTTTAATAATAATAAATAAATTTAAAAAAAAAAAAAAAAAAAAAAAAAAACATAATCCTTGGGTGAAAGAAGTCATATTAAGGGAAACTAAAATGTACATTGAACAGGTTAAAGGTGAAAAAAGCCATCAGATCAAAATCTGTATGACACAGTTAAAGCAGTGCAGAAAAGGAAATGTGTAACACTAAATACTTTTATCAGAATATGGGAAAGAACTCAAACAAATAACCTGAGCTCTCACATTGAAGACTTATTTTTAAAAAGAGAAAGGAAAAATAAGCCCCACACAATAAGGATGGAAATAATATGGTAAAGAACAAAAAAAAATTGAAAATGAAAAATAATGTAAAAAGTCCACTTAAAAAGTTGATTGTGAGAGAAGATTAATAAAATTGACAAACTTGTTGCAAGACTGACAAAGAAAAAAAGAGAAAGGCACAAATTACCAGTATCAGAAATAAAACAGGGACATGACTATAAATTCTGCAGATATCAAAAGAAAATAAGGGATTAGGAATTAGTATAAACATATCTATACACATACATTTGACAATTTAGATACACAGACCAATTTTTCAAAAGCACAAACTACTACAACACACTCAATATAAAATAGATGTTTTGAATAGTCCTGTAACTAATACTGAATTTAACTTGTAATTTAAAAACTCCTACCCTAAAATTTCAGGTTCAGGCAATGCTACTATAGAATTCTACCAAACATTTAAATAATTAATATTAACTCTACAGATTCACTTCCAGAAAATTAAAGAGGATAAAAGAATTTTCAATTTATTTATGAAGCTTATATTACTTTTATATTCCAATGAAAAATACAGGGAGAAATAAAAAAGAAAAAATAAGGAAAAGTTGAGACCAATGTCCTCATAAGGCTAGAAGCAAACATTATTTAAAATATTAACAAATAGAATTAAGCAATTAGTAAAAAGAATTAGACACCATTACCAAATGGGATTGGTTCCAAGAATGCATGCCTGGTTAAATATTTGAAAATCAATGTAATCAACCATATTAACAACCTAAAGAAGAAAAAAGACATGATATTATTAATCGATGCACAAAAAAGAATTTCACATAATTCAGTAGCTATTTGTGACAAAAACTCCCAGAAAAGTGGCAATAGAGTATAGAGTAGACGTTTCTCAGCCTGATGAATGGTATCTCAAACAAAACAAAACAAAACAAAACAAAACAAAATTTTAAAAAAGCCTAATCTTATGCTTACTGGTTTAAGATGAAATACTTTTCTCATAATTTTGGAAACAAGGAAAGGATGTCTGCTCTCATGACTATTAATTCACATAGTACTAGAAGGTATAACTAGTACAAAAAGTTGAAAAAAGAAAAGGAAAAGAAAAGAAAAGGCATAAAGGTAGAGAAAGAAGATGTACAACTCTTCCTAATTGCAGATGACACACAGAAAATTCCCAAATTAAAAACATATCCTCAAATGAAAAAGTAATTACAGTAGGGTATCAGTATGCAAGATAAACAAATTCAATTGTTATTATATACAATATACAAAATAACACATGAACAGGGAAATTAAAAATAGAATATAGTTATAATTGATAAAAATTAAATACTTAGATTAAAATGTAAAGGAAGATGCATACGACATGTATCCTGAAAACTGCAACACAGTGATGAAATAAATCAAAAGATCAAAATAAATGGAGAAATCATTTTTTTTTGTTCAGAATTGGACAACACAACAAAGCAAAGGCGGATGTCAAGTCTCCTAAAACTGGTACAGGTTTAATGCAATTCTAACAAAATTGCAACAAGATATTTTGCATATATAGACCAACTTATTTTAAAATTTATATATAAAGACAAAGGAATTAAAATAGAATGATTTTGAAAATGAAAAATTCAATGGGAAGAATATCGCATGGCTAGAGTAATTAAAAATCTGTGCTACTGGCAAAAGGATGTACACATTGAACAGCTGAACAGTATGAGAACCCAGAAATAAACCCTTTCAAATTTACTCAAGTAAATTTTGATTTTAGACAAAAGTACAAAAGCAATTTAATAAAGGAAGTGGAGCCTTTTCAACACATGCTGAAGCAATTCTGTAGACCAAGAAAATGAACCTCTGCCTAAACGTCATACCTTGTACAAAAACTAACAAGAAATGGATCATGGACTTAACTGTAGAATATAAAAGTGTATAAGCTTTAGAGAAAAATAAAATAGAATGTTCAGGAATCTGAGCAAGGCAAATAATTTTTAGACTTGACAACAGAAGTAGGAAAAAAAGTTGATGCTTTGAGTTTTATCAAAATTAAAAATTTATCAAAATTTTGCTGTGTGAAATACTCTAAGAGAATGAAACGCTACACACTTGGCAAAAATATTTGCAAATCACATATCTAGCCGAAAACCAGTATCTATAATTTATAAATATCTCTCAAAACGCAACAGTAAAAAAACATCCAGTTAGAATAGGCAAAGTATTCAGCAAAGAGAATTATGGATCTCAGAAAAACATATGAAATATGTTCAACATCATTAGCCATTAGAGAAATGTGACTTAAACCACAATGAAATGCTTATAAGAATAAATGAAATAAAAAATAAAGATATATGGTAGACATAAATAAAGATATATATAGAGAGACAATACCAATGCTGGTGTGTATTCAGAGAAATGGAAGAACTCATATATTTGTATGGTAATGTAAAATGGTACAGCCACTTTAGAAAACAGCTTGGCATTCACAAAACAAACTAACAAACAAACTATGCAGCTACCTGCCTATCATATAACCCAGCAATTATACTCTTGAGTGTTTATTCCAGTACTGGTATTTTATAAGTACCTGTAAGTGGGTACTTATGAACATACAACAAACTTGTACACAAATATTCACAGTAGCTTTATTTGTTGTAAGAGTCTAAAACTGGAAATTATATATTCTTTTAACAAGTGAATGGTTAAATAAATTGTGATGTATCCATAGTGTGGAATACCATGCAGAAATAAAAAGGAATGAGCTATTGATAGTCAACAATTTGAATCACTCTCTAGAGAATTATACTAAATAAAAAAAGTTAATCCCTAAAACATGACAAACTGTCTAATTCAATTTATACAGCATTCTTAAAATGTTATACAAAAGGAAAATGACAAAATTGTGAAAATGGAGAATGGATTATTTGCTGCAAGGGTTAATGAGAGGGTGGATTGTGAGGGTGGTGCGTGTGGCTGTAAAGGGTCACCTTGAGGGATGGTGTGGTGATGGACTTCCTCTGTATCTTGACTGTATCCATGTTCATATCCCGGTTTTGTGGCAGTGGTAGTATATGTTTGCATATTGTTACTATCGGGTGAATTGGCTAATGGATACATGTGATCTGTTTGTATTATTTCTTACAAATGCAGGCAAATCTACAATTAAATCCAAATATTTTGCTTTAAAGAAAATTTCTGGCCGGGTGCGGTGGCTCAAGCCTGTAATCCCAGCACTTTGGGAGGCCGAGACGGGCAGATCACGAGGTCAGGAGATCGAGACCATCCTGGCTAACCCAGTGAAACCCCGTCTCTACTAAAAAATACAAAAAATTAGCCGGACGAAGTGGCGGGCACCTGTAGTCTCAGCTACTTGGGAGGCTGAGGCAGGAGAATGGCGGGGACCCGGGAGGCAGAGCTTGCGGTGAGCTGAGATCCGGCCACTGCACTCCAGCCTGGGCAACAGAGCCAGACTCTGTCTCAAAAAAAAAAAAAAAAAAAAAAAAGGAAATATCTACTCTCTAGGTTTGCCGTCAAACTATTATGTTTGAAAGTAACTGATGCCTGATGCTTAATAAGCACTCAGTTTATGTGATTTTCTTCCCTTTTCTCTTCTCCTACTCTTCCATAGATGAACTTGGCTTCTTGAAGACTGAATTTGTCCCACCAATGGGATATACCATGCCCTTCCCAGCCGCTCAATTTTGATAACCTTGTCAACTTGGCCTCCTTTAGGACCAGGGCCTATCCTTTTCCATTTTAGGAGCCTCAGGAGAAGGATTGGTCCAGTACATACATGGCACAAGTGATCCATAGCAGTAGTTGTTAAGACTAGAGGTTAGGTTCTGATGGTATCTTTGATATCAAAGAGAGGGGGGCAAGAAGACCTGGATTCTACCCTATTAATCTCCCTTCTCCCCTGAAATCTCGTGAGGACAGACAGCAAAGGAAGACGCTAAGAACAATCTTGCTAATAGTTTCCAAACTCTGGAGACATGTGAGGTGGAGCCCAGACCTGAGGCTCCTGGTTACAGGCAGGACTTGCCTCCTCAACCTTCCCTGTCCATGTGCACACCTTACCAGCAGTCTGGACTTGGTAATTAGAAGGATCCCAATGTCTGCTCCCCATCAGGGTTCCTAGATGCATTTCCTTCCTGTGTGTCTAACATCATAGCTCCAAGTGTTAAAATCAGCTCCTTTTTGCTACAAATAAGTGAGCATTTCCACTGACAGCTATATTCCCAATGTACAAGTAAACAAAAAGCAATCATTAATGTTGTCTCTGTCCTTCCGAAACTTAGAAGAGAAGAAAGATGAAAGAAGTCAAAGGGTAAGGGCTACAGTTGCCCACTGTCCTAGGCAGCAGACTCCCTGTGCTGGCTGCAGAGAGACAGGAAGGAGTGAGGTTCTTCCTGCAGGCAGTGGACCACCAAGTGGAAGAGCAAAGGAAAACAGGGCTTATACCAGAGAGTCTCAGCCAGTGTCCTGATGGGGAAGAAGAGATAGCTACCCAGGCCTCTCAGGCTTGGGGCTATATGGGTATTACCTTGATGATCCTGTAGATAAAGTAGCCAGGCATTCCAGGATCTGACTGCCTCAACAATAGCAACTCATCAATCTTTAAAGAATACACAAAAAAGAGGCCGCATTGCCAAGACAATCCTAAGTCAAAAGAACAAAGCTGGAGGCATCACGCTGCCTGACTTCAAACTATACTACAAGGCTACAGTAACCAAAACAGCATGGTACTGGTACCAAAACAGAGATATAGATCAATGGAACAGAACAGAGTCCTCAGAAATAATACCACACATCTACAGCCATCTGATCTTTGACAAACCTGACAAAAACAAGAAATGGGGAAAGGATTCCCTATTTAATAAATGGTGCTGGGAAAATTGGCTAGCCATAAGTAGAAAGCTGAAACTGCATCCTTTCCTTACTCCTTATATGAAAATTAATTCAAGATGGATTAGAGACTTAAATGTTAGACCTAATACCATAAAAATCCTAGAAGAAAACCTAGGTAGTACCATTCAGGACATAGACATGGACAAGGACTTCATGTCTAAAACACCAAAAGCAATGGCAACAAAAGCCAAAATTGACAAATGGAATCTAATTAAACTAAAGAGCTTCTGCACAGCAAAAGAAACTACCATCAGAGTGAACAGGCAACCTACAGAATGGGAGAAAATTTTTGCAATCTACTCATCTGACAAAGGGCTAATATCCAGAATCTACAAAGGACTCAAACAAATTTACAGGAAAAAAATAAACAACCCCATCAAAAAGTGGGCAAAGGATATGAACAGACATTTCTCAAAAGAAGACATGCATACAGCCAACAGACACATGAAAAAACGCTCATCATCACTGGCCATCAGAGAAATGCAAATCAAAACCACAATGAGGTACCATCTCACACCAGTTAGAATGGTGATCATTAAAAAGTCAGGAAACAACAGGTGCTGGAGAGGATGTGGAGAAATAGGAACACTTTTACACTGTTGGTGGGATTGTAAACTAGTTCAACCATTATGGAAAACAGTATGGTGATTCCTCAAGGATCTAGAACTAGATGTACCATATGACCCAGCCATCCCATTACTGGGCATATACCAAAGGATTATAAATCATGCTGCTATAAAGACACATGCACACGTACGTTCATTGCGGCACTATTCACAATAGCAAAGACTTGGAATCAACCCAAATGTCCATCAGTGACAGACTGGATTAAGAAAATGTGGCACATATACACCATGGAATACTATGCAGCCATAAAAAAGGATGAGTTTGTGTCCTTTGTAAGGACATGGATGCAGCTGGAAACCATCATTCTCAGCAAACTATCCCAAGAACAGAAAACCAAACACCGCATGTTCTCACTCATAGGTGGGAACTGAACAATGAGATCACTTGGACTTGGGAAGGGGAACATCACACACCGGGGAGGGGGGAGGGGGCAGGGGGGAGGGGGGAGGGATTGCATTGGGAGTTATACCTGATGTAAATGACGAGTTGAGGGGTGCAGCAGCAGCACACCAACATGGCACAAGTATACATATGTAACAAACCTGCACGTTATGCACATGTACCCTAGAACTTAAAAGTATAATAATAAAAAAAATTAAAAAAAAAAAAAGAATACACTACTCACCACCAATGAGGCTTTTACGTTCTCCACCAAGTTGTTTTACCTTAATGAAAACCAGTGCATTATAATCAGTGTTATTTGACTATGACCTATTGGTATAAATTAATTTAGCACATCATACGGACACCTAACAACCTGGGCAGCTTCAAGCCTCAAGAGAATAAACACAACTATGAGAAATGGAAATGAGAAGACATCACAGGGACAGGTTGTCAGTTAAGCAAAACCAGTCCTAAGT
This sequence comes from Chlorocebus sabaeus, assembly GCF_047675955.1. Lineage (NCBI taxonomy): Eukaryota > Metazoa > Chordata > Mammalia > Primates > Cercopithecidae > Chlorocebus > Chlorocebus sabaeus. The sequence goes on along the minus strand of NC_132913.1, from coordinate 5,773,385 downwards.
AAACGTGGTCCATGGAGTGGTGGTGATGTTTTATGAATGGACCAGACCCAGCCAAAGGTGCTGCTGTGATCCTGCAGAGATCCACAGCTCCTTTTGATGAGCAATCAGAGATTCTGCTCTGCACCACAATTCTGTGCTGAATGCCTGGTGGACTTTGGAAGAGAGTGTAGTTAGGAACCCAGTTGCAAAGCTCTGAAACCTCCACTTGTTATGGATGCAGGTTACAATCAATAAACAAAGGAGGTTGTGTGCTTGTGTGTGTTTTGATAAATACCTAGCAGATTGTCCTGGCTAATGCTCCTCTGGTGATTGGAACACACAATCCTTGAAGTCTTCTTTCTAATTTTGCTTTCATGAAAACCCTATTGATCCCTTTTTATATTCTCAATAATAATAGTAATAATAAACATAACAGTAGTGGTAAAATACTAATTACATGCAATCAGCATATACTCAGTAATTACATATGTGAGGCCATTTTACTATTTTATGCCCCCAAACCCCTGTGAATCCGATATTTTTCTTTCTTTCTTTTTTTTTTTTTTTTGATTTTGCACTTGAAATTAAGCCTGAGAGGTTAAAAAAAGGTTACCCAAGGTCAATGAACTTAATATAAATTATAATCACAGTCTGATTCAAGAAAAAGATATTTAATTTTTTGCTACCTAGAATAAAATTTTCTCTCTACCCCTCTTCTCCAAGGTCAATCAATCTGTTTGCTCATGTTGTCATCTATTCAAATGGCAGAATAAGGCAGCTACCCTAGCACACAGGAAGCGCTGAACCCCTCTCTGCATTGCAGAACAGTGTCCTTCCTGCCCACTCTGGGCTTGCTTTCTTCTGAACCTCCTCCAGTAGCCAAGGGCAGGACAACCCAGGGTCCTCTAATCAGCCAATCACATATTGGAGGAGAGAAAAACAGGTGGTGGCTCTGAACTGTCTCTTCTTCCACCTGAAAATAGCTTCCCCACTTCATTCCACCCCAAGCAGCCAGCACCAGATCTATGTCTTTAAACACGGTAGCCTCTGAGATCTTCATCCCCGGGGTTGAATAGCAAACATTCATGAACGCCCCCTAGAGAGTAAAGGGAGTTCCGAAAGTAGTTGTTGTAGAGGTACTGAAAGGCATTTGACTTTGAAGTTCTTGGAATACTGTGGTCTGTTTTGGGTAAAGCTTTTCCAACCAGCCCAGGGTGGATGCTGTATTCCCCCTGGGTCCCTATGTGCTGTGGACACAGAGGAAGCCAAACAGTGACTAGAAGGAAGAGGAGGGATCATGCCACCACACCCCAGTAATCCCACATCAATGCCAAGCATCCAAACCCCCTTCCCCAGACAATGACGCAGTTGTTCCTTTATTTGCTATATGAGGAGATGTCATCGAACTCCCTTTTATTAATAGAGGCGGCTTCATGTGTTGCCCAGGGCTTTAGAGTTGATGTTTGCTTACATTTCAATGTAATAGAGTCATTTATTTTCTTTATAGCTGCCCAACAACTTTAGGTAACACTTTTATATCTTTTCTCTTGTGAAGGCATCAGTGCTTTTATTCAACACACACCAAGGCTCAGGAAAGCAGCCCATCCCTCTACAGCAACCGTCAGGGAAACTACTGATTTTGACAGATTAGGTTCTCTCGTCCATTTTCAGTTCATCTTCTTATTTGTTATAAAAAGCCCTAATGGGCTTAGAACTTCTGCTGGAAATATAGAAACCTCAAAGAAGAAGGTGGAAAGGAGAAAAGAGGCAGTACTTTTGATTTAATTAGACACCTGAGAAGATACTAGAAATTCAGAAACGGAATCAAGGTGAACTATCCCAATGCCAGCCACCTTCCTCTCTCATCTCTGGCCCCTAGAATTCATTCTCCAAATGGATTTCACAAGTCGATATTTCAATTCATATCCATCAGTGATTGGTTTTGAGGCTTTGTAAAATAAAGCCTGTTACCCTGACATCCAAGGTTCTGTCCCTACTAGATCCTGCTCTTTTCTAGCCATTCCTCAGAACTTTGCTCTGGACCCTGCCATCCCAATTATCAAAAAGCCCTAACAGTGTAAGCTGCATGGTATTTATGTCTGTGCATTTTTGCACTCGTGGTGCTATTTCCTTGATGCCTCATTCTTGTGTATGGTCTGCAGTACATGGAAGTCAAATTTGGCCTTTGTGCATTTTTATTCCATGCATGCACTGTGGGTTAGTGGACCTTAGGTATGAGGTTGTTTGTGGGAACTAGTAGAATAGAGATTGAACGGCTGAGCCCAGCCATCTTATTACCAGCCTCAGGCTAATTACATTTATTTAAAACTTCATATCTCCATGATATGGAGTTTTAATCCAGACTTGATATGAATGTATTACTACTGACCATTATGCTAGAAGTTCTGATTTTATGAAAAGTTACATACACAGTACTTTACCCAAACATTTATAATGCCAGAGGACGTGCACCTACACACCTGCATACATGTCTTGTACACCAACTCAGAGTAGCATTCATTAACTCAATATTTAGTGAGCATCTACTTTGTTCTCAATCTCATTCTGGTGTTGTGAATATAGCAGTGAATACAGCTTTCAAATTAAAGCTACTCTTAAGAAGCTTTAATTTGACCAGAAGAATGAAAATGAGTAACAAATGAAAACACTTTTATTACATAATATAATACATATAAGTATAGTATCTAGAAGTCAGAAGACATAGATCTGGGAAGCTACTGAATATTGCACTGACCCTGCACTCACTCCAGCAAATGAGAACACAGCTTGTCCTCTAGATTACAGCAAATGAGAACATAGCTTGTCCTCTAGGGTAGCCTTAAAGGGCCTTGCTAACTTCCTCCGTACCCACTGTAATATTTCCTGTTTAACCTATATTCTTTCTGCTCCAATTTAAATCATTCCCTTGGGTTATTCCTTTTAGAACATGAGATCTGAGAGATCCAAAGGGCATAGGGGGCCCTGGAAAGTTCAGAAAAAAGGTTGAAGAATGGGGCTTGTTCAATTTAAGCTACAGTAGAATTTGGGAGTCAGAAGAAAGCAATTATACAGTTGGCAAGGTGCCAGGGTGGTGGGGCCAGCACCTCCACAGCCATTCTCCAACGTCTTCTCCAAACCTTTAATAATGATTGATTGCAATGTCTTTATTTACAGGTCTAATTTTTATGCATATGGTATTCTATTTAATTACAAGAATTACATTAAGAACACGTGCTAATCATCTGCTTCAGCTAATCTTAAAAGAAAAAAATTTCTAATAGTACTTTTACATTTTCTAATTAGGTAAGTATTATGAGTTTTAATTAATGTCTTAATTAGATGCCATTATCTACTGCTACCACTGGTACATTCTTTCGAACCAGGTCTTGATTACTATCCTGATGTGTGTTCTGTTATGCTATTATTATTATTATTTTCAAAGAACAAGTGTCTGGTATCATTTTCTACTTAGAAAAAGCTTTTCTGCAGCAAAATAGTGCCACTTCTGAGCAACATTTTTGGATTGTGGTTTCTACTGCTGCCCAGTCTCTCTATTCTATGGGCCTCCTCCTTGCCTGAGACCCCAGTTTCACAAGTCCATATGTGCTTCCTGGAGCCTCATGTTCCCTTTAGGCAACCTCACGGTGCTGGCTTTTCATTCTGTCCTTCTGTAGCTACTGAATGGAACAGCAGATTCTGGATTAACCACGAGGATGTGAAACGCGGGTCAGTACAGAATCTGAACTGGAGAATGGCAGACACGTACAAGAAACAAGTAAATGAACCACAATAGGCCAAATGCAGAATGGGAAATGTAAAAATTCACATCGGGATCAAAAGGTTGAGCTACTTTGCAACACAATTTTCCACACAACCTTGAGGGTGAAAGCACAGGAAGTCCAAGAGGCTGGCAGAAGTAGAGGCTGGGACTGGTGGCCTGTGCAGAAAGACATGGTCACAGACGCCACATGGGAGGTCTGGAAAATAATCTCCTGTTGATTCTGGTGCTGATGATTAACTCCTCAGCTAAGTTTTAAAAAAATTACTTTCTTTCTGTACATTTTGTACAAGTAGTTGGAATAAGATAAATCTTATTTTATGCAATTGCAAGTGCCATGAGGTGACAGAAGAATCAGGTTGAGGCTGGATTCTTTTTGTAGAGAGAGCAAGAGAGGGTGCAGAGAGTGATGATGAAGAAATGTGTACTGAAAACACTGTCCTTCTGCTGAATGTGGTTGATTGGTGTCTCACTTTGGTCCTATACTCTATCAAATGTGACTTCTAGGAATAAGATGGCGAGAGAGCCAAAACTATATTTCGCAGGCCTATTTAACTAGAAATCCAAATTTGATTTAAATCTGCCCCATCGGATACACTTGCGGTTATTTTTTTTCTGATGCATTTCGTAACAGGTGTGGTTCAGAGTCCCGGAACTGGCTTCCTGACTGGGGCATTAGAGTATCCCAAATGCAGTGACATCCAGATGGCATAAGCTTTTCTCATCATAGAATAGGCAGTGGTCACCTTGGCAGCCCAGGTTTGTTGTGTGGCTTTGGAAGTAATACTTAGAAATTCAATTTACACTACTTCTTTTTTTAACTTTCCTAACCCTCTGTAGGCAATGTTATACCCTATATTAAACCCCTTCCAACTTAAACTGATTAGAATAGCATCTAACTCCTGGAAGTTAAGTGTTACAAGGAAAAATTTAAATCCATCATGGCATCCTTTCTTAGTTATTACAATAAGCAAGCTCTCTGGTGGTATAATTCTCACAAAGTTGTGATTATTAGTGCTTTTGATTCTCTTGGGGTAGAATTTATACTGTTAACAGTGGACTCCAAGAGACAAAAGTCATAATCGTATAAGAAGAAAAGGTGGATCATACATGGCTAGCTGGTAAGTAAACATCTTTATTCTGGGAATTACTTTTTTGGGGGGTTCTTCATAACACCACTTTATCAGCTAATTATTTCATCCATATTTGAGAAAGGTCAAAGTGCTAAGCAGTGATGCAATAAATACTTTCATTGTGCTTTTTATTATACACTATTTCAGACATATAAACAGCATAAATAGTATAAACCCCCAGATACCCATAGATAACATCCAGAATTTCAAGTTATCACCAGTCTTGTTTTATTCATACCACCACCCACTTCTTCCAATTTTGGTTATTTGGAAGAAAACCTCAGATCACATTATTTTATCTGTAAACATAGCATGAATTATTAGAAGCTAAGAAAGATTTTTCTTTTAAAATATCCATATTATCAGGATCAAATCTATAAATAAACTAGCAATACATTTTTAATATCAGCAGGGATTTAGATAGTATTCAAATTTCACTGGATATGTGTATTTTTAAGTTGGCTTATTTAAATTTGGGTTTCAAACACATAGCAGCTGGCTGATGTGTCTCTTAAGTTCCATTTGAATTATTGATCTATTGTTGATCTGTTTTTACTTTTTCCTTGCAACTGTTTGTAAAAGAAACCAGATATTTATCTTGCAAAGTTTCTAGTCTTCCTCCTGGTCTCATTTCACATGTTCTGTTTCTAGTATTCCTGCAAATTCGTTTTTACATTTTGTAGAGCTTCTAGAGCTTTTGGCAAAAATGCTTTACAGGTGGGTTGTTTATTTTCATCAGAAACTCAGACTGTCTAGTTGACTTTCTTGGAAGTGATGTTGGCAGCTATTAATGATCACTATCAAGATTCTTCAATTTGTTAGGAGTTAAAAATGACTCCTAACTTTTGTCACTCTTTTTCGTATTAGTTTGAACACTTTAATAGGAAAAACCTCTATCCATTATTTGGATATCTTGAAGGATAGTACATATTGGAAAGGAAGAGTACAGTTTTTTATTTCTTTATATATCAATTTTTAAAACTTAGAATGTATTTTGCTGGTATCCTCTGAATGAATTCCTGGATTTAATTACATTGAATGTGCATCAATTATCTCTAGTATTTATCATCATTGACGCTCAAGTTGTCTCATATACAGTCAGTGGTATTCTTTTTAAAATTTATAATTGAGATATGTTAATAAAATGTTGTTAGTCTCTGACAGCTTTCTTGTTATGTAGTCAAACTAGAGCTTCTGAATTCATCTTTTATTTTTTCAACTCAGCCATTTCTGCAAGGAGTTTTGGTTCCTTTTAGTAGAAAATAACATTTAAGAGCACACATTATGTGTTAGAGTTGTTCATTTTCCCTGGCTTGGTATTTCTTCATAGACTGTTTTGTGAAATGGGTAGAAAATATGTGTTTCTTTTTAGAGATAAAATTCTCCCAAGGTCATTCTGGTACTTCCAATTCAAATTTAGGACTATATTGTCTTTATTTAGCTTGGGTGACCTCACTTCTTTTTTTTTTTAATCTTGATCCTTAATGATACAAGAAAATTAGTCATTGCGTTATCCCATATTACATACTCAATGGTCTCAGGGTAATAATGCCAGCATCACCTTCAACATTATGATGCAGCAACTAAAATACTTGGAGTTGTGTTTTATTTTATTTTGCAATTCTCTTTTTCTTTGTGGTATAATCCACTAGTAAGATGGGGATATTATTGGGTTTTACATACTTTGAAATGATTCTTCTTCATGTAATAATATCATCAACTGGACACACATATAAATGTCTTTGTCTTCATTTTCTTATTCATTGGGATGTTATTTTACTTTATAATTATCTAAAATATTGTCATGCTTACAAAGTCAAATCTATAAAATGTTATATATTTGGGACTGTCTAACTTCCATTCCTGTCTCCTCTACCCTTTTGCCTTCTTGCCCACAAAAGTAGCCTTCTGTTCAATTTTATGGTTTATGCTTTCATTGTTTTTCTTATAAATGTAGGCATGTGTTGTGTGTGTCCTTGTATGTGGCGTGTACATACACAATTAAACATTAGTTAACTATTTTATATATTTACAGAAAAGAATAAATTTTTCTCCACTTTGCTTTCTTTTCTCTTATATTATATTCAGGACCTTACTCACAATAACATACAGAAGCATTCCCCATTCCTGTTTGTAGATAGATCTATCAGAATTTATTCAGTCTCCTAAGAGTGGACATTTGGGTTGTTTCAATTTTTGATAATACAAATAAGCAACATGTGCACACATTTCTTTTGCATATGTCTTACAATAGATTCTTAGAATGTAAATTGTTTAAATTAAAGGGTAAATGACCACATAAGTTTCATATATATTGCAACATTCCACTCCCTAGGTATTATGTCATTTTTTACGTTTCCACAGACACTATTTCCCCATAGTCTCCACAATGCATATTGTCAACTTTTGGATTTTGCCAAAGTGTTAGATAAGAAATGATATATCACTGCCTTTCAAGTTTTCCTTTATCTCATTATATCCCAGTTTGAGAAACTTTTCATATGATTAAAGGAAATTGGCCTTTCTTTTTCTGCAAAATATATGTTCATATCTCTAACCCATTTTCTATAGAAAAACTAGTATATTTTATCATATTCCTCCCTCTCTTTTTAGAAGATTATTTTTCCATATTAGGCATATCAATACTTTGTCAGTGATATGTCATAAATCACATTAAAGTTTCATTGTCACATTAAAGTCACCATTATCAATGCTACTGAGGAGAAAAGAAAGGCAAACATTAATGAACATTCATTTTCCAGAACATAAGCTAAGCTACTGTTCAAAAGTAAAAAAGGGCAAATATAAAGATTTGAAATTTCTTGTGTATTTACAATTACAAATCAAGGGATGTACAGTCTTCCAAGTAAAAGGAGAGAAATTTTAAAGGGACAGTATCAATTTCTACAGTTTATGAGATTCTTGAAGAATCGACATAATGTTGTGCATTGTTTTCTTCACTTTTCATTGAAAGATAAAATTATGGGGAGAGGGGCAGGTAATTATCAGGAAGGCAATAAAGTGCTTACAAGAAGAGAGAATAATTGAAAAATACAAAAGTATCTCTAAGTCTGACAAACGACCTGTGCAACAACAATGCAGAGAAACAGAATAGGTAAAGTGCTATTTACCCTCAAGCAAGTAGTCATAAATGCACCTGATGTTTCCAGACTTATTAATACAGACAGGGTTATAAAAGTTAGATAGAAATTTTTTGTGAAAACTGGGAAGACAAAACTCCATTAATATTTTTTTCTTTTTCTTTTTTACCTTTGAGACAGGATTTTGATCTATCACCCAGGTTGGAGTGCAGTGGCACCCTCATGGCTTTGACCTCCTAGGCTAAAGCAATCCTCCCACCTCAGCCTCCCAAGTAGCTAGGACCACAGGCTTAGGCCACCACAACCAGCTTATCTTTTCTACTTTCATTTTGTAGAGAAGGAGTGGAGTCTTGCTCTGTTGTCTAGGCTAGTCTGGACCTCTTGGCTTTAAGTAATCCTCCTACACTGGCCTCCTAAAGTATTGGGATTACAGGTGCAAGTCACTGCACCCAGCCCTTCCATTCGATTTTTAATTATTGTTTTGAAAAGATCTTGCTCTTATTTTATTGATCTTAATGTTTTATATAATTTTTACTTCTTGCTTTATCAAATATCAGAGAGAAAAATCTCCAGCATTCTCGGCTACCTGAGGAAGTATCAGCAATCTTTTTGGTTAGCCTGGATAGTATTACAGTGGAATCAAATGCTATTTGAGGTTGAGAGCAGATGCCCTTTCCCAAATGTAATGTGTCTTTTTAATGGAAGTCTATTCCACTTCCATTAAAAGCATCTTCTCGAGTGCTTCCGGCTGCATTTTCCTGTAAATGCTGGATGCCAACATATACAAGTACATAGACCATGTAAGTTAGAGAACCCATACATTTTTTTTTTTCTTCAGATATGGAACTTGGATTCTTCTCCTCCAACTTTCTAACTGCTGATCAAAAATAAATAAATAAGTAACGCCCCACAGGTTACATTATGTGGCCCTAGGCACAGTACTAGTCATTGGAATAGCAAAGACATAACTCAGCTTTCTCGGTTCCAGTTTCTTGTGATTTTGTCCTCTACCAAGCTGCTTCTCCTAAACAATGTCAATTATAATCAGACAGCATACACAATATATCAGCCTTTTCCTCAGATCTAATACACGTCAGATAATATTAGTATACTTAATGTGGACTATCGATAAGTTTGTATGAAGCTTTGAAGTTTAGTAATACAAGCTCCTGTATGTTTACTGGTGGGGTCAGGAGGGAGAAATCTTTGATAATTAGTCCCTGCTGGACCTAGAATTAAAACCCAAGCTTAGAAAACTCCAAATCCCTACCCACCTGCAACTTCATCACTGAAGTTGAATGTTTTCTTTTAATCTCAGGGCTCAAGGACAACAGAGGGAAGGACATGCACAGAGGTAGTAACCATGGCAATGGTAAGCCATCTCTGACCAAAAGAACTCTACAATTGGACAATCTGACATGAGCTGTCATTGTGAGTTCCTACACAGACCGTTGTATTCATCTGTCTTCATTAGTGGTTCTTAACACATAAAAATAATTTTGAGAAATGCCACAGCTAACTTAAAAGACTGAACTAAACATCAGCTTTTCACTAGTCAAGGCTTCAAAAGGATCATTCTGAGTCTTGATAATGGCTGTGTGCATGAAGGTGACATATGAGTTTTAAGTTGTTTTCACATCACTGCAGATGTTCTTGCATCCAACACCACACACTCTGTTGGCTCCTTTGAGATAAATAGTGAGACTCTGACCACAGCTCTGAAACAGTACAAAATTCAGTGGTTCTCTGAAGTATGTTGCGCAGAGCTTTGCTTTACCACCGATGGTGTCCTAACCCACTGCTAACAAACACCTACAAAATAACATTTTTAGTCAAACTGGCCTAAAATCAGAAGTCGAATTCTATTCTTAATATTGTGTCCACCTGCTGTTTCTCTTGTAAACTATGGTTAGCATGGTGAGTAGGAATATATTGATCCTAACTGAATGGTTCAATTTGATGTGGGTTGTGGTGAAATTTTCAATGATTTTACATCCCACATACTAGAATTTGAAGATATTGATAACACACTGGCTAGTGTTCAGGCCTAAGGTCATGTGGACTTGGTTGCAGATGGAGACTTCTTATACTATCAGGAAATTAGCCTCACCTCTCAGAATTTTAGCTTCCCTATCTCTAAAACTGATGCAGTTTCCTCTTTCTGAAATTATTTTCTCTCTTCTATCCACTTGGTTTACTGTCTCAGCTTCTTCAGTTCTCAGCTCACACATCACAGTATCAAGGAGGTTTTTGCAACCTTCCTGCTCAGAACACTTAGCCTTCATATGGCAAACTCTATCCCCTCTTCCTGACTTGTTTTCAATATCACTTATCATCTGACGTATTACGCATTCACTTGTTTACTGCCCAACTCCTAACTAGGATGTTGATTGTGTTGATGTGATTGGTTGTGTGAAGAAAAGACTTCTGTCTGTCTTGATCATTACTGTATCTTTCAGCATTTAAAATGGTCCATGTGATGTAGCAGCTTATTCAATATACTGTAGAAAGAATTGAATACAATTATATAAAGAAGATAATTTCCATCTTAAAAGGACTCTGAGAAGACAATGAAATAATTTATTCACCAAATATGAAGCACAAGTTTGTGTGTGTAAGAATCAACACAGCTACTGGGGACACAGAGGTGAATTAAGTGAATTTGGTCCTAGCTGTCATATATATATATTTTTGAGACAGGGTTTCACTGTTGTCACCCAGGCTGGAGTGCAATGGCACGATCTTGGCTCACTGCGACCTCTGCCTCCTGGGTTCAAGTGATTCTTCTGCCTCAGCCCTCATCCTCCTAAGTAGCTGGGACTACAGGCACATGCCACCACGCCCAGCTAATTTTTGAATTTTTAGTAGGGACAGGGTTTCACCAAGTCGGCCAGGCTGGTCTTGAACTCCTGACCCCAGGTGGTCCACCCGCCTTGGCCTCTCAATGTGTTGGGATTACAGGTGTGAGCCACCACACCCAGCGATTGGTCATACATTTTAACACATATAATGAGACATTAAAATACAAACTATACAGTAAATTATTTAATTAATTTTGAAACTACTACAAGGGGGAAAGTACATGGTAAAATGACAGTGTACAGCAGGAAAACATTAACAATCTAGGGTCAGGAAAACCTTTCTAGAGATGTAAAAGTTTAACTTGAGACATAAAGAATAAGTGAGGATCATTTCAGGGACTGGGAACCATTCCTTCATGCCACACAGGATATAGCATGTGCAAAGGCACTGAGTAGAAACAAATGTGTTATTTTGGTGACCTGAAAGAAAACCAACATGTCTGGAATAAAGAGAATGAGGACAACTGTGTCTTGCAGTGAGGCTGAAGAGAAATAGGCTGGATGGCATCCTTACAATACCTGGTGCACAGTGGCTGCTCAGTAAGTGGTAGATTTAAAATAATCAGTGCACATATGGAATACACTCTTGCTTCATAAATTTAGAAGAAAGTGGCGATGGCACAATCTCTATGGTGGCCATGGAATATGACAGAAATGACCACTGTATGTGCCTGGGTCTCGTCAGAAAAAGGAAACCAATCTAAATACTTGGAACAGAATACATTTAATGCAGAAAAATTGGTCATATGGTGATAGAAGACCAGAGAAAGCCAACAGGGACTTAGCAATGACCCAAACAGGAAACTACTGCACCCCAAAAAGGAGGAAGCAGAAGAGGAGACAGTGCTGTTGGAAACTAGGAGCCAGGGTCAGCTAATGGAAGCTGGACTTCATCGTGATTAGAGCAAGCCCTGGTACATAGTAGAGGACAGACAAGTTCTTCTCCAGAACACACAAGCAGAGGCAGAGAGGGAAGGAAACATGCTCCTATATGGTGGCCCTTCTCCAGATTTCAAATCATCGTCAGTACCTACCATTGGCTGAATCTCATGGCAAGCCAGTTGACAAAGGATCCTGGGAAATGTAGTTTCTATAACAGAGAGCAGAAGAGCAGAAAGACAAGGAATTGAGCACAGGGAATGGGGCACAGAGAAGTCTGCAAATAACCCCTACAAAATCCCTTTTTGATGGTAATAGGGATGCTAATTTTAGATTCCTGCTCATCAGAAGCTGTAACTACACTTTACAGGCTGCACTCCATGTCTAAAGCAGTTATGGAATACATGTAAAATATCTGTTTCTAATGCAATGGTATATATAAAGATTATACAAAATGCAATGATATATGCATTAATAAACCATACTGAAAAATCTATTCGATGTCCCCTAATTAAAATGGAAGGTCCTAGTTTTTTCTTTTAACTTATCTTTATTTTAAAGTGATCTTATTTAAGTCAACTGACAATTAAGGAAAATTGAAAGCTCAGAACAATAGCAGAAAGAAAAAAAATATTCTATCCATCATCCCAGTATCTCTGGATAGCTACTATTAACATATTGTTGTAGAGAAGATACTTAAAATTGTAAAATTAACATAATTTTAACTACTTGGATAAAATAACAAAATTAGTTTGATTTGGTAGTTGCAATTTTCCTGGGATGTGAATTAGAATTAAGCTGCCATATGGGAAAACAATTTTCTGTCCTGGACACTGGCCAATATCCCAACATGCTTATTTCAATAGGAGAATGTGTTTTTGGTCCATTCAATGTCAGAAACAGAGTAACTGTAATTCTTACAAATGTGTAAGGGAAAAGCCTTATTTCTTTTTGGAAAATAAAGTGATTTAGCAAGTGGTACAGTATGAATGAAAGTTTTGAAGTTGGTTCAAGGTGTATATAAAGAGAAACAAAATAAACAAAACCTCTTAATGGAAATACATCCTTGGGACCAAACAACAACCTGTCTAAATGTTTTTTTTTTCTTTTGTATTAATTTGAAACCTAATCAGAGAATAATCTTCATGAATACAAAGGTTTGATCCATTTTTAATATATTTTTACAATTACTTTTAGTGCTAATTTTACATATTTGGGATAATATTAAGAATAGTTTTGTATTTATATTAATGTGGTAGAAATAAATATTATATTTCTTTCTAAATTGGCAATATTAGTTTTTTAATAACTTTTTCCCCTTAGGTCTTTAGATTATAAACACTTAAAATGAATGGTTTCAGATCAGTTTTGAGAATGGGCAACAGGATCAAATTTTTTTCTACTTGAAAAGGAAAACAAAAAATCTTGCTGAAGGCTAAGCTATCTTTTTAGCTAAGTGAGAAAACATTTCACAGAATATTTACTGAAAACAATCAATAAGTCCCTAGTAGGCACGAGTCAATAAATATCAAGTCAAAAGTACACTATTACTTGGAAGTCAATATACTTTACTGAACCTATGGAGAATTTACATTAAAACAGGCACTGGCATTTCAAACCCAGACTTTTTCCCCCCACTTGGGTAGTATAATGTACAGCAACGCAAGCAAAATCATGTATCTAACTAAATCACACAGGGAAGTTGCGTTTAGCCAACTTTCAAGAAAATATTTGATTTTATTTACTCAAAAAATCTTGCTGAATTTTCAGTCCAACAGCACACTTTGGAGCACCTGTCCTTCTTGCCTGTACTCGCAGTGGTCTTGGAGAGGGCCACCATTACGGGCACAGACTTTGGAGCCACACACCTGGATCCCACGCTCCACTTTGACAGGGGCTGGTTCTGTGATCTTGAGGAAATTAGGTAACTTCTTCGAGCTCAAATCTTTCTTCTTCTGCCTCTTGTGCCCGCACTGATATAACTAGGTACTCAATGAACTTTACCTTACACTTTTTATTAACTAAATATTTTCAGATATGTCCCCTTTATGAGAAGGAAATATCTGATAGCTGAGTGACAGAAGTCACTCTTACCTCACAAAGCTGGCTTCTCCTTGACACTTGGACCTGACTCTATGCACAGTCATCCTTAACCTACAGTCTTGCTGGAAGGTGTCTGAACTTGGATGTATTTTCCTGGCTGTTTTCTGAACAGAGGCTGAACAGGAGGGCCATGACACAGCAATGACAGAAAAGAAGCTTCCTGAGAGACCAACAGACCTGACTGGCCAATCAGGAACTTGACACCACCAGAGCTAATACTGATTACACTCCGATCTTACTGTATCTTATTTTAAGATTGAATATAACCCATCTTTATTTTATCAATGAGAGGTTTTATTACTTTTGTTATTTGGAAATGGAAAGGGAGACAAATCACCCTCCCCAGGGAAGATGATATTCTATATTACCCTAGAGGCAGGATCCATATCTAAGGATCATTAGTCAACTAAGCGGCCTTGATGCCCCAGGATGGGGACTGTCACACAAGACAGGTGGTGAAGCCCGGGCACCATGCTGCTAGCTCAAGCACCTTACCCTTCAAGGGGCCAGCAGAAAAAGAGAATGAGAGTATCAATGAGTGATGCGGGATGTGTTGCATTCTTCAAGAAAGGACCAAGAAGAGTTCTTTATACTACTGTATAGTTCTTCAGAGTACTTCATTCTTGGATAATTTCATCTTTGGTTATTCAACAATTCATATTTGGAAGATAGGATCATAGGAAAAAATCTAGATATGCTAAATCATAGGCTGCAATAATCTCCTCAACCACTTGTCTTGTTTAATCGGGAACTTCAACTGACTTGTCTTAAAAAGTCATCCAAGAAAATTTTTCTTAGTCACAATTACCTTCTTCTCCAACATGTGTGAGCTGAAATTAATCAGTGCCATAGACTATGAGAAGAATCAGTGGCATAGACAACGGAAGCACAGGAGAGGGAGCGCTTACCTAAGGTGGTGGGGATCAAGAATGAATTCATGGAAGTTCTTGGCCTGGAATCTAGCAGAGTACATGGAGTCTCTAAAGGCAGAGGTAGAAGAGAGTAATACCATAGTAACCAACATCAAGGCTGTGCTCTGGCGGCTTGGTGGGAATGGTAGATAATACCATGTCACTGAGTTAAGATGAAGAAAACAATAGTTCATAAAACTTAAGAAACTTTTTTGACAGAAAAAAAAAAAAGCCTAAAAGGCTCTGATGATGCATTAGAATTTACTATAAAATGGTAGACCTTGGATTTCTTTTTGTGTGTTTGATTTGAAATTGTGTGTGTGTGTCTGTGTGTGTGTGTGCATGTGAATACATGGCATAAATTCTATAATCTGAATTCTTTGAGGAAGACAACCTTGGCAATAGTGTAAGTAACTGTTTGAGGAAGGAGAATAAAAAGAGATAGATATTGATTATGAGGCTGTTAAAATATTTTTGGCTACTGTTTCCTAAAATGTATTTGAAGGAACTCGAATTCCATAGAATGTTACTAAATATTGCACAGGGGAAAACAGAAGTGTCTGTAGTCATAGGGTTCTTGTTAATTCAGAGCTAAGTAAAGCAAAACAGATTTTTATCACTGCAGGATATTTAATAAGCTAATATTTGTCAGGCCTCTGAGCTGAAGTTGAGCCATTGTAACCCCTGTGACCTGCACATACATGTCCTGATGGCCTGCAGGAGCCAAGAAGTCTAGAGGAGTAAAAAAAAAAAAAACAAAAAAGAAGTGAAACCACCAGTTTCTGCCTTAACTGATTAACCCATCTTACGACATTCCACCACTAGGACGTGTTCCTGCCCTACCCTAACTGCTGAATCGACCCTGTGACCTTCTTCTCCTGGACAATGAATCTCATGATCTCTCCACCATACACCTGTGACCCCCCTCCCCTGCTGACAACAGATAACCACCTTTAACTGTAACTTGCCACTGCCTACCCCGGTCCTATAAAGCTGCCCCTCTCCTATCTCCCTTCGCTGACTCTCTTTTCAGACTCAGCCCACTTGCACCCAAGTGAATAAACACCCTTGTTGCTGACACAAAGCCTGTTTAGGTGGTCTTCTATATGGACACGCATGACCATATTTACAATAAATACCAAGGAAGAGCTAAGAGCACATAGCATTTCCCGAGCTTATTAGACTGTGGGATCAACCTCTTTAAGGCAGCATTGGGCAGAATTGTTGTTCACAGGTCATTCTTTAGTGTGAAGTTGTTTCACTGCAATGAGATCTTTACTCTAGTGTTAACTTCACTAGGAAGTACACTCTGGGTGTTAACCTTTAGAGCTTCAGTTTCTACAAGAATTTGGCACAGGTTGGGTCTTGTAGAAATATTTACTGCATGGAGTTGAAAGTAGAGCCTGGACTGGGAGAAGGAAGTATGGATAAAGAACAAGGTAGGAAACTTGTACTTGCATGCTTCTTTTTACTGCTTTATTCTTGGATAATTTCTTTTCAGCTCTGGTTATTTGGCAATTTACATTTGGAAGATAGGATCATAAGAATGAATCTAGGCATGCTAAATCATAGGCTGCAATAATCTTCTCAATCAATGTCTTGTTTAATCTGGAACTTCAACTGACTTAAGTCATAAAACAAAATCTTTCTTAGTCAAGATTTCCTTCTCCAACATGGGTGAGCTGAAATTAATCAATGGCATAGATCATGAGAGGCAAGTAGTTTGGCAAAGAAAGACAACTTAATTTATAGGAAAAGTGTGGTTTTAGAGTTAGAAGTTTCATTTGAATGCTAGATTTCCTACTTACTAGTTGTGTGACAAAATGAATTAGATGTTTGTGCCCATCATGGTTCCAAACCAGTTTATGATGTTTTAGGAAAATAAAAACTCACATATATTGCCCATGAGACGAATATGCCCAGTTTGTGTCAGTGAATAAGAAGCACAAAGTGTTTTGGAGGGAACAGTGATTCTCTGTGGCTGGAGCACAGATTTTTGAAGGGAGAGTGTAGAAAGAGATAAGAATATAAAAATGCACAGATAATTGAATCCGGAGACATTGTAACAAGATTGTGGAGGGAATCCAAGCCAGGTTCGGGCATGTGTACCGCTGTAGACAAGGCATAGCTATTAAGGGATTCTAAACTGGAGAACAATATGAGAATGATTTTCTTTAGAAAACACAATCTGATAATGGTTGTATGTTTGTGGCAATTTGATTGGATTATCAGGGTATGCTTCCCAGCTTCAAATAGGAATTGTAGCCTCAAGCTCAGGAACTTTTCTTCCTTTTGAATTTGTCATGTTTTGCGATACATAATAGAAGCTAACTATAATCCACATTTGTTCAGAGCATGTACTTTGGCACTAGGACACCAGCTCTGTCCCTGACAAGCTCTGTGGTCTCATTTAAGTTACTTAACCCTCAGCTCAGCAGTTTTCTCATCTGTAAAATGGGAACACTAATGGAACTCTCCTTATAAGGGAAGATTAAATTAACTAACAGATGCTACCACAGTGCCTAGCACATAGTAAATGTGCAAAAGTTGTTGGCTCCTATTCGTACTACTATTTTTGCAATCCTGGAATTTTTCCAGTCAACCACCCACATTTTTACAAGCTTTCCTCTCATGGAGATTTACCTTCCAGATAATCCCTTGGATTTGAAATCTGTCTCTACCACCTTGCTCTCACAGTCAGTATTTTGAAATAAAATACATTCTCAGAAATTTCATAATTCCTAAGCTTTAAAAAATGTCTACATGTAACTTAAATATTTTTGTAGTTTTTTAATCTCCTTTTTCTCAATACACCTTTCTTTGCCTAGGCACATGCATTTTACAAAATTCCCTCCACTTCTCTCTCAGGACTTCAGGAATCTTCTGATTTAGGAAATTAACTCATCCGTAATTCTCCTGACCACGGTGAGGAAACACAAATATTACGCAGCCAGTCTATTTTTTTTCTGACCCTAAACCAAAGAGCTGCAATTTGACAATTTTCCTTGGTCTGAGACACAGTATTTGCCACAGTCGTCTTATTACTGTTCGCATTGCTGTTTATGATGCCTGTCTTCAGAAAACCATGTCAGGTCACTTCGTGGGGAAAGTGCTTCTGCTGTTCCCCTCCTGTTCCACCTCCACCTTTCTCATCAAATTCCCTGGGTTTTGACGCCCCAGATTGAGTGGTCCAGAATTACGATCAAAGGTAAGAGAAGGAGGCTATGGGTCACTGGTCTGCAGAGCTGTAAGACTTTCTGTGTACACCTGGAAGTGCCCAGATAAGCTGTCGTGGGAATTCTTTTTTTTTTTATTATTTTTTTTTGAGACGGAGTCTGGCTCTGTCGCCCAGGCTGGAGTGCAGTGGCCGGATCTCAGCTCACTGCAAGCTCCGCCTCCCGGGTTCACGCCATTCTCCTGCCTCAGCCTCCTGAGTAGCTGGGACTACAGGCGCCCGCCACTTCGCCCGGCTAGTTTTTTGTATTTTTTAGTAGAGACGGGGTTTCACCGTGTTAGCCAGGATGGTCTTGATCTCCTGACCTCGTGATCCGCCTGTCTTGGCCTCCCAAAGTGCTGGGATTACAGGCTTGAGCCACCGCGCCCGGCCGGAATTCTTTTGAAAAGAAATGCACTCAAAGTTAATGAGAGAAGTTATTTTCCTGCCTTCATGACCACACTCCCACTTTTCCTGAAAAGTCCTTAGGAGTATGTTATTATTGTGTCTGAGAGTTGTATTTTGGGTAACAAACCTTTCCTTCTGATACTCATCGACAAGGGCCAATTCTCATCATTCCCTGTTTGGACTGTTGAGACCCATCCCCACTTACAACCTGGCCTCCACATCGCTCTTCTTCCTCTCCAAGTTTTTATTTGTCATTCTGAAATTTCAAATACAGTGTGATCGTATTGCTTTCGTATTCAAAATCGTTTAGTTTTCCACTAAAAAATGGTAAAATCCAAGCTGGCCGTGTGACACTGGAGATTCTGCATGTTTTGGCTTTTTCCTACCTTGCAGATTCACAGCTGCCTCATCTCCCTCACACTTGGTCTGGAAACACTGGGGAGCTTTTATTTCTCCTTAAACCCCGGCCCCCACTCTGAAGCCTCGCCTAATTGTTAAGCCTTCAAATGTGTTGCAATCTTTGCTTAGAATAACCCTCCTTTTCCCTTCGCTTTCATATTGTATAGGTACCCTTGGGATATAGTGTGGTTCCCAGGCTAGCTACTGGCCCTCCCTATGGCTCCAGAGCTCCTGCGCTCACGCCTGTGAGACCACTGGCTATTGTACTGTTTAATTGCCTGTTCAGGCACCAGTCTCCTCTCTCAGGCTCCAAGGGCCCAGGCTGCACAAGTACAGTGGATGCTCACCCTGCATCACGTGGCCCTGAGGACCTGCCAGTCTTCTCTTGCCTCCTGCCAGGCCTACTAATGTGTCACAGATTCTCAGTCACAGCAGCCTGCTCTGGGTCGCCGCACCTCTGGACTTCTCCCTGACACGTGAACCTCAACGCACAGGTCAAGATGTGTCACCAGGGTAGGCTTCCTAAGGGTTTTCATATCAATTCCGGTAAAAAGGGCTTCCTTTTCTATTCAGCATATCTTTCTTGCCTGTGTGATGTCTACAATTGTGTCTCTAGCACATTATTGCTATCAATTGTTGGTGAGGATATGTCCTACTTCTAGACTTATATTCTCTTAAAAGACAAAAAATATTCTCGATTGTGCTTGGTATCTTCTGAGTCTGGCATAGTGCCTAATTAAAGTCGGTCTTCACACTGAACGCTGTGTTAAATGAAGAAATGCACAATGTAATATTATCTGTTCTGCCTGGGGAGTAATTTTGTTTTTTATTCCATTGGTTTGGCCATATTCTTGATCAATGGTTTGCAAACAAACTGAACATTAGAAACAGCTGGAGACTATTTTGTAAACATCCTCAACCAGTGTTATTCAAGTGTTAAGGTGCATAGGAACCACCAAAGATTCTTGGACTCTAATTCAATAGGTTTAGAATAGGGCCTGACACCTTATGCTTCTCACAAGCTGCCAGGAAATTTGGATGCTGCTGATCCAGGATCACAGTGAGAGGAGGGTCCTGGTTCTTTGCATCAGAATCTCTGGGGATCTGACCTGGGAATATTCCTAAGAATTCCTGAGAATTTCCCAAGTGTCTGTGATAAAGCAAGATTGTCATCTACATAAGGAATTGCTGTGAGTGTTCTATCACCTGTCTTTTATATACTTTACAATATTATTGAACAACTTGCCAGAAATTATGCTAGAGACTTTGGCTATATGGATGAAGATAAGACTGTTCCTAACCTTATAGAACTCACAGTCTAAAGAGAGAAACAGATAGAATATATAAAATAAATCCTTATACATTGAGATAAATGTAAGAAAACATAAGGCACTGATATTGGCAATAACAGTGAAAGAAAACATCTCTATTTAAACTAAGATTGGAATGATATAATTCCACTCCTCATGGGATTAGAGGGGCAGCGATGTTTTAAACAAAGTTAGGGACATATAAAATCCCTGAGTTGGGAAAAAACATGGTGAATTTTAGGATCTTTCCAAATACTCTTGTGGCTGGTACAGAAAGTAAAAATGGGAAAGTGCCATGTAGTGAGGAGGGCAGGGACCAAGCACACATGCTGGTGGCCTAACCTAGCAGAGCAGGTGGGCACAACAAGAGAAACTTTCTCTAATCAACATGTAGCATGCTGTGGAGCTTGACCCGGTCTGTCTTGGTTCCTTTGAGACAGGACCCATCTCACGCTAGATGCCCATCAATGGCAGTTGGGATAAAAAGAATGTGGTACATATACACCACGGAATATTATGCAGCCGTAAGAAGAATGAAATCACGTCCCTTGCAATGATAGGGAAGGATTGGAGGCCATAACCCTAAGCAAATTAACACAAGAACAGAAAAGCAAAGACCAAACATTCTCACTTGTAAGTGGAAGCTAAACTTTGAGTACATATGGCATAAACATTGGAACAATGGACACTGTGAACTACCAGTTCAGAGTGGGAAGAAAAGGGGCATGACTTGAAAAACTACCCATTGGGTGCTATGTTTACTACTTGAGTGCAACACATCCATGTAACAAACCTGCACATATACCCCCGTATCTAAAATAAAAGTGGACATTTTAAAAACAAAAGAATAGCAGTGATAATCTTTCAACTTATCTACAAGCATTTGTATTTCTGAATTTCTGGAAATATTATTTATGCATAACAAGGACAAGATGGACAATAAATGCTTTCACTTTCACTTTTCAATGATTTTTAATTTTTGTTTTTCATTTCTCTAAACCAGCAATCAAAAAATATTCCCATCAATTTATATTTGGGGCTGGTGTGTTGAAGAATAAATACCATCTAACTATTCCTACCCTTCCTTTCCACTACAAAAGGGAAGCATGGAATGTCCTATCTTTGATTAGACAAGTAGAGGTCATTTCAAATGAACCTGAGCCTCCATCATATGGCAAGATCTAGGTCCCTTGAGATACTGTTAAAACAATGAAGTGAACCGGGATACATGCACCCCCCCCTTTTTTTTTGGCTTTTTTTTTTTTTTTTTTTTTTTTTTTTGACAGAGTTTCACTCCTGTCGCCCAGGTTGGAGTGCAATGGCAGAATTTTGGCTCACCGCAACCTCCACCATCTGGGTTCAAGCGATTCTCCTGCCTCAGCCACCCAAGTAGGTGGGACTACAGGCGTGTGCCACCACACTTGGTTAATTTTTTGTATTTTTAGTAGAGACGGGGTTTCACCATCTTGGCTAGGCTGGTCTTGAACTCCTGACCTCATAGTCCACCTGCCTCGGCCTCTGAAAGTGCTGGGATTACAGGCATGAGCCACCGCGCCCAGCCTTTTGATACATACATCTTCTACCAGCGTATCTCTTGCCCTATTTGGGCAATGCCTAGCCCAAAGAAGTTTTCAATTCGGTTTTAAAAATGAAAGAATTCATGAAAACTTATATATATATATGTGTGTGTGTGTGTGTATATACATATGTGTATGTATATATAATTTATATCTACATACGCATATAGGTGCATGTGAATATATCATACGCACATATAAATTATGTAAAAAATGACATTAATTTTTTTACGAAAATAGACTTTTTAGTGAAAAGCTTAGAAATTCAGAATTCTAAGAAATGCATTGGTTCCATGTTGATCCCTAGTATTCTCTCTCTTTCTCTTTGTTTCTCTCCTCTAGACCCAGAATCCGTAGACAGCATGATGAGTTCAGAGGCCTGGTCTCTCACCTGGGAATAGCAGCTTTAGTCAGAGAGGTTTAGATGGATTCATCCAAATGCTTTAATCCCAGAGCTCTGTCCTACAAAAACCAACAGGCTTGCTCAGCGGTAGCAGTCAGCAAGAATTCATGGTGCTTGGTTGGACTGCATACATGTTATCTTTTTCCTTTAGAAAGCTGTGAATTCTTTAGCTGCTTTATTTTTTAAATGAATGTGTCAATTCCATTTTTCTGCCATTTCTGTTACTTATTTTCGCTATGGAAACTTGGATTTGTTACTGAGCTTTAGGTATAAAACAGAGGTTGATTAAGCTTGTCTTACTATTACCATAGTAACCATTGTATTTCCGTCACAGTAACTCTGAACCGTAGGCCAGTAAGCCATTGGTCCTGATGGTAAGGATAGAAACCCACCTCCCTGCACCTCAGATTCTACACCTCAGAGAATTTCCAGCCTCTAATGCCTTCAATTATGTGACTCCTTTCTAGTATTTTCAGTGCCCTTCTCTGATTTTTTTTCAAACTCACACCATGCTGGTCTTGATTCAACAATGAAGTCACAGTTGGCATTGCAGTGGTTATTTTATCAATGCACACAATTTACAGATTGCTCCTGATAAAGCTCTCCAGATTTTTCTCAATGTGTTTATTCTGAAAACTATTCTATACATAGCCCAGTATTTTTCAAATACAAATAAATTTTAACCAACATTACAACAACAAAAAATTTCGATGTGCATTGAAATAGCTAGTCAAATTGGCCTCACAGTAGCAATAAAATAATCTCAGATAATAGTTTTGTTTGATTTTTTATTTAATGCATAATTTATGAGTAAGCAACATATATTTTACATTGTTCCTCATGTCACTGTACATTTTAATACAGTGAAGTTTACTCTGAACTCTTTGGATCCCAATCTTAAGTCTAATCAAATCAAATTAAATATATAGGACAGCTCAATATATGACACATAGTAGGCACTTAATAAATAGTATCTATTTTATTAACATTATTATTTCCTTTTTACCATTATTATGTGAGTATATTCTAGATGGAAACTTTTAGAATCTTATTACCAATTATATGGGTTAAGTCAAGTTTAGCCTAAAGATGCCTCCTTCCATATTTTAAGTTCAACCTCAAAGTTTCTCTGTACATTGTGAACTATAACCTGAACAGAGGCATAAAGAGACTGTCGTCTACTCTTGTGCCAATCAATCACTGAGCTTTGGTTACTCAAAGGTGGTCAATGTTCAAATCATGTTCAAATGAGGCAAATGCTGAGCTGTAAACAATATGGCTGTTTCTGTACCTCACGTCCACTTTCTATATATCACTTTCCCTTTTCCGTCCATCAATCTTCTTCCCCCATGTGACTACACTGGAGTCTCTGTGAGCCTGCTCTGGCTTGGGGAGGTTGCCCAATTCATGAATTGATCTTTGCTACATTAAACTTTGTTCAATTTAATTTGACTAAGGTTTTCTGTTTTTGTTTTTTTTTTTTCTCATGGAAAGAGCATAGAAATGTAGAGGGTAAACCCAATAAAGAGAGGATTGAAATATGAGAGAAAGTAGTTTTAGATACAATAAAAAGACTGAAACAATAGTTAAGTCTTAACACGTGGAGTTCTCATAGTATGACAGTAGATAAGAAACCATGGAGAGGAATTGTTCTGTGGGATTTCTCATTGTCAGTCATGTAGCCGTTGAATTTGTAAAAACATATTCTATTTTACAGATGCTAAAACTGAGGATCAGAGCTATTAGGGAAATAAGGCGGCCAGTGGAAAACTGAACTAAGTCTGAAACAGATCTGTCTTATGCCCAAGTCCAAAGCATAACTTAGCCCTGAAGCTGGAGACCACATTTGGGGTGACAGAGTGAGGTATCTGTGCAAGCAAATCACCATTTCAATTCTGGGGCAACTCTGTCAGTCTCTCCTGCAAATTGGAGCATGAGGAAGTTTGTTTAATCTGCAATAGTATCCAAGAGGCAATGCTTGGGTACAAATCATCAATAGTGACAATCCCTCTCTAAGGTAGATTTCTAGTTGGATACAACAGCAATCAGTGTCAGCTAAACAATGATCATTTACATTGAACAGTGAAACAGTACCACTGGAAAAATCATCAGGATTATAGACCAGCAGGCTGATTGGGTAAAATGCTACTGTTACGATCCATGCCAAAGTCTCTCTTCTGTCAGTTACCTACTTGTCTATATCACCCTACAACATATTATGCCCTGTGGGACAATGGCTTTGTGTTCAAATGACACATGCTCAGCCAAACAGTGTTAAATACATTTCTCAACACTGAGATTCTTTGGCGTCCTTTATAGCTATTTATGAACAATGTGAAGCAATTTTCTAAATTTTGTGAGAAGAACACCTGTGAAATACTGTTAGAGAATGTGTATTCATTGCTCAGAGACAGAAATCCTCCTTCAACGTTTGACCTAAGTGATTTAATATTTAAATCTTTCCTTTATGTCGCAATTCTATTTTGTTTAGATTCCTTCTCTGAGTATATTCTAGTAACAAGGCTTGAACTTGTCCTGGAGGAGTTACCCTGGGTCACTTCATATTATTTCAAGTCAAAAGGGAAAGACAAATGTAGACAAGATAACTGAGATTATCAAAACTGCAAATTCACGAGGCATTGACTTGAAGTTAAGAGTTGAGAACATAGAGGTCAAATAAGCACCCAAGCTATAGTCACATGAGATAGAAAAATGATCGCCAAACCTTTCTGATTGCATATTCTATCAGAAAAACAAGTACAATCACCTCCAACATACACGTATTCCTGTTCAGATATAGTATGTATGTAATTAAACAAATAAATTAACAAGGTTTAAAATTGAGATAAAGATAAAAAAAAACAATGTATATTTTCAAAACTTGCCTCTCATTTTTGCTTTCTGTTATCATTAGCTAGTAACTTAAGGGCACAATATACTCACGGCAATGTTTATTCTTCATAATGATGATAGCAAATATATATTATTTAGTCTTCCAAGTAATTGTAATACTTAGTGGACAAGTGACAATGATGAGAGTATACCAGAAAAGGGAGAGAGATCATCATTGCTATTGTCTTATAATTTACTTGTGTTTACACTTAGCACAAGTAAATGTAAGTACATTTACATTATTGTTTTTAATCCACAGTCTCATAGCAGCAATCTGGTTTGTGAAGATTTGTGTATATCAAATACACTAATATGTTCAACAAATTCAAATGACGGGACACAAGCTTCTGATCATGATAGAGGCAGGAGGCAGAGACAGAGGCTCTAGGCAGACAGAGACAGGTCCCTGGTGAAACCCCAGCTTTAAGCCAAAAAGCCTAAAACCCAGGGCCCAAAGTGAGAACTTCTATTCCTGTTTGCCCACTCTCTCCAGATTGGTTCTTTCTGAATAGCGCCTTTTCACCAATCAGATGTTGCCT
Organism: Chlorocebus sabaeus; assembly: GCF_047675955.1. NCBI lineage: Eukaryota > Metazoa > Chordata > Mammalia > Primates > Cercopithecidae > Chlorocebus > Chlorocebus sabaeus. The sequence continues at coordinate 5,747,898 of NC_132913.1, read as the reverse complement.
TTTCCAAAACTACCTATGGCCTGCCCTATCCCCGCCATCCTGTGCCTATAAAGACCCCATACTCCGCTGGTAGAGGGGAGAGATGGCGTATGTTCAGAGAGAAGATGGCCAGACTTTGGGGAAGAAGAGACAGCTTGACTTCGGGGAAGAGACAGCCACACTTTGGGGAGAATTAGCTGCCCTTCCTGTCCCCTCTGGGGCTCCCATTACATGGGGAGCCATTCCCACCACTCAATACAATTATTCGCCTTCACCATCCTTCAAGCGTCCTCACAAATGCATTTTCCTTGTACACTGGACAAGAGTTCAGGACCCACCAAGTGTGGGTACCCAAAACAAGGCCGTCACACCAGTCCTTTGCCCTTGCTGGTAGAGGGCAGCCGCCCCATGCAATGAGGTAAGGGGCTAACTGAGCTGAGCTGTTAACACACGGCTGTCCACAGGCGGCGGAACTAAAGGAGCATTGTAACACTCGCTCTGGGGACTCGGGCGGGTTTCAGGTACTCACTGCCCCGACCTGGGTGCTGCCGCCAGAACTTGCTCCTGCTGGCACCTGGAGTGGCTGGCCAAATCTCACACTAGCTCATTTGTGCCTGGTCTGGCCATGGGCCCGGCAGAGAACTTGCTCCTGTGTAGGTGCCCAGAGCGGCCAGTCGGGTTCTGCACTCACTCGCTCACGTGCTCCCTCCTGTAAGGGGTTGAGCACGGCAGGCAAAGTAAAAGTTTGCCCCCATCACAAGTCCCATGAACGGCCTGAGAAAAAGCCTGCATCAGTCAGAAAGAGCGAAGAGGGAACTCTGGTGAAGCTGTCTGTGCCCTGGACTGACCTCCTGTTGGGCATGCCTCACCCATCCTGCCTCACATAGCACTGATGGGCAGGAGAACCTGCCAGAGTGTCATTGTCAGCCCATGCTAACCCACTTAAGATTATTTTCTGCTCTATAAATTGACTTAAAATATAAAGTGATCTTCGAGTATTTTGTTTCAGGACATCAATAAATCATCTTAAATTCTTCCTTGGACTCTGTGGCAGGCTGATAATGGCTCTCAAAGATGGGTCCATATCGTTATCTCAGCACTGTGTGAGTATTACCTTACTTGGAAAAAGGACCTTTGTGGTATAATTCAGTTAAGGATCTTGAGATGAGACTATCCTTAATTATCTGGGTGAGCCCTAAACTCCATCCCTTTTGTCCTAAGAGAGAAGCTGAGAGATACGAGGCACATACACAGAGGAGGAGGCAACTTGGCCCGAAAGGCAGAGATTGCAGTGATGTGGCCAAAAGCTAGGTGATGCTGGCAGCCACCTGAAACTGAGAGAGGCAAGGGCCATATTCTTCCCCGGGGCCCCAGAGGGAGCACAAGGAGTCCTGCTGACACCTTGATTTCAGGACTCCGGCCTTCAGCACTGTAAGAGCATAAGTACATGTTGTTTTAAACCACTAAGTTTGAGGTAATTCATTATGGCCTCCACAATTAAACTCACACTGGCATCAAGTGTAAATTTAGAGTGTCTGGTATAGAAATCGGTAAACATATATGTAAATAAATAAGTTAATATGGGAAGGGAGGGTTCTAATTTAGTGACTCTTAAGTGGGCAAGCAGAAGGGATGACTTTTTGGAGGACCTGGCAAGATGGGACCTGAAAGGCCCAAGTAATAATAAGCGTCTACGTCTTTGCGTGAAGACGCAAATGCAGCAAGTATGTGTCTAAGATCGTATCAAAAATTTTCACATTCTCATCGTTTTATTTTCTTCTGACAACAAACATCCTAAGACTGATATACATTCCCCTTCTTATGGGGAAGAAGTGCAGGCTCAAAGATACGAAATAACATGTTCAAGATCAAAGACCCTGCAGGTGCAGGCTTGGAGTTGTGGTCTGGGTCTTCTGATTACAGGTCCAGTGTTCAAATGACATAACCTCAACAACCCTTGGCCTCCTCTTCTGAAACAGAAGCAGTATGAATTTCAGGGCTCCCCAGACCCATTGCAAATTCATTTTATGGTTCTAAAATGAGTGCACAAATTTGTGGTAAACGGAAGTAGGAAAATGTGCTTCTATCCTGCATGGCAGGGTCCCTGGCACATGTAGAAAGTAAGTGCAATCAGCATTAATTATTATAAGTCCCTACACTGACATGAATTAAACATGTGCCACTGCTATCCCCTCCATTCTAGAAAAAGTTAGCACAATCCCTTAGAGTACATAAACAAGGATCCCTCAGGTTTTTACCCGAATATATGAAACCAGAAATGGCCTTGAACATTCTCAGAAGCCAAAATCCTTTTTCCAAATCCTAAATATTCTTCACAATGTTTTCATCTTTGATGCTCTCTTCCAGGGACCAGTTCTGTTATCCTATTAGCTAATTAGCATTCAACGTGCTTCTTAAAGTGCTCAAAGAAACATGCAACTTTCATTCATTTATGACATCAGATAAAGCCATCAGAAAATGCAGTCCGTTCTTTCATTGTTCTAAAAGACATGCTAGGCTGCATTTCACTGAGAGAAACAGATGTAGCAAAGCCATAACCTGCTAGTAATACCAATGACACCAGAGGGTAAGCTCTTAAATTTTTTCTAGAACTCATCACGCATCGGTGACCAAAGATTTTGAAAATGCCTTTCAAAGGTAAAAATAGGTCTTCTTCCCTCAGTATCAGGATTTTAGAATTGAAATTCCATCTGTAATTGGTCCATCCTATCCTAACCCTGCACCTTCCCCAGGCAACAGGGATGTGGCCCCAACACACAAAGGCATGTGCCCTGATCATTCTTGTCCTAAGTCCTTTCTGCTTGGATTGCTCCCTTCCTGCAGTTGCTCCCATCTGGCCTTGAGTCTTGGTTGTCTCTCTTAGCTAAAGGCTGAGGGGCATGCCTTCACAGTTGGGGCCGGTGCCCAGTTTCCGTCTCTCGTGTTACTTGCTTCTCTCCAGTGACCCTGGCACAAAATCACATCACCACTGGGTCCTGCCTCAGACCAGCCTACTGTCCCAGGGAATCTGATTTCTTGCTCCAGGTCACTATGGGGACTCTTATCTGGTGACCTGACTACTCTGCTTGCAGACATTTGCAGTCCTAGCCAAGTTGAAGTTCTTAAGGGGCTCCTAAGCTCAAAGCTTCTTAAAACACAGTCTGCCTTTTCTAGTCTAGATAATATACTAAATTAGAGCACCTCTCATGCCCCAGAGAATATACACTCTAGAAGGAGAGACAGATATGTAAACATATAAATTTGGTGCCAATTATAAATACAGTAATAAGAAACACAAGGCATAGAAGTTGTAGGTAGAAGGGAATGATCAACTACAGTTAAAGAGCAGAACCATCTTTGCTGAAGAAATTAAAATAGACTTAGTCTTTAAGGAATGATTAGAATGTTCCCAGAGAGACAAAGAGGAAAAATGTACTTACCTAATTTCAAGAAAAAACAGAGTTACAGGGCCGGAATGTGAAACTGGCTGCTTGGGCAATTATAAAGCTTCAGGAATTGCTAGACCAGCAAACAAGGTCATCAAAGACTGACAGCATCAGCCTGGAGGGCCTCCTGAACTAGGATCAGAGGTTTCTTATGAAGGTTCTCAATATAACTCAAATCGAGTATAAAGTCATTGCAATGACTTTGTGAAAATATTTCCAAGCTGTGGTTTTCAATCAAAAAAAATTTAAAGCTTCCCTCTTTCTAAGAATTTGCATACATGGGCAGAAAAAAAGTGTAGCCCTGTTTCACAGACTAGGTAGGGACGGCAGGCAGAGCTTTGTTAGCTTTTGGCCTCCTCTTTGCTCCCTGGTTAACTCCTGGCTGCAGAATCCTATAAAACTGTAATTAACAAACGGAGTTCCCATTGACTGTGCAGGTTCTTTGTTGAAAGTGTGACAACTCCATGTCTGATATTTAGAGGTTAGAGACTGGCCACTGTCTATTTTTTTGACTGTCCTCATATGTGTTGACAGCGTTGTCCAAATCTAGTGTCTGGCTCACGGTAAGCCCTAACTATGTGCTTTTTAACATTCATGTGAAAGATAAATATCATAACAGGTGGAATGCAATCAATACAACATATGAATTTCAAAATTATGAAACCACAACAGAGGGAAACTATTTTACTGGAAAATGCGTGTTCTTTGGTGTCAGCTACACCTAGATTCAAACTCCAATTCTGCCTCTAACTGGGTGTGGGACTGTAAGAAGTTTGTTCAATCTTTTTGAGTTACCACGTCTTCAACTGTAAAACTGGAATAGACACCAACATACAGATTTTTAACAATTGAGATAAAAACTTAGTAACAAATATAAAGGTCAACATAGTCCAGTGATGCAGAGCACAGAGACTAGAGATGTATTACCAAGGTTCGAATGCCAGCACTGCCACTTCCTAGCTGCACCTCATGTCCATCATCTTAAAAACTGGGATGATGATGGCATCCACCTTGCAGAGATTGTGTGTGAGTGTACAGTGAGTCTATATGTGTGCATCTCTGTTATAGCTGGGTCACAGTAATTGCTCTGTCAATTGTAGCCATTAATATTGGAAGGTACCTGGAATGTAAGAAATGTCAATAAAATATAGTTGGAGGATGATAGAGCTTGAAGAGCTTGAGCAGGTACTTGTGGGGCCTGAAGTGTCCTTGAAGTATCCTCAGATCTTGGAATTCATAGGTTCACACAAGACTGAGTGGGAGAGCCACAGAAGAGTGAAGCTGAACTGAATTCCTGGTCGACCGACACGCAAGAGCAACGGAAACACCAAGTGTGCACTATGGGCAGAAACTGCAGTGAAAATCAAAAGCCTGCTGTGGAGGCCACATAAAATGATGAGATGAACTTTAGGATGAGTTTCCTAAAGAGACTCTCTGAGGCAACGGAGACAAAGAGCCCCACACTGGGTGTACATCTGATTTAAAATAGAATATCATCTCAGTAGAAAGATGATTTGAGTCAACTGCCAAACTTCTCACTATGGGCATTAGGTACTTTAAAAAATATATACTATCATTTACAAATATGGCACTAGTAGAGAAATATAATGTAATTTCCTCAATACTACACTAGATAATGCAGATATCAAGGCCTGTAGGCAATGTTTATTTTTCCTACGCATGTATTCAATTATACTTGGCTTTGCCATCAGAAAGTGATGTTGACAAGACTTCTTTGGTGTTCTTTGTTATAACAATTTGCTTCTTTCCTTCAGAGGAGAGTTGGAGGTGTACCATGTGAAGTATGAACTCTTCTTCCCTTTCCAGATAGTCAACTTATGCAATACGGATATATAAATAAAGAGCTGCAGTGAGTCATTTTCCCCAAGGCTTGAAAAATAAGATTGCATTCACCAGAAATACATATTCTATTTGGGAAATTTTTACTCTATATTCTGTGCAGAAGCATGAGAGAATGATCGTACAGCCAAGCAGCCCTCAACAGGTACTCTACACATACATTTTTATTACTTATTAGATCCACATCCGGATGGTCCAATGTCAAATGATAGGTTTTATTCCATTCTAATCAGAGGGTAGAGCACATTTTCATAGATCAATGGAAAATGGCATCTTTATTCAAGCAAATCTCTGCTGTTGGTTGCATCTCTTGCAGAGAATTCTACGAAACATGACAGATTTCTTAGACTAAGACTTAGATACTGTCCCAACACCTGGTTGCATTCCATCACCCTATGGTCCTAGAAAATAGAGGTTAATGAAGCAAATTCTTTTTTTGGAGACAGAGGGGACCATGCTCTTCTCTTTTCAGCGCTTCTGTATCACTTCCACATTGTGGTCACATGTGTGTTATTTTATTTTTTCTCCACTGTGTGAAAGCTTGCTGAAAGTCTGATAGTCTAACCAATATTTATCTCTTTTAAAATTGTTGTTCACACAGATGATTAAGCATAATCATGACAAGATTGTTAATGTGGTGATAATGAAAATTAGTACTATCTTCTTAAAAAGGAGAAAACGGAAACCCAAGAGAAAGAATTTTAGTAGACAAAAGGGGGCCGGGCGCGGTGGCTCACGCCTGTAATCCCAGCACTTTGGGAGGCCCAGGAGCGTGGATCACGAGGTCCGAAGTTTGAGACCCCATCTCTATTAAAAATACAAAAATTAGCGGGTGCGGTGGCAGACGCCTGTAATCCCAGCTACTCAGGAGGCTGAAACAGGAGAATCGCTTAAACCGGGGAGGTGGAGGTTGCAGTGAGCCTAGATGGCCGCCATTGCACCCAGCATGAGCAACAGAGTGAGACTCCGTCTCAAAAAAAAAAAAAAAAAAAAAAAAAAAAAAAAAAAAAGGAGGCACAGAAGGGAGGAAAGGAAGTGCTGGATAGAGGAGGGCATGGTCCCTGGTTAGGGCTCCACCCCCATGGATCTGGGTGAGGACAGACATTTCCCGACTAAATGCTGCATTTCCCAAGACCACCCTGGCCTGCCACTCCCCCATACTATACATATAGAAACCCCCCAAAGCCCTAGCAGGCAGACACACAGGCGGCTGGAGCACATCAGCAGAGGAACACACAGGCAGCTGGACATCAAGAGGAGCACATCAGCGGAGGAATACCTGGGTGACTGGGCATGGAGAGGAACACACCAACAGGCACTGGCACACTGCTAGGCCACCGACAGACAAAGTAGAAGGATGCAGAGTTTGGCTGGGGAGTTGGAGGAGAGCCCCGGCCTGTGAGTGGCCGGACTCCAGGGAAAAATCTTCCCATTTCATCCTTTCTGACTTCCCATGAGCTACCTCCACTCATTAAAATCTCGCATTCATTCTCCAAGCCCACGTGTGATTTGATTCTTCCAGTATGCCAAGGCAAGAACCCGGGATACAAAAAGCCCTCTGTCCTTCAACAAGGGAGAGGATCTAAATCGAGCTGGTTAACACAAGCCTACAGACAGCGAAACTAAAAGAGCACCCTGTAACGCACACCCAATGGGGCTTTAGGAGCTGTGAACATTCACCCCAGACAGTGTCGTGGGGTCAGAGCCCCACGACCTGACTGTATGCTCCCCTAGAGGTTTGAGTAGCAGGGCACTGAAGAAGCGAGCCACATTCCCATTGCACAGCCTGCAAGGGGGACAAGGAACTTTTCCCGTTTCCAAAGTGCCATGTAGTGTAACTACCAGACAGGTTTTCAGAAAACCCCATTAAATATCACTGGAACTAAGTAGAGTTTCTGGGTTGATGTCAGGGGAAAGATTGGAGTCAAGTGGCCCAGGACCCACTCCTGGCTCACCCAGGTTCTAACTGAATCAGTGGACCTTGGAGTCACCGATTAAAGGAGCATCAAAATATGGTAGTGTTTAAGTGTGCAAGCTCAGGTGTTAGACTGCCTGTTTTCTCACCTGTACCACTACCTCACCAGGTGGACATGGATTCAGTTTCATAAATTCTTTGCCCTCTGTTCTCCACGTGTTAAATAGGGATGACACTTTTGCTAATGCTAGGGTTCTTGGAAACATGGAGTAAGATAATACACGTAAAAATCTTTAGAATAATAACTGCACAATCATAAGGTCTCAGTGATTATCAACAGTGTTATTATCTCTATCATTCTCATCATTGTTGATTCCACCGGCGCTCAGATTTCCACCTCCCACATTTAGGAAAAACTTGAAATGAAAAGAGCAGAGACTGTGCCAAGGCCATCTATCACCTTTCTTGAATGGGGACCTTGATTTAGGGTGACTAACTGTCCCAATTTTGAGACTGTACTGGTTTTAGCACTGAAAGTACCCATCCCAGAAAATCTTTGATTCCTGAGAAACTGGGATAGCTGCTTACCCCTGAGGAACAGCTGAATCAAACAGATTCCAATGCCCCATTCAGTCAAAAAAGAGAGACTGAAAAAAGGCAGGCTGCCCTCAGGGAACAAACTGAGAGGTGAAGCCAGCTGGGCTTCTGGGTTGAGTGGGGACTTGAAGAACTTTTCTGTCTAGCTAGAGGATTGTAAACACACCAATCAGTGCTCTGTGTCTAACTAAAGGATTGTAAATGCACCAATCAGTACTCTGTAAAAACACATCAATCAGCACTGTGTCTGGCTAAATGACTGCAAATGCACTGACCAGCATTCTGTGTCTAGCTATAGGATTGCAAATGCACTAATCAGCACTCTGTAAAAATGCACCTGAGCTCTGTGTCTAGTCAAAGGATTGTAAACGCACCAATTAGTACTCTGTAAAAAGACACCAATCAGAGCTCTGTATCTAGCTAAAGGATTGTAAATGCACCAATCAGCAATCTGTATAAATGCACCAATCAGTGCTCTGTGTCTAGCTAAAGGATTGTAAAGGCACCAATAAGCACTCTGTAAAATGGACCAATCAGCACTCTGTAAAATGGACGAATCAGCACTCTGTAAAGCTGAACAAGCAGCAGGATGTGGGTGGAGCCAAATAAGGGAATAAAAGCTGGCCACCTGAGCCAGTCGCGGCAATCTGCTCGGGTCCCCTTCCACGCTGTGGAAGATTTGTTCTTTTGCTCTTCACAATAAATCTTGCTGCTGCTCACTCTTTGGGTCTGCACTACCTTTACGAGCTGTAACACTCAATACAAGGGTCTGCGGCTTCATTCCTAGAGTCAGAAACCATGAACCCACCAGAAGGAAGAAATTCCGGACACATCTGAACATGGGAAGGAACAAACTCTGGGCACACCATCTTTAAGAGCTGTAACACTTACGGTGAGGGTCTGCGGCTTCATTCTTGAAGTCAGCAAGACCAAGAACCCACCAGAAGCAACAAATTCTGGACACAAAACCTTTGTTTTTTCCAACAGGGAGAAAAAGCAAAGTTTGCTGCCTCAAGGGCAGTCCAGGCAGTGCTGAGTAATGAGATTCCTAATACCACCAACTAGGGAAATCCAGGCCAGGGACATCATCAGACCCTCAGCACTCAGATAGGCTGCTGCTCCTTGGGAGACAGGAGGGGTTGGAGAAGAGTCAGATTACTTATTTTTAAGGGAGGCTCAGTCTTGACTACAGTCATCAAGTGGGGACCCACAGTTCATACATGCTTCAAGATGTCTTCAACTCATGGCTTTATGTGGCCTATAGATGCAGTATTAATTGTGGAATTGAAAGTACGAGCATGTAACTCCAAAGTTACTTCAGTGTAATTTTATAAAACAATTATGAATGTTGTGACACAAAAGTCATGCCATAAATCAATGAATCCTCTATTCTACAGGTTTCTTTGCAAGTACCCTATGATCTCCTCATCTCTTGTCACCTTTTAAAAGATAATACTCATGTTCTGTCCTTTCTTGATACAGGAGATAAAATTCTTTCCCTTTGCTTATTTGTTACTTCAATTTGTACTTTAAGCTGGATGTCTTTGGCATGACATTTAAAGTAAACTTTTGTTCTTTCCAACAGGATGTATAAAATGTCTGCCACAAATTATAGGTTTGGAGGCAGGGTTTTGCTTTCTTTATATGGCTCTATACCTTTTGCCTTTCTAACGTTGGCTTTCTAAGTCTCTGGTCAGTTACCTGTTCCCTATAACAAGATGGTTGATAAACTCTTCTCTATTAAGAGAAAAGAGTAACTTTCTGACTGGGGTTTGAGCAAAAGGTGGATCCTCCCTCTTGACAGCTGTGAACAAAAAAGCTGCTTCTTTTATGGCATACCCAGTGACAGCAACGAGGGGATTTTTGTCTGCATTAGTATTCTGTGTCCACTGTCACAGAAACATCCATGAGCATTTCTTTTCTTATCCTATACCTGGGAGGCACCCAGTGTAATGATAAAACATTAATTTGAATTTATATGAACAGAATGAATTCTAAGTTAAAATATGGTTCCCTCCTCTGGGAAAACTCTACGGGGATTTCATTCCAGGCCTGTTTGTATATCTGACGCATGTACTGAAAGCATGAAAGGTGCTGCCTGCCCCCTTACCGGCTTCTCATCAAAAAATAAACCCAGTGATGTTGCAGCTTCTTCCTATGCTTAATTTTTAACCCCACAGTTTTAGTTCTATACACACATAAATTTAGAGGGAGAGATTTAAAATATCATTTTTCTAAGTTTCAAAACTTTGAACAATTGGAGATGCTAGAAAGAGAATATTTTTTTTTTACTTAAAAATGAACTGTGATTGAGATGAGACTTTCATACATTTTTAGTTTTTCAATTTTGAACTTTGGTTCCTAAATTCAACAGAAGTTAGACGAAATATAGGAGGACATTGCAGCTGTCAATTTTCTCAATTCATAAAATACCAATAAGAACGCTGTCTGATCTCAAAGAAATAAATATACAAGAAAGATGTGAATTACCTTGTCAAAAAAGCCTGAGCAATAACAACATATATAGATACGGCTTAGCTAAAAGTACTGGGAAAGAGATACAATAGGAAGTTTTAGTCATTAAGTAAACCTGGCTTATGGCGCTTTTATGTGAAATTTTATGACTATGTTAGTTAGGCTTTTTTGGCAATAAGTAAACTCAGCTCAAACAAGTTAAAGCATAACTGAAACTTTATTGGCTCAGGTAACTGTGAGGGTTGCCGGGAAAGCTCACAGGAACCAAGATATAGTTACAGTTGCCAGGGTCTCAAGGGCTAGAACCAGAATTCAACATGTCCAGGACTCTTTCTTTCATCTTCCTTTATTCATGCTTGACTTTATTTTGCAGAGGAAGTTAGTTCTTCCAATAAAAAAAAGATGCTTGGGAACATGTTCTAGGTAAGTAGCTCCAGTGGAATGAATTTTTCTATCTCAATGTCTGTCCACCAAGTCCTATGGAGAGCTCTGATTAGGCTCTGTTTGGTCTCGAGATGTCTACTCTGGTATTAGCGTAACTGGTAGAATGGAAGACTCATTGGCCAAGATGAGTCATGTGACCAATCAGTGGATAAGGAGAAGAAATTTTGCTGTTAGAACTGTAATGAAGGGAAAACATTCTGACCATCTAAAAATGATAAATGCTTAAGTGTTTTGCTTTTACTTTGGACAAGATAAGCTTGTATGAGTCTTAGTTTCCTTGTCTGTAAATTAGTTATAAAATCTGCCAACTTAGTGTACCAGAAAAATTAAAAGTAACATGTAAAAATTCCAGAATTTAATAATTTTGGAAATTTAATAATTTAAAAATTACAGAATTTAATAATTCCTAATACAATTGCAGTAATTACAGAACTCAGTACATGTGAACTCCAACCACTATCTGTATGTCTTAGTCTACTTGGGCTGCAATAACAAAATGCCATAAGATGGATGGCTTAACAACTAAAATTTATTTCTCACAGTTTTGCTGTCTGGGAAGTCCAAGAGATCAAAGCACTAGCAAATTTAGTGTCTTGTGAGCACCTGCTTCCTGGTTCTATGGATAGCCATCTTTTGCTCTTTCCTCACATGCTGGAGAGGGCGAGAGGTCTCTCTTGGGCCTTTTGTTGTATAAGGGCATTAATCTCATTCATGAGTATTCTGCCCCAACAACCTAATTATCTCCCAAAGTTCCCACTTCCTAATTCCATTACCTTGGAGGCTAGGATTTCAATATATAAATTTTGAAGGGATTCAAACTGCCCAAATTTTTGTGGTTTAACAAAATAACAGTTACTTCTTGTTCTGTAAAGGTGTAACTATTGACAGGTAACTCTCAGTGACAGAGAAGACTTAATCTTATTGTCCCAGTATCCTAATCTTGGAGCCATTTACACCCAAGTGGTGGGAGGAAAAACTGACAGTAAAAAAAGCACACCTGCTTCCTATAACTCCGTGGTAAGAAGAGACGACTATACCTAGAGGCAAGGAAGCATGGCAAGTGTAGTTTCTGGCAGTCACCTACCTCTCAGTGACTACTCATTCCATGAGTAGAAGAGAAAAAATTTTGATGAAGAACGAAGGGTTTTCCTTGTTTCTTTTTTTGTTTTGTTTTGTTTTCTACAGCCAACACTGCAGCACTTGCATCAAATGATCCTCAGGTTTTTTTTCTTTATGTGTGGAACATTGAGCCAGAAGGACCAGGGAACTCAAAGTTAAAACTACTTAGGCTATTTACAAATACATCAAGATTCTTTGGATCTCAAACTCTGTTTTTAAGTTATATGACCTCCACGGTACATGTTCTCCATGAGAAATACAGGTCAGGGCAACAGGTGCTTCATCTGCCACCCTCTCAAGATACGCAACACTGATCATAGTAAATGGATCAACCAACTTAATGGAGGGATAAATACCATAAAATGTTCCCACTGGAAACCAGGGTCTTGATTAAAATAAGAAAGATGATTTACTGAATTTGCCCTAAATGAAATAGAGAAGTAAAAGAAAGAGAAAGGAAGAAAATAAAGCTTAGACATGAGGAATTAAAAAAAAAAAACTTTTATCTGAGGAATATGAGTACTTTTAAATTATTAGGCCCAGAGAGATGTTAAATGAGACTGCAGTGGGTCACATCCTGCTTCTACCTTGAGCTGTGTGTTCATCTCTTAAACCTGCTATTGACACAAATGGCAACACATTAACTTCATATTACTCCAGACACTACAACCAGCACCCTATAGCTTGACAATGTGTAGTCAATCACTAATCAGTGTTGTTTCCCTAAATCAATCAGAAATGCTGTAAACAACTTTGTATCAGCTCACTCCCCCTTCCTCTTTGTGTGTGTGTGTGTGTGTGTGTGTTTAAAAATCTACTTGTGACTGCTGCTAATTGAAGGGTATATTCAGGGTAACTTGAGTCTATGCTCCCAGGTTCAATCCACAAGTTTAGTGCAAATGAACTCTCTACTTACATTAACTTTGCCTCGGCATCTTCTTTTTTGGTCAACAGACATAAATTTAAAATAAAATTCCTGTGACTCAAGAAACCAAGAAAGTCAATTTTCATTCAAAAGTTTCCGCTAACATTGACTTCCTTCAGCTTCTCTCTTTAATATATAAATGAGAAGTAGTAAATTGTACAGCCTTCCCAGCGTAAGGAGTTCAATAGAAGAGTGCATACAACTGAGACTCACGAAAACCTCAATCACAAGTGAAAGGTGAAAAATAAACAACCCCCCTTGTGCAGAAGAAGACAGCAAAAAAACATGAGATTCTTAAACTTTTATCTAAATGGAGAGTTAAAAAATCTCAGAAATTCACAATTAAACTTTCACATATTTCTGGCCTGAATACATGTCACTTGAATACAAATTTTTTATTGACAATGATTATTCAACTGGGTAAGAAATCAGAGATAAAGAACACATTTGAGCTAGATATAAAACATTCAATTGGCAACATGTTGTGTTGTAGATATCTATGGTAAATTGGGATGGAGTTTTCCAACAGACAATTAGATATTTGTGTTTATAACTTAAATAGGTTTGAAGTGTAGCTGTCCATCAGTGGGGTATTACATCTAAGGTCATTTGAAGCCATGAAAAGTAGATGATGAATTCGCTTTCAAAAATTGGTACACTAATTCTGATAGACTCTTCAACTAACAAAACTGGAAAAAGTGGATTAAATTAAAAACAGAAGAAGGGGCAAGGAGAGAATATATTTCTGAGAATTCAAAAGGGAGTTACACGGTAGCTATAGAAGAGGGCTTCTGTATGTGACTTGTGATTTTTAGATAGGGAATTTCAGCTGTAGTCATCCAATGGTCTAGCAGAAAGGAAGCAGAGAAGGTCCTGCCACCCTTCCATACCCTGTCAGTGCATCCCTTTGGCAAAATCTAACTGAAAGCCTTGCTCATGAAGTCTGTAGTATCAACCTGTTGAGCCACCAAGAAGCTGTGAAGCTTGTAAGACTCTTAAAGAATATTCAGAAATAAGGAACAACAACTCTCTCTATAAATATACACTTTTTGATGAGAAGAGCCATAACTCGTTGGGCAAATAAAATGGTTTTAGGCTGTCAAAGAATGACATTTTAAGAAGTTGAGTTTAAGAGTTTAAAAACTCTATTAGTCTGTTCTCATGCTGCTAAAAAAGGCATAACTGAGGCTGGGAAATTTATAAAGGTTTAATTGACTCTCAGTTCCACCTGGCTGGGGAGGCCTCCCAATCACGGCAGAAAGCAACTGAGGAGCAAAGTTATGTCTCATGTGGTGACTGGGCAAGAGGGCTTGTGCAGGGAAACTCCCCTTTATGAAGCCATCAGATGTCATGAGACTTATTCACTATCGTAAGAACAGAAATGAGGAAACCACCCCCACAATTCGATTATCTCCACCTGGCTCTGCCCTTGACACATGAGGATTATTACAATTCAACGTGAGAGTTGGGTGGGGATACGGCCAAACCATATCAATAACGAATTAACTTTAATTACTCAGTCAGTGATAGCGCAGCATTCAGTTTGTGAAATAGAAAGGTGCTTTGCTGAGCAGAGCAGGGGTGGTGGATCTTATAGGCAGAAAAGATGGAACGAAGGCGAAATGAGGAACAAAAAGTGAATTGGTGGTTCAAGGTTACTTTTCTGGTATGAATTAATGTCAGATTATCCGGGTTTCTTATAACTACTTGCTGTGAATCTCTTGTTTTCTTTTGGAAAAACAGACCCATTCTTAAATTCTGTTTGATTCTGTGGCATTTAGCCTAAGTGACTCCATTATGATTTGTCTGTCAGGACCTTGTTGAGGATCTCAGTTTAAAACAATGGCCGCTATTTATTTCATTTAAGGCCCCCTTGTGAAGGTGAGTTCATGATCCACAGAGTGAGCTCTTTCTGGGGCACAGCGGTGGCCAGTCCAGAAAGAGTCCAGAGAGTAGCACCATGAAGCCGGCCCTAGCTGCAGATGATGCACAGAAACTGTGAAGTAGAAGTAATCTGGCTTCGCTCTCCCCAAAAGAAAACCAAAAACAAATATTTAATGCCAAGATCGTCACCAGCAATATCCTAGAACTCAAATCTGAAGCTGAGAAAGTCCCCAGGGGCACAAAGAGGTTAAAAACTCAGACAAAATGGTAATAGAAATAGAATTCTCTATCCACAATGCTCCCCTCCCAATCTACCAGGCACCATGCACAGAAAATTCCTCCTGGACTTACGGCTTCTGCCCTGGAAAAAGTGAAATTGGGGCTGACAACTAGCTTCCCCATCATTTTGGATTTCCTTGCAGAAACACCATTTCTGTCTCAACCCATGAGAGGCAATCCAAATGTGTTTAGGTAGAAAACTCCTAAAGGCAGCTGTGAAGAATGAGAACAGCAAGAACTAAAAAAAAAAAAAAAAATCAGCCTATAAAACCCTGATCTTTATCTTAGTGAAAAGAGATGCTAAATCACAGTGTCTATTTACTAGCACTATGCTATAGGAGGCATGTTCCATAGGTCTTCTGGGCAGGCACCCACACCAGCCTTTCTACATATCCATTTTGGAATTTTCCCCCTCCAGGATGGGCAGTGCTCTTCATGTTTGCAAGAGCCAAGGCTAACACTGACTTAAGGCACCATCTAGTATTGATAAGGAAACAGTGATCTAGGACTAAGGGGACTCACAGACAACTGCAAAGAACCTCTAATATACATACCTTCAAAAGCCCTAAACAAGCTAGATAGCAAATACTAGAATAAATAACTAGAATACCTCTTAAGTGTGAAGCCATAGACATATATCTATAATAAACAACAACAAACAGGGAACCATGACCTCCCCAAAGGGGAAAAAACACAGGGAGCCAGTGACTAACCATAAAGAGACAGTGATGTGTTAGTTTTCAGATCAAGGATTCAAAAAGACAATCCTCAAGAACCTCAGCAAACTCTAAGACAACACAGAAAAGCAATTCAGAAATGTATCAGGTAACTTTAACAAGGAAATTGAATAATTTAAAAATTAAATAGAAATCCTGAACTGAGAAATTAATTTATTGAACTGAAAAATACATTAGAGGTTCTCAATAACAGAAAGGATGAAACAGAAGAAAATTCTGCAACTTTGAAGACAGGCTATTGAACAATATACAATCAGAAAAAAAAGAATGAAGAAGAAGAAAGAATATCTGGAAGATATAAAGAATATATTTCTTGCAAATCTCAGAATACTTAGCACTAAAGGGAGAGTGGAGAAAGAGCAAGGGGGTAGAAAGCTCATTAAACAAAACAATAAGAGAAAACTTTTCAAACCTAGAGAAAGATACAATTATTCAAGAATTCAGGAAGGTCACACATCACTAAACAGATTCAGCCCAAATAAGACTGTCCTAAGGCATATGATAAATCAAAAGCTCAAATATCAAAGACGAGGAAGGGATTCTAAAATAAGCAAGCAAAAAGAAGTCAGTAACACATAAACTACCTTTAATTCATCTGGCAAGAGACTTCTCAGGAAAAACCAGACAGGCCAGGAGGGACTAGGATGAAGTATTCAAAGTGCTGAAGAAGAAAAAAAAAAACTTTCAAGAAGAAATGCTGTATCCAGCAAAGCCTTTCTTCAAATATGAAGGAGAGACAGAGTCTTTCTCAGACAACAACAACAACAACAAAAATACCAAGGTAATTCATCACCACTGGACTTCTCTTATAAGACATGCTAAGAGAGTTTTTTGTCTAAAAGAAAATGATATAAATGTACAAAAAGAAAACACTTGAAGGTATAAAACTCACTGACAAAAGTAAATATACAGAACCAATACTTTAACACTGTAATTATGGTGTGTAAACCACTCATATTTCTAGTATGAAACACAAAGATGAATCTATCCAAAAATAAAAATAACTATGGAAAACTGTTAAGAGATAGTCAATATACAAAGATGTAAATTAAGACATAAAAATGTCAAAATAGGGGAGATAGACTTAAAGTGTAGAGTTTTTGTTATTTGTACATTCATTTATGATCAGTTACTTGTCATCTGTTTAAACTTACTTATTATATCCATAAGATGTTTTTTTTGTAAGCCTCATTGTAACCACAAAGCAAAAGTATATATATGCATATATATTTTAGCGTATAATAGATACACTAAAACCAGAAATAAACTCTCAAAAACAATAGATTAAAATATACTACTAGAGGAAACCATTAACCACAAAGGAAGTAAGAAAGGAAGACAGAAGTTATAAAACAACAACAACAAAAAAAATTGCATGTATTGCATGTAAATATACTAAATGTTCTAATTAAAACATGTAGTGAATGAATAATTAAAAAAAAAAAAACAAGAAAAAATACATACTGCCTAAAAGAAACTGAACTCACATACAGTGACACACAGACTAAAAATGGAAGAATGGAAAAAGATATTCCAAGCAAATAAAAACCAAAACAATAGCAAGAGTAGTTACTCTTTTTATCAGATAATTTAGACTTCATGTCAATGACCGTAAAAAGATGTAAATAATGTCACTATACAATGATAAAGGGGTCAATTCTGAAAGAGGATATAAGAATTGTAAATATATATGGTCCAACATCAATGCACACAAATTTTCAACAAAATCATTAATAGAGTTAAATGGAGAGATAGACCATAATGCAGTAATAACTGTGAACTTCAACACCCCACTCTCAGTAATGGATGTTCATCTAGACATAAGATCATAAGATTAATAAAGAAACATCAGTTAACACGTTCGCCAAATGAACATAATGATATTTAGGAAACATTTTACCCAACTGCTGCAGAATATACACTCTTCTCATCAGCACGTGAAACGTTCTTCAGCGTAAACCATACGTTTGGCCACAGAACAAGTCTCAACAAATCCAAAAACGTTAAAATGTTATCAAGTATCTTTTCTGATCACAATGGAATACAATGAGGAACTTTGGAAACTATACAAATACATGGAAATTAAAACACATATTCCTAAATGACCACTGGGTCAATGAAGAAATTAAGTCAGAAATTTCAAAATTTCTTGAAACAAGTAAAAATGGAAATACAATATTCTAAAATCTATGAGATACAGCAAAAATACTGCTAACAGAGATGTTTATGGCAATAAAAGCTTACAATATAAAAGTAGAAAGATTTGACAAAACAACCTAGTTTTGCACCTCAAGGAATTAGAAAAGCAGGAACAAACCCAACCCCAAATTAGTAGAATGACAAATAACACAAATCAGAACCAGTGAAACACAGTGGCCCATGTCTGTAATTCCAGCACTTTGGGAAGCCAAGGTAGGCAGATCTCTTGTGCCCAGGAGTTCAAGACCAGCCTAGACAACACAGGGAGACTGCTGTCTCCACACACACACAAAATTAATTAGTTAACTTGGTGTGATGGTGCACACCTCCCAGGCTCAAGCATTTCCCGCACCTCAGCCTCCCTGCTATGCAAAAGCAAAAAAAGAAAAAATATATCAGATCAGCTATAAATAAAATGGACACAGAAAAAATCAACAAAATGAAAGGTTTGCCTTCAAAAAGTCCAGCAAAATTAACAAACTATTAGCTAGATTAAGAAAAAAGAAAGAAGAATCAAGTAAAATTAGAAATGAAAGAGAGAGGGCCGGTCGCGGTGGCTCAAGCCTGTAATCCCAGCACTTTGGGAGGCCGAGACAGGTGGATCTCGAGACCATCCTGGCTAACACGGTGAAACCCCGTCTCTACTAAAAAATACAAAAAAACTAGCCAGGCGAGGTGGCGGGTGCCTGTAGTCCCAGCTACTCGGGAGGCTGAGGCAGGAGAATGGCGTGAACCCGGGAGGCAGAGCTTGCAGTGAGCTGAGATCCGGCCACTGTACTCCAGCCTGGGCAACAGAGCGAGACTCCATCTCAAAAAAAAAAAAAAAAAAAAAAAAAAAAAAAAGAAATGAAAGAGAGAAATAACTGATACCACAGAAAGGCAATTGACCATTAGAGACTACTATGAATAACTATATGCCAACAAATTGGAAAACCTATCAAAATAGACTAATTAATGGACACACACAACCTACTAAGATTGAACCATGATGAAATGCAAAACCTGAACAGATCAATAATGAGTAATGAAATAAAAGCAGTAATAAAAAGTCTCCCATCAATATAAAGTCTAGGACCTGATAGCTTCACTGTTGAATTCTACCAAACTTTAACAGAAGAATTAATATCATTTCTATTCATACTATTCCAAAAAATCAAAGTGGACAGAATACTTTTAAACTCATGCTATGAGGTCAATATTACCTTGGTATCAAAACTAGACAAGTACAGAACAAAGATGGAAAACTACAGGCCAATATCCCTAACAAACATAGATGCAAAAATTGTTTTAAAGTACTAGCAAACTGAATCCAACAATACATTAGAAATATTATTCGCCATGATCAAGAGGGATTCATTTCAGGGATGCAAGGATGGTTCAACACATGCAAATCAATGAACATGATATATCATATTAACAGAATCAAGGAAAAAAACAAATAATCATTTCAATAGATGGTAAAGTAGTATTTGACAAAATTCAACATACTTTTATGATACAAACTGAACAAGCTGGATATAGAAAGAACATACTCACAGAAATAAAGGACATATTTGACAAACTCACAGCTGACATCATAATCAATGGGGAGAATTGAACTTTTCCTCTTAAGATTGGAAACAAGTCAAGAATGAATATGTGCATCACTTTATTTAACATAGTATTAGACGTCCTAGCCAGAGCAATTAGACAAAAGAAAGAAGTTAAGTGCACCTGAAATGGAAAGGAAGAAGTCAAATTATGCTTGTTTGTAGACAACATGATACAAACACTCTACCTAAAAACTGTTAGCATGTATAAACAAATTCAAAAAGTTGTAGGATACAAAATTGACATAAAAATGTAGTGCCATTTATACATGCCAACAATAAACAACTGAAAAACAACAAAGATAGCTATTTCACTTACAATAGCAACACAACATATGAAATACTGTAGAATAAATTAAATCCAAGGAGTGAAAGTTATCTCCAAGGAAAATTATAAACACTGATTTAATAAACTGAAGACAACACACAAATACAAACAAAAGATAGCCTATGTTCGTAATATTGGAAGAATTAATATGTTAAAATGTCAACACTACCCAAAGGGCTCTACAGATTCAATGCAATCTCTACCAAAACACCAATGACATTCCTCACAGAAATAGGAAAAAATCCTAAAATCTGTATGGAACCACAAGAGACTCTAAGTAGCCAAAGCAACACAGAGCAAAAAGAACAAAGCTGGAGGCATTACACTACCTGACTTCAAAATATACTACAAAGGTATAGTAACCAAAGAAGTATGGTATTAGTATTAAAACAGACGTGTAGACAATTAAAAAGAATAGATGACTAAGAAATAAATCCATGCATTTACATCCAACTCATTATTGACAAAGCATGAAGAACATACACTGATGAAAGGACACTCTCTTCAATATATGGTGCTGAGAATACTGGATAAGCATATGCAGAAAAATGAAGCTAGATTCCTTTCTCTCACCATATACAAAATTCAAATTAAAATGGACTGAAGTCCTACATATAATACCTAAACTATGAAACCTCTAGAAGTAAACATTGGGGAAACACTTCCGGTCATTGGTCTGAATAAAGACTTATAGGAGAAGACCACAAAAACACAGACAACAAAAGATAAAATAGACAAATGAAAGCCATAAAAAGACTATGTTATTTGCCACAACATAAATGGAACTGAAAGACATTTCACTAAGGAAATAAGCCATATGCGGAAAGAAAAATATTGGATAGTCTAATATATATGTGTAATATTTAAAAATAAATACACAAATATAGAGAACAAAATACTGGTTATCAAGGGAAGGGGGAGGTATGGAGAGGAAATGGGAGGATGTACGTCAAAGGTTATGAAATAGCAGCTACATAGAATGAATAAGTTCAGAGATCTAATGTACAACCTGAGGACTAAAGTTACTATAATTGTATTATGTTAAGAATTTTTGTTCAATAAGTAGGTTTTAGCTGCTCTTGTCACACACACAAGAGTAACTGTGTGAGATAACAGATACGTTAATCTGCCACACTATGCAGCCATTTTACTATGTGTATGTATACCATAACATCTCATTGCAAACCTCAACTATACTTTCTTTGAGCAAAAGTATATATTTTTTGTAAAAGACTAATACAATCGATAACCAGTGAAACTGGTAGTGAAAAACAACAGAAATTAGTAAGTGTGCATCATGACAGAGCTTGCAAACATTAAAATAGGGATATTATTTACAACATTGTCTACTATATTTGAGAACATAAATGGACAAATTCTGAGAGAGATAGTTTACAAAACTGACAGAAAAAAAGAATGCTAAATAATTCTATATCTATTAAAAATAATGAAACAATATTTTTAGAACTTGCTACAAAAAACTTCGGGCCCAGATGACGTCATTAATGAATTCTGGCAAATATTTAAAAAAGAAATGTAGCAATCTTAAATATATTTTTGAGAATAAAGAAAAGAAAATATTTCCAACTAGTTTTGTGAGAAAAATCTGTCAAGGCCATTATAAAAGAGATAAGTAGTATATTATCTTTTTGCATATAGATAGATATAAACCCTTTAAAAATTTGCAGACACTCAGCAAACTATACAAAAAGAAAATAAATTATGACCATGGTTGAATTTACTCTAGGAATATGAAGTTAGTCTAATATTTGAAAATCAATTGTTGCAATTCTCTATATTAACAGAATGAAGGAGAAATATCACTTCAATACACACAGAAAATCAAATGATGAAATTAAAAAGTCAATGATAAAATCTCCTAGAATCCTAGGGATAAAAGGGTTCTTCTTTGACACACTAAAGAATATTTACTAAACACCTCCAGCATGCATCATACTTCATGGTGAAATATTAGAAGCATTCCCTCTGAGACTGGGAACTAGATAAAATGCTTACTGTGAACTGTCAAAGTGGAAAGGCAAAATGAAAAACAGTTGAAAAGTATTAAGAATTAAGGCATTAATTATCCCGTTCTATTCAGGTTTCCAGATATATGAAGAGTAATGATAAAGAAATGTAAAAAGGGGTAAAGTGATGCAACACTGTGTATATAGGCTGCAGAACGGAGGAAGGGATTCCATGAGATGGTGATGAAAGGGAAAGAGTGGAGGAGAAGCAATGAGACAGCTGGAGACACAGAAGACAAATATCAGAACACTGAATATTAGACCAAATTTTTGAGATGCATTGTTTCCTGCCAGGTGAGCACTGTATTCACAGGCTAATAGGTGCCCTACCTAGGAAGATTTACGGATTCGAGGAGCTCAAGAATCTTTATGGTTAGGCATTTATTCAGTTCACCCATAAGGATTTTGGAGTTGCCCTTTAAAATAACAGGAGTTTGGGAGAAAAGGAAGACTGCGGCTTTTAAATTCAAGTTTTCTGAGAAATGTAGGAAGCACTAAAATTTCAGTACACAATTGTTCACAAGGAGTCATAATAATTGCAATAGCTAAGTGAACTTAAAAAATAATTTATATTTTTGTTTTATTTCAATAGTTTTGGGGGAACAGGTGGTGTTTGGTTATACAGATAAGCTCTTTAGTGGTGATTTCTTATATTTGGTGCACCCGTTACCCAAGCAGTGTACACATATCCAATGTGTATTCTTTCATTTCTCAACCCCCTCTCACCCTTCCCCTTGAGCCACCAAAGTCCATTGTGTCATTCTTATGCCTTTGCATCCTCATAGCTCAGCTCTCATTTATAAGTGAGAACAAATAATGTTTGGT
Organism: Chlorocebus sabaeus; assembly: GCF_047675955.1. Classification (NCBI taxonomy): domain Eukaryota; kingdom Metazoa; phylum Chordata; class Mammalia; order Primates; family Cercopithecidae; genus Chlorocebus; species Chlorocebus sabaeus. The sequence continues at coordinate 5,725,270 of NC_132913.1, read as the reverse complement.
TTTCTCGTCTGCATTACTTCACTTTATGAATAATGGTCTCCAACTCCATCTAGGTGGCTGTGACTGCCATTATTTCATTCGTTTTTATGGCTAAGTAGTATTCCATTTTTTATATATACATACATATGTATACACACACATATATAAAATATATATGTACATATGTGTATATATATACATGTGCATATATATGTATATATACACATGTATATACCTATATATACACATACATATATATTAATACACACACACCCATTTTCTTTATCCACTCATTGATTGATGGGGCATTTGGACTGGTTCCATATTTTTGCAATTGTCAATTCTGATGCTATAAACATGCATGAGCAAGTGTCTTTTTCATATAATGACTTCTTTTCCTCTGGGTACATACTCAGTAGTGGGATTGCTGGATCAAATTGAAGTTCTGATTTTAGTTCTTTAAGGAATCTCCATACTGTTTTCCCTAGTGGTTGTACTAGTTTACATTCCCACCAGCATTGTAAAAGTATTCCCTTTTCACCACATCCATGCCAATATCCATTATTTTTTAATTTTTTAATTATGGCCATTCTTGCAGGAGTATAGTGGCATCACTTTGTGGTTTTGATTTGCATTTCCTTGATTATTAGTGATGTTGAACATTTTTTCCTATGTTTGTTGTCCATTTGTATGTCTTCTTCAGAGAACTGTCTATTCATGCCCCCACTTTTTTTTTGTTGTTGTTTCTTTTGTTCTCTCTGATTTGAGTTGCTTGTAGATTCTGGATATTAGTCCTTTGTCTGATGCAAACTTTGCAAAGATTCTCTCCCATCCTGTGGACTGTCTGTTTACTCTGCTGATTATTTCTCTAAGACCTGAAAGCATAAAGATTCTACAAGATAACATCAGAAAAATTCTTTCAACCCACAACTTACGAAAAAGTTTCAGAAACGTCACACAATTACCAATCCCAACAATAATCCTATTAAGAAAGGTCAAAATTTATTTTTCCGTTATTTTGTCCTTGAAATGTATCCCTCTGAGGGTGTATAGTTAAAATAGTCTCATGAAAACTTACTAGAATAATGGAAAAATTTTCCTGGGTGATTATTTTGACAATTTTATTTATAGTTAGGTTTCTTTCTTTATTATAATATCTACTGGAGATCACATTTTCATGCTTTCAGCTTTAGTTTTAATTTTTGAATATGTAAAACATGTATATGGTCCCAAAGTCAAGATTATATACACAGGTATACTCAGAAAATTTTTATTTCCATTTCTTTTCTTCTTCTTTTTTTTTTTTTTTTTTTTTTGAGACAGGGTCTGGCTCTATCACCCAAACTGCAGTGCAGTGGCATGACGTCGGCTCGCTGTAACCTTTGCCTCCTGGGCTCAAGCCATCTTCCCATCTTAGCCTTCTGACTAGCTGGGACTACGGTGCGGACCACCACACTCCACTATTTTTTTTTCTCGTAGATATGGGATTTGACCATGTTGCCCAGGCTGGGGTCGAACTCCCAAGCTCTAGATATCTACTCACCTCAGCCTCCCAAAGTGCTGGGATTATGGGTGTCAGTCACCACAGTCAGCTTCCATTCCTATCCATCTTTTTTCTTACAAGTAATTGTTAACTTCAGATTCTGGTATATACTTCCTGTATTTCTTTTTGCAAGAAAGCATGTAAGATACATACATGTATACAAACATATAAATATATATTCTCAGTGCTCCTTCCTTTTTACATAGAGGTAGAGTTACATACAATATGTAGTAACATCTACTTGTTTTTTTCACTTAATGATACATCCAGTAAATCACATTATATCATTTGATAGAAATAAATTTTATTTCATAGTTGAAAATCACTCTTTTTTGTTAATGACCCACAGATTATTCAACCAGTAACCTATGGATGAACATTAAGATTATGTCTAATACGGCACTATTGCTACAATGCTGCAATGGATAACTTTATAATTATTTAACTGCCTTTCTTACCTATGTCCACTTGTCACTCTGTGATGACAATAAAGCATCAGTTGCCTGTAATATAACTAGAGAAATGTGAAGAACCTTAGAGAAAATGGTCATTAGGAAGAGCTGTCCTGAATGATTAAGAGAATATTCATGGGACACCTAGCTGTTTTGTTCCGGAGGGTTGATAATGTGATATTTCTCAAGAAGCCCCAAATGGCTTTGGACCAGTTTATAATAAATGTGCTTTCCTTTAATCATTTCAACCTGTTCCCTGGGTTCATGTCAGGAGTGTGAGCTGTGCTAACCTGTATAGACAGATATCACAACAGGTCAACAGAAATGAAACAGGGCTGAAGAAACAAGCTAGAAATGACGAATAGAACCAGCCTACACCCAGTGTTCACCCAGGGACAGGCTAGAGCCAAGAAATCTCCATCACAAACCCAGTAATTGCCAGGACCTTGCTCAGAAAGGGCAGCCTCCCAGTAATCAGAAAGATATGCAAGGCTGTATCCTACCTGTTGCAAACCACCCAAGAGAAGTAGTGTGCTACCAGGCAGAGGTTGGGGGCCTTTTGAGAGTGTGTCCCTGGCAATGGGTGGGTGTCTAGAAAAGCCAGGATTTTGTGTAACAAGGCAACGAGCATCAGGCTACACTGGCCACTCATGTAGATTACGGCGCTAGCCATTCCAGCCTTCCAAAACAATGGAAGCCCCAGCAGATACAGGAAGATTCTGGAAGAATCAAGTTTACTCAGCTCTGGAGTCTGCAGTTCAGCCTTAAGACTTTAGGTCTAAGACTCCTTCTACCAACAACAAAGGTCCTCTGTCATAGCTGATCTAGAGTACTGAGCAGAAAAAGGAATTGTAGATACCTTGTGTGGGCGTGGTGACATTGAAAAGGCAAAAGTATATCAGCTGGGGTTCAAGGACAGAACAAACATAGTGAAAGCAAGGAAGACAGGGTTAAATTTCGAAGTTGCTGAACTGAGATTCCTTAATCTGTCCTTGGTTTGCAGAGGTTGGGCAGAGCTCCATACACTAAGAATATAATGAGTATTTCTGCTTGTTAGAATTAGAGGGACCCAAGGACAGGGAGAAAGGATTAATGTTAGAAAAGCAACCATGAGTTACAGAGCACCAGACTAGAGACCACTGTGACCACAGCAGGGACAAAGCAAGTTTCCAGCAGAGGGCAGAATGAACCAGGATAACCGGATGCTGAGGCCATGGGAGGCAAGTCCAGCATGAGCAGTGAGCTATTTAGAACCTGAAAGTAGAAGTGGGTGACCCCATTGACAACACATGCAAGTGTTGACAGTACTGAAGTGCACAAATGCAGAGGCAGAGCTCAGAGCAGATCAAAGTATGGACCGTAAGTATTTCCCTGACTTTTACTTTCACAGGCATTAGGAACGAGGCGGCCTCTCAGGGTGCACATCTCCATTTGGGAATTAGAGTTGACTAGGCCATAATTGTCTGTCTTCTCTCTTTTTTTTTTTTCCCTTGATTCTTAGGCTATTAATGGGGAGGAGACAGTCTGAATGCTTCCTTTAACCAATGACTCAGGAATGATGCCTTTGTACATCACCCCCTCCTGTTTTTAATAAGGCCATTGGTTCAGACCAGGAGACTGAACAGTGTAGGTCCCCATGGATTTCTTTCAACTAAAATTTTGTATTTTAAAAAAGCTTAATTGTGATCTTCTGAAGTGCCCAATTAAAGATTTTAAGAAATAATGAATATCCTGAGGTGGTCTGTCTGCCCCCGGGTTTCTCTGCAAATGAGGGACACGTGTTTCTACTCAACCACAGGAAACATTTTAAAACTGGCTCTTTTATTTCCTGCTCCTCATCTCCAGGTCAATTTTTCTCTTCCATCATTTTCTGCCCTTTCACCCTGCAGCTCTGAAGTTTGCTCTGACCAGCACTAGACCATTGCTTCCTCCTTTTGTTCTCTAAGGAACAACTAAGCCTTTGCTGGAGGAGCAAATAAACAGCAGCATGCTGCAGTCCAGGGGTGTTTTGAATCCTCCAGAAAAAAGCTGGTGTGGTTACCCGGGAGCTGACTCAGGACATCTGCAAGAAAGAGGTTTTACACAGCCAACCCATTTGAAGTGGTTTACTTCAAGTGTCACAATTCCAATGATTAATTTTAGTCCCGAGGGTTTAAAATGTCATCGGGGGGCTAACCTTCCATCCAGCACTACACTTTGTATAGAGTGGGCAGACCTCTTTTTTGCTCAATGGTGGTTCTATGCTGGGTCTGACAAGAGCAAGCACCTAAGATGGCTGGCTCTGTTCCCTACTGCCTGCCATACAGCAAGTCCCTTGAGATCACGGGCTGTGGATTCACACATTCATTAATGTTCACTGTCTGCAAACACTTACTGAGTGCCTCCATGTGCTGGGTACTCTGTCAGGTGCTGGGGATTACCCGAAAAAGCCATTGCCAAAAGGAGGTACGGTTCTTACCTACATACAGCTGTACAGACTTCCGGGAAAACAGACAGTCAACTGTTCTATAAATGTCTAACTATAACACTGTGAGCACACAGTGCTATGAGTGTACAATTTGATGTATTTGGGAGGTCAGGACATTCCTATGAAGTAGCAATTTATCCAAGGTCTACATGTTAAGTAGGAATTAACTTAGTCAACGAGAGTGTGGGGATAGCACTGGAGGTAGAAAGAGCAACAAGTAGGAAGGTCTATGGTGGGATGACTCATGCACTCCAAACGTTTCTCAACGGAGACATTATTGGGTGGAATTGTTACCTACATAGAAAAATATTTGGCATTTTTGCCTTCATCTGAGAAAGGCTAGGATCTGGGTCCCAAATTCTACCCTGCTTCTTATGACAACAAAATGATTTCCACATTTTGAAGCATCTCCAAGGCAGCTTTATACCTCCTGTTAGGAACCACTACATTGGGTTCCAAAAAGCCCTTTGTCTTTGAAGGTGACTGACAGGATTGTAAAAAAGGAACTGATATGAAATAACTTGGAAAGAATGGTGGTGCCCAGATCTCTTAGCACTGTTAGTGACTGGATAAGTAGGTCAGTTCTTCAGAAATTGATTCCTAGAGTCAATCCTCCTAAACCAGTGGGCCACTCACCTAACAACCAGTTGGACTGATCACTGAGGGTTTTAGTCTTGGCCCCTGTCTCTGTGTTTGTTCTTCTCTCTGCTGTTTACCTCTGTATATGATCCTAGATCCGCTGTTTTGTGACGATGAACAAGAGCTCACAAGAGGGTAGGGGCAGATTCAAAGTCAAATGACGGAGAAGGAACAAAGAGAAAACAAAAAACTGTAAAATAAATCCTCATAATTCAGCAAATGGCTTTTGATGAACTGATATTCTAGGTAAGGGACCAAGAACCACCTTGTCTACCATTTTAAAGTGGGTATCTTTCTGATAAAAACAACGGGAGGGTGGAAGGAAAGGTGTTAACTCAGTAAGTTAGTTGTAGCATGGAAAATGGACTGGAAAAAATAAGAGCAGATCCAAGAACACCAGTTAGGAGGTTAGCATAATAGCACACATGAGAAACAATGGTAGCTTAGACCAAGTTGATAGAAAGATAGAAAAGTGGATTAATTCCGTAGACATTTAGGGGAAAAATGGACAAAAGTGGGTGATGACATGAGGGTAATAAAGACAAATGTGTAAAACTTCGTGGTAGTGACATGGACACACAGAGAGAATACTGGAAGATGGCCATATCTGAATGGGAGATATTAACTTGGTTTTGCAGATGTAGTTTTAAAGTATCCAAGAAAGTGTATCTTGCACCTTGTACAACACGGTCTAGGGCTCAAAGACGCCAGCTGGTTTAGAAACATAAATGTGGGTAGCCCCTGCATACAGATGATCTATTAGCTTGCTCGGGCTGTCTTAACAAAGTGCGAATTGAGTGGCTTAAGTAACAGATTTACATCCTCATAGTTCTGGAGGTTAGAAGTCCAAGATCAAGGCCTTGGCAGGTTGATTCTGAGGCTTCACTCCTAGGCTTGAAATTGGTCATCTTTCAGTGACTTCTTAGGTTCTTCCCTTGGTGCTGATATCCTCTTCTTGTAAGGACAGTGGTTGTATTGAATTAGAGCCAACCCATACAACCTCATTTTACTTTGACTTCTCTTCAGTGCTTCTACTTCCACATAAAGTAACAGCCTGAAGCACTTGGGTTTAGGATTTCAACATATAAATTTTGGTAGGATACAATTCAGCTCACAAGAGATAGCAATTAAAGCTGGAGCTGTGGTGTAATTTTGCTTAGAGGATGAATATATAGTAAAAGGAGAGGGGCTAGAACCTCTAAAGTTTAATTTTTGAAAAGAAAATAGTGAAAGATAAATCCCTAACAAAGAAATCCCTAGGTCATGAAAGCCAAGGGAATTGAGTGTCTTCAAAAGGAGGCAGTTGTGAAAGTATGAAAATTTGATGAAAAATCATATGCAAGGAGGACTGACAAGGAATTCTGCTTTCTATCTTATTTACTCACTGCCTAGCTCGGTGACTGGCACCTAGTGAGCATGTAGTACTAAATTAATTATGTATTGGCATTTTTTTTTTTTTTTTTTTTGAGTATACAGCAGGGAGAAGAAAAGGAAAGAGCAGGTTGGGTAGCACAGAAATGGCTAACCACGTCTGTGCCAACTTGAAGAGGTTGAACATCTCAGAGCATCAGTCCCAAATCATATAAAATAAGTTGAATGATATCTACCTCACAGGGTTGATGGAGATGATATGCCTGACGAGGATATCAAAGACGCATTGTGACTATTATTCTAGCTTCCCATTGAAATACATTAACTTTAGGCTAGAAAATTTCTCAAATTGGCTAGAAGTAGGAAAAAACAGGAAGTGAATCCATATCAAGCCACATTCTTACTAGAGAACAAAATGGATTAGATCTAGAAAGGCTGTTTTCACATATGAATTTCAAAAAGCGTCAAAGGCTGAGACAGGACTCCGCTGCAATGTGAAAGAAGGCAGATGATGGCAACGAGACAGAGGGGACATGTTGGCAACTCACTCTCACTAATGTCTGTGTATGAGAGTCTAATTTTACAACCACATGAAAAATAAACATACCCAGAAATGAAATAATCTGATTCATCTTATTTATATGTGTGTGTGTATATATATAACCCAGATATGCATGGCTCTTTCTCTGAGTGAATACTCTAACCCCTTGATAGAGGAACAGTCACATGTAAAGACACAGAAGCAAAAGGACCTCTTGCCATGGTGCTGTATGTTTAGGTAAAATTTAGAGTCACATGTCAATTAGTAACTGATTGTAAAGCCATGGATGTCTGTGACCCTTTTCCTGTATTTCTCTGCCTTGGTGTCAATATTTCCACATCTGGGTACCCAGAATACTCCTGACATCCAAAAAAAGGAAAGGGAGAAAATGGTACTTTTTTTTTTTTTTTTGAGACAGAATCTCAGTCTGTCACCCAAGCCAGAGTGTAGTGGCAAAATCTCAGCTCACTGCAACCTCCACCTCCTGGGTTCAAGCGATTCTCCTGCCTCAGCCTCCTGAGTAGCTGCGATTACAGGTGCCTGCCACCATGCCCGGCTAAGTTTTGTATTTTCAGTAGAGATGGGGTTTCACCATGTTGGCCAGGCTGATCTCGAACTCATGACCTCAGGTGATCCACCTTCCTTGGCCTCCCAAAGTGCTGGGATTACAGGCGTGAGCCACCATGCCTGGCCAAAATGGTACTTTTGAATCTTTATTATAGGTCAAATACTATGCCGACAGTTTTCACATACCTTATTTAGCCTTATCATCAATATTTGAAGAAACTTCCCTAGTCTCCACTTTACAAGTGATGAAACTGGGGATTTGAAATGTTAACTCATCCCAATTCAGAGAAAAAGTCAGTGTGACCTTGATATGGTGATGTACTGGGGCTGGCTCCTGCCGATTCTCCAATTTGTGCTTCTCTTCCCAAATCTGCGTTCAATGGTCACTCAACAATAGCTCAAAACTGGCCTAGATAAAAGCGTTTACACCATGGAAAAAAGAAAATGCTACAGATGAGTGTTTATGTTTTTATTTTTTTAATTTATTTTATTTTATTTTATTTTATTTTTCCCAGAGAGCTGGTTACTAAGCATTACCAGAATCGACTTACTGAGATTAGGAGCAATTCTATGCTCTTGCCAAACTATTATCATTGGGGGTTACAAGGTGGAGGCTTTTTCTCCATATTATTTTATTAGACTGAAATATGCCCTGAGGTGGCAGAGGCTAAAGCATCATCATCATCATTATTTAACAAATGAATTATCTGCTTTATTTCACAATGTCCATGTTTGAATTAACTGTCACCTCCTATATGAACTTTTGCAAGTCTGTGCCACACTCTAAACTTACATAGAGTCAATGAAACTCACCAACCTTAATGAAGCGTTTGTTAATGGAACCAGTTTACTTGACTCAGGACCTAGGTTAGATAGGTGGGTGAAGACTCATGAATGTGGCCAATGGAAAGTCACCCACTGAAAGAAAGCCAGATGGCAAGAATGTACAAAAAGGCTCCAAGAGAAAGTAAATCAGAATATTAATAGCTGACATTTATGAAACACTTATATGGCAGAAATTATTCTGAGGAATTTACACAAATTAACACATGTAATCCTCACAATAATCCCATGGGAGAAATACTGTGAAACTCTGTTTTACAAATCCAGTATCTGAAGCCCAAGAGCACAAGCAGCTGGCAATGAGCTCAGCCATGATGTGTGCTCTCGGCTGCCAGCAGAGATCCTGGCACATAGGGGGCCCTCATTAATATCAACTGAAACACACACAAGGACACATGTACAGCACAGGTTTCCTGGAGTTCTCTTCTTTGTGGCAGTTTCTGCAGTATATTTTCTAAAGGGTGATTTTCACAAACTAATTTCAAATCTCTGCTTGTCATTCTAATCTGATAAAGTTGGGAAAGAAACATGGGAATAAAGTATGTGATGTTTCTTGTAATGAAAAAGAAAATAAACAAAAATACTTAAGCAGATATGTCTATCTATCTATCTATCTATCTATCTATACATCCATCCATACTTAAGTATCTGCTTAAGTATTTCTGTTTATATGTCTGTCTGTCTATCTATCTATCTATCTATCTATCTATCTATCTATCTATCTACCTACCTACCTACCTACCTACCTACCTACCTATCTATATATGGAGAGAGAGAGAGAGAAAGGGAGAGATACTTCTCAGATGTTTATTTGTCATCTGTTGTCTCTTACTGTCTGGCATCCATTTTCAAAATGGACCTCCACAAAAGTCAAAATTCAGTGGCCTTGCAAAATATTGTGACATAAAGCCAGTCCTCAAGGAATGGGGGATAACTGGCCACTGGGAGGCACAGGGCTTCACCATGCATCTCTGAACTACTGACTGGGTCAGCCTCATGAAATATAAGAGGAAATCTTTCAGTTGGTTTAGCCCCCAGGAAGACAGCTTCAATGCCAGAAAGCTTCTCCTTCTGTGCCTGCTTTGAGTTTCCTCTTTCTTGTGAGGCTAAGAGGCTGGGGAGTGGAGTTTGGGTGACATTTCCTGGGACGTGGGATAAGTCCCTCCCTTGATCTGGGTCTCCACTTCCTTATCTTTAGTAGACTTATAAGAAATGGTGATAGGATAATCTCTAAGATTTCCTTCAAATATAAGATTTTATGATCCAAAGAGTCTACCATGCTGTCTATGCAGAAATGTTGCCTGTAAGCAATTGTGTTGCCTTGGTCTAAAGAGGTTTTTATTTCCAGGAATATCCTCACCATGACAACCATCGATTTCAATGTGGCTGATGGGCTGCTTTCTTAAAGTCCAGTGATTTTAGGACTTCAGAAATTAGGTGATAAGCTAGAGTAGACATCGACCACTGCCTTTGTTCTCTAGGAGCCCTTGTGTTGTAGCAGTGTTTGTAAAAGTCGGCTTGATGTCTTTAAGAAAAATATCAATCCCTTTTTCTTCTAGCACTACTGGTATTTTTCTCCAACTAGAGAAAAATAACTTTATATCCAAAGTTACATCATGAGAATGCCATCTTTCCTAATAACAAACCTTTTTTTGCTTAATTAGGACAGCCTGAAGTCTGTGTGAAGAAAGTATAAAATAACCAAACTTTTTTTTTTTTTTTTTTTTTTTTGGTATTTTTAGTAGAGATAAGGTTTCACCCTGTTGGCCAGGCTGGTCTCAAACTCCTGACCTCAGGAGATCCGTCAGCTTCAACTTCCTGCAGTACTGGGATTACAGGCAGGAGCCATCACGCCTGGCCGGAAGCTTTTGATTACTGAAATACTCTCTCTTCCTCTCTCAGTGTCCCACTTTCTCCTTCTTACCCCTTCACACTTTTCCCCTACCTATCCTTATTTCTCTTTCTCATCTTTGCCTTCCATCTCTCTCTGTGCTTCTCTCACTCCTGCTCTATTTGCTTATTCCAAATCTTCTTAATCTCTTTCTACTCTTTCTTCTTCTTATACTGACTGCTTTTTTATTTTTCATCCTGTTTCTTCCCGCCAGCTCATGTTTAACGAGAATAACCCCTGTAACATGACATTCTTTATAAGTGAAGTCATTTAAAAAAACTTTCTTAGATGTAGCTCATTATTTTGGGAAATCATGTCTATAACTTGTACTTCAACAAGGATTGAGTTTGTGCAGTGTGACAGAGACCATGTTGAGTGCTGAAGTTATGAAGACAAATAATTCACAGCCCTCTATTAAGAATCTGAAGCAGGTGGCTGGGGGGACATATGTAACTGTTTTGATTGAGGAGTCGAAGTGTGGATGGATAATTTTGAAGAGTTTTTATTTTTTTCAGTAGCATCCACAATTGTGCTCTGCCAGTCTCCCTTTTGCTGCTGAAAACTAGACTTATTTAGTGTCATGTCTACCCATAGGTTTTAGTTGACATGTATTGCTTTATATTTTCTAAATAAAAGCCTTGGTACTAAATGCTTTCTCAGCAGTTGCAGATTCATTCACCATAACAATGCCTGTTGTACCACGATGGAGACATTTCCACTTTTAATTCCATTTGAACCAAGCATGAGAAAAATTATATGCAAGAGTCAAATATGTTCTGCCATTCAACTGCCAAAAGTTGAAAAGAGCTATAACCTACTATCTCTATGCATATAAGAATGAATTCACAGATTTGCAGGTAATATAAACTGAAATTCTGATCTTTCTCCTCAGTCTATAGGTTGCTTTCTCTGTCTGGGCTATGCTCTCTTATGATAAATTCTTTATATTAACTCATCAAGCAATGAACCCACAGGGTGAGTTAGGCTTCAGCCTAGGTCAACTGTGTCTTACAAACATACACAAATTTTCCCTGTAAATAACTGACTGGTAGATGCATGCCTATATATAACTCAGTATCATGTTGGTGTCTATGACAGACAGCCTGGAACCAAGTTTTGTTACCAAACCCATCATCAATGTATTAGTCAGAGTTTTCCAAAGAAACAGTGTCAATCAGCACTGCTCTATGTGTAGTATATATGTATATTTATTGAGAGAGACAGAAAAATATTTATTATGAGAGATTGCCTCACTCTATTATGGAGGCTGAGAAGCCCCACAGTCTCCTCTCTGCAAGTTGGAGGCCTAGGAAATCCACATCGAATGGGAAGTGAGTGTCCAAGAGCTTGCAATCCATAAAGCCTCATATAGCATGTGCTGTGTGCTACATGGTCGGATTGAAACAATTGCAGGATATCTGCATCTCTGGCATCTCTCTCTCTCTCTCTTTTTTTGAGCTTTCAACAAGTGAACAGTGTTAGGTGCACACTAGTTCTTCAAACTGTATCCCTACTAGATTCCAGACCAATGCGTTCAGATATGTAAGTGAACAGGACATGATCTCTGACAAAACAGGCGGACAAAGGTTTTGATAGAATTATGGATAAGCTTGTGCAGGAGGCAGAGAAGCGCCCCTAAAAGAACAAGGTGGTCAGATGTGATATCTATTCTGATTATAACAGGGAAGAGGGAATTATACAAACCAAAAGGCAGAAAATGCATTTCAGAAAACTGAAGTAAGTGTGAGAAGAGGAGAAAGAGGGGGCGACTAATAATATTTGAGTTTGAATAAAATAGATCCTGATACAGAGACTCAAAGTAGGATGATTTTCCTCTCTCATGATTGTAGATAGATATAGGGATAAATATATTTCCTTAATTGGGCAAGGGATTGTGTTATTCTATACTCACTGATAAGAAGACAAAGAAATCACAGTAACTCTTCAGGGATTATTCTGTGAGAGCAACCACCCAGCTCACATCCCACCAGACAAAAGTGTTTCTCTAAATATCCTCAGCTCCCAATGAGAGCTGTTACCAAGGGCACTAAAAATGAGATAACCGATACTTTTTGATAAGGTCCACTGGGCATACTAGCTTCATCAAATTCGAACTTCATTGTGTAGCTTTTTTGGAGAATGGGATTCCTGAAAACAGCCACATACAATAATTTAATGAACCAAATATATGTCCATCAAGTACCTGATTTGAAATCTAGTATTATGCCTTTTGCATCTGATAAATCCTTTCCTCTGTCACAACCAATTAATTTCAGGAAGGAAATCCTTCCTTGCAGTGGATAGCAGAATGCAATGCCGGCTGTCACTCAAGTGTTATTTTTATGTTATGTTAAGTGTTATTATGAATTAGATCAATAACCACAGCAGAAAGGGTAATGCTAGGGCAGCTGGTTTGGTTGGGGTAAAGGAAGATCTGGGACAAATAGATCATACACTTTTGTTTTCCTTTGTCCTTTTCTGCTGCTGATCCGACAGGTGGCAAACTGAGAAGAAGCTGAGTCTCTATTGCCTCTAGGTCCTACTGGATTGGCAGAGGTAATGAAGCATGTTCTTTACCATTGTTCATCAATAAACTCCTTAAACATGTTAATGGACTTTTGCACTCGCTGAATATCCTGTGCATATCTCTTGTTATAGGAGGACATGAGGCATAGAGGATTCCAATACATCAAATTCATCGAACTGATATTTTAGGGCAAGCATAGGCAAAAGTTTCCTAAGGATAAGATACTTCTTATTCACTGGAAAACCTGAAGTAAGACTGAATTCCATTTAAGAGGCAAATTGTTGGTGTTTGTGTGTGTGGATGCTCCTATCAGGGGAGGAATTTAACATCCCTCCTTCTGGTCATATTTCACAGATCATGGTAGTTCAACAAAGGAGTGCTAAAGAATAGAACTTATGTAGCATCAGGATAGTGGGTGCAATACTAAGCCTAGGCAACAAAGGCAAAATAAATTAGACAAACTTTTAAGAAAGCAATTTGATAATGTGCATCAGAAATCTTCAAATGATTATGCGGTTTCGTTCAGTAATTCCACTTTTGGAAATTAACCGTAAAGAAATAACCATATACAAAAATAAAAATAAAAATGTAATCACAGAAGTTCATTATGGCATTATTTCAACAAGGAAAACTGAAAATAGCCTAGATAATTTTAACAGGTTTTTTTTTTTTTTTTTTTTTTTTTTTTGAGACAGGGTCTCACTCTGTTGCCCAAGCTGCAGTGAAAGGGCATGATCACAACTCACTGCAGCCTCTCCCTCCCCAGGCTCAGGTGATCCTCCCACCTCAGACCTCAGCCTCCCGAGTAGTTGGGACCACAGGCACATGCAGCCACAGACAGCTAATTTCTGCATTTTGTGTAGAGACAGGGTTTTGCCATGTTACCCAGGCTGGTCTTGAATTCCTGGGTTTAAGTGACTGGCCCAAAGTTCTGGGATTACAGGTGTGAGTCACCACATCCTGGCCACCAATATAATTTTGACTGGAAAGAGCTAGATGTAAATTTGTGTATGTAGTATGTGTGTGAGTGAATATGTGTATGTGGAGACAGAGAATGAAAAGAAATACATCATTATAATTTTACCAACAATATTCTATGAGTGCCTATGATTTTGGCTTTTTTTTTTTTTCCTCTGTAGCCTTTTTATCCCTAATTTGCAAATTATTACCATGAGTGTTTTATATTTTTACATTTAGATAAAGTCAACGGTTTGACAGTATGTGTCCCCATTTACCTGCTGCTCTTGCTTAAGAGCACTTTACTTCCTTGTCTCATGGGTGCCATGCTTGGGCATGTGATACACTTTGGTCATGGGATGAGAGCAGAAGTGGTCCATCTCACTGTTGAGAAGGAATTCTCACAGCCTCTAGTGTTCTGCTGTGTCTCAGTTCTCCCAGACCTGACAACAGCATGCATCAGTGTCCAAGAGAGGTTCATTGTCTTTAACCTGTATCTCAGATTAAAGAATACACGGAGCACATCAACAGGTGACCCTCACTGGAAGACATAAGCCATCAATGGGAATCCAGCCTTTTTGTTGTAAGCCACTGAGAATTGAGGATTGTTTGTTACCTAGCCCAAAAAAAGATACTTAATATGGTCTATCTAGATACATTTATATAATATTTTCCATTTTAGAAATTAGGTAATAACTAATTAGCTGTTTATCTTAAGCAATTAATTATCATTAATATCACAGACCTGAAGATAGACAGGTTCGTATGTCCCAAAAGTAAAAAACAAATAAACAAAACTTTTCATACGCTGTTGTCTTTGCCTAGATTTTTTCAATTTTCTTGATCAGATACATGAATGAATACAGTTTATGCTCTGTCTTCACTTTTTGCCTTTATTTCTCAATTCTTGGAAATGTAATTTCTGCTCATGCCAATACAGTCAATGATTTTGTTTTCAAAGTTTTCATATTTTGAACGGTATAGGGAACTTATTTTGTGGAATATTCTTTGAATTTTTTAATGTGTGATTCTTCCTTATGATTGGATTTGTTTAGACATGTTGGTACGCATTCCAAAAAAAATCTGATGCTGTTTTCCTCTCAGTGAATTTAATTAGGAGGTATAGATTGTTGGTTTGTCCTGCCGCCAGTGATGTTGACTTTGATCCTTAGTTAAGATGGTGTTTACCAGGATTCTCCACTGTGAAGTTACCAGCTTTCCCTTTGTAATTAATGGATGACTTTCAGAGCATGTACATATCCGGCTCTGCATCAAACACCCATTAGTTCTTGTATATAAAATAGCTTTGTCTAAAATTATTATTACTAAGATGGTTGCCATGGAGACAGATAATTTTCCAGCTCCATCCTTTATTTTACATTTATAGTTGCCATTATACTGTAAAGAAAAGCTTGGCATTCTTCCCCATTTGTTTATTTGTTCCTAATTTTTATCAAAATGGACACATGCATTTTCATTTCGTTGAATTATTTATTAGCTGTTATAGTCATTATCTGCTTTAATGAGCAACTGTCCAAATTTGGCCACTGAGAGCTCCTTCATTCTGGCTAGAAATCATTCTGATGTGTCCCGTCATTCTTGAGATATTTCCTATTTCTGACCCAGAACAAGATAGTCAAAGTGACTTTGGACATTCCTTGTCCTAGACCTGAAATCAGCCATTTCCCAAGGAGCCCAGGTTCCTCTTCATGGAGAAGAGTATTTAGAAACCAACATGTGGGCTTCTGATGTCCTCCTTGCTTTGTGTGCCACTGTTTCTAGGCTCAGTGGAGCTAGGAAGAATTCATAGATGGAGAGATGAAAATATTTTGACATCTCCGTATATTTATCTCTAATTCTCTAAAACCTTGTCTACATTTCAATACCTCCAATTCCAATTAAACTCCATAGGATTCAGGATACTTTTATTCCTTTCTCATATTTGTAAGCTCCTTAACCCTGGGAGATCTGATCCCTGTTATATTCATTATACTTAGTCTTTTTACTTAAACCTGTCAGAAACAGAAGGTAGTTTCAGAACTGCTAACTCATAGTACTGGAAAAAGAAACCTAGTAACAAGAATATAAGAGCTCGGTGTTCGTCCACAGCTAATTTTGTTTGCAGTCTGAGGGTATATAGTCAAAGCACTTCCCTTAAAAGCTACTTAAGTTATAGTTGATTTTTTTCAAAGTATTTATGATATTTGCTTGAAATTAAGTTATGCCATTTTCTTTTTTTTTCAAAGTAGTTATGATATTTGCTTGAAATTAAGTTTTGCCATTTTCCTTTGTTTGAATTCTATTTATTTCATTTTAGGATTTTTCTTCTTCCCAATGCTTAATGATTTTATTTTATACTTTAGAATGTGTAAACATTAACTTGGCATTCCTAAGTCAAAACTTTACAAAAATACGTAACCAAAGAAGGATGCTGCCTGCACTTTCAACATTTCTACTCCATTCCTAGTTACCCTTTATAGGTCATAAATCTCATAAATATATGGCTGAATTTCACTGTGTTTCTTCGTAATGGTATGTTCACAACACAAATATTTTTACTTCTCAAATTATCTTACACAAAATACCATATTTTTAATTCTCTTTTAAATTTTATTTTTTTTTAACTTAGCAATATATCCTGGAAATCATTCCATAACAGGTGTATGTATCAGAGTTCACTCACTCAATCTCTTACATATGATCATTTATTTCCAATATTTGCAATGGCAGATAATGATGCAATTAATAATCTTACGCATACGTATTTCGATATTGTTGGCAATTTGCCTTGAGAATACATTCCTAAAAGTGACACTACTGGGACAAAAGTTTTTGTTGTTGTTTGTTGTTTAGTTTTGTGAAGTCTTTCCTAATTCTCCATAATAGTTATGCCAATTTGTGCACCTACCTTAAGACTTGTATGACAGTACCTGTTTTCGCAAAGCCACGCTCTGGAATGCATCCTTGGTGTTAAGCTTAACTCTCTATTCAATTTTTTCCCCTAGAATTTATGTTATTTGAATTGGAAGAAGTGATACACCGCATGAGCTCAGTCCACTAAAGTAATCAGAAATGTTCATATTGAACAGAGCGTTTGGCATGTTCCAGCTTTGACTTCATCATGATCACGTCCGCACAGTCCACTCAGTAGATCTGAACCTCACCCAGGAAGAACATTAGGGACTGCTTGAGTTTTCATCCAGCGTCTAGCATAGAGTTCTATATTGGTTTTGCACAAATATATTTATTTAACTAGCTTATTTGTTTTAAAGAGACTGGTAATAAGCCATGGGACCCTGAGGCAAAAAATAAGAAGAAAATAGACAGAAGGCCACGTTTTAAGTTTCTTGCTTTTGTTTGTTTTTTCTCTTTCACTACCGCAGCCACACTCCTTCTAGATTGTACCATGCCTTTCTTTGTTTTTATAATCTTGAAAAGCAAATCAAACCTGAAACCTAAACAAGGGGTCACACAGTGAAGGGCACTGTAAGAGCCCATGAGAAATTACCCGGCTACTTGATGAGATATTTGGATGGGAAAATGACTCCTTGATGAGTCTGAAATACAGTATGTCTCTTTTCCTGGGCTCTCCATTTCCTGCTGCCATTTCTTACATCAAGCCCCCGAGACAGGAGAGTTTCTCAGGGATTTTAAACTGACAGCTCCGCGCTGATTAGAAGCCATAGGACAGGGCATCGAATGAGATCAATGTCAGAGTGCTTTTGCCCACAGCGGCCACAGGGGGCGAACATATAAAATCAACGAATTCTTTGACACATTGTTTATTAGAAGAAAATATAAGAGTCAGGAACGTGAGTAAGAAAAAGGAAAGGGTTTCACACGATGTCCTAGAAAAACTTCCAGCAATGACAATGGGAGACAGACTTTTCCCCACTCTGAATAGTGTGAACAAAGGCCTAGATATCCACATCAGAGAGTACCACAACTTGAATCTCTAGATATTTGGAAGTGTCTGGCATACAGTTAGACTTTTGAGATTGTTTTCTGTTTCTTTCCTTCACAGTAGATTCCACCTAATTGGAGTCTTCAGGAAGAAGCTTAGAATATCAGCCTATTTCTACAGGTGTGCCCCAAGAATGGGCTTTTACACTTGGTTAGCCAAGTCACAGGAAAGGTGATTTAATATTTTCTAGCTATGGGAAAGGGGCTGGGTAGAACAGAACACACCTAAGTTAAAAGAACATGGGTACCTATTTCGGACTCATTTCTTTTTCGTTACTGCCAGTCTGCTCTGCCCAGAATGAAAGTCTTCATCCAGGGTGAGAAGGAATGTGTTGGTTGACGGAGAGGTTTTTGTTTTGTTTCTATTTCCCTAAACTCAGCAGAGTTCTCTGAAAGACTTAAAGTTCCCCAAAATGTGTGAGTAAAGGAATATAAATTAATGCAAAATAATTTAATGATATGGTCACCTTTATGTGTGATATGGATAGTGATATGGAACACTTTATTTAGAAACTTTATTCTTATGAGGAAGAAAAAAATGTTACTACCACCACAAATACAGCTCAGTGATAACAACATTGAAACATTCAAGATTCTAGACTCAGATTCAATATCGCCTCTTCCAATAAGCCTTCCAATGACATCTGAGAGACTTGAGTAATTGATCCTATTATTCCAGAAATCTTTTTTAGAATATGACCATTTTATATAAGACTTAAAAATGTAAAGTGACAGTATATCCTTTTAAGATATATATGTATAGTAAATACATACAAATATGCACGTGAATGAAAAACCTCAGGGAGGCACCTTGGATGAGGAAATGTGTTTTGCTGGATATACTCTCTAATGACTCACACTGCACTGGAAATATGTATCTATTTATTGTCCTTCTCTTCTGTGAGAGCAGAAGGACAGGGAGATTATTTTCTTCCTCTCTGGATCCTCAGGAATGAGTACCAGACTTTGCCCATAGATGTTCACATATGCCTATTGCACAAATGAGTAAGTGGATGAGTAAACACGTAAGTCCCATGCGGGCTGATCTTGAGTATAATCCATCACCCTTATGTGTGATACCACACGCCAACCCAATTTCCATCTACCCTGATGCCTGCCTGTCCAGTTAGGTAATTTTGTTTCTTTGAGAATGTTCATACCTGTTGAAGCAAAGTAATGTGTGTGTGTATGTGGGTGTGTGTGTGTGTGTGTGTGTGAGAGAGAGAGACAGAGAGAGAGAAAGCATTTAGGGTTGTGAATGTTTTCTGTGTTGAATATTATATTGGAGATTTCTTTTGAACATGCTTTAACAGAAATAGAGTCTGAGGGCCGGGTGCGGTGGCTCATGCCTGTAATCCCAGCACTTTGGGAGGCTGAGATGGGTGGATCACCAGAGTTCAGGAATTTGAGAGCAGCCTGGCCAACACAGCGAAACTCCCGTCTCTACCGAAAAACAAAAAATCAGCTGGGCATGGTGGCGGGCACCTGTAATCCCAGCTACTTGGGAGGCTGAAGTGGGAGAACTGCTTGAACCAGGGAGGCAGAAGTTGCACTCCAGTCTGGGCAACAACAACAAAACTCTGCCAAAAAAAAAAAAAAAAAAGAAAGAAAGAAATAGAGAGTCTGAGTAGAGTCTGAGGACACTGATGTTTCAGACAGGGAAGGAGAATGCTGCCGTCAAGAGACTACAGTTTCACTTTGGCATAGCTGGATGTTGTAGGGGGCTGGCCAGGGGGCACCGGGAGGGCAGGAGGATTGA
The DNA here is from genome assembly GCF_047675955.1 of Chlorocebus sabaeus. Lineage (NCBI taxonomy): Eukaryota > Metazoa > Chordata > Mammalia > Primates > Cercopithecidae > Chlorocebus > Chlorocebus sabaeus. The sequence goes on along the minus strand of NC_132913.1, from coordinate 5,705,771 downwards.
GGCCATGAAGTAGAAGGTCACAACCTGATAATCTCATGCAGCACCAATGAACACATTTTAAGGTATTATCTTTGTTGAGGTACAATTAAGCATACTGTATTTGTGCACATACTCAAAGTGTACAATTGTATAAGTGTGACTTACATATATGCCTGTGAAATCATCACCTCAATGAAGGTAGCGAGCATGGTGATCACAGCCATTCTCTTAAAGAGTGTTTTTGTTTCTGCAATTTCTTATTCTTATTCCCATCCCTCCCGTTGTCCTAGGGAGCCATTGATCTCTCTCTGTCCTAGGGAGCTCTCTCTCAGGGTAGAAAATTTTGCATTTTCCATTTTAAATAGATGGAATGTACCTTTGTTTTCTCTTTGGGAGTCTGGTTTCTTTCACTCTGAATATTTCTTTAAAATGTTAATTGTATTATTATTAGTAATAATGATGATGATCAGTCTCTTAACCAGGTAATTTATATACATACTCATTTAATTAATTTCATTTATAATGTTCAGCCAAACTGAATTATTAGAACAGTACTTTAAAAGATCCTTGTGAAAACTGATTTGTTTCTGACAAGGACAATCACTCTATTTATAGAGGCTAATTATTTTACTCACATAAAAGAAACATGGCATTGTTCTTATACAAGTAAAAAAAAAGGGGGACTGTAATACAATGATTATCTGTAATTAATTTCATATGGGAAAGAAGAACAGTTTCCTCTTATATTCAAGACAGTTTTATTTTCAGAAATTTAAAAATGCGCATCCTAGCCTTAAAGTGATATATAAAATATCAGTTCTGAAAGTTTTTCTTTTGTGAAGCTCTTTATTAACTGGCTTTATACTTTGAAAATTCTCGCAACCATCTCTAAGTCTGGTTTAAAACTAGGACTGGCTTCATTTCCAACAAAAACAATAGTATTGGGGAAAGAAACTAGGCTTTTCCATAAAATTTCTTAATTGAAAGGAAGACAAAAAGATAGTTTCAGGAGCAAACGAGTTTTTAGAAAGTGATATTTTGACTACAAGAAATATCCATTTCACAGACATTTAGGAGGAGCCAGTATGGCATTAATATAACCCTTATTTCAGTGAAAGATAACTTAGTTCAACAAGTTTTACTTTTTAATTATTTTACTTTCAGTATTGTGGTCGAAAAGAAAGTGTTATGTGTCAATGGAAGTATCAAAGATAATATAATCCTCTCCTACCACAAAAGGCTTCTGGTATTCCAACCAGCACTCCATCAGTCAACAATATTTGTTTCTCATGTGCTTCATTAGCAAGATGGTGTGCCAGATGCTGTGGGCAAGAGAGCAAACTTTAAGGCACCATCCCTCCTTTCAAGGGGATGAATAAAGCACACTTTTGGTAGATAACCAAGAATACGTGGTGGTATACAATAAGTTTTCAAGAGCACAGAGTAGTGAAATTCCTCTGATAACAGAGAAGTGATCAGAGGAGAGACATACTGGTAGCCGAGTTGTCCTGAGAACCTGAGGCTGGAGGACTGGAAGATCAGACTTGAAGTGAGCAGGATTAGATGGGTGATGGAAGGGGTTCCAGGAGATGGTTCCTGGCGGGAGGAATGGGGGAACTGAGATGAACAGAAAAAGATAATCTCAAAGAGCAATAGTCTCTTGGGGGAATGAGGAAGATGAGCAAAGAAGCAGAAACGACATGTCAAGGTGTGTGAGGTTTGGAGAACCCAGAAGGAAGTCTGGCTTTTGTTCCAGGGCTCTGAACAAATATGCCCATTGCATTCTTCAGATAACTCTGTAATTTCCTTACATTCTCATCCTTCCTAAAGGCCTCGCAAAACTTCTATGTTAATATTTATGACTAAAGAAGAAACATTGATAGGAGTTGCAGAAACTGACTGTACCCAGCCCACTGTTACGGGGATGGGAAATGATTAGCCTCTGGCAGTTATCTAGAAAGCCCAGAAATATTGACTCTTTTTTTGTTGTTGTTCTAGAGGCCAGTGTTCTGGGGATAGGTGGAGCAGGTATTGCTATCCACATAACTGAGCCTCAGAACTTCTTCCGGGGTTATGTGACTCATAAATCCAGCAACAGTAACTGACTTTTCCTGGCTGTCGTTTCAGGGTTCTTTTCAGAAAACCAAGCAGCTACTGGATACTGACCTTATTCTAAAGGCCAACAGAAGTGGAATAAGGTGCAATTTGGAGTTCAATCAATATTGAAGGATGACGGTGACCTTTGGGAAATAGGATTCAGCGATGTCTTTTTAAATTCTGTTATTCGTACATAATGAACACTTACAGACTTTTAAAAAAAATCAAATTCCAGACGAAAAACTTTTAAACTGAATTTATTACATTTTTAAAAATATATAAACTGAGACTTCATTTTTTATTTTTTCTTAGTTCCCTTGCTGCTGCCTATAGGATCCTGCACACTTGTGGCCAGTCACTCTAAAAGCAGCAAGCACGTCTCACGGGACTATAAAGAGAGAGGCATTCATTTGCATTGTTGTGGTCCTGGGACACAGGACCAGTGCTCATGCTCTAGCGGTTTGTGCTCAGGGAGGCTTTAGGACGCCAGAGAAAAAGTGATAGGGTGTCTAAACTCTATGACAAAATATCCCTTCCTAAATACACCGTCTGAGTCCTTGAGAGTTGTAATCACTCATGGCGGCAATCTAGCCCTGTCCTCTTTCAGCCTTAATAAAAAAGATCAACCAACAAGCAGTGAACACGAGACTTAAAACATGCTCCTTTGTGTTGATTATTTCTTGGCAAATCGTGTTTTAGAAACTCATTAGCAGTATGTTTTATCAAAGAAATAAAAGAGTTTCACACTTTCTTTTCTCTCAATTATCCTGTGATATTTATATTTCCTTTTGCTGATATCTCAGTGAATAAATTTACTCCTGGACATTATTTTAACTCACTTCGATGCAAACTGACTAAGGGAAAAGTAATTGTGAATTACTGAGATCAAGCACGAGGTTATGCATATCGCTTTTATCTGTTACTGACACATCTGCCATTTTCTTATGTGAACTTTATTGTTGGACCATGTTTTCTTAATACTTTTAATTAATTTATCAATTCAATGTAAGGGTCTTGGGTAGAAACATGAAATATCCTTCTTAAGAAGTAAATTTTTTTTTTCTTGTAAATTTGTTTGAGTTCTTTGTAGGTTCTGGATATTAGCCCTTTGTCAGATGAGTAGATTGCAAACATTTTCTCCCATTCTGTAGGTTGCCTGTTCACTCTGATGGTAGTTTCTTTTGCTGTGCAGAAGCTCTTTAGTTTAATTAGATCCCATTTGTCAATTTTGACTTTTGCTGCCATCATCAAAAAGTGGGCAAAGGATATGAACAGACATTTCTCAAAAGAAGACATTCATACAGCCAACAGACACATGAAAAAATGCTCATCATCACTGGCCATCAGAGAAATGCAAATCAAAACCACAATGAGATACCATCTCACACCAGTTAGAATGGCAATCATTAAAAAGTCAGGAAACAACAGGTGCTGGAGAGGATGTGGAGAAATAGGAACACTTTTACACTGTTGGTGGGATTGTAAACTAGTTCAACCATTATGGAAAACAGTATGGCCATTCCTCAAGGATCTAGAACTAGATGTACCATATGACCCAGTCATCCCATTACTGGGTATATACCCAAAGGATTCTAAATCATGCTGCTATAAAGACACATGCACACGTATGTTTATTGCGGCACTATTCACAATAGCAAAGACTTGGAATCAACCCAAATGTCCATCAGTGACAGACTGGATTAAGAAAATGTGGCACATATACACCATGGAATACTATGCAGCCATAAAAAAGGATGAGTTTGTGTCCTTTGTAGGGACATGGATGCAGCTGGAAACCATCATTCTTAGCAAACTATCACAAGAACAGAAAACCAAACACCGCATGTTCTCACTCATAGGTGGGAATTGAACAATGAGATCACTTGGACTCTGGAAGGGGAACATCACACACCGGGGCCTATCATGGGGAGGGGGGATGGGGGAGGGATTGCATTGGGAGTTATACCTGATGTAAATGACGAGTTGATGGGTGCTGACGAGTTGATGGGTGCAGCACACCAACATGGCACAGGTATACATATGTAACAAACCTGCACGTTATGCACATGTACCCTAGAACTTAAAGTATAATAATAATAATAAATTAATTTTAAAAAAAGAAAAAAAAAAGAAGTAAATTTTTGATTCTTTCCTCTATAAGTTATCAGAAAACATTCCTCTTCATCAATGATGGCAAGGGGCTATACATTAGGTTCTTAAATTTGAACATGAAGAAAATACTGTAGTTTGATATTATGTTTCTTGTTTTGTTTTTGCTTTGTTGTTTTGTTTTAAATACACTTAAGGGTCCTGGCTTATATCCAGAAACTAAGAAGCCTGGTGTTGTTTCTGTTGCCCTCTCAAACTTACCGTTTTCTTGGAGCTTGGTAACCATCAGCATTCTGTGTTTTTCCTTCACTGGAAACATCGCTATCCCCAGGGATATTTGTTTATGCTTTCATCAAGTGACTCCTTCCAGCACATACACGCTCTTAGTCAGTAGGTCGCCCTCTTCTGCTCTCACATGCTGGTTACCAGCCTGGGCAATGGAGCTGTAGATGTGGAGGCAGGCATCCTACTGTGGGGCTGGAGGGCACAGGTTAGCAGTCAGTACCCAGCAGTAGGAATCACCCTGGAGGAAGGTATAGAGCTTGGCATAGAAGAGTAGACACCAAGAATGCAGACAGTAGACTTTCCCATGGAGGTGAGGTGGCTGCTGTGATGGGGCTCAGAGAAGAGGAAGAATAGACAAAGCCTAATCTTAGGAAAAGATGTAATACCTGAACTGAGTCCCAAATCAGAAAGACTTAGCTCAGTAGACAAGAGAAAAAGGCAGCCCACATAGAAAATATAGATTATGGAAAGGTTTCAGAAGGTATTTGCTTGTTTGGGGAGCTTGCTCACTTGAAATGATTGGATCACCCTATGCAAGTGATCACCCTGTCAAAGAAAAGAGTCAAACTCTGTAAAATATTTGAAGAGATTGATTCTGTGCCAAATATGGGTGACCATGGCCCTCATGAGCAGCCCTCAGGAGACCCTGAGAATACGTGTCCAGTGTGGCTAGTGTGCAGCTTGGTTTTATACATTTTAGGGAGACGTGATAATTCAATCAAATACGTTTAAGAAATACATTGGTTTGGTTCAGAAAGGTGGGACAACTTGAAGCTGGGGAGCTTCCAGGTCATAGGTAGGTTTCAAATTTTTCTGGTTGACTATTTGTTGAGCTTATCTAAAGACCTGGAATCAATAAAAAGGAATTATTTGGGTTAAGATAAAGGACTGTGGAGACCAAATTCTTACTGTGCAGAGGAAGCTTTCAGGTAACAGGCTTCAGAGAGAACAGATAATAAATGCTTCCTATCAGACTTAAGGTCTGTGTTGATGTTAGTGCCAGAGAGGTATAATGAGGTGTGTCTGACCCCTACTTCCTGTCATGGCCTGAACCAGTCTCTCAGGTTAAATTTTAAGAGTGTCCTGGCTGAGAAGGAAGTCCATTCAGATGTCTGGGGGGCCTTAGAGTTGTATATTTGGTTTACAACCTTGTGTTGGTGCATCTTACACAAGTAAGAGGCAGGACAAAGCCTTGGGAGCTCAGCGACAATACAAGTCAAAGCCGGCAACCTTTACATTTTCAGTTTACAGGGCAAGTGGCTACTGTTTTTAGGCAAACCCATGACATTGCTCTTTCTGGGCAGCTTCTGAGACTGACAGAATATTCCAGTGAGAAAGAGGTAGTGATGAGGAAGAAGGGGGTGAAAGGCAGTCGAGTCAAAAAGAGAGGAAAGAAAGCTGAACTCTGGGAAGCAGAGACATCAGAAGTAGACTGTTGGAGTAGGAGAGAAAAATATTTTCATTTGAACACAGAGGCTTATGTGAGGTCTATATTGAACACATTTTTACTTCTAATGGTACCGCAGAAGAGAAACCTGATAGGGGAAGCTGTGGCACTATGAGCAATGTTTCAGAGTGATTCTCTCTGGTGCCCTTGTCTTCCTCAGTCTTCTGACCTTCTGTGAACCCACCATGCTGGCCCTGTTCCTAGACCCACTCTCCCTGCTCCATTTTGAGCTCTTTGAAATTGGGCCTCTCCATTCATCTTGAAATCACAACCATAAGCCTGGCTCAGAAGTTCAGAAAGTACTCCAAGGAACTGAAAGGATATCAGAAGTTAACTGAGAAAACAATTTTACATACAGGGTATTTTGACCACAATAAAACAGACCCATTGGGAATGGACAAGAAGGCAGCATGAGCCAAAAGACACAAATTAGGTCCAATGAGCAGGAGCAGCAAGCTGAATCTTAGACATTGGAGAAAGGCAGGTGATCATTTGGCACCTGGAATAATAAGTGTGAAAAACAAGGATGAAGGAAATACTTCAATGGGAAATAGAACGGGGGGAATATGTTAGAGAGTAGAGACAGATGAAGAGAGGCAGTTCAGGTTCCTGCAGGGGTGGAGGGAAAGAAGTTACCAGACATACCTCTGGAAATACAGCAAGGGAGTCCAGAACCCCAACTTCCCACCCAAGTTTCCAACAGCAGGTTCTGTGTAACCTTCTACCCATACTTCCCTGGGGTTTGAATAATCTGGAGCTCTGTGATCAACCTCTGGTAGGAGATGAGAAAGCCTCAGAAATAAAATGATAATGCTTCCTGTATGACTCTTTGCAGATTTTGCTACCTGGAGCCACTGCCCTCAACTTCTCTGTCCTGCCTGGAGAGTATTGAGTGAAGACCTTTGTGCCCTAGTTTTTTAATGGTAGCAATTGTTGCAAAGAGACACGATATCTGAGTCTTTGCTCTGGTTTCTGTCCATTGTAGGTATGAATAGGGCTTTATAATATGAACTCATAAATGCCATGATCAAATTTTAAAAAAGATTTGTCCTTCACAGGCATTAAATATGCTGATACAAAAATGAGCAGAAGCTTTCAAAAGACCAGATCATAAACTCAGTGCTTTCTAAAGTGGTTAAGTTTCAACAAGAGTTATATATCAAGCTATTTTGAACATTTTTTTAATGTCCCTACCTTTTCTTTCACTTTTGCTACCTTGATTTTTGTGCAAAATATGACAGAATGGATCATCAAGCTCTCAAAAGCATCATTAGGTAAAATGTAAAAGACAGGGTTTATCAGACTTAGTACTGAACAATATATATTGATATAAATATATATTCACTATTCCAAAACAATCTGTTTTGAGTATATCAGGGTTTTCATTTCACATTCCATGATGAGCCTTTCATCTCACTGGGTAAGTCACTTAGTTACTTTGATATCAGTAACAAGACTATTGAGGATCCTTAAATTTGACGGAAGAACCTACTGTATTTTTTCAATGATTCACCAAAAGAGAAAAAATTAAAAGGTGTAGACATTAATAAAGCTGTTTGCCTTGGCTCACAGTTGAAGGGTAGGGAGTGGCTTATCATTTGTCCAAATGCTAATGCAATGACAAGACAAGACCCACAGAAGGTCTCCAGCATGCAAACGAGATGAAAGTAAAAATGATTGCAAATGTATTCATCTTGATTCAGGTATTGGGTTACTGCTTTTTTAGCTGCTGGGAGTTTCTACTTCAAGCTGGGGAAGATTTAAACAGACGTAGTTTGGAAAACGTAAATAAAAATCTAACCCATACAAAATTCTACATTTCAGATTTGTGATACCCTGATGGTTCTCCAGGGGACATGTGCCTCAGTGGAAGGCAGGGCTTCAGTACCTAGGAGATAGTGAGGGTTCTCCCCTTCTATTGATGGAAGAAAAAGTAAAATAAAAATTCATCCACCAGAATGAACTGCACATATGTTGCTTTTAGATAAAAGACCCATTATCCGTTTAGAATTTATTTACAGTTATATATACATGCATATATTTATGTTTTTGTGTATATATATGTATATAAATATGTACATATATATGCATTTATATATGAAATGCATTGCAATATAATTGAGCAATGTGAAAGTATTTGGTGGCCCTATATGTCAAGCATTCTGAAAAAAGCTGATTATTCTTTGAAGACTAAGACAGCAACCCATGACTTATATGCAGTCCATCCCTCTAAGGCAGTGATTTATGCCTTACTATGCATAGAAATCCAACTAGGGTGCTTGGAAACTCATGTCATCCACCTCCACCACTGGTTCCAGGTAATCCGTTTCACTACATTTGGGGTTAGGCCCAGGAGTCTGCATTTTTAGTTGAAGCCTTAGGTGAAGGTGAAGCCACAGTTTTGTAACTTGGCCAGCAGTTTCCAAATCTATGTGCAATTAAAATTCTCTAGAGAAGTTTCTCAAAATTTCAGTGCTTGATCCTAACACCAAAGATCATAAAGAATTGCTTCTGATATAGTATTTTTGAAAGATACTCAGGTTATTTCAAAGTGCAGTCAGGGCCCAGGAGCACTGCCTTAGAGAACCAGAGGATTGAGGTTAAGATATTCCGGCAAATCAAAACCACAGTGAGGTATCACCTTACTCCAGTTAGAATGGCTGTTATCAAAAGTACAAAATATAACAAGTGTTGGAGAAGATATGGAGAAAAGGAATCCTTGCACACTGTTGCTGGGAATGTAAATTAGTACAGTCATTATGGAAAACAGTATGGTGTCTCCTCAAAACTTTAAAACTAGAACTACCATATAATCCATCGATTCTACTACTGGGTATGTATCCAAAACAAATTAAATCAGTATGTCAAAGAGTTATCCACACCTTCATGTTTATTTCAGCGCTATTCACAACAGCCAACATATGGAATCAACCTAAGCGTCGATCAGTGAATGAATGGATAAAGAAAAGGTGATATATTTATGTAATGAAACACTATTCAGCCATAAAATAGAATCAAATCCTGCAATTTGCAATAACGTAGATCAACCTGGAGAGCATCATGCTAAGTGAAATGAGCCAGACACAGAAAAACTAATACCGCATTACCTCGCTTACATGTTCGAGTCTATAAAGGCAGATAATAGCATAGTGTTTACCAGATAACAGATAATAGAAACTTAGATAATAGCATAGTGTTTACCAGAGACTGGGTAGGGTAAGGAGGAGGGGGCAGTGGAAATAGTTTGGTCAATGGGTAGTACGTTACAATGATATAGGAAGAATAAGTTCTTGTGTCCTATTTCACAGCAGGGTGACTATAGTTAATGAGAATGTATTAAATATTTCAAAACATCTAGAAGAGAAGATTTGGAATATACTTACTACAAAGAAATTTTAAATCTTTGAGGTGTCAGGTATGCTAATAACCCTGACTTGATCATTACACAGTGTATCCATGCATTGGAACATCGTATTATATCACATAATATGTACCATTATTATGTATCAATTAAAAACATAGAAGGAATAGAAAAAAATTCAATGTGAAAAGAAAAATAACAAGGGAATTCATCTTATAATACATATTATTATAGCATAATGGATATCTGCTGAAAATGTAAGCAAAACTATCAAACAAAGTCAAATTGATGTATTTGCAAATATCGCTAATCTTTTTATGTTGTTCATGAAAACATTTTATTCAGTCAATTTTTCTAAGTCATTGACTTGAGATCCCATATTTTTAAATGCCAAATATAACATTGAAAAGAAGAAAAAGCAAAAATGACCCTCTGGCAGATGGCTTACCTGGACAGGACCTACCTTTCCAGATGTGACCAGGCTTCTTGCGTCCCAATTAGCGAGTCAACATGCTTGTCACCATCACCATAGAAATCACCATCAGCGGCAGAGCACCAACTTTTTATTCTACTTTGCTTTTTTTATTTCAGGCATTCTCATGCTTTACTTAGAGATAATTTTGTTTAATCTTCTCAACCATAGTCTCTGGAGGGGAGAAAGAAATCTGAATTGCAGACATGCATTCCAGGTGACTGCTATATATATTAACTTTGAGGGGCATTCCCTCCCAGTCCTTTGTTAAAAAAACAAATAAACAAACAAAAAAAAACTGCTAGTTGTGTTTTATCCCAGTGTGATCTTTTTAAAACTAAGTCTGAGGATAGATTGCCTTGGTCTTCCCTCTCAGGGGCTCCCCATCACCATGAGGTAGATCACTCTGTCCTGTCCTCAAGGACTATGGTTATGAGACTTCAGACAGAGTATCTGTGAGTGTCTAGAACCCAGAGGCCAGCCCACCTCTCTAGCTTCATCCAGCAACGTTCTCCCCCATCACAGCACACACACAAACAGGCATAAGCACAAATTTGAAACTGTTTGCAGAAACACGTGTACGTACTGAGGCCTTCCATCATACCACCTGCTCTCTCTCTGCTTTAATTATTTCTCACAGCATCCCCTACTTTCCCTGTGGCCTCAGCTCCCTCGTCAATGCTCAACCTCCTCTCACTGCCATGTTTTCCAGCCACTCTGCCCAGTGTCTGGATCCCCGAAAACAGTAGCCTCCTAGGTATGAGAGAAGAGCAGGTCCCAAACAAAAGCCCAGAGGTGGAGCTTCCCGTGCCGTGTGTGTGTACGCTTGTGTGTATATATGTATGCATGTGCAGGCTCATGTGTGCTGATGCCAGTGAGCAGCACTGATTGATGAAAATGGAACGCCTGTCTTTGGAGAAGACTGATCTCCCTGTATCCACTTAACACTAATCACAGATTCCACTGGATAAGCAAATATCTTACTCTGACAATTGCTCTTTTCGAGGGCCCGGGTAATGCGGCTTCTCACTGACCTGGTGTTGCCTTTGTTTTGCAGGGAGTAAGTCCACTCCTTCTCCTAAATCTGTGATGGGAGTGGATGGCTAGGGCACAGTGGTCATGGGTCGTGAATGCTTCTCTTTTCAGGTGGATCCAAGGATGAACATTGAGCAACGCAGGTAATGTAGACTCTGAAAACTACAGACATCAAATTGAAAGCAATATTCAGGTTCATCCAATTAACCTCCTTCTACAAATAGAAAACCAGCTCCCCCATGCTAATGGTATCATGTGACTAAGTCATGTGGCCCCCCTGCCTGCCGCACTTGTGTCCAGATAACAAGCAAGCTTTGTCCCAAGAGATCCTTATTGAGGAAAGGAGATGAAAATGTTGCATTTGATCGTGAGCTAAGAATGCTGGAATACACGCAACAGTTACTGAGCTCAAAGATTCTAGGGCTCTCAGGTCAAGGGAGGCTGGGTCACCAGGGAAGGCGGATTTTGACTTGTTCAGATTGTTTTCTACTGTAGTGGCCAGAGTTCCTCTGCATGTTTCCCTGTTATTCTTGCACTGTTGAGTTCATGTGGTCGCTTTTTATAAAAACAAACTAGCTCCCATTCCTTCTGCCTCTTCTGAAATATTTTACCTAAATACTCAGAGAAACTCTCTTAATGCTTTTTAATGCTTTTCTTACTGACTAAATGAGCTAGACTACTGCTGTTTACTAAAGGTAGCTTTATTCTTGCAATCTTCTGGAAAAGAAAGCAACGTATGCAGCTACGAAAGTACATATAAATGTAAAAGGAAACAGAAATTCTATATTTTGTGTGACACAGGTTTTCAAATTGTCTAATCAGAGCTCTGATCCTTTATTTATTTGTCTGTTTAGTTATTCATTTGTTTATTTTTGAGACAGGGTCTTGCTCTGTCACCCAGGCTGCAGTTCAGTGGCACAATCACAGCTCACTGCAGGCTCAATCTCCTGGGCTCAAGTGATTCTCTTACCTCGGCCTCCTGAATAGCTGGAATGACAGGTGCACGACACCATGCCCAGCTGCTGTTTTTAAATGTTGGTAGAGATGAGGTCTCACTACGGTGCCCAGGCTTGATCCTTTATTTTTCACAGGAAATGTTAAATGTCATAAAGCCCCGGGTCTACACCAAAACACAAGATGGGTCCATCTAAGGCTAGGGGGTGTGGAGGCAGAGAGAAATGGGGAATGACTGTAAGGGGTATGGGGTTTCCTCTTGGAGTGATGAAAATTGTAAAGTTATATTGTAGTGACGTTTGCACACCTATGAGAACATATTAAAAACTGTTGAATTCTACACTGTATCTTGTTGAGCTGTATGGCATATAAATCACATCACAATACAGCTTTTTTTTTTTTTTAAGGAGGTATCTTTGAAGTTCACGTGCATAGAGACCAACAGCACTAGGTTGAGATAGGCACTATTCACATTTCTGATAAACTCCAGCAACGTTTTACAACATCGTAATTTTCAGTAACGATTAATTGTTATATACCATTTCTCATCTACCAAGCTGCTTCCAACTTGTAATCGACTTCATGTAGCCATTGCACCTTTTCTATGTGAAGTAAATACATATAATAGAAATTTCCTTCCTCTCCAAGTCACCCCAGATTTGAAACCAAAGGGAAGAAGTGATCCCATTTAACATAAGTGGTTGTTTCAACAGCTGATACATATTTACACATTTTTAAGGGCAGATAGTCCCATCTACTTCCATATGTGAGTGTTCTCTTTTAACCAAATTTATTGTTTGGTTACAATAATATCATTTACCATTATTTCAAAATTATGGATGGATTGTAACAAACAGCAGATTGTAATGAGCTCACATAAATAATAGTTAGGTCTTGCCATTAATTAAATGTTGCAAAATTCTTTTCTTTTTGTGTGTGTGCCTGCCTTGTGCCAAAAGATGGTATCTGTTGTTTATTAAGCAATAGTAAATGCAAAGAAGTGATGGTGATAAATGGTTTTATAGAAATTTTCAATATTGTACTGTCACTTCTATGTGACTTGTGATTTTGCATGAATAATGAATACGGTGAAATGGGATTTGTTACCCACATTTTAATTAAACAGAAGATGAAAGACCACAGAGAAGGGAATATTCAGCAGGGGTATGATTTATTTGAATTATTGGCCCTTTATAGGGTGGGATTTGTTTTTTTTTTTTTTGAGACGGAGTCTCGCTCTGTCGCCCGGGCTGGAGTACAGTGGCCGGATCTCAGCTCACTGCAAGCTCCGCCTCCCGGGTTCACGCCATTCTCCTGCCTCAGCCTCCCGAGTAGCTGGGATTACAGGCGCCCGCCACCATGCCTGGCTCATTTTTTGTGTTTTTAGTAGAGACGGGGTTTCACCGTGTTAGCCAGGATGGTCTCGATCTCCTGACCTTGTGATCCGCCCATCTCGGCCTCCCAAAGTGCTGGGATTACAGGCTTGAGCCACCGCGCCCGGCCTAGGGTGGGATTTGAGAAGCAGTGTGGTCTGCTTACTTTCATTTTGCTGTCTGGCCTGTGTCCGTGTGAAGCTCAATATCACTGAAGCTGTTTTATCAATGGCAAGTTAATTAACCTCTCTGAGACAGTTTCCAAAGATTCAACAATAAAAATAAAGCAATAGCCTCCTGGAGTTGTTGTCAGGATTACATAAAATAATGTGTCCAAGACACCTACAATGGTATAGTGTCAGAAAATGTGAGTTTGATTTCATTAGAAGGCTGATCCCAGTGGTGTTCTTTGTAGCAGGTAATTTGTCTCTTCCACAAATTACAATGTATTTGAAAGACCACCATTAAGTGTTGTCTCCTTTTGGGTCTTTAAGTCATTTTAATTCAAAAAGTACCCTAGAGAGTTCCCCTAAAACGTGGGGAAGTACACACATTAATACACCAGTGGTGATGGTGTACATTAAAATATATTTTCTAGAAAATGATTTAGGTATAAATATATTTAGTATATATTACATGAGAAAGTGTATTTTAAAATATCTATTATAGGACATAACAAGACATGTTGATACGGATTTAGGCATAAATACGGTAACCACTGCATTGTTTGTAATGTAAACACGTAGGAATAGATGAATATCCAACTAAATAGGGGAAGAGTTAAACACATTTCAGTAGCTCATTTAGCAGCCATGCGCTCTCTAGCCCCATGCCTTCCTTTCCACTCAGAGCCAAAGCTGAGAGAGAAGGAATGTAGGAAACCATGCCTGCCATTGACTGGACCAAGCAGTAACCACAAATCAAGGTGTTAAGCACCCAGGAAGAACATTATTGCAATAGTTATTAGGTTATTCCCAAGATTACTGCCTCTGCTGGAGAGCTTCAGAAGCAGTGGAGATCTACACGTATACCTACATCTATGTCTATGTCAATATCGAGAGAGAGAGATGATGATGAACAGAGTTATGTATAAATTGATATATAAAAGCTTCCCTCAGATTTTATATTTATAAAACTATTTTGAAATTTTTATTTATAAACTTTTTCCCAGTGTCTCCAAGGTAAAATTGCTCTGAACTTTAAGATGGATTCCATATTGAGATATTATTTATTGATGCTTTGCAGACAACAGAGACCTATGAGGTAGGCTAAAGACATCAGTCCATACACTGTTTATTCCATATGTGTAATTATTGCTCCAAAGCTGCTACTAACTGCTCATGTACAAAGAAAATGTATCTGAGCTCCACTCTGGTGAGAATCTTGCCGTAACCAGTTAAAATTATACTTTGTCCTGCTGATTAGTTCTGAATAATAGATATTTCTTACCTAAATGTAAGATTAGAAATGGAAATCAGGAGGGGTAGAATCAGTTACTTAGAAGTTGTTTTCTCCTCTGACATGTTCATTTACATATCAATTTTAAATACATAAGGCATTTAAGGCATTAAAGCCATCAATACTTTTCTGAGAGTTTCAGAAATTCAGCTTTATGACAGTTATAAATAAACCTGGTCTGTGCAAATAAATTTTATTATGGCAACTAAATAGTGCTTCAGTGTTAATTTATATTTCCAAATTGATTCTCTCAATTCAGTATACTTATAACTAATTTGTCCTGCAGAAAGGTTATTTTTAATGTCTGTTTTGTATTATTCATGTAAATTTTCTATATTAATGTATATATTTATAAATACAAAAATACTCATGACAAAATATTACACAAACATTAAACTGCACACAGTAAGTGAAAATAACAAGATTAATTATTTAAGGGTAATATAATGTAAACTGTATAAAATACATCATGCATATACTGAGAAATGTTACAAGTAAACACACAAAAATAATAGCTATTACCTTTGTGAAATTGTTTTTTAAATTTTTTATATGAAAACATTTTTCATTTTTCATAATTTTGATAGTGAGTATATGGCGATAAAAGCCATATAACATACCAGTACTTTCCTTAGTTGTGTTGTGAGAATTGAGTATGATTTTTTCATGCACAATACCCATGATAGTGCAATGCTCAATGAACGATGGGGCTCAATGAATGCTCCTTTTCTCAGATTATATTTGAAGAAAATCAGGATCATTTCCTTCTTCAACATATCTCTTCCACAGCCTTTCACAGTTCTTGAATTTTCACCATTGTGAATTTTCCTATTTGAGTTGTGAAGTTTTCAAATGATGAGTAATCCTGTAGCAATTCAGTTTATCCTGTGATGAATCCAGGATGGGAAAGAATCTCCAGAAACTTCTAGTTAATTCCTTGGCATCAAGAATGAGTTCCCCATCAGCCAAGGAAGAGTCTGACCAGACTTCCTTCCTTTCCCTTGGCTGTCAAGTCCGTGTTCAAAGATTACCCCTCCCCTAAGAGTACTCCTGAAACTGACCTAAACAGTCTCCAAATTATCACCGAGAGAGAGCTTTCTTTGACCTAAATGGTTATCTCCTTCTAAAATGTAATTATGCTTCTAAAGTTCTCATGAACTGATTATAGGCCAGATGCACTTAAGTGCAAATGAATTGTAGCAGAGTAAAACTGGGCTGAAATGTTGTTGGAACTTCGCCAGTCAGGGTATTAGAAACTGGACACATTTCTTTCCCCTTGGATTTCCTTCATATGCTGAAGTTGGAAAAGAGGCTTATTAACTTTAGAATAACTACTGTAATTTAAAATTACTACTCCATTTATACTGTCTCTAATCATCATGACAAGACTTCAGGGCAACTATTATTATTATTATCGTTACTATTGTGAGTTTTTATATTGTTATATTACCATCACAGAGACTGAGACATCAAGCGTTTGGAAAACTTATCCAAGTATTAAGTTCACATCTCCTGTTGCTTAAACTCCCCGGTCCTCTAGGGGCAGAAGAGAAAATAGATAAAAGCAGTTATTCCTAGAACAGTTGCTGTTCTCCAGGATTCTCAATGCTGGCTACATCTTGCATGTGCAGCCCAGGAAGGCGCATGGGGAGAGCCCCTTGCTAACTCACACTCTCTAGGATGTCAGCTGCACACATCACATGCTTCTTTCATTGTTAAAATATGTGTAGGTCTCTCCTGGCTCCAGGCTCCTTCTTTATTTCTACACTAGTGAGAAAGTGTCCTGACACTGATCAAGAGCATTTATCGTGCTAGAAGTTTCCAATGAGAATTTGGGGAAAAAAAAAAAAAAAAATTAAACAGCGACACTTGTTTGACCTTCTCCCTTGTCTGTGCTGATATTTTTGGGTGACAAGTAGGGAAGATGGTTTTTATTTTTCAAGCTACAATTCAAGGGTTTAAGTCAGTGGATCCCTGCACATGTAGTACATTGTTATCATACGTACATAATGTTTACATAATGTCTACATAATACCTACATATATATCTACATAATGTTTTTGCCTGTGTGTGTGTCTTTATAGCTCTCAGTTTCTTTGTCTATTGCTATATCTCTATATGCTTTATCCTCTCTAGTATTTGCATATCTAAGTCTATTATAAGAGGTGAACTGTTGTAGTGAAAGGCAGACTCTGAAGCCAAAATTTCTAAATTTGAATCCCAGATCCATGACTTCTATGCTCTGTGCTTAAAACAGTCCCTGTAACATCACTGTTAGATGCTAGCTGTTGTCATTATTATTAATCATTATTTTTAATGTTTGTATCTACCTATGCCAGCAGGCATGACTCAGCAGAATTTTTTTTTTTTTTTTTAATATAAATACATCTCTGCCTATACCTGTTGTGGACTAGGAGCCACTGTCACTCATGTAAAAATCAGTTTGACCTGTGATTTGGAGATTCAACCTATCTAAAGAAAAATAGAGGCAGCAGATTTGAATAGACTTGTTTCCTTCTCTCAGTTGTATCTTATTAGTATGTCATATACTTCAATTTTAACTGTTCTGAAAGTCAGCTACCTATCTATGAGCAACCTTTCAGGGCTATTCTATGTAAATACCACATATGTGATGTATCTTATCTCTTAAGTTGGAGTTCCCAAACACTTTCTCCACATTGGTGGGGAGTGATTCTTTGAACGGCTGACTGCTAACCACCCACAAGGGTCTGCTCCAGGCTGCCGTGAAATGCGTGTAACCCCTGCCACATAGTAGTAAGTCACTTGACGGTTGTTTTACTGTGTTTTTGATGCCCAGAAGTGTCATCTAAGAAGTCCAGCTATCCTGCAACCACTGTGCTAGAGACATCATGAAGAGAGACCACATAAAGATGGCTGAGATGACCAGCTATTCGGCTCTCAGCCATTTGAGTCTCCTAAGCCCATGTATCAGACATGTGAGTAAGAGAGTCATTGAGTTACTCAAGATCCAGTCATTTTTATAACTGCAACCTTATGAGAGCTCTTGGGCAATTAATTCAACAACCAAATTAAATGTTAACAAAAAGGAGATTAAATTGTAAGATAAAATGTTTACTAACATAAAACAATATCCCAAACCAGGTGATACAAAAGCAGTCAAAATGAAACAAAAGGATTTCTTCCTGTACTAAATTATAGTTGACCCTTAACAACATGGGATAAGGGGTGCCAACTCTCCATGAGGTCCAAAATCCACAATAACTTTTGACTCCCCCAAAACATAACTATTTATAGCCTACTATTGACCAGAAGCCTTACCAATAACATCAACAGTCAGTTGATACATCTAAGACTGGTACCTATTTATATTGTATGCATTTATGATATAGTTAATGTTTTCTTAATTTTTCAGTATTTCTAAGTTATGTGGTTTGTCTAAGCGTTTTTTTTAAGTTGTTGCAAATCTCAAAAAAATTCCAACATAAATATTGAAAAAAAATGTACGTTTACATGGACCTCTACAGTTCAAACCCATGTTGTTCAAGGTTTACCTGTAATCTCTGCTCAGTCCAACACTATTTACCAGCACCAACACATTTAGGTGATATTTTTCTTTTATATTTTAAACCCTATCCACTGATGTGAAACTTGTCCCTTTTTTCTTTGTAAATGTTTACTTCTATGAAATATAGAAACAAGAGTTTATATAACACACAGCACTAATAATAATACATCCATGTGGCTGCATAAATTTTATTGCTGCATAACAAACTACCCCAATACCTAGCATCAAGAAACAATCACATTATGCTGATGACTCTATGAGCAGGAATTTGGACCTGATATGATGGGGATAGCTTGTCTTTGTGTGCCAATGTCTGGAGCTTCCTCTAGGAAGATTCAAAGCTTGGGAGTAATATAACTTTGGTCTGAATTCAGCAGAATCATCAGTAACTTTAAAGACTGGTGCCTGGGCTGGGAGGACTCAAATACTATAATTGCGGAGTGGAACACCTACACAGGGTTTGGCTCCCAGACCTCTCAGCAGCCTCTAGGTCATCACACTTTTTGCACACAGCAGCTCAGAGGTCCCAAAAGCTCTATAGTGAACAGGAGAGAAGCTGCAGCTCATTTTCTGACCTCATCTTGGAGTTTTCAAAAAAATGCTATTGGCTGAAGCAGTCCCAGGTCTACCAAGTTTTAAGTGTAGGGGATCCATAACTCACTTTTTAATATGAGTGAAAAAGTAAGAGCTTGTTGGTTGGGAGATATTGTTGCAGATGTCTTAGGAAAATACCCACCATCCAGCTCACAAAGCAGAAAAAGATCACTCTGAATTATCCTATGATTAGTTTCTCTTTCCTCCCAGACAGGTAACAACTTTTTCTGTGAATCTCCTCTTAGCTATTTTTTAATCTCCAAATAATATATTATTTTGCTTTTTCATTTATTAATCTGTGTTAACTTCATTAAAATGGTAGATGGTAGTTTTAAAACATGCCTGCAAATTGTCTTTTGCATGAAAAAAAAAAGTTGGAGTCACACCCTCGTTCAGTGAGTATGAGCTGGTTTACAAACCTGTTTCCAATAAATTGAATGTGGGAGGAATGGACAGCGTGATTTCTGAGACTAGCTCATAAAAGGTGATGCAACTTCCACCTATCTTTCTTGGAACATGTGTTTTTGATGCCCAGAACTGTCATCTAAGAAGTCCAGCTATCCTGCAACCACTGTGCTAAAGACATCATGTAGAGAGACCACATAAAGATGGCTGAGATGACCAGCTACTCAGCTCTCAGCCATTTGAGTCTTCTAAGCCCAGATATCAGACATTGTGAGTAACAGATCTGTTTAGTCACTCAAGGTCCAGTTATTTTTATAACTGCAACCCTATGAGAGCCCTTGGGCAAGAACCACTGAGCTAAGCCCAGGCAACCATTAGTACTGTGAGAGAGAACAGTGGTAAATAATTGTTATTTTATTAGTTTAGGTTTGGTCAAAATTCCTCTACAAAAACATTGGATCTGATACACACACACACATATAGGAGTAGGTTTTTAAACTATTTTTTTAATTAACTACATGTTAATTTGGCTTTTTAATTTTCTGTCTTTACTGGGGTAAATTTTTTAAGATTTCTTTTCTACACATTTCTCCATTTCATCTACTTTTTCAAATGTATTTGAAAAAATTTTTCTAAATTCGTATTTTCTTTGTCTTTTATAATTTTATTGGTACTTTCTTTTTACTTGATTGTGTAGCTAGAGATTTTCACACATATTTAAAGAACTTTGTTTACATTTATTTATGGATTCTATTTTTTAATCTTTCAAGTTAATATTTACATATTTATAATTTCCTTTCTTCTTATCTCATATGCTGTACTCTTTCATTATTGTCTGAATTTTTAGGGTTTCATACACTTATTTTCATTCCTATTGATATAGCCATAGAATGCTAAAATACTGGAGCTAGAGATAGTTATGTCACTATGGCATAGATTTCTTACTGTGTTTTCATTTTCAAAACTTTAAACATTATGAATATTCAATCTGTTTCACTTTTTATTTAAAGGTGTCTAATAATATGTTATATTATTTCCAGATTTATTAACCTTTAAAAAATAGAATGTTCTAGTACATTTTCCTGTGGTCAGTCAAGAGTAATATTTTCTCGTATACTACATTTTAGTAATCAGATAATTCTATCTGCATTACTTTTATTCTTTGGAATTTATAGCAGTACTCTTTGGTGTTATCATCAATTTTCATAAATATTTCTTACGTATTTGAAATAAGGTATATTCTTTATAATTTTGGGTACAGATTTTAATGTATGTCTAAAAGATTATTTTTTATTCCTGTTCCTATATCTTATCTTTAGTGATTTTATATGCTGTTACTGAATGCCCTGAATTTGATTAAGGGAAGTTTATTAAAGTCTATTATTAATATGCTTTTATATATTTATTTTTACATCTTCTGTAATTTCTGCATTATGAAAATTATTTCTGCATCTTTGAATAAATACTTAATACTTTCATTATGATACTTTAACATTCCAAAAGGTCCTGTCTCTGATAACTCTCTTAGTCTCAATCTTCTTTGTCACAGATTATGACTGAGAAACTACTTTCCTTTTGTTTTCTATGCCTCATATATCTTTTTTTTTTTAACCATTCTGTCTTTCCTTTATGTGTATTTCCTGCACAGTGTTTGATTTTACTTTCTAAGCAAATCTGAAAATGTTATTTTCAATTGGTGTGTTTGACCCATTTACATTTATTAGTGTGATTAATATGCTTGCTTTCTGGTTTTTTAAATATTATGTTACAGTCTGTATATGAATATATGTATATATATAATAAACCTAGACACAGACACAAAATACACACATATATATATTATTTCACTATCTAATCTATGTGGTTTACCTTTGTTCATTTTTGGTTTTTATTTCTATATTTAGAAAGCTATTGTATCTAGACGTTTTTTCTTTTTTTCTTTTTCTTTTTTTTTCTTTTTTTTTTTTTTGAGATGGAGTCTTGCTCTGTAACCCAGTCTGGAGTGCAGTGGCACAATCTCAGCCCACTGCAACCTCAGCCTCCCGGGTTCAAGCAATTCTCCTGCCCCAGCCTCCCGAGTAGCTGGGACTACAGGTCCACGCCACCACGCCCAGCTAATTTTTTGTATTTTTAGTAGAGGTGGCGTTTCACCGTGTTAGCCAGGATGGCCTTGATCTCCTGACCTTGTGATCCGCCTGCCTCAGCCTCCCAAAGTGCTGGGATTACAAGTGTGAACCACCGCACCCGGCTAGATGTTTTTCATACACTATGTTCTTACAGATTTCATTTACACTAATATCCTCATAACCCTCTTTCTCTATTTCACTAGACCAATAAATGTGGTCTAGTTGTTTCCTATTATGAGTAACATTGAAATAAGCAGTAATGAATGTCCCTGATTCTCCTCCCCTAGCATCCAATTAGAAACTACATTTCTCCTCCAGTTAATACCCATAAGGAGCTTATTCTACTTTCAAGAGGACAGAACATTTGTTTTTTATGAGTATTTGGTCCTTCATATTTACCCAGTAAGTATTTCTTCTTTGTTTCTTTCTTTTGAAATTAGTCCTTTCTTACACTTTCTCGCTTCTGAAGCCACTCAGAAGGGGAGGCAGACGGCAGGACGCACAAGGAATTTTGCCACACTGGGTTGAAAAGCGTGATGAAAGCATGTCAGGTTCTTTGGAAAGTGCCTCTGTTCCCTCCAAGGTAAATCATGAAGAACACTAACAATCTCTAATAAGGTTACTCAAATTGGTTTCAGTAGGCTGTTATTCCATATTATGTTAATTAGTTTGTTTTAAAATTTATTATCTAAATTAATCCCAAAAACAGTGAGTCACGGAAGGATATATGGGAGCCTTGAAGACTCTGAGGAGTCTTAAATAAGCTATGTGTGTAGTGAATCTCCAAGAGTAGGATTTTGCATCCAGTATCCCACAACGTTATATGACTATGAATCTCCTTTCTCCAGAGTACTCACTAACCTCTCCCCAAAGGAGTGCTTTATGAACACAGATTTACAGATGCTGGTCTCCATTAAGAGATTTAAGAGATGACATAACAAAGCCACCTATTCTGTATTTCATCTGTGAAACAGCAGAACTCAGATATTCTATTGAGAGGAGGTAAATGATACTCTTTTTCTGAACATTTATTTGTATCTTTTGATTTATAGTGGGGCTGAGTAACTTCTTGGAAAGTAAAATGTTTAAACCTTTTTAACCTTTTCAGTTTAAATATTGTATCAAGGTTTTATGCTCCAAGCAAGAGAAATGGACTTTAATTGAGTTAAGCAAATCATAAATGTATTAAAAAGCCATTGTAACTCAAATACTGATGGTAGTCAGGAAGCTGCATTTGGTTAGCTAGCCGAAATCACAGAAGACCTGGATGCTCAGGAACATCACACAACATCCAGTTGTTACTAGAAGTTGTCTGGGCAGTATGCAGCCACCACTAAGTGAGCACCACTCCCCCTGCACACTCATACACCATGAGTTCTAACCAGCCTGCGTCTCACTTAACTCTTATTCAACATTTCACGGAGGAGTGTTCGGTTGGCAAAGCCTATGCTGCTGTTTGTCCTTTATCTTTGATGGTATTGCTAAGAAGAGAGATGGCTTGGCTCCTAGAGCCTTATGATGGTGGAGGATGCCTGATTTTCACCAAGGATGCAGTTCTGTATTTCCTCGCAATTTTCTGTTTAAGGGTGTGGATGCCAAACAAATAAACAAATATATAGTCAATTGTCCTCTGTGGATACATGCAACTATATCTGAAAGATCTGTGGGATCTGACAAAGGCTTTATTATAAGAAAGGGCTTGAAAACCCTCAAATAAATTTTATCAAGGAATATTATCAAGTAAACCAAATGCTACAACTATTCCTGAACTTGGAGAGTACCCTTGAGAATATTTGAGATGGAGGCTCCATGAGAAATTAGACTACATAGTTAAGTAGGTAGTAGTTCATAGTTATTGAGATGTGGATATATGTGTTAATACATACATCCATATCCATTTTTCCACCCAAGGCTGTGAAATATAAAGAAGTTTCTAGGGGCCAGACACGGTGGCTCGTACCTGTAATCCTAGCACTTTGGGAGGCTGAGGTGGGTGGATCATCTGCAGTCAGGAGTTCAAGACTAGCCTGGCCAACATGGTGAAATCCTGTTTCTACTGAAAATACAAAAATTATCTGGGTGTGGTGCCATGCGCCTGTAAACTCAGCTACTCAGGAGGCTGTGGCGGGAGAATCGCTTGAACCTGGGAGGCGGAGGTTGCAGTAAGCCAAGATCGTGCCATTGCACTCTTCCCTTGGCAACAAGAGTGAAACTCTGTCTCAAAAAACAAACAAATAAAACAAAACAAAACAAAAAAACAGTTTTTAGGAAATTTATTCAGTCACTAATTCCCTCATTTATTTATTTACTTGTTAATCCAATTATGCAATCTGTGAATACTGTCCAGAAGATAAAAGACTATCTTTGAGGAGCTTGAGGGAGCTGACATTAAAGCACGTCATTATAACAGGATGATACATGAAATGATGTATTGAACTAACATTTATTGAGCACTGATTATGCGCTATGCATCTGGGGCATACAGATATTCAATACTTTGTGATAACTCTCAAAGAACCCCAGTTAATGATGGAAATAAATGCCTAAATAAGTGCGGTAATTACAGTCCTGTGTGGAAAGTGCAATAATAGGAACACAGACAATGTTAGCACAGAGATGATTTAATAGACTCTAATGCACATTAGAACAAGTACTTGGCAATTATTAAGTACACCGTATGAAAAATAGTAATAATATTTTCTAATTTGTCAGGTTAAAAATTTGCTGATTCCAATTTTCTTTTCCCAGCAAATTGTCCCTTTATTGAAAACACTCTCTGGCTTAATTCCCCATATTATAAAACACTTTACCATTAAATAGCCTTTAGTCAGCAACCTGGGATAACGTCAGGTTACCCTGGGAGAAGGAATTACATTCAGGAATTGCATTTGTGATTTGGTATTTATATTTGTGTTTAATGGAAAAGGAGGTAATGAAAGTAATTAAATAAATAATATGCTGTATTGCATTATTCTCAGTTTTCATATTGCCAAGTATAGAAATAAAAGCTCAATTTCTTCTCAGTCTCAATTTGCTCACCTTATTCATGCATGCATGGATTCATTTGTTTATTCAATAAATACTTACTGTGTGTCAAGCCTAGGCTGGACCCTGGTGTTAGAAAGAAGAAAACAGCATAGACCTGGAGTTGAGGTTCTTAGAACATTACTACAATATTAGGTGATTAAATACAATAAAAATAGTTTAAGAATATAGTTTATGTATTCTCACCCCAGCTCTGTCCTATTATTTTAGAGTGCTTTGGCCAAGAGTACTGAGGTTCCCTCACAATTATTAGAATGGCATTGACACCTAAATTAATATACAGGCTCAAAATATTCCTCATCAAAATTCCAGCTACTTTTTTTTTGCAGAAATTGACAAGCTGATCCTAAAATTCATCTGGAAATACAAGGGATGAAAAATAGCCAAAACAATCCAGAAAAGGAAGAACAAAGTTGGGGGGGGGGGGTCACACTTCTTGATTTTGAAACTTTCTACAAAGCTACAGTAAACAAAACAGTATAGTGCTGGTATAAGGATAGATCTATAGATCAATGGAATAGAAATAAAAATCCAGGAATAAATTCATACAATCTATGGTTGATTGATTTTCTACCAAGTGCCAAGACTATTCAATGTGGGTATAAATAATCTTTTCATTAAATGATACTGGGACAACTCAATATCCACATACAAAGGAATTAAGTTAGACCCCTTCCTCACACGATGCGCAAATATTAACTCAAAATACATAAGCCAAAAAGTAAAAGCTCAAAATATAAAATAGTCTAAAGAAAACATGGAAGTACATATTAAATAGTTTAAGCACATAGAGCTGGGTGTTGGGGTCCACTCCTGCAATCCTAGCACTTTGGGAGACCAATATGGGAGGCTCACTTGAGCCCAGGAGTTGCAGGCTGCATTGAGCCATGATCATGCCACTGCACTACTGCCTAGGTGACAGAGTGGAACTCAAGACCCTATCTCAACAACAACAGCAGCAACAACAACAATGTGCACATAGGAAGCACAACTCTTCATGGAGGAGCCCATCTTTTATTTGTAAGTTTATAGCAATAGATCAGAACCATGATGACTTTTCATTGCAGAGGTCAGGAAAGGAAGAGGAACTTAAAAAACTACAGGTAGGGGCAGTGCGTAAGGAGCCAGACGGATGCTTTTTTTTTTTTTTTTTTTTTTTTTAGTGAAATATTCACCTCACTGCATAAAATTATTTAAAAATAACAAACCAAAACAAAAGCAACACTTAGTCTCTGGAAATTTTTGTAAGGGCATACAGCAAATGGAGACACAAATATTCAAGAAAATCTACTAAATCTTTGTAAGAATGGTGAGTCTGTGTAATAAATTTCCTCCCAGGTCAGTGTAAGGAAGCTCTATTCTGGGGTGGGTGTGGCTAAAGACTCCAGGTTCCCACTCTTACCAGCTGCTGGTCTAGAGCTACAGTGGCAAGTGACTGTTGTCCCAGCTACTGTGGAGTCTGAGGCAGGAGGATCTCTTGAGCCCAGGAGTTTGAGGCTGCAGTGTCACTGCACTCCAGTCTGGGTGACAGGGCAAGACCTCGTGTCTAGCAAAATAAATCAAAATAAAACAGAGCTACAAATTGAACCCAAGAAGAGCTAGCCACCAGCTTCCCTCACCCCACCCCAGCTCTGTCCTGAAAGGTATCTATTATTTTAGACTGCTTTGGCCAAGAGTGCTGAGGTTCCCTCACAATTATTAGAATGGCAATGATACCTAAATTAATATACAGACTCAAAATATTCCTTATCAAAATTCCAGCTTCTTTTTTTTGCAGAAATTGACAAGCTGATTCTAAAATTCATCTGGAAATACAAGGGATGAAAAATAGCCAAAACAATCCAGAAAAGGAAGAACAAATTGATTTTGAAACTTTCTACAAAGCTACAGTAATCAAAACAGTATAGTGCTGGTATAAGGATAGATCTATAGATCAATGGAATAGAAATAAAAATCCAGGAATAAATTCATACAATCTGTGGTTGACTGATTTTCTACCAAATACCAAGACTATTCAATGTGGGTATAAATAATCTTTTCATCAAATGATACTGGGACAACTCAATATCCACATAAAAAGGAATTAGGTTAGACCCCTGCCTCACGTGATGCGCAAATATTAACTCAAAATACATGATAAGCCAGAAAGTAAAAGCTCAAAATGTAAAATAGTCTAAAGAAAATATGGAAGTACATCCTCAAGATATTGGGTTAGCATTTTTTTAGATGTGACCAAAAATAATCCAAAACAGCAGAGGAAAAAAATAGACAAATTGGATTACATCAACATCAAAATGTTTGCTGCTTCAACCAATACCATCAAGTATGTGTAAAGGATACCCATGGAATGTCAGAAAATATTTGCAAATCATCTATCTGAAAAGAGAATCATATCCAGACTATATGAAAATATCTTAGGACTCAATAACAAATGATAAATAATCCAAGTAAAAAATGGGAATTTTTCTAAAGAAGATCTATAAATGTCCCATAAGCACATAAAGGATGCTCAACATCATTTGTCATTAGAGAATAAGTGAAAATCACAATGATAAACCACTTCACTCATACTAGAGTGATTATAATAAAAGACAGATATTAGCAAGTATTGATGAGGATGTGAAACTCTCATACATAGCTTCTGGAAATGTAAAATGATATCGTCACTTTAGAAAATCC
The DNA here is from genome assembly GCF_047675955.1 of Chlorocebus sabaeus. NCBI lineage: Eukaryota > Metazoa > Chordata > Mammalia > Primates > Cercopithecidae > Chlorocebus > Chlorocebus sabaeus. The sequence continues at coordinate 5,678,805 of NC_132913.1, read as the reverse complement.
TTTGGCAGTTCTTCAAAATGTTAGATATTGAATTACTACATGACCCAATAATTCTAGTCCTAGGTATATATCGTAGGACTAGAAATGAAGAGAAATGAAAATGTATACATAAAAACTTGCATATGGATGTTCACAGAAGTTATTCATAGTAAAAATGAAGGCAACCTAAGTCTTTATAAACTAATGGCTGGATAGCCAAAATTTGGTATATCCATAAAATAGAATATTATTGGGCAACCAAAAGGAATGAAGTATTGACACATGCTACAACATGAATGAATCTTGAAAACATTATCCATATTGAAAGAAGTCAGCTACCCAAAGAAAATGAATGTTATGTAATTCTGTTTATATGAAATATGAACAGCAAATCTGTAGAGAAAGAAAATAGATTAGAGGTTATCAGGAGATAGGGGGACAAGAGAGGAGCATGGGGACATGGCTGCTAATGAGTAAGCATATTATTTTTGATGTTATAAAAACATTCTAAAACTAGATGATGATGATGGTCCCACACTCTGTGTAAATATTAAAAACCTTTGCATTGCATAGTTTAAGTAGGTGAATTGTATGGCATATGAATTATAACTTAATAAAGCTGTTTAAGGAAAAAAAAGAAACTTCTATGCATTATACCTTTTATCAGGTACCTTACTTTGGGTGTGTACATGGATTACTTACATTTCCTCTACCCTCTGAGACGGGTACAGTTTGGAGGGAGAGAGGGGTCACAGTAACAAAAACAGTCCAGGCCTCGCTGGCATTAGCACTTACTTATTCAAGTTGGGCCTTGGATTGCTCCAAAGTGGGAAATATTCCTGGGTAATATTTCTGGTTTATTCCACATGCCCACCAACAGGTTTGCTACTAAACATCCTCGATGGTGTGCCCTGAGCATGGTGCTTCTATTCACTGCTGTCTCTCTTCCACAGGGCTCCGCTGACAGTCCTATCTCTTGCTCCACTTGTCACATCGGGGCTGTTGCTGTTACTCTGAGTGTGCCATACCATATAGGGTGCCTCTGCTGCTCTGCGTTGCCTCTTTGGCCTTTTCCAATGCCACAGACCATGTCGGGTGTCTACTACTGGTCCACTAGAACCTCACCAGACTCCCTGGCCCACACATACAGTCGAAATCCCATTGTGATGTTCTGTGCTGCCAAGTATTGTGCTTTGGGATCAAAGTGTTGAGAAGGACAGTGTCTCTTTCAAATGTCATTCCATTGGGGTAAACTCTAGTGATTTCTCACTGTATTTGACACTTTAGTGCAAGAGCTCTCTCAGTTTTCAGTCATATGTTTCCCAGTACACATATTCACAGAGCTGGGGAGAGCGAGCAATAGCCAAGACATTGCTGAAATTACAATGTGGACCTCCTCAAGGCTATGCATGTACATTATTATTCCAAAGAATAAGGCTTTGTTCCTCATCCATCCTATAATAGTCACAGCTTTATTTTAATTTGAGCTCTTTCCATAAAGCTGACATAGGGATATGTGTCTGTCTATAGGATGAGTTCATGAGACGTGCCCAAAACAATGGTAAATAAGGTTTGAGTTTTCTAGGAGGCAATTCAGTCCTTCTGTAAATAGATCCTCATCTCTGCTGCCACATTTGGTATGCACTCTTACCTTGGCATACACCACAATGCCCTGTGATTATTAATTTACTTCCATGTCTTGGTCTTCGTGTCTCTCTGTAGATCTTTAAGGGCAGGGACAATACATTATTCAACTTTATTTAAAAACTCTAACATCTATCCTAGTGTTAGATACTGAGCAAACATGCAGCAAATGTGTCCTGTATAAATGAAACAAGTCATATTCCAATTTATTTGTTTTCCTCCTGGTTTTACTTAATGAAACTCACTGAACTCAAAATATCTAATCTTTATATTCCTCCAGCAAACTATGAGACTCAGGTCCATTTTAGATGCTCATTAAAATTTACTGAATTGCCTTTTTTGGTATTCATAAATGTATGAAAGTGACTTATAAATTAGTGATAATTACTATTAATTGCTTATTAATAGATTATAATTGGAGCCCCATACATCTTGTTACAGGCCTTATCACATTTCAGGCAATGCTTCGATTTTAAAACAAATATTTTTTAAAAATTCTTATTTGATGACTCTGAGGATAGACTTCCCACCATAAGCCTTTATCCATGCTAGAGTGGAATAGACAGATGCATTTAATTTACAGCATAAGATGAAATTGCTGTTTGATATTCAGTACTCTGTGTGGGGAAAGCCTTTTTTTTCTTTTCTGAATTCCAGTAATTGTCTTGTTTGTAGTCCCTTGCTGCAGACCTTTGCCTCCTGTCAACTGCTTGCCAGACGTGGTCTCAATGTTAAGAAGGGAGAGGTTCCCAGAGAGCATAAGATATATATTGAAATCAAACATTTTTCTAAAACTATTGTTTTCCAATTTCCCACTAAATCATCTTTCTTGTGACCCTTCTTACTCAGTGGATTTCAAAACACTTAGCAAAAGAATAACTAAAATAAAAAGTCATTACTCACAGATGCTCTGCACAACTGAAGGGTAAAGTTGGTTTTTCTTTTGTGTGTTATTTATACCAATGACACACCATTTATTTCTGTTTTTGAGTTTCATTCTTTAGGTTAACTGGCTCCACTTTGATTTCTGCTGCTTAGCTATGACATAACAATTGAATGTAAGTATCAGCCTATTACTTCCTCTGTATGTTTCAAAATTCAAGTTCAGAATAAAAAATTAGAAAACAAATGGGGACATCAAGGCTTTTTCTCTACCTCAGAGTAAATCATAGTCCATAAAAATTCTACATTCACAGAAAATGTTTCAAAACTCCTCTCTGCTGGTTACTCTCTGTGTGATCTGGGCAAACTTATTCAACCTTTCTCTATCATGAGTTTCTAATCTGAAAAAAATAGTGCATTGTTTCTAATACCTATGTTATAGACTCGCTTAAAGAATAAATTGGTTGTGATGTTAGCAAGGTGGCAAACTAGAAAGATTCAGGACCTCATTCCCCAATGAATATAGTAAGGAAACAAATAGAGGCTGGCTAAAACAACTTGCTGGGATTTCTGAAAATCAGTTAAAGATCTGTACGACCAACTGAGAACTCAATCAAGAAAAAGCCACCATGTTCAATACAGTGGGAAATTTCATGTGTCTTGTCCTACACTCTCTTCCGTGTGGTGTGCCATAGTTTGGGAAGTGGCAGCCTGTTCTCTAATTCCCTCTGTGAACCAGAGAGAGCAGAGAAGACCTAATTTTCACTGTCTTATCCTGTCTGGGGATTGCTTGAAAGATTGGTCTCTGTGTCACCTAACATTGAGCTCAGATAGCCAAAAGGAGTACAGCTTTAATCTTAGGCTAGTAAAAATCACTGGAAGCATCAAGCATGGCTCATAAAAGTGAGGAAAACTATAGACTTGTAGATGTTTGGGGTTAGAGCTTACTGACTTAGGAACACAACAGAACACCTAAGGCCCAGGGAAGGAACATAATAAGTAAGAGTCACATAGAAAATAAGGAATTTAGAAATAACCATGTAGGGAAAGAAATCAGAAAAATAAAATAAAATACGAATAAAAGCAGACACACAGCCCAGCAAAGACATCTATCCAGAAAAGTCCTGAGGAGACCACAAGTCTTCATATTGGGCTAACTACAAGTCTCAGAACATGCTCTGCTAATTAATAAAGCTTTCCCCTGCATGGAGCCAATCTGCAATGAATAGGAGAAGTGGCTGTTCTTTCAAATGACCAATTTTCAAGTAAAGATTGCAAGCCCAACAAAAAAAGAGGAAAAATGAACTCATTCAAAAGTACACAATAAATTTCTATAAGCAGTCCCAGAAGCAACACAGCCATTGGGCCCACTAAACAAAGACTTTAAAATAACTATCTTAGATAAGTTCAACAAGCTAAGCAAAAACACAGACCAATAGCTAAAACAAATAGGAAGGTGTTATGTAAACAAAATGAGATTATCAATACAGATAAAAATTATTGTATTTATTATTTTAAAAAAGAACCAAAGAGAAATTCTAGACTGAAAAACAAAATACCTGAATGAAAAATTTTAATAGAAGTATTCAACAACTGATTTGAATAGGCAGAAGTAAGAAAAAACACATTTGAAGTCAGGTCATATTAAATTATTGCATCTGAAGAGAAAAAAAAATACATAGGAACATAAACAGAAAAAAATCTCTGTGACCACAAATTTTTAATGGAAATACAGTATAGAAAGAAGTAAAATCTGGCATTGACTACGTAAACTGGGAAAGAGGAAGTCAAGTCTAGAGTTTCTGTGATTTAGGTAAGTTGTTATAAGCATACAACACACTATTATAACTATGAAATGTTCAATGCAAATCTTATGAAAATCATAAACATATAATAGATACACAAAATATAAAGATAAAATAATCCAAGTCCATCAATACAAAAAGTATCAAGACCTAAAGAATGACAAGGGAGAAAAAGAATAAGAGAGCTACAGAAAAGACAAAACGATTCACTAATTGTAAGAGTAATTCCTTACATAGTGATCATGATTTTAAATATAAATGAACTGAATTCAAAAATAAAAAGACGTAGCATGGCTGAATGGATTAAAATCTGAGATCCAACTGTACATTGAATAAAAAGACTTACGACAGATTTAGGGACACACATAAGATGAAAGTGAAGAGATGGACGAATATATACATGCAAATGGTAACCAAAAAGAACCAAGAGTGGCCATACTTATATCAGACCAAAATAGACTTTAAGTCAAAAACAGTCACAACAGACAAGAAGGTCACTGTATATTAATAAAATGGTCAATTCTAAAGGAACATATAATAACTGTAAATATATATGTACCCAACATCAAATGACCTAAATATAGGTTGAGTATCCCTTACTTGAAATGCTTGGGACCCTCACACCTGTAATCCCAGCACTTTGGGAGGCCAAGGCGGGTGGATCACTTGAGGTCAGGAGTTCGAGACCAGCCTGACCAACATAGTAAAACCTCATCTCTATTAAAATACAAAAATTAGCCAGGTATGGTGGCATGTGCTTGTAATCCCAGCTACTTGGGAGGCTGAGGCAGGAGAATCTCTTGAACCCGGGAGGTGGAGGTTGCAGTGAGCCGAGATCACACCACTGAAGAATATCTCAATTTAAATTAAAAAAAACATATGCAAACCCATGAAATGCAGCAAAATCATCACTCGAAGCTTATATCAAAAATGCCTACATTAATAAAGAAAAAAGATCTCAACTAAGCAACTGAACTTTGTACCTCAAGAACTAGAAGAAAAAAACTAAACCACACATTAGCAGAAAAAATAATAAAGAATAGAGGATAAATAAATAAAACAAGAATGGACAATTTTTTAAAATCTGTAAAACTTAAGAGTTAATTTTTTGAAAAAAAATAAATTGGTATTTAATCAAAAGAACAAAGAAAAAAGAGAAAAGACTTATAAAATGAGAAATGAAAGATGAGACATTACAACTGATCTCACACAATAAAAACAATCACAAAGGACTGTTATGAACAACTATATGCCAACAAATTAGAAAACCTAGAAGAAATAGAGTTTCCTAGAAATGTACAGTCTACCAAGACTAAATCAAGAAGAAATAGAAATCCTTAGCATACCAATAACAAATAGGGAGATGGAGGCAGTAATAACAAATGAATGAAAGAGAGAGAGAGAAGGAAGGAAAGAAGGGAGGAAGAGAAGAAGGGAAGTAAGAAAGGGAGGGAGGCAGGGAGGGACGGAAACCAAGCCAGGGGCGAGATTGTTTCAAGGCTGAATTCTACCAAACATTTAAAGAAAATTAACACCAATCATTTCTAAACTCTTTCAGTATATGGAATACAGACTAATTCTGAACTTACCTACAAGGTCAGAATCAACTCAACAGCAAAGCCAGGAAAGAACCCTGTAAGTAAAGAAAACTACAGGTCAGTACTTTTGAGGAATAGTGATGCAAAACTCCTTAGGAATGCTAGCAAACAAAATAGAGCAGCACATTAAAATAATCAAATACCATAACCAAGTAGAATTTATTCCTGAGATGCAAGGATGGTTTAACATGCACAAATTAATCAATGTGATACACCACCACATTAACAGAAAGAAGGATACAAATTACATTATCATTTCAATAGATGCAAGAAAACATTTAGCAAAATTCAACACATTTTTAGAATGAAAATTCTTAACAAACTTAGCATACAAGGAACTTACCTCAATACAAAAAAGGTTATTATGAAAAGCCCTTACTAATATCACAATCAGTGATGAAATGCTAAAAACTTTTCTTATATGAAATAAGACAAAGGCTATTCAAAGTAGACTGGAAGTCATAACAAGGCTAATTAAACAAGAAAAATGATAAAGACCTCACAAAAAACTTTTCAAACCAATAAAATTGATTCAGGAAATCTGCCGGATACAAAATCAAAATCAAAACATCAACTGCATTACTACACAGTCCTTTAAATAATGCAGAAGATAGGGATGATTATCCTCCATGCAGAAAAAAAAAAATTGTATATAACTTTGACTTCCTCAAAACTTAACTACTAACAGCTTACTGTTGACCAAAGCCTTATCTCCTGATCACATAGTCAATTAACACGAGAAAACATTATTAAGACAATCATAAGAAAAATATATTTGCTATTCATTAAGTGGAAGCTGATCATCATAAAAATCTACATTCTTATCATCTTTATGTAGGAGTCTAAAGAGGAGAAGAGGAGTCATTGGTGTTGCTTTCTCAGGAGTGGCAGAAGCAGAAGAAAATCTCCATGTAAGTGGACCTGTACAGTTCAAACCCATGTTGTTCAAGGATCAACTGTACACCAACAATTAACTATCTGAGGGAAAAAAACTAAGAAAACAATCCCATATATAATAGCTCTTAAATGAATAAAATGCTCAGGAATAAACTTAACCTAGGAGACTTGTTCACTGATAACTACAGGATCTTAATGGAAGAAATTTAAAAATACACAGATAATTGGGAGGCCATCTGTTGTTCATTTATTAGACTAATATTGTTAGGGTGTACATAATTCCCAAAACAATCTTTAGATTCAATATAATTACTATCAAAATCCAAATGACATTTTTCAGAGAAACAAAAAAAAAAATGTCCTAACATTACTATGGAACAACAAATGACCCTAAATACCCTAAAACAATTTTTTAGAAAGAACAAATACCCTGCAAATATCACACTCCCTGATTTTAAAATATATTACAAAGCTACAGTAATTAAACCAGTATGGTACTGGCATAAAAATATATAAACGAACAGTGTACAGAGCACGGAAATAAACCCATGCATATGCAGTCAACTGTTCTTCAAAAAGGGTGCCAATAACACACAGTGGTGAAAAGATAGTCTCTCCAATGAACAATGTTTGGAAATTTTTAAGCTCACATTTAAAATAATAAAACCCTAATCTTAAACTATATAGAAAACTAAACCCCAGACAGATTAAAGACCTAAACATAAACCTGGAAACAATAAAACCCTTAGAAGAATAACAGGGAAAATGTTGGAGACATTGGTCTTGGCCATGGTTTCTTGGACATTACTCAAAAGCACATAAAACAAAAGTAAAAATTGATAAATTGGACTACATCACAATGAAAAATTCTGCACAATCAACAAAGCAAAAATTATATAATCAGCATAGCAAAAAGCCAAATTATGGCATTGGAGAAAATATTGGTAGACTATATATCTTATAAAAGGTTAGTATCACAAATATATGACAGTCTTCTACAACTCAACAGCAAAAAATAATACACATCAATATTATCATCATCAGCAGCAGCATTTGATTTTAAAAAGGGCAAGAAACACATGTAGATATTTCTCTAAAGATGACTTACAATTGGCCAATGGGTATATGAAAAGGTACTCAATCTCACTAATTATCTGGGAAATACAAATCAAAACTACAATAAGATATTAGCTCATATCTGTTATAATGACTATCATTAAAAAGAAAATAGATAAATATTGACAAAGTCATAGAGAAAAAAATGAACAATGTACACTAATGGTAGAAATGTAACTTGTAACCACTATGGAAAAGACTAAGAAGCTTCTACATAAAATTAAATATAGAATTTCCATTTGATTCAGCAATTCTACTTTTGATCAAACAATTGACCCTTGAACAATATGTATTTGAATTGTGCAGGTTTAAAACTAAATAGAAATTTCTTAAATATACTTTTATTTATTTATTTATTTATTTATTTATTTGAGACAGGGTCTCGCTCTGTCGCCCAGGCTGGAGGGCAGTGGCACGATCTTGGCTCACTGCAAGGTCCACCTCCTGAGTTCACGCCATTCTCCTGCTTCAGCCTCCCAAGTAGCTGGGACTACAGGTGCCCACCACCACGCCCAGCTAATTTTTTTGCATCTTTAGTAGAGACAGGGTTTCACTGTGTTAGCCAGGATGGTCTCAATCTCCTGACCTCGTGATCCACCCGCCTCAGCCTCCCAAAGTGCTGGGATTACAGGCATGAGCCACTGTGCCTGGCCTTAAATATACTTTTCTTAAATGAAAACTTAAATGTAAATTTTCTTCTGCCTCTGCTACCCTGAGATAGCAAGACCAAGCCCTCCTCTCCCTCTTCCTTCTCAACCTACTCAATGTGGAGATGAAGATGAAGACCTTCATCATGATGATAACATTCACTTAAGGAATAGTAAATACATTTTTCTTCTTTATGATTTTCTTAATAACATTTACCTAGCTTACTTTATTGTGGGAATACAGTATAAAATGTATATAACATAAAATATATATTGATTGACTGTTTATGTTATTGATTAGGCTTCCAGTCAACAGTAGGCTATTAATAGTAAAGGTTTTGAGGAAACAAGTTATATATAGATTTTCGACTATATGGGGGATTGGCACCTCCAACCCTCATGTTATTCCAGGGACAACTGTATATCCAAAGTAATTGAAATCTGGATATTAAAGAGATTTCTGCACTTCTCTGTTGCTGTAGTATTCACAATAGCCATAATATGAAAACAACCTAATGTTCAAGAACAGATTAGTGGATAAACAAAATGTAATATATACATACAATGGAATATTTACCTTTAAAGAGAAGGAAACCCTGTCATTTGTAACAGCGTAGACAAATCTGGAGGATATTGTGCTAAGTGAAATAAGTCAGATACAAAAAGATGAATACTGTATTATATTGCTTATATGTGAGTTGTGATTACTAGGGGTTTAGGGGAGAGGAAAATAGGGAGATGATAATCTAGGGTTCAAAGTTTCATAAAAGACTTATGATAGAAGTCTGGGCACTGTGGCTCACGCCTGTAATTCCAGCACTTTGGGAGACCAAGGCCAGCAGATCACTTCAGGTCAGGAGTTCAAGACCAGCCAACATGGTGAAGCCCTTTCTCTACTAAAAATACAAAAAAATTAGCTGGACATGGTGGTGCACACCTGTAATCCCAGCTACTCAGGAGGCTGAAGCAGGAAAATCGCTCAAACCCAGAAGGCAGAAGTTGCAGTGAGCCGAGAGCATGCCACTGCACTCTAGCCTGGGTGATAGAGTGAGATTCAGAAAAAAAAAAAAGACATAATACAGCATCAAAAGAACTAATATATTTAATATTGGAGTTATAGAAGGTGAAGATAGACAGAAAAGAAAACAGAGCTTTTTGTATTTTTGTTTTTTAATGTTCAAAACCTTCATGCACTTGAGCAAAGACATAGACCTACAACCTACAAATTTGAAAGGTTTATTAAATCCAAGTTGAATAAACTCAAAGATTGCAATACTTAAATTCATTACTATCCAACTGTTGAAAGATAACAACAAAGAAAATCTTGAAAGCAAAACAAGAAAAGAGACTCATCATGTATATGGAACTCTCTAAAACTTATCAGTGGATTTCTCAGCAGAAAACTTACAGCCTAGAGACAATAGGCTGACATATTAGAAGTATCAAAAGGAAAAGAAAACCTCTCAGCTGAGAACGCCATTTCCAATAAAAATCAGGGAGAAATTAAGACAACCTCAGATAAACAAAAATGTACAGATGTATGACCACTAGACCTTCCCTGCAATAAATGCTAAAGTGAGTTACCATTCAAGTTAAAGTGAAAGAATGTTAGAGAGTAACTCAAATCCTTAGAAAATTTAAAGTCCTGTATTAAAAATAAGTAATAGGCAAATAATAAAAGCAGTACTATTTTATATTGGCTTGTAAATCCATGTTTTACACTGTTTCAATACAAAAGCATTAAATAAAAGTCTGTGATAATGAAGGCATAGCATATGAAGATGAAAGTAATGACATCAACAACATAAAGGAGAAGGTAGTGCATAAAGGTAGGACTGCAAAAGAATAGAGCTTTTATATGTGATCAAAGTTAATTGATCATCAGTATAAAATAGGTTATTACTTTAGGATATCATATGCAATCTCCAGAGTAACTAATAAAAATTATGTGGAATACACACAAAAGAAAATGAAAAGGGAATCAAAACATGTTACTATAAAAATTAAACACAAAGAAAAGCACTAACGGAGGAAATGAGGGGCCTAAAAATATTATAACACAAATAAAAAACAAATAACAAAATGTCAAAAGTAAACTTTTCCTTCTCTATAATAACTTTATCCATGAATGAGTTAAGCTCCCTAATAAAAAGACATAAACTGAGAGAATGAGTTTTTTTTTTTTTTGAAAAGCAGCAGGATCCAACAATATGCTGTCTACAAGAAATTCAATTTAGATATAAGGATACACACATATATTGAAAATTAAAGGATGAAAAAAGATATTTCATGCAAATATAAACAAAATAAACCAGGGATGGTAAACCGTATTAGAAAAAATAGACTTTAACAACTTTTATAAGAAACAAAATACATTACTGTCAGACATTGCATACTGATAGTAGGGTCAATACACCAAAAAGGTATAACAATTAAAATGATTATGTACCACACATCAGAGGCCTAAAATGTATAAAGCAAACACTGCAGAATCAAAGGGAGAAATAGAAAACTCTACAATCATAGAACATACTTAACTTCCCCACTTTCAATAATGGATAGAACAACCAGACAGAGTATAAATAAGAAAATACAGAATTTTAACAATAGTATAGACCAGTTGGACCTAACATATATATACCAAAAACTCTATCCAACAACAGAAGAATACAGACTTTTCTCAACTGTGCATGGAATGTTCTCCAGAGAGACCATATGTTAGACAACAAAATACAACTTAATAAATTTTAAAAGATTGAAATAATATAAAACATTTTTCCAACTACAAGGGAATTAAAATAAAAATGAACTGAAGAAAAACTGGAAAATTTACAAATATGTTGAAATGGTATAACACACTCAAACAATTAATGGGTTGAAGGAGAAATCAGATAGCTTCACTGGTGAATTCTACAAAACATTTAAAGAAGAATCAGCACCAGTCTTTCTTGACTCTTCCAAAATGTCAGAAAAGGAAGAACACTTCTGAACCCATTATATGGGGCAAACATTACCCTGATACCAAACTCAGAGAAAAACTGAACTCAGATCCATATTACTTAATAACTTAAGAATATTGAATCAAAAATCCTCAACAAAATACTAGCCAACCTAATTCAATCATTCAACAGCATATTAAAAGCAAAATACCAGAAATAAAATTCAGCAGCATATTAAGAAGATTATACACCATGTCCAGATGGGATTTACTCCTGGAAGGCAAGTATGGTTCAAAACACAAGAACTAATCAGGCTGGACAAGGTAGCTACTTGCCCCACCAAAGAAATCCCAGCACTTTAGATGGCCAAGGTGGGAGAATCACTCGAGGCCAGGAGTTTGAGACCAGCCTGGGCAAAATAGTGAGATTCTGTTTCTACTAAAATAAATAAATAAATAAATAAATAAATTAGCTTGGCATGGTGGCAAAACCCTATAGTCCCAGGAAAAGCTGAAGCAGGAAGATCACTTGAGCCTAGGAGTTCAAGGTTGCAGTTAGCTATGATCATGCCTCTGTACTTCAGCCTGGGTGACAGAGTGAGATGACAACACATCATCATTTCCATTGATTTAGATTCAATACTCTTTCATAGTGAAAGCACTGAATTTGTTACGAGTGGAAGAAAGCACCTCAACATAGTCAAGTCCATATATAAAAAACTCACAACTAACATCATACTCAATGGTGAAAGACTGAATGCTTTTCTTGTAAGATCAGGAATGACACAAGGATGCCTGTTTTTACCATTTCTATTTACACAGTCCTAGCCAGTGCTATTAGGCATAGGGAAACAAAGCATACAATTTGGAAATAAAGTAAAATTATTGCCATTTACAGATGAAATATTATGATATGTAGATAACCCTAAAAATTCCACCAAAATATATTAGAACTCTAAATTAATTAAGCAAATTTACAGGATACCAAATCGACACACAGAAATCAGTTGTGTTTCTATACACTAACAGTAAACAGTCTGAAAGAAAACAAAAAATAAAATTGTATTTGTTTGTAATCAAAAAGAAAAAAATATACTTAGGAATAAACTTAACCAAGGAGGTGAAACACTCACACCCTGAAAACTATAAAGTATTGCAGAAAGAAATTAAAGACAAATAAATAGACATTGTGTTCATGGACTGGAAGATAGCATGTGAAGGTGTCAATACTACCCAACCGACCTACACATTCAAAGCAATTTTTATAAAAATACAATAATGTTTTATGAAGAAATAGCAAAATCAATTCTTAAATTTATATGGAATCTTAAGGAACCCTGAATGGCTAAAACAATCTTGTGAAATACAACAACAAAAAAGTAGGAAATCTCACTTTTCCTGGTTTCTGTACTCATTACAAGGCCATAGTAACCAAAACAGTTTGGTAACAGCATCAACACAGATATATAGAGCAATGGAATACAAGGAACAGCCCCTAAATAAACCCTCACATACATGGTCAAATAATTTTTGACTAGCAGACCAAGATCACCCAACGGGAAAAGGATACTCTTTTCAAATTACAATGTTGAGAAAATGATACATATATTCAGAAGAATGAAGTTGGACCCCTGTTTACATCACAAGCCAAAATTAACTCACAATGAATCAAAGATCTAAATATAAAAGCTAAAACCAGTAAAGTCTCACAAGAAAACAGGGGGAAACTTCATGATTTTTGATTTGGTAATGTTTTATTGGATAAGACCCAAGAACACAAGCAAACAAGAAAATGCACAGATAAATTAAACTACATGAAAATTTAAAACTTGCGTGAATCAAAGGACACGTTCAACAGAGTGATAAATCAACCTATGTGTATTAGTCCATTGTCACACAACTATGAAGAAATACCAGAAACTGGGTAATTTATAAAGAAGGAGGTTTAATTGACTCACAGTTCAGCATGGCTGGGGAGGCCTCAGGAAGCTTATAATCATGGTGGAAGGCACCTCTTCACAGGGTGGCAGGAGAGAAAATGAGTGCTGGGAAAAGGGGGAAGCCCCTTATAAAACCATCAGATCTTGTGAGAACTCATTCACTGTCACGAGAACAGTATGGGAGAAACCACCCCTATGATTCAATGATCTCCAACTGGTTCCACCCTTGACAAGTGTACATTATTACAACTCAACATGAAAATTGGGTGGGGACACGAGCCAAACCATATCACCATGAAACGAGAGAAAACATTTGTGAATATATATCTGATACAGATTTATTATCCAGAATATATAAAAAACAACTCAATAATACAAAACCCCCAAACCACCCAATTCAAAAACTGACAAAGAACATGACTACATATTTCTCTAAATAAGATATACAAATGGCCAATAAACATACGAAAACTGGCTCAACATCACTAATCATCAGAGAAATGTGAATCAAAATCATGAGATACCACTCCATACCCATTAGGCTAGCTATTAATAAAATAGAAAATAAGTGTTTACAAGATGAGGAAAAACTGAACTCTTGTTTATTGTTGATGGGAAGGTAAAATAATGCAGCTACTGTGGAAAACAGTGTGGTGGTTTCTCAAAAAAAGTAAAAATAGAATTACCTTGAACGTCAATATAAATTTAATTATGAGAATTTCCATTTTTGTATATATATTCAAAATAATTGAAAGCAGAAACTAAAAAAGATATTTGTGCACCCACGTTTGTAACAGCATTACTCATAGTACTCAAAAGGTTGAAGCAACCCAAGTGTCCATTGACAGGTGAGTTGATAAACAAAATGTGGTTTCTTTTGTTTGTTTGATTTTTGAGATGGAGTCTCGCTCTATCGCCCAGGCTGGAGTGCAGTGGCACAATCTCAGCTCACTGCAAGCTCCGTCTCCCAGGTTCACGCCATTCTCCTGCCTCAGCCTCCGGAGTAGCTGGGACGAGAGGCGCCTGCCACCACGCCCAACTAATTTTTTGTGTTTTTGGTAGAGATGGGGTTTCACTGTGTTAGCCAGGATGGTCTCGATCTCCTGATTTCCTGATCCACCCACCCCAGAGTGCTGGGATTACAGGTGTGAGCCACTGCGCCCAGCCAACAAAATGTATTTTAAACATCCAGTGAAATATTGTAAGGGCTTAAAAAGGAAAGAAATTCTGATACATGCTACAACATAGATGAACCTTGAAGATATTACACTAACTGAAATAAATCAGCCACCAAAGGACAAATACTCTGTGACTACACTTACATAATGTATGCAGGGCAGCCAATTTCATAAAGTCAAAAAGTATCATGGTGATACTCAGGGAGAATATTAAGAAATGGAGTTGTATGATCTTAATGGGTAGGGAGACTGGGTCTGGGGAGACAAAAATGTTCTATGGTGGTGCTGGTTGCACAACAATGCGAAGGTACTTAATGCCACTGAACTGTAACTTAATATGTTTAAAATGTTAAAAAACAAGTTCTTCAATGAATTAATTTGGTTAACATTAGAAAGTGCATACAAAAGCACCCAAAGTATTGAAAAATGCTTTATTAAGCATTTATCATTATTTTATTATTACTAACAATTATAAATAAATAAGAAAAACACTCCAAAATAAACAAGAAGACAAATTGGAAAAAGTATGACAATATGATGGAAAATAAATACAAAAAAAAAGGAAGGGAGGGAGGGAAGGAAGGAAGGAAGGAAGGAAGGAAGGAAGGAAGGAAGGAAGGAAGGAAGGAAGGAAGGAAGGAAGGAAGGAAGGAAATAGGCAAGCAGGCACTAGGAGGAACAGCGCCAAACAAAACAGAAGAGAATAAAAAGTCCAAGAATAAAATGTGGTGAGAATTAATTCGGAACCAGGTCATACTGGAGAGCTTGGAGAACAATTTAAAGAAGTTATATCTAGTGAACATAATTTTTAAACAATTTAAATTTATACAATTTATAAAAGACCAGAATTACTTATTTGGGAAATGTTCCACAGATTAAGGACAAAGGAGTGGAGATTTGTTAGTTCTCAGTGACCATTATATTAGCTCTTTCTCTGGGGGTGGAGGGTGAGTAGAGTTAGAAATAAGTTTGCAGAGGATTAGAGCCAGAGCAAAAGTGAGGAAGTGAAGAGAACAAATATAACCTCTTCTATTTGTTTTTAGCAGTTTGTAAAAATGAAGCAGAAAAATAGCAGATGTTAAACATGCAGTTCTTCCTTATTTCTAGGAACATGGCCATGTGACTAGTTCTGGCTAAAGAAATGTGAAGAAAAACAATACCTGTCACTCCCAGACTAAAGCATTTAATTATTTGTCCCTGACTCTCCATCCCGCTCTATGAATGCTGTAATGAATCCAGAGCCTTGTATGGAGAAAATGATATAACATAATGATGAGGCCTTTGTTCACCTGCATCCCTGAGGGGTTTTGGCGAGCAGATTTCCCACCCCAGTCAACTTTCTTTGGGCACCTAGCATGCATAAAAAATAGTCCTTTGATTTTGATAAGCTATTAAATTTGGAGGTTTTATTTTACTGCAGCCTCAGTTAGACTAACCTGAATAATACATTATCTACCATAATCTTTTCATCATCAAAAGAGAAATTCACAGCAGTGTCCAGTCTCAGGTGAAGATTTGTCAGAGAGACAATTCATACTGTGTGATAAATTTCTTTTTCAAGCTTAGAGAAAGAGATGAAGGAGACCACCAATGGCTCTGTGGAGATACAGCTAAGGACCCCTGTGAAATTCTTGTTTGTAAAATGCTTCTAGTGAAATGCTCAGAGTTTTAACCTTTTGCATTCACAGATATAAATCAATGTTCTGGTTTATTTTTGTTATGTAACCATTATTGGGTTTGTACTATGAAAATGTAGCTCCTCCCATTGTAAATAGAAGTAAAAGAAGAAATGTCAAATATGCTTTGGAAAAAGCAGTGTTTGTTCTATTTGTAGCCTGACCTATGAAAGGTCACAGGAATGTGATTATCATGTAGAATAGCAGTTCCACTGCATTCACCATGATTTTTTTCATGAGGGTTTTGTTAATTTACCACAGTTTTCTAATGGCAAGGCAATTACTCTGTCATTAAGGCATATCTCAATGTTGATAGATGAAATGATAGAAAAGGTAATACCCTTACAAATAAAGACCATCTAACAATCCAAAAGAAAGCCATTAAGACACCAGTATATGTATATTAGAAAGCTAACAAACTCACTTTTTCAGCCTCCCATGCAGCTAATGAGAAGTATTCAGAAGTCATAGGTTGGAACTTGAAGAAGTTTTTGCAATGATGCAGACTAACTGATAGGTATAGCTGGCCCTGTGCCCTTCAAATTGTATTCTTCCCTCTTTTGTCTTTATGCACACCAGATACGACGCTCAGTGGCATGGGTAACATGTAGTGACTAGTGCAGAGACTACTCTATGATAAGCACAGCAGATAAGAAAAACAGAAATCTCTTGAGTCTTTAAAGACACGAGTGTAATGCCACCTTGTCCCTGGTTTGCTCAGGGATACTCAGATTTCTGGTTTACTGATAACAATTCAACCACTTCAGTTACTTTTGATCCTATTTTCTGTTACTCGCAGTCAAATATCCTAAGCAAAAATTATCATGTAACAAACGCTATTCCAAGCCCTTTAATATATTTTTTCACTTTGAAATGTTAAAGCCACCTATAGGGATATCATTCCCTACCATACAGATGAAGAAACTGCTCAAGTGGGGGCCAGGGTGGCATGCACATCCCAGTATCAGGAGCAGATACTCCTGTATCTGAATTCCAGCTGCTGTATCCGATTCATGTATGGCTTATTGGACTTTTTGTCTCGTAGCTTCCCAAAGATGCTGGGTCACAAGCTTCCTGTCTTCTCTTTCAGCACGGGACATTATACTCTCCAAATCAGAAAACATTCACTATCACCTGTTAGATCTCTTTCCTGCCAGCCTCTCGTTGTGTGATTTGGGACAAGTAACTGATTCCCTCCAAGTCTTTGTTTCCCTGCTGAGTTATCATAAAGATTAAATATATCAACGCTCTTCCAGCCCCTGACATAACATAAATGCTAACATGTAGAGAGAACACTTACCTATATGCCAGACACTGATGAAACATGCTCTATAGATTGACTCAGGCAATTTTCCTAACAGCCCTAAGGGACAATTACTACTGCTATCCTGAGTTTACAGATAAATAAAAGCAGGGATAGTGTAAGTGAGTTGCCTGTGGTTGTTGTGGTATCATAGAACAGGGATTCTAGCCTGGAAAACCTGTACCCAGAGTCTATCCTCTACCCTCTGCCATAACTACATCTATTTCTGTAGCCTCATGCTGCATTTTTTTCCATCCAGTGAATGGCCACATACTGCTAGGAGACCATACCACCCTCCTATCCCAGTAGAACACTGGCTGTGTGACTCACTTCCCTTGCAGTGTGCACATCATCCCAAATGCACACGTGTTGCCAAAAGTCTTACCTGACTATCTTTTTGCAGTGCAGTCACACAGGACATAACTCTCTCCCAACCTCCAAACTAATTATGCTCCTAGTCACACCCCTCATTGTATACACCAAGTTAAATGACTAATTATATAATCCCAGCAAGCGATCCTATTACAGTTCCAGTCAAGCACCTCATTGCAGCTTTCCAGCCCAATATCTCATTACATGGCCTGGACACATCTGATTGCCTGCAGAGATATCTGTCTCATTACATGTTTGTGACAAGCCCATGTATAAACCTAGGGCTTTGGACATTAGTATCATTAGACCTGTTCTGTCACAGCCCATTTCACACCAGTTCTTGACAACCCATTCACGTGAGCTCCTGAGAGGCAGGCCTTGTCCCACACTCGGACTCCAGGGGAATAAAATTAGAAAAGTACTCAGAAAGCATGTGTTTAGACTCAAACTACAAAGTCAGCAACGCCGTATCCAGGGTAGTTGTCAAGATCGAAAAATCTTCTTCTGCTAAACATAAATAATGCCTGCTATAATTTCTTCTGATATTTCTTCTAAAACACCCACATATAACATGGTCCCTTGAATGAAAAACAAAAGAAACAGACAAAAAAGAATCACCAGTAATACCACTATTCTACTAAAGTAATAAACTTCATATTGTATATTGTTTTGGCTGTTGACGATAATATGTGTGTGGTAGGCAGAATTATGGCTCCCAAAAAGACTCCACAGCCAAAAACGTATGACTGTGAATATGTCACCCCAAGTGGAAAAGGGAACTTTGAGGATGTAGTTAAGGAGAGTTGACCTTAAAATAGGAAGATTTTTCAGAGTTCTCTCGGGAGGCCCCATGTAATCACATGAGCCTTTAAAAGCAGCAGAGCCCAGCACTTTGGGAAGCCAAGGCAAGATGATTCCTTGAGCTCAGGAGTTTGAGAGCAGCCTGAGAAACTGAGAAACATACCAAGACCCCATATATACAAAAAATACTTAAAAATTAGCTGGGTGCACTGGCACATACCTGTGATCTCAGCTACTCACTTGAGTCCAGGAGACCAAGGCTGCAGTGAACTGTGACTGTGCCACTGTGATTATGCCATAATGCCACTGCACTCCAGCCAGAGGCAAGACCCTCTAACAGAGCGAAACCCTGTCTAAACGAAGGAGTAAGTCATAGAGTTAAGTGAGAGTGTGGTTTAAGAAGCCTGAAGGGTTCCATTTGCCTTTGCAGGCTTGAAGAGGGAGGGATCCATGTGTCAGGGCAACAGAGACCTCAATGAACTGGATTTTGCCAACAAGTTGAGTTTAAAGGTACTTCTTCTTCAGGGCCTGAAGAAAGAAATGCAGGTCTGCAGCCTTCCAGCACCTTGATTTTGGCTTTGCGAGACCCTGAATAGAGAATCTGAATATGTTGTGGTAGACTTCTGATCTAAACAGTTATTATATAATAAGTGGGTAGTATTTTAAGCTGATAAAATTGTAATACATTATCAATCAACAGAAAACTAATACACTATACATGTTTTTAAAAAATGAAATTACACTATACATCATATTTTAAGATCTGTTCCTATAAGAATATATTGAAAATAGTTTACCTATCAAATAGTTTGCACAGGAACAAAATATTTAATATCTGTATAATATTTACTTTTTTGTCTGGATTATAATTTATGCAAATGATAGTCTATTTGAGGACATAGAGATTATTATTATGTTTGCCATTAAAACTATGGTATGGTGAGAAGACAATCTTTGTATGTCTGTCTTTGTAAACCCAATTGATGAATATGTGTATTCATTGTTTAAATTTTACATGAATATATAGATGGAATACATAGCTAACACAAACAAACCATGGCTATATAAATAGTCCATCATTTGTATGTATAAAAAAACTTATAAGTTAGGTCTCTGAATCTTCTTATACACACAAATGCTATTTGTGGATACCAAATGAAACTGAATCAATCTTCTCAGCCAAACCTCTGCCAATTCAACTTTAAAGACCAAATGAATCTGAATCAATTTCTTTTCCATACTTCAATACCCAAGTTCCTGACACTTTGCATTTAATAACTGATGCTTTTCTGAAAATAGGGTGGTGCCCAATATGGCCGAATAGGAACAGCTGCAGCCTCCAGCTCCCAGCATGAGTGACACAGAAGACGGGTGATCTCTGCATTTTCAACTGAGGTATCGGGTTCATCTGGGACATGTCAGACAGTCGGTGCTGGTCAGTGGGTGCAGCCCAACCAGCAAGAGCTGAAGCAGGGCGAGGCATTGCCTCGCCTGGGAAGTGCAAGGGGGAAGGGAATCCCTTTTCCTAGCCAAGGGAAACTGAGACACACAACACCTGGAAAATCGGGTAACTCCCACACTAATACTGCGCTTTACCAAGGGTCTTAGCAAACAGCACACCATGATATTATATCCCACACCTGGCCCGGAGGGTCCCATGCCCACGGAGCCTCCCTCATTGCTAGCACAGCAGTCTGAGATCTAACTGCAAGGCGGCAGCCAGGCTGGGGAGGGGTGCCGCCATTGCTGAGGCTTAAGTAGGTAAACAAAACCCCCCCTCAGGAAGCTTGAATTGGGTGGATCCCACCACAGCTCAAGGAGGCCGGCCTGCCTCTGTAGACTCCACCTCTGGGGACAGGGTATAACTAAACAAAAAGCAGCAGAAACCTCTGCAGATGTCAATGTCCCTGTCTGACAGTTTTGAAGAGATCAGTGGTTCTCCCAGCATGGAGGTTGAGATCTGAGAACTGACAGACTGCCTGCTCAAGTGGGTCCCTGACCCCGAGTGGCCTAACTGGGAGACATCCCTCACTAGGTGCAGACCAACACCTCACACCTCACACGGCTGGGTACACCTCTGAGACAAAGCTTCCAGAGCAAGAATCAGACAGCAACACTCGCTGCTCAGCAATATTCTATCTTCTGCAGCCTCCGCTGCTGATACCCAGGCAAACAGGGTCTGGAGTAGACCTGAAGCAAACTCCAAAAGACCTGCAGCTGAGGGTCCTGACTGTTAGAAGGAAAACTAACAAACAGAAAGGACACCCACACCAAAACCCCATTAGTACGTCACCATCATCAAAGACCAAAGGCAGATAAAACCACAAAGATGGGGAAAAAGCAGTGCAGAAAAGCTGGAAATTCAAAAAATCAGAGTGCATCTCCCCCTCCAAAGGAATGCAGCTCATCACCAGCAACGGAACAAAGCTGGACAGAGAATGACTTTGACGAGATGAGAGAAGAAGGCTTCAGCCAATCAGAGTTCTCAGAGCTAAAGGGGGAACTACGTACCCAGTGCAAAGAAACCAAAAACCTTGAAAAAAGAATGGAATAATTGATAACTAGAATAATCAATGTAGAGAAGACCATAAACAAACTGATAGAGATGAAAACCATGACACAAGAACTACGTGACAAACGCACAAGCTTCAGTAACCAACGTGATCAAGTGGAAGAAAGAGTATCAGTGATTGAAGATCAAATGAATGAAATGAAGCGAGAAGAGAAGTCTAGAGAAAAAAGAGTAAAAAGAAATGAACAAAGCCTCCAAGAAATATAAGATTACATGAAAAGACCAAATCTACATCTGATTGGTGTGCCTGAAAGTGACGGGGAAAATGGAACCAAGTTGGAAAACAGTCTCCAGGAGAACTTCCCCAACCTAGTAAGGCAGGCCAACATTCAAATTCAGAAATACACAGAATGCCACAAAGATACTCCTCGAGAAGAGCAACTCCAAGACACATAATTGTCAGATTCACCAAAGTTCAAATGAAGGAAAAAATGTTAAGGGCAGCCAGAGAGAAAGGTCGGGTTATACACAAAGGGAAGCCCATCAGACTAACAGCAGATCTCTCGGCAGAAACTCTACAAGCCAGAAGAGAGTGGGGGTCAATATTCAACATTCTTAAAGAAAGAATTTTCAACCCAGAATTTCATATCCAGCCAAACTAAGTTTCATCAGTGAAGGAGAAATAAAATCCTTTACAGACAAGCAAATGCTTAGAGATTTTGTCACCACCAGGCCTGCTCTACAAGAGATCCAGAAGGAAGTACTAAATATGGAAAGGAACAACTGGTACCAGCCACTGCAAAAACATGTCAAAATGTAAAGACCATTGATGCTAGGAAGAAACTGCATCAACTAATGAGCAAAATAATCAGCTAATATCATAATGACAGGATCAAGTTCACACATAACAATATTAATCTTAAATGTAAATGGACTAAATAGTCCAATTAAAAGACACAGATTGCCAAATTGGATAAAGAGTCAAGACCCATCAGTTTGCTATATTCAGGAGACCCATCTCACATGCAGAGACACACATAGGCTCAAAATAAAGAGATGGAGAAAGATCTACCAAGCAAATGGAGGACAAAAAAAAGCAGGGGTTGCAGTCCTAGTCTCTGATAAAACAGACTTTAAACCATCAAAGATCAAAAGAGACAAAGGCGGCCATTACATAATGGTAAAGGGATCAATTCATCAGGAAGAGTTAACTATCCTAAATATATATGCACCCAATACAGGAGCACCCAGATTCATAAAGAAAGTCCTTAGAGACTTACAAAGAGACTTAGACTCCCATACAATAATAATGGGAGACTTTAACATCCCACTGTCAACATTAGACAGATCAATGAGACAGAAAGTTAACAAGGATAGCCAGGAATTGAACTCAACTCTGCACCAAGTAGACTAATAGACATCTACAGAATTCTCCACCCCAAATCAACAGAATATACATTTTCTCAACACCACATCACACTTATTCCAAAACTGACCACAGAGTTGGAAGTAATAATTGATGCTTTTCTATGGATTATATGCTCTAAATAACTTAGTTAAAACAAAGCATGCTTTTTGAGCTTGTACTATATGTAGGTCCTCATTTTGGTAGGTTGATAACAGAATCATCACAGCTGTTCACAGAGACAGAGATGGCTATCTGACCCCAAAACACGCCTGCTCCTTTTTCATTGAAAAGCATGGTTTCTGAGAAGAGACTGCACGGCCATGAACCTTATTCCCCAGAGGACTGCGCATCTTCTTGAGCACAGGTAGCAGATTCTTGGCCAATGGGAAGGTGAGCAGAATGATAAGGGTTACTTCTTGGCTAGGGCACACCTGCTTCTTCATCCTCTCTTCATGTGCTTGCTGGGTGCAGGAGATCTAGCAGAGGACCTTAGACCATAAAGGAATTGCAAAGTGTAAGATATACGAAGCCTGGGCTACTGAGTCACTATTTGGTGCTTTCATGTACTTGGTGCATTACTGCTGGTCCCCATGGATAATAAATAGTACTATAATTGTTTATTCTTACATAGTGCACTCATATGTAGTTTTACATTACAAACCTCGTCCACATACATAGAAGCACATATTAAGAATTCCTTAATCAAATATCACACATCTATTATTGACTGTACAATAAAACCTAATCCAGATGGATATCGATCCGTACTGTAAATCCTTAATATTACATAGTGCATACATTCATTCATCGGACATAGCCCATTTTAATCAAGAAGTCCCTGTCCAACATGGATATCCCCTACCAGTTTTTGGTCTCTTAATCTACCAGCCTCCGAGAAATCATCATCCTGCTCGGGAGTGCTACCCTCCTCACTCTGGGCCCATGACACTTGGGGGTGACTATACTGAAACTATAATTGGCATCTGGTTATTTCAGGGCCATAGAACTAAGATTGTCCACACGTTCCCTTAAATAAGATATCTCGATGGACTAATGACTACCACCCTATTAACCAGTCACTGAAGCATTGTCATGCATTTGGTATTTTTAACTTTGGAGAATGCTGTCACTCATCATCATGGAAGGCCTGGTCCCTGCCAAATCTACTACAAATGAACTCTAATTTGATACCTGACCAATCATTGTAGAAGCTGAGCTTATATTCAATATTCCAGGCTGGCATAATAACCAAAAGATGTTAATTCATTCATGCTTGAAGGACATAACAGTTAATCAATAGAGACTCATGTACGCACGTACGTACACGCATGCATGCACGTACGTATACACACTCAATTTCTTTTTCTTTTTCTTTCTTTTTCTTTTTGAGACAGAGTCTAGCTCCATTGCCCAGGCTGGAGTGCAGTGGCGCGATCTCAGCTCACTGCAAGCTTCGCCTCCCTGGTTCACACCGTTCTCCTGCCTCAGCTTCCTGAGTAGCTAGGACTACAGGTGCCTGCCACCACACCTGGCTAATTTTTTATATTTTTAGTACAGGCAGGGTTTAACTGTGTTAGCTAGGATGGTCTTGCCATGCTCAATTTCAAGAACTATTTCCGATTAGATTCGCAGATCACCCCCATCTCTGACTTTACCATCAACCCAGGTAAACATACCCTTGCCAAACCCCAAAAATAAGGGACTAAAATACAACCGAGTCAGAGCCCAGAAATCATATTTTAACCATGAACACCCCAATAGCTACCCCTCGATCGATGTAATTTTCCTAAAAAATCTTAAGACCCTCCTACTAATCTTCCATTTTGTATAATATAATAACTAAATTTCTGCCCTTATACTAGTATAATACCTTGGGCATATCCCTCTGAAAGCACTGACCTATATATCATATCCCAAATCAGTCATACTCTAATTATGAGTAATCTTCTCAGCCAAACCTCTGCCAATTCAACTTTAAAGACCAAATGAATCTGAATCAATTTCTTCTCCTTACTTCAATCCTCAAGTTCCTCACACTTTGCATTTAATAATTGATGCTTTTCTATGGATTATATGCTCTAAATAACTTAAATAGTTAAAACAAAGCATGCTTTTTGAGCATGTACTATATGTAGGTCCTTGTTTTGGTAGGTTGATAAGAGAGGCATCACAGCTGTTCAAAGAGGCAGCGATGGCTATCTGCATTTCCAGAACTGTAAATGACTATTTATAATTATTTCTTTCTCACATTTTCATTTTTACACTTAAGTGTTTATGCAGTTAATGTAGCTTAATTATTCAAAACAAGAATTGAAAATGTCTAGATGGGTCCATACAACTCCATAAACAGATAGGTTTGGTACTGGCCTTTTTATTAGCTCTCAGGAAGTTAACACATGCAAGCATCCTCTCCCCAGTGAAAATGCCCTCTAGATCACTGGGATCAAAAGAGCAGGTATCAAGCACACACAAATGCAGCTCAAAACACTTTGCTCAGCCACACCCACATGGGAAACAGCAGTGATAAATCTTTAGTAAAAAACAAAAGTTTCACTAAGCTACACTAATATTTAGGGCTTGTCAATTTCATGCCAGCCACCGTGGCCATTCAAATAACCCAAGTCAATAGAATTCCACGTGAAGAGTGTTTGAGGTCTACCCTCAATAAAGCTAAACTCCATCTAAGTTATAAAAACCTCCAGCTGTAGCAATGTGTGTTTGGGCTTTTTATGGGCATGAATAATGTATTTTCATTGTGTTATTTTTGGTTTTGGAGTTTATAGGATACAAGAGACAGCATTACTTTTTTTAAACAAAATATTTATTTATTTTTCTTGAGACAAGAGTCTTGCTCTGTCCCCCAGGCTGGAGTGCACTGTCACAATCAAGGCTCACTGAATCCTCTGCCTCCCAGGTTCAAGTGATCCTCTCACTTCAGCCTCCTGAGTAGCTGGGATTACAGGGAAGCACCACCACACCTGGCTAAGTTTTACACTTTTAGTAGAGACAGGGTTTTGTCATATTGGTTAGGCTAGTCTTGAACTCCTGGTCTCAAGGAATCTGCCCACCTTGGCCTCCACAACTCCTGGGATTACAAGTGTGAGCCACTGTGCCAAGCCAAGATAGCATTACTTTAGCTAATGTATTTTCACCCTTTTTTGAGCATAAGAAATTGTGAATACAAGTTAGCAAATAAGAAGTAATTAAGGATCAATAACTTGCTAAATTTGTGTGTGCGCTAAAGTTGATCATCTTTATAATTACAGACAGTTGAGAAAAGAATCAGAAGATTATCATTGGACAGGATCTCACAAAGATTGTGATCACCCATTATACAAGTGATTACTGACAACCTCTTGTCTTTTAGGCCCTATGCCAGGTTCCAGGATACAGAGATGACGTGGAAAGACAATTTGAGCATCTTCCCACCCCAGACTTAGTGGAGCAAAATACACTAGGGTCAAATGCTAACAATTTAACAGTTTACTTGGCATGATTCAGAAAAGAGACATTATATCTCAGTTTCCTCAGGAGACTCAAGAACAAATGAAAATTAAATGAGAGGGTGGGTCAGGCAGGGAGGCCCAATCAGAAAACTGATAAAGCATCATGAACAAAATATGAGAGCAGAAATGAGTATTTTTTGTTATTTAAGTATTGAAAAAAATCTGCCTTATTTAAGGGAAGAATATTGAAGATAAATATTATGAAAGATGTGGTATACTGGGATTACTTTAAGTGGAAAAACAAATTTAATATCGAAGCAAAAGTTTTTCAGACCATAACCAGTATTTTAATTAAAGAGAAAACAAAAGAGGATTTTTGCCAGGAACTAAAGATGGCCATCACCTTTATTAATATTTAATATATGTGTTAAAAATGTTTGCTGTTGAATTTACTAAAAAAAAAATTGTAGGCATTAAAATAAAAAAGAATATGAAACTACATGTGCTTATGATATAAATATGATTATATATTTTGAAACCGCAAAAAAGTTCATGACAAAAACTACTCACTGGGCAGGAAAAAGTACAAGATAAAGCTGGAACCTCTTATCAAACCAGGTCAGAAAGAAGCTATCAAAAACTACAACCAAAAGGACGCAGAACCCAGCCTGAATGAACTTTAACTTCCAGTTATAGGTTGAGTTGAACATCTATGCTAAGATAACAACATTAGATTACACTCATTAGATATGTAAGTCCATAACCTTCTGATGACACTTTGAAGGCGACTGTTATTCGGTATCTTTCAAGAGTTCCAAGGAAGCCACTCATTATTCTTGAAATTTGGCAAATAAAGGGAAAGAAGCAAGCATTTATCCAGATTTTCCAGCTTGAACTATAACTTACAGTAATTGAATAGTTTATTAAAAGTTTCTTTTACAGAAGCATTCTACCTAATAAGTAAAACAGAAATATTCAAGTTTGAATATTGCAGCTTGCAATGCTAAATCAACGAACAGATTTCACTGACCATTGCCAACGACTGCTAATAAAAAGAAAAACATACATTATGAGTTTCCTGAATTTTCAATAGTACCTACAGAGTAGGTTTACCAATGAAGAAATGAATAAGTTAACTAGTTACTCTGGCTACCTATTTGCAGAAACTAAGAGACAGGGGAATGTATAAAATACCACCACAAATAGCCACTCTTTGAAATTTGGCTGCCAGGAATTATATGAAACAAATAAACAAATCTTCAACAAGATTGCATTGTTGAAAACATAAATGAGGAAATATTAGTCATGTCCATCTGTAAACACACAAATTTAACAGTAAATATTTAATAATAGTAAGAAATTATTGTTAATTTTGTTTTGGTGAGAAAATATTGTGGTTTTGCTAATAAGAAGAGCTTTTATCTATTAGAAATACATAGCTACATATTAATAGGTGAATGGTATGATGCCTGGGATTTGCTTCATAGTTATTCTAGGGGCAGAATGAATAAGTGGAGATATAGAGAAAATAATATTTGCCATGAGTGGAGTTGGTCTTTATTGAAGCTGGGTCTAAGAAGA
Organism: Chlorocebus sabaeus; assembly: GCF_047675955.1. Taxonomy (NCBI): domain Eukaryota; kingdom Metazoa; phylum Chordata; class Mammalia; order Primates; family Cercopithecidae; genus Chlorocebus; species Chlorocebus sabaeus. The sequence goes on along the minus strand of NC_132913.1, from coordinate 5,651,082 downwards.
TTCATTGCACAATTTCTCTTTTGCATGTTTGAAAATTTTTTAACAATTTTTTTAATTGCAAGTGTTATTTGAACACTATTCAAAGCTCAATAGTCAAGATTTCAAAGGATGTAGTGAACCACATTATTGTATGTACTGTTTGTTAAGGTATAAACTGTAAAATAATTTTAGGAAAACAGTTATTATTAGAATTAAAAGTGTTAAAAAATGTATGCCATTGATCTAATGATGTCCGGAACAGGGATCTAGTCTAAAGTTGAAATTAGAAATACATATAAGAACATATGCCCCAAACAGTTCATTAAAGTAATATTTAGGGGCAACTAAGACATTCAATAATATTTTTAAAAGTAATTATGTCTATTGCATTGAATATCACATTGATATGTCTGATTTTTTAAAGAGCTTTCATGGCAAGCTTTATCAACTCATGATAAAATGCAAACTTAAGTAAACTGAGCTCAACATGATATTATGTGATTGCACCTGTGTAGGAAATACATTTGTATTCAATCATTCATGATTGATTGATTCAACTCACATTCATTAAGTGCCTTCTATGAGCTGGATGCTGTAAAAGCTACTGGGGATACAGTGAGAAGAATGATAGACATGGTTTTCACTTTCAATGAACGTAGTCTTTGGCTGGTTTGTTGACTTGTTTCCATGGCAAAAGACTGGATGCAATCATAAGCAAAACACAGATCTTTTTGCTGAGATCTTTCAAAAATGTTTCCAAGAAATGGGTAGACAATTACAAAGATAAGTATTATGAAATATGTTACCTTAAAACAACCAGGGAAGTACTCAGGATAAATATTTCCATAACCCCTCTAAAATGGTCGTGGTGAATCTAACAGTAGGACTTCATGGATAAGTAGGAGTTAATGAGGTACATAGTGTATAAAGTATAAAAAAGGACAAAGCATCTAAAAAAAAAATCAGAATAAGCAAAAGAAAGGTCATTGAAGTTAAAACAGTCTAGTGTAGTGAAAGGTGTGGTCACCTCTGACTGTAGCTTGTGACTCCCTGACCAGGAAGGCAGGTTCCAGGAGTCTTTTGGCATGGGGCTGGGGTGTGAGAACAGACATCTGACTTATCCTAGGGAAATGGAGAACCGCCGAGAGAATGGGCTCTAGAGGAGGGATATCATAGGAATCTGGGGGAGTTAAACTTTGCTCTTTATACTTTTCCGTAGTTGGCAAATTCAGAAAAAAAAGTAAAGCTAGAGGAATTTAGGTCTGAAATTCTGGGCCAACACCAATGTAAGTTCTTCAGTGGAGGTAACAAATGAAAAAATGGCATTTAAAGAAGATTAAAGAAACACCAGGGAATGAGTCAGTTACAAACAAGAAAAATAAAGCCTGGAAGAAAAGTTCATAGCATCCATATATAAGAGTAGTGCAAGATCTGAGTAAAAGAGCTGACAGGGTGATAAAAGAATGGGTGAATTTGAGATTCTTTGAAGAAAGAAGTGACAAGACAGTGACAAGAAAGCTGCAAATGACTGAGAAGGAGGACTCCAAATGACTGAGAAGGCTGAGACAGGAGAGGATCATGCTATGACTTATTAAGAGAGAAGCATTTGCCACTGACAACTAACCACGTGAGATACACAGGCTGTCTGGCATATTTTTCAGAAGTGTTATTAAGTGCCTTTAAGTCACTTCTGACTCAAACGAAGACCACGTCCCCCTCCCACACACAAACACAACGCAGTGTTTGTGATATACTTGTTAATTCGCTCATGCCATAAACATGCAATTATCAACTTTTGGGAGCCAAACACTCTGTAACGGTTAAGTTCTTCAAGGAGATTGAGAGCTATTGATGCCTAGCTTTTGAGGATCAAAGTGGCCATTTAAAAAATGTTGTGACAAGTAATTAAGTCAGCCGTGGTAAGGTTTTTCACAGATATTCACATGGGAACCACACACGCAACTCAAAATGCAACACAAAGAAAGAAATTGCTATTTATTTCCTTCGATATCATTTTTATGAATTCTACGGAGGAGCACTCTTAAAGTAGAGCCCTTCATCATAGGTGGAATTCCTACTAAATAATTATTTTTTAAAGGTGAAGGTACTACATTATATTAGAGCAAAAATAGGTGGTCTGGACATGAGTGCACTGGATTTCTGTGCATTCATCTTTGCATACATTTTAAATGGACAGCTGTCAAATTCCTTGCATATGCTGAATTCCAATTTTAGAACACTAGTTGATGAATCAACATTTTAGGCCCTCTCAGGCTGACATTTTTCTGCTTATCCATTGATTAGATGGTTATTTTCTCATCTGTCAGCACAGTAGTGTTTTTTGAATATTATTGCATCCCACGTAATGGAAACTGGAAAAATAAAAGTGCTGATATCAGCAGTAAGAACTCTGGATCTCTTAACGGAATACAATGGAGACTCACAGTCATCTGTTATGCTGGTGGGAGTAATCCTCAGCGTCTATCGAATCAACCTCAGTAAATTTTAGTCGTTAAAGAAAAAAATAAAAGTAACACTGGAAATTAATATTCAAGTTTAACATGCCATTAAATGTGTCAGACTATTTTTAATTTCCTGTAACCGAAAGTTGTGGTTATAATGAACGACAATAGCTTGCTTTTCTCCATTTAATAATTGTTTACCTTCACCGTAATATATTTTGAGGTAATGAAAGAGAATTGCACGTTCAGAACTTCAGGTGCTTTGTCCATTTTTTTGCATTTTAGACTCATAGCAATCCTTTGAGGGGATCATTTTCATCCCTAGTTTATTGAAGAAAAAACCCAAAGTTTATAGACATTAATAAACTAGCCATTTAAAATAATTTATGAATGGCAGAGGTGAGAGTCAAATCACATCCTAACTGCATATCTATATCCACATATACATTCAGGCTTAACACGTTCCCTTGAAAATTTTTTTATATAAATGTTTTTTTCTCGAAAACTGTAGAAAAACAGGATTTAGCTAATAAAAATCTGCAGTTGCATTTCCCTGTTATTAGCCACTCTTTCAACCTCAATTCCCCAGAAAACAGAGTTTGAGATTACGGCCTAGTTCTGATTGTTGATGGAGAATCTGATTCCCAGAAGCAGAAATAAGAGATGAGAAGTGATGCAAGCAAGGTGAGGCAGGGGCTGATATGAGTATGAGAGACAGATGCGGTCACCTCTGTTAAGTGTTCTTGAGAGGTGACAGCGCGCTGGCAGTCCTCACTGGCTCTTGGCGCCTCCTCGGCCGAGGCGCCCACTCTGGTCGCGCTTCAGGAGCCCTTCAGCCCGCCGCTGCACTGTACCAACCCCTCTCTGGGCTGGCAGAGGCTGGAGTCAGCGCCCTCTGCTCGCGGGGAAGTGTGGAGGGAGAACCCGGGGCGGGAACCCAAGCAGCGCAAGGCGCTCGCGGGCCAGCACGAGTTCCGGGTGTGCGCGGGCCCCCCACTGGCAACTCAGAGGGGCCTGCCTGGCTAGTAAGGAGGCTTAGCACCCGCGCCAGCAGCAGCGGAGGGTGCGCCAGCTCCCACAGCAGTGTTGGCCGGCTAGCGCCGCCCTCCAACTCTGGCCGGGCCTCAGCCGCCTCCCCGCGGGGCAGGGCTGGGGACCTGCAGCCCGCCACGCCTGAGCGGCCCCGTGCTCCGTGCCCGGCGCCCGTGGGCTCCCCTGCGGCTGGAGCCTCGCCGACGGGTGCCGACCTCTGCTCCATGGCACTGGTCCCGTCAACTGCCCAAGGGCTGAGAAGTGAGGGTGCCTGGCACGGGCAGCTCTGTCCGCCGCCCCTGCAGGGCATGCACTAGGCAAAGCCAGCTGGGCTCCTGAGTGTGGTGGGGACTTGGAGAACTTTTATGTCTAGCTGGAGGATTGTACATGCACCAATCAGCACTCTGTCTAGCTCAGGGTTCACGGATGCACCAATCAGCACTCTGCATCTAGCTAATCTTGTGGGGACTTGGAGAACTTTTATGTCTAGCTAAAGGTTTGTAAATACACCAATCAGCACTCTGTGTCTAGCTCAAGGTTTGTAAACACACCAATCAGTGCTCTGTGTCTAGTTAATCTGGTGAAGACTTGGAGAACTTTTATGTTTAGCTAGAGAATTGTAAACGGGTCAATCAGCACCCTGTCAAAACAGACCAATCAGCTCTCTGTAAAATGAACCGATCAGCTTTCTGTAAAATGGGCCAATCAGCAGGATGCGGGTGGGGCCAGATAAGGGAATAAAAGCGGGCTGCCCAGCAAGCAGAGGCGACAGGCCTGCGTTTCATTTCAAGTTGTGTGGGTGGTGGTGTTTTGAGTTTTATGTTCTTGTGGCTGTTGCTGAGTTTTTGAGTTCACGTTAGCTTTTACGAACTGTAGTACTTCCCGTGAAGGTGTGCAGCTTCATCGCTTTTAAGAGCTGTAACACTCTGTAAGCCGTGCAGCTTCACTCCTGAAGCCAGTGAGACTACCGAACCCACCAAGAATGAGGAAAAACCTCAGACGCGCTGCCTTTAAGAGCTGTAACACTCACTGTGAAGGTCTGCGGCTTCACTCCTCAAGTCGGCCAGACCACAAACCCACCAGGAGGAAGAAACGGGACTCACGTGAACGTTTGAAAGAACAAACTCGGGACACGCCGTTTTTAAGAGGTCGTCTACTCACCACGAGGGAATGAAGTCGGTAAGACCAAGAACCCACTAATTCCGAGTACTTTCTTATCGGCAGAGCTTCAGAGCAGATGCATGATGAGAGTCAGGATGGTCCCTGTGGTAGAACGTGGATGCTTTTAGCCATAGGCTCACATCTCCATTGGTCAAAGGTTTTCTGGGGAGGATTTGGGGACTGCTGCGCCATGCTACTTGAAGGTTTTGCATGCGTGGGTACCAAGCTGATATCCAATGTGGGAGACAAGCAGGACTTAGGCCCTAGGGCAAGGCCTTGCAGGTGGTTTCTGTTTGAAGTTAGAGCCCACATAGGACTGGTGTCAGTAGTGATGCTTCGGAGCAGAGACAGACTAGGCCGAAATGAGGTAAGTTGGTGCACCAAGAGGTTGATATATGCATAGGTATGTGCATAATACATTTATGTATGTATTCATCCATTTAATAATTTTTTAAACTCTGCAATGTGGCCGCCTGCGGTGGCTCGCACCTGTAATCCCAGAACTTTGGGTAGGCCCCAGTGGGTGGATCACAAGGTCAGGAGTTTGAGACTAGCCTGGCTAATATGGTGATACCGCGTCTCTACTAAAAATACAAAAAAATTAGTTTGGGGTGGGGGTGGGTGCCTGTAGGCCCAGCTACTGGGGAGGTTGAAGAAAGAATCGCTTGAACCCTGGAGGCGAATGTTGCAGTGAGCCGAGATGGCACCACTGCACTCCAGCCTGGGTGACAAGAGTGGGACTCCATCTCAAAAAAAAAAAAAAAAAAAAAAAACCAAAAACCTGTAATGTAACTGATTTTGTACTAGGAAATAGGAACAGCAAGTGTGTTTAATATACACAGAGCCATCAAAGACTAAGGTATCCTGAGAAAAGGAGATGGATGAGGACCAGCACTAACAATGCTGTCAATGTTCTGGTAGAATTCTGTGAGTGGTCCTCAAGGCACATAGGTAGGTGGCCAGTTGTCCCTGTAGGGAAGCTCAGGAGAAAGAAGCTGATGTTTCCAGACGGACACTGGAGTGTTCAGAAACAACATTCAAGACAAAGCTGACTTGTATGGATGTGAGAGACTAACTCAAACCTAAAACCTACAACCAACAGTGATAGGCAGATGATACTACTTTTTCATTTTCATTCTGTGGTAGAGAATTGTTTCTTAGTAAGTGAGCTGGTGAACTGGAGAAAGATCCATGATAACAGGAAAATCATTAGGAAGTAATGATAATTTGGATGAGATGTAATTGGACTCCACAATGAGAGGCTGAGGTTGGGGTGGGATTTGAGAGAGGAATGGAAATTTTAGGAGATACTTCACTGACAGAACAAATAGGAAACAGATTAATAACTGAAGGGAGGAAGAGAGAGAAAGTCACAGATATTTGCCGCAAGTCTCTCCTAGGTAACTGCATAAATTAGTGATGCCATTTAACAAAGGTGATACACAGGTGAAGAAGTTTAAAGGTAAGGGAATCAATGAGATTTGGTTTTTGTGTGTGATGTTTGAGGGACTTTATGGGGGTGGGGGGTGTCTGAGTATTGTCCAAATGGAGACCACAGACTAACAATTGCTTAGAGGCCTCCAGATTCTGGGGAGAAATCTGGGTTTGTTGAAGCCTGGAACAGGATGCATGAATGCAATGGAAGTTGGGAAGAAAGACTGAGAACAGAATGTGGAAAACCAGTACCCAAGGCAGCAGAGGGGCTGGCAGGGGGATTTTCTTTTTAGAGAGAAGACACAAGGAAGAGTGGTTCTGGAAAACCAAGGAAGAAGAAAGTCTTCAGATCCTACAGTTAGCATTCCCAATGCCATTTAGAGATCCAGATAGATCTTATATAGGTGTGGTTGAACTTTAGCAGTTGGCAATCACTGACCCAGGGTAGCGTTGAAGGGATGTGATAGAAGGTTGAACACAGTGAATTTATGTGTGGGGTAGGTGGGAGAAGGCGAGGGCAGAGCATGCATTCAGTAAGCACAGCATTGACAGAACCGAGGGAGTAGAAGAGGAAACAGAACAAAGTTGGTTTTCTTTAAAAAAAAAAAAAAAAAAAAAAAAAAAAAAAAAAAAAAAACTTATTGGAAGACTGAAAAGTCTTGGGCATAGAGGGAAAGACTTAAAGTTATAGGAGAGCAGAGAATAATTAACAGAGCAAGCTTTTAAAGTAGGGTTGAGAAAGTGCAGCTAGTGTTTTTCAATTGTTTACTTTTTGTCTTGGCTCTGTCGTGAATCCGTTGTGTGCACTTAATGTGTTCACATCTCTCTATCTCATTTGGAAAGCAAAAGTTTGAATTACATGATCTGAGACTTATTCTAGACCTAAATAAATATACTTTAAGCATGCAAAATCATCACACTTTATGAGAAAACTGTGTGGGCTTTTGCTATAATTTGTACCTTTCCTTGGCTAATTTGAAGTATGTTGGCTGTCTTGATCAGGGTCTGGGCAATGAGAGTCCACTGGGCCTTAATGGACACAGTCTTAAGAAAGGTTGTCACCTTCTGGATCTTCATATTCATCACCTCGTGACCTCCCCTTGACTTCTCAGGGAAATAGATAGTAGAAATTACTGTCATCGAAATTTAGTAGGAAACTCATTGCTTTCGAGGACACGTATCTTGTTTAGAAAGACACTCTCTAATGCAAACAAGCTGTCCAGGGCATGCTTAATTTTATTTTGCATGACATACGGCATCATGACTATATTTTAAAAAGATCTAGAGAATGCTTTCTGCAAGCTTAAGCGTAAAACAAAATGGCTCCATGGCTCCCAGGACTGTGGGCGACTGCATGTAATTAATGAAGAGGAGGCTAATTAGGACCAAGGGTTGCAGCAGGTGATGATTTTCTCCAGCTGCCCTTGGCACCTGCTGACAACTTGTAGTGACCCTTTGCTCCTCTGACTATCATCTGAGAATTTGTAGTCTCAGATTGCCCCATTAAAAAACAGAGAATGAAGAGGCAACCACCCTGTTAGGTCATCTTTAACAAGCTTTCACTGGAGACAGGAGGCCCAAGTCTTACTGCAGAAACTCTGACTTCCCCATTCATTGCATATGCTTAGCAGAGTGGATTCTATAGTAGCCCAGAGAAAGCAATATTAGGATAACGATGCTTGCACTTTTAGCGCCCACCTCAGTCTGTTTCCATGTCAAAGGAAGTCTCCAAGTTTATAAAATTACGGTGATTTTATCACAGGTGCCCAAGCTCCTTTAGAACTCTGCCACTCAACGTATCCACTTTGGTATAACCATTATTATGGCAAGGATAATGTTCTTTTAAGTCTCTTAATTTCAGAAAGGAGTGTGTTCATTTAAACTAAGTAGCTAATTTTAGACTTAGAAACATGGAGAGCCAGAAGCAGAGAAATAAATGTGTGGAATGAAATATTGTAAATATATTAACAGTCCACATATGGTCTGAAGTTCTTAGCATTCTGTTAGTAATAAAAGAAACACAAATCAAACTAAAGTAGAAAATATACTGAGTTAATAAAACAGAAAAATAGTAGGAATATTAGAGACAGGGACAAGAACTTAATTGTACCTCTCTATGTCTTATCTCTGCTCCAATTGTAACCAGACCCAGGTTAGGCTCCCCATAGCTGGAAAGCTGAACACAAGAGGTAAGGATTAGGGAAAGGAAAAGGAAGTTGTAATCAGAGAGCCCTCAAATTGAGAAGATAGCGAAGTAGTAGTTTTTTGTTTTTTGTTTTGTTTTTTTTAAAGATGGAATCTCACTCTGTTGCCCAGGCTGGAGTGCAGTGGCACGATCTCGGCTCACTGCAAGCTCTGCCTCCTGGGTTCACACCATTCTCCTGCATCAGCCTCCCGAGTAGCAGGGACTACAGGCACCCGCCACCACGCCTGGCTAATTTTTTGTATTTTTAGTAGAGACGGGGTTTCACTGTGTGAGCCAGGATGGTCTCCATCTCTTGACCTCGTGATCTGCCTGCCTCAGCCTCCCAAAGTGCTGGGATTACAGGCCTGAGTCACCGTGCCCTGCCCGTAGTAGTAGTCTTAAGTATCGTCTTAAATTTTAAAATTTACCAGAGGTTTTAAAGAAAAACCTCGTGTGGGAGACAGGTGGGAGTGGTGCCACATGCAGGGTCTGTGTGACCTGTTGTTGTAACTAATTGCCTTGGCCAAAGGTCTGGCTGACATTGTCTTGACTTTAGCCTAGTGGTGGATTAAGTGTGACTCTCCCTAAGTGGCAGGACTCCTCAATAAGGGCTCCATGACTGGTTTGTTTCAAGATGAACCTCTGGGATTTCTAAGCACGAGCGTAATTAGATAAGCATGCATGGCTGGAGGGGAGTGTCTAGAGAATGAAGGAATGAAAAGGTGAGAAGGGAAAGAATGAAGAGAACAGGAGTGAATGACTTCCAAAACTGAAGTACTTGGTTATACTTTCCACTTGAGGTTTCATTCTTTAATATTCACTTGTAGACTTTGAAGGAGAAAGACAGTTTGAAAAATTATGCCAGGAAACTGCCATAAGGAGGCACCCACGAAAGCTGAGAAAATTAAGCTATTGAAACCTATTTCAGGGAAATTGAGGGCCCAGTGGGAATTGGGCATTGTTCAAGCAGAAAAAGCTGCAAGCATGTCAGTGGAAGAGCGAGAAGCCGCGTTCACCTTTCTCTGTGTGGAGGCCCTATAATTACCAGTCCTCACTAGATCCAACTAGTATTGAGGGATGTGTAGGGGGTGTGTGTGAGGGGAGAACTATACATGTGCACTGCATATGGCTAAGGTAGAAAAGAAAGACATTTTATTTGGCGTGTCTGGGAGATGCGTCGTAAATTAGATGGTGCTTCCACTGAGCCTTGAAAGACAACCACGCAATCACAGGTGAAGTAGGCCTCCATGCCGATGAAATAACAGACAATAATGCACCATTATAGGAAATGCACCTGGCTCAGCACGGAATGGAATAGGTAAGGTGTTGGGGTCTCCATGACACAGGCTGGAAGAAAAAGGTCTGCTCTGGAGTCCTTGCCTTCTGTGCCTGGGAATTTGGTATTAATCTCAGATTAAATGTGAAGACCTTAAAGGATTTTAGCCAGATTTGGCTCTTTCAAATTTTTATTTAGGTAACTTTATTGAATATCAACTGGGAAAAAGGTAGAGAGGAAGCCATAGAGACGGGGAGACACAATGGGAAGGCATTTTAAATTCAAATTCATCAACTTATATTTTACATTTTAGAGAAAGGAAAATGGGACAAATCTATAACATTTATTGCATTTTACAAGTTATTTTGGCTGATCCGTTGTCGATCATGCAAAATACTTCAGTAGTTAAAATGGCTTCGATTTTTTTTCATTCAAATACTATTTTTTCTTACTAGGGACTTGAGTGACATGAGTCTCTTAATCATCTGAAAATTAAAGCCTCATCAACCAGCCCTGCAGAACTAAGAATATGAAGCATCCCATGCTGCACTGCATATTCTAGGTAAGTGTGATCGGAGCCTCACTTCGTACTGGGTTTCATTCCTTTCATCTCCTGTGTCCCAGAGGGGACAAGACAACATAGAGAGAAACAAAACAATAGAGTAGGAAAAAAAGGAAATAAAATTACTGGGCTTTACATATCTATAATTCAGACTGCAAAAGAGTTATTACGTTGTTTAGAGTAAAAATAGTGGACTTTGTTTTATATGTAGAAAATGTCATAAAACATTTAGCAGGCTGAATTTATATTGTCTTTATAACTAATACTTCAAATATATTTGCCATCAGGTCTTCTATTGTATAGGCAGTGCAACCAAATAGCTGGTTTTTATACACTAAAAATTTCTACAATTTTATGCCGTTTCTTATATCACAGTGTGATCAGCTGTGTGATCTCAGATTCTCAGCCTAGGAGTCATTGTAGCTGGTCTCATCTCAGTTCTTCCTCTAATGTGCTATGTGAATTTTTAGTAATTTCACCCCACTCATTTTCTAATCTACAAAAGAAGAAATCTGTATAAAGCCTCTTCTAGCACGGAAATTCGCAAATTTGTACCACCAATTTTTTGAGGATATGTAATATTTCTGAAAACTAAAAACACATGCTGGCCTTCGCCAGACAAAGAAAACGAGCCTTTCACAATCCTATTTTGTTTAAAAACAGCCTCGTTCCAGATAGGAGCATTAATGGTGTTATTTTAAAGTTAGTCTCTATGCCTTTTATTCCAAACGACCAGCTGTTACTGTATTTTGATGCTTGAGTTTTCTTGTTTCTAAATCATGGCCCTGTTTACAGTGTTTCTTGAAGAACAACCTCTTAAAATGATACTATCTACAATTTCATTGCCACATCACTCAAGCTTAATGGATAGCTTTGTAGCAACATCTCGTGTGTCACAAACTATTTCAGGAAGAAAAGCAGGTTTTTAGACTGGGAAAGGGCATCTGGCTTCTTGACAAGTACTATAACGTGGTATTTAAGGCCAGATTCCAGTATAATATCAAGAGGTCATTCTCATTTTGAATGAAATAAATAAATAAAGCTCAGCATGCTTAAACCAACATATTGAGTTAGGAAAGCTAACAGATACTCATTTGCTGTCCCTTCTTATATCTTCCCAGGTAAAAATACTATCTGTGTTCCATTGGTGAAATAATTTGTATTGACTGGCCATTAATTGAAAATGATCTCCAGTTTATCCCATTGTATTATTGCTTTTCAAATTTCAAATCTAATGTCCATCCATCGTAGAGTTCGTCCACAGACATCCTAAGATACAAACAGATCAAATCCAATATCACTTATAATTTATAAAAAACTAAATTAAAACACAATAAGTCTACTTTTTACCTTTTTACTACTCTTGACAAATGTATAGATCCAGGCAAAGGTTTATCTTGTGAATGTAATTAAAGAAAAGTAGACACCTCGAGGCACTGTTGTTATAAGCAAAAATTATGACAATGACTTTGGAAGATTTGGTAATATACATCAAAATTAAAAATAAAAATCTTTGACATAGTAAAAATTCTACTCGCCAGAAGTCACCCTTCAGGCAATTGTGTGTGTTTATGGATGTATGTGTCTGTGTGTATATATACATATTTATATATATTTACATATTTATATATCTATATCTCCATCTGTCTTGCTTGATTTCTATCTTTCTGTGTATCAGAGGCATAAGTACAGGAAGAAACTAAAAGACCCTCAGTGAGAAGTTGATAGAACATACTGAGATGCATTATGTAGATTAAATGTTAAGAAATTTTTTTTAAATGAGGTATGTGCTAATTAGGAAATACTTCTAACATAAAACCCAGGTGCAGAATAAAATTACTGTATTCTTTTACTGAGTGCTACAGGAATACGTAGTTGTATGTGCAAACATTTAAATATTTCTAATACATTAAATGCTTAAACTATTTCTGAAAGAATGAAGGAGAAATTGACCATAGAAATTGATTCTGAGAGTGGAACTAGGAGACTAAGGATTGCATTAAAAAAAAGACTGTTTTTTCATTGACTGTGCTTTTGCATAGTTAGAATTTTTGCCATGTGAAAATGCTACTTTAAATCTCTTAAAGCTTCTTAAGATAAAAACAAGATTAAAATCAAAATAGATCATGGCCTTCTTGATTGCAGTGCCATTTTAGTGATGCCTGTCATCTTGTCCTTGACCACAGTAGTTCCCAGAAATGTCCAGACATTTGTTCCTCTCTTTGCCTATAAGGTTCTTTACTCATTTTCCTCCCAGAAAATACTCCCTCATCTCTCAGAACCCAACACAATCCTCAGCTCCTTTATGCATGTTTTGCTATTTGTCAGTGTGAACTAATGCTGCGGACTGCTTGCTCCACTTCCATGCTGCCCTCAATCTCAGACACTATCTGCTGCTTCAGAGAATGGACCAATAAAGACTGCATTTCCCAGCTTCCTTTGCAGCTGTGCTTCTTGATGTCACATAGATTGTGTTATTCGAGTGCTCTCAGGTCACATTGTAAGGTTCTTCTGTAGCAGTGTCGTCGTATTTTCAGCATCCAGTCTCTTTTCACTCTTGATGTCCAAGAGGCACTAAGTTATGTGGCACTGATGGTGATTAGTTTCCTGCTTTAGGCTTTTCAATTCTAAGATCACAGCTGAAGTACTTTGTTCTTGGACTGAGTAGTTTGATAGATTCATGGTGGTGACTATCCACCTGGGTCAGTTCTGTAGCATTTTGAGAGTCATTCCTGGAGGGTCTGCTATAAGGATACTCTCCTAAACAAATTCAATGAAAATGCTCAGGAATAAGAGCAAATATTGTATCATTTTATTATAAAAAATGCGAAACAGACAAGTATCTTGTGCTAATTGAAGCCAGAATAATGGCTGACTTTCATGTGGGAGGAACATGGCTGGGTGTGTCATAGGAGAGGCCATTCAAGTTTTATTGATCTTCCATTTTTAAAAATCTAGGTGGATACATTATTTATTTGCTAACTTAATTCAGTGAACTATACATTGACAATTTTGATGTTTTTCTGCATGTAAAGTTATATTTCCATGAAAAAACCTTTTACTTAAAATTATAAATTTGAAAAAAAATCATTTTGCCCTTTATGTGGCTTGACTTGTGTATTGAATTGTATTCTTAAAAGATACATTAAAGTACGAATCCCTGGTGCTTGTGAATGTGGCCTTAATTAGAAATAGGGTCTTTGTGGGTACAATCAATTTAAATAAAATCATGTCATCATCCTGAATTAGGGTGGGTCTTAATTTTAATAGCCAGTGTTGTTATAAAGAGACACACATTTAGACATGGACAAACTCAGGAAAGATAGCCATGTGATGACAGAGGCAGGGATTGGATTGATACATCTGCAAACCAAGGAATGACATGTATTGCCAGCGACCACCAAGGACAAGACGAGTCCAGGAAAGATTATTCCCCGGGGCCAACAGAGTGAGAATGTCTTGTGAGCACCTTGAGTTCATACTTCCAGCTTCCAAAACTGTGAGATAATAAATCTCTGTTGTCTATTAGCTTAAGCTCACTTACATTTCTACTCTCATGCAAGAGAGAAACAAAAGTCTATCTCTTCTGAAAAACTAACCCTGTTCGTACCTTAAACTTAGAGTGTGTTCTGTTTTCGTCACTGAAGTCCAAATGACAATATTGTCAGGAGGTGCCCTCAGCACACCCTCTCACTCTACTCAAAAGCTGTCATCACTTTTTAAGCTTTCTCTTTTAAGCTTGCTTGTCTACTTCTCTATTATACTGCCATTCTAACCATTTTATGAGTATGATAAACTTATGTTACTAGGTTTTATTTAGACATAGCCACCATTTACTAAGTGCTCATTGTATATGTTAGGTGCCACCATCCCTGTTTTATATATGAATAGACTTCAGCTTCAGACAAATTAAGTAACTTGATCAAACTTTCTCAGCTAAAAAGTTACAAAACAATGTTTGTACAGCACATTTTCAAATTCAAGAACTGTCACCCTTACCTTATGCAATTCAGTGTTAATGGAAAACCAAACACTGAAATATTTAAAAGAGGTTTATTCTGAGCCAGTATGAGTGACCAGGGCCCAGAGAACATAACAGGTCCTGAGGAAGTGCACCCAAGGTGGTACGGTTACAGTTTGGTTTTATGCATTTAGGTAGATAGGAGTTCCAGGCAAAGACATACGTCAATACATGGAAGGTATACATTGGTTTGGCCCCCAAAGGTGGGACATCTTGAGTCAGGGGATTACAAGGATTCTTCAGGGTTTTAGGAATTCTTTAGTTGACAATTGTTTGTGAGAGTTAAGGTATTTTCTAAAGACCTGAAGTCAGTAGGAAGGAATGCTTGAATTAAGATAAAGGGATTGTGGGGGCCCAGGTTCTTGTTATGAAGATGAAACCTCATAGGTGTCAGCCCTCAGAGAATAGATGGCAAATGTCTCTTTTCAGACCTTAAGAGTGTCAAGTTCTCAGTTAATGTCTGCTAGATCTGGGAAAGACCTGGCTATGTTAATGGAGATTCTCTATAGAGGCAAATTTCTGCCACAGAAAGATGGCTTTGCAGGGCCATTTCAAAATATGTCAAAGACATATTTCAGGGTAAAATTTTTTTTTCCTTTAAGCTCTGTCACATGATGCTATACTGGAGTCAGATTGGAAAGTCAGCCACATTATACCAGGATAATTTTTTAAAAACTTTAAGGAGATTTTATGGTCTGTAGGGTGTGACTTAATCCTTACCTTAGCTCTTATTTATAATTTGATATCTTACTACTATAAAAAGTCTGTTTAGTCAGACTTATGTCTATTTTTAATTTTAATGCAAGTCAGTTGTGCCAAAACTCCAAAATGGAGAAGGTATAATGAGGCGCGTCCAAACTCTCTTCCTGCTATTACTGGGAATTCTGTTTTTCAGGTCTCTGTGGTTTGCTTGGCCAAGAGGGGGACCACTCAGTTGATTAAGGGCTTAGGATTTTATTTTTGATTAACAGTATTTATACTAGTGAGTGAAATTTCTGCTCTTTCAATTAGCCTATTTAGAACATTTATATGAAAAGTAGTATCACTATGTTAATACTTAAGTTTTCCATTTTATTGTTTTGTTTCCCCTGATTTTTCCTTTGTTGGCTTTCTGTGAGTTACTCTTGACCTATATATAACGTTTTTCTATGTATCTTTTTGTATAGTTCAGTAGCAGTTTCTCTACATACAGCAATATACAACAAATAGAACATAACAGTCCCCTGCTATCAACATGTTACCCTGACATGAGTCTGTTGCCATCAACATTTTACTACTTCAAGTGAAGTGTGGAAATTTTACTTCCATTTAGGTCCCTTTAGCTTCTCCTCTTTTAAATATATTTTTAATCAAATAATATTTTCATTTCTATGGTCAAATGTGATTTTTTAAACTCGAGAGAAAAGTTAGTCTATTGTATGTCCCCATATTTTTGCTTTCTGTCTTTCCTTCTTCATTTCAGGTACTTCAAGATTCCTTCTCTTATCAACTCCACCCCTCCCCAGCCCCCAGTACCCACTTTTTTCTTTCTTGAAGAACTTCCTGCAGCCAACCATTGAGGACAGCTTCCTGGCAACAAATCGTTTTTTTCTTCCTTCATCTGAGAACACTTTTATTTCTCCTTCATTCCTGAAGGATGGTTTCACTACATAAAGAAATCTATATCTTTCTCTTTCAGCACTTGAAAAATAATTGTGCCAGTTACTTCTGGCTCCATGGTGTTTGTTGAGAAATCTGCTTTCAGTCGAGTTGGTGTTCCCCTATCTGTGCCATTTCTCTCTGACGGCTTTCAAAATATTTGTCCGATAATCCTGACATCTGATTCATCTCACTGACCTTATCAATAGGCTTTGTTTCATTCAAGTAGTGATTTTCCTGGTTCTTGGTATACGGGTAATTTTATTTTTTTCTTATATTCTGAAAACTTTGCTTATTTTGTTAGTAGATTCTGGGTGCTGTTTATTTTTCTTTCTTGAACTATACGTGACAAAAATTATATACATGTATAATTTTTAGTGTTTACTTTTTTAGATTTGTTTCAATGTGTACATATTATTCTATTACCAAATTGTATTGAATTAGTCAACTTGCCTTTTAACTTAACAATATATCATGAGTATCATTCAACATCAACAAATTTAATTCCAAAACGTTGTTTTTAATTATTGCATAACATTTCAGTATATGCATGGTACTGTGCTACATATAACCACTCTGCTGTTGCTTGACATTAAAATCGTTACCAGATCTTCATAATTACAATGATATTTTAGCACTTTTATTGAAGTATAAAGGTATAATGTTTTAATATATGTACATGTTGGGAAATAACTATCAAAACCAAGCTATTTAACATATCTATCATCTGGGTGCCATTTAGATCTTTCATGTTATCAGGCAGTTGCACCATTTAGGTTACTTTTTTGTAGAATTTCCTGCAGCCAACCATTGGGGACAGGTTTGCTGGCAACAAACCTGTTGATTTGGGGGTTTGAACCTGCTTTTGTGGGCTATAGTTCCAGTGACTAATGAATCTTTGGAGGCTTTGAGGCATTGTTTTCATGTAGTTGGTTCATTGGGCGCCTCTGAGGCTCCCACTGCTCCCTACTAGAGTGGCCCGCGGGAGTGGTCGTGGTCTCCCCAGGATGTACCACCAGATGTCTCTCTGTCGGGGAAGGATGTCTCAAGATGCTAGGGTCTTCCCTAGAGCTGTCTTTCCCCGACTCCTCTCCTCTCCCTCCCACTGCTTCAGTTTCTCTAGGTAGAGAAACAGTCTTGTCACCCTGGAGACAAAGAGGCTTCCCTACCTAGGCTGCTTGCTGTTTTGGACCCTATTTGCAGTTTTACTTTTCTGCCTCCTCTCTCAGCAGGACAGGGAATCTCAATGAAAGAGAATGCTTTCCTGCTGCTTATTATGATCAGGGATCCCAATCAATCTTCCTTTGCTAGTGGTGTTGGTGACACCTGATATTGTCAGACGGTTGTTAGATAGGATGTGTGGGGGTGGGCAGCAGGGGCATAGAAATGGATAAACCTGCCCGGACCATCATTTGTTGCTGGGTTGGGTCAGAGAAAGTGCCATGTTTTTGTGGCCTTCTGTGGGTGGGGGATATAAGACACACTGCTAATGTGTTGTTCCTCGACATGGCTTTGATCAATACAATTTGGTAGAAGAAACACTGCCAGTTTCTGAGCCAAGGTCCTCAGAGAAAGGAATTTTTCTATTTCTTAGAATATGTCTTCTGCATGAAGTCAGCATAGTATAAGTCTGACTACCCCGAGACTGCAGACAACAGGAAGCCCAGGGTAATGTGGAGAGGTCACATAGCAAGAGGATTCACCAGATCACAGTGTTCAGTGAAGATGCCTTAAGATGCTTCCAAACCCAGTCGCCATCTTAACATAACGTATGAGTGACTTTAAACAACTGTACAGCCAACTCCTAGAACAACAAAGTATAATAATAATAATTTTAAACCACTAAATTCTGTGGCAGTATGTTATACAGTAATAGATAAACAGAGCATAGATGCAATATATTAATTTGCTGATCTTATAAACTAATTTTGAAATTTTATTTTTTGGATCTCTTCATTGCATTTGCTTTTTCAGAGTTCTGTTTTCTCTTTCTGCTTTCATTATTAGAAATTTTCCTCATGTGTATGTCCATCCTGAATTAAGAGCAAAACTCTATAATCAGATGGGAACTTCTATGAGATGGGAGGGGCTTGCTGATGGATGGGTTTCTCTACGAGGGTTTTGAGCAAATCCCCTGTGGTGCTGGGAGTCTCAGAGTCCACATTTTCCCTGGTTAAGGGTCTCTAGAGAATAAACCTTTGTTCTCAGCCATGGTGGGAACACAAGACCTAAGGTTCTGTTTTTATTTAGACTTTAAATCTTCCCTCTTTTTCAGTCTTATCCTTAGCCGTGCTTGCCTAACTTAGTGTCTCTGGTTCCTGTGGCTTCGCAAGGTTTGTTCTGGAAAGTTCCATGCTTCTCTTTTGCCTTCTGTTCTGCTACACTATTTACCCACCACCTTTCTTTTACATTTTCCAGAAAAGTGAGAATATGATTCCTGTTTTCACCTATCCTCTTAGCCTATGTGAATGTATATACTTTTTGCTCTTTTTGCTACAATTTTAATGAGTTTTCTGAAGGAAGTGCAAATCAATATATATATTCAATTCACTGCATTGAACCAAAAATTCTGTATCGATGTTTATGTCAGAGTATAAATAAATGTGCTTTTAAACTTAACTTACATAAGGGATTAAGTTCTAAAAACTATGTTTTAGACCTTAGACAAAGTAAAAAATTTGATATTGACTGAAAATAATTGAGGAAATATGGGCAAAAATAAAATAAGTAGAGAATCCAAGGCTGAGGATAGTATGTGAAATGCTATATATATACCAGTTAAAGGTAACACTGAACTTTCCTGAATCCACTATAAAGTGAAAGATCAAAATGTGAATACAAAATAAAGACAAACTAATGGCTAGCAACATAATTCTTTCTATTCATGATACCTAAGAGATATTTACATCATGTCTTCTTTGAAGAGAAGACTAATATTTTAAATATTATCAATAAAGCCCCTAAAAGTAATAAAATAATAAACAGAGGCCAGTTCATATAATAATTCTCAAGGTAAGCCAATAATATAATTCAATTAAGTTAAAGCTAGTATATGTACAGCACATGATACCAATTGGAGGACCTCTGTGAATCATGACATTTTATGACATAATGAGAGGAATGTGGTCAGCTGGATGAATTAGTGATGGCTTTTGACTTGGTTATGAAAAATTAGTCACTTTTTATTATTGCTATCAATAGTATGTATTAAAAACTATTTTATTGATGTGTGTTAACAATACGTTTTTAATCTGTAGGTAAAATGTACTTCTCCCTAAAATACAGATCAATGTTAATTTATTATGCTTGCTATGTTTTAAACAAAATCAAACATTCTGAAAACTACAGAAAGTATAAGCTAGTTTATTTATCAAAATGTTCAGCATGAGGTAAATTCAGCTCTTCATTTTGTCTGAAAAAACCTGACAGATCTTTTATGCACACATTTATTGTTAACGTCAGATAAAATTGTTTCAGAGACACTTTGGAGAATTGGAACTCAAAAGACCTAAGTTCTGCCCTTGCTTCTGACAATAACTTTTTGTGTGATATTGAGCAAGCGTCTTGATTTCATCGTTTGTAAGAGAAACGATGTAAACCATCTATAAATATTATGTGAGTCTGTATTCTAAGACTTATATATGACGATATTTTCCATATATAGAATGATACTAAAAACCTTGTGTTTCCTCAGTAAATCATTGCAAAGGGTTTCATTGGTATCTAGTCTCCTGTTATGCAGCATATATGGAGTGGAAACTTGACAGGACATTGTGAAGGACAGCATGACCAGTATGTTAAGTTTATCTCTGGCTCTGAGCCAGAAAAAATAATAGCCATTAAACATTTCATCTAGTAAATGCGCCTATCTGTCATGCAGTGATCCCACGCTTGTTGGCATTGATGGACGTAATGACATTTAGCTCATTTCAATCTTTGAAGTCACTTTACTCCTGATAAGAGAACAGGACATAGATGTCACACAAGGGTCAACACTATGAAATTGCCCCTTCCAAAGGACACGGGTAGTGTGCAGAGCGGGAGAACGGAACTATCCTCAAAGATGGTTAGCTTCTCTTTCTCCCTCACTACACCCTCTGAAAGTATTTCACTGCTTGGTACAAATGGTTAAAAAAACCAGACATTGAATGAAAGAGGACATTGAATGAAAGGAACCAGTATTCTTGGTCAAATGGGGTAATTCTTTATGCTCATTTGTCTCATTTAGACTAGATTGAAGGGGCTCCTGAGTAACTCCTTTGATTGCCTCTCCAAAGAAGTTTTCAGATAGAAGATGGCTTTCTAAGGAAGGTGTAAAGATTGATGGGTGAAAAGAAAGTTTAGCTTGCACTGGACTTCTTTGTTATCATGGAAGAAGCACTACGCTAAACATAGAGGGGACCGAGTTCTGTCAACCTGCCCACGTTGGCAACACTTAATAATGGTGTGTCACCAAGCAAGTGATTTGTCTCCATGGGCTTAACTTTCATCTCTGTAAAGTGGGAGAATTACCATGTGCCTATTAAGAGGAGAACTCTGTACTAGGGGAGCCCACAAATGAAACTTCTGATTTTTCTTTTTTATGTCTTATGATACATATCTTATATTCTTGTTTAAAAATATTTTTTCATACCAATATTTTGTGAAAATATTTTATCATACAAGTATTCATTTTAACAGAATGAGAAAATGCAGAAAATTATTTGAAAGAGACTCGTTATACTTGAATTCAAAACAACTGTTTTTAATGTTTAATTTTTTAATTTGTTTCAATGGATATGTAATATTATAATGTGACTAAATGGTATTAAATCAGTCAACTTGGTTTTCAACTTTATATATTACAAACATTATTCAACATCAACAAGTTTAATTCCAAAACATTATTTTTAATTGCCTAATATTGCAGTATACGGGTGGTATCATGCTAAATATAATCACTCTGGTGTTGCTTGACATTAAAATTGTTACTGGAATTTCATAATTATGATATTTTAGCACCTTTATTGAAATATAATTAGCATACAATAAGCTGCACACGTTCAAAGCATACAAGATGGTAAGTTTAGATATATGTACCTACACGTGAAGGTGCTACTACACTCAAGATAATAAACATGCCTTACCCTTAGATGTTTCTTCATGAGTCTTGCTAGTTTCTCCTGCCCTTCTCTGATCATCCCTCCTCAACAGCCAGTGATCTCCTTTCTGTCAATCAAGAAGAGTTTTAATCTTGTAAAGTATTATAGAGAGAGAATAGTACAGTATGTACTTGCTATTACCTGTCTTTCACCTGGCATGAGTATTTTGATATTCTTCTGTGTGATTGAGTGTAGCAGTTGTTCACTTATTTTTACTGCTGAATAGTATCTCTTTATGTGTACATGCTACATTTTCTTTATGCCTTCCCTTGTTGAAGGGCATTGGTGATTTTCCAGTTTGGACCTATTAAAAATACAATTTCTATGACTCTCTGTACACAAGGGTTTGTATGGATGTATGTTTGGTCTCTTTTCTGTTAGGTAAATATCTAGGTGTAGAATGGCCAGATCATATGGTAGGTGTATGTTTAATCTTTTAGAGACAACCTGTATCCCAAAGTGACTGTACCATTTTTCTACCAGCAGTGTATGAGTGCTCCAGTTGCATTACATGCTTGACAAACTTGATGTGATCAAACTTTCTAATTTTAACCATTCCAGTAGGTCTGTAGTAGTACCTCACTGGGGTTGTAATCTGCATTTCCCTGATGACTAACACTGTTGAACGTCTTTGCATGTACAGAACTTATTCGCCGTAAACGTGACTTTTTAAAATACTTCTTTTAGTACAAGTTTATGGTAATGAATTATTTCAGGTTTTGTGCATCTGAAACTGTTTCATATCTATTTTTGAAAATGCTTCTTGTATACAACTCTAGTTTACTGTTTTATTAAGTAGTTAAAAGATACTGCCCAAATGTCTTCTTACTGCCATGGTTTCGGACTAAAGCCCCTTTCATTTCCACTTTTTCTTCCGTGTGTCATGTGTCTCTTCCCACCTCATGGCTCCTTTACAATTTTCCCCTTGGCATGTTTTCTGAGCAGTCTGATTATAATGTGTTTTGGTGTGGTTTCGCTCATATTTCTTATAATTGGAGTTCATTTAGCTCATTGACTCTTACAGTTTTCATCACATCCGGGAATTTTTCAGCTTCATTTCTTCATTTATTTCTGTCACTTTTTTCCCATAGTTTGTTGCACAGCTCAATGAGTTTCTTTTCTTTTTTTTTGTCATTTTTTTCTCCCTGTGCTTTATGTTACTGCCCTGGGTTGCTTTTTTTTGTTGTTGTTTGTTTGTTTGTTTTACAACTTCCGTGTTTCCAGTTAACTTTTGTAGGTGTGGAATGCAATTATGATACTTTAATGTCATTCTATGGTATTTTAACATTTGTGTCAATGCTGGGTTGGTTTTGCTCCTTAATAGTATTTCCCAGGTTCTTTCCATTGCCAGACATTGAGAGCTTCATATTTTGGTGTAGGTACTGACTCTTCTTGTATTTCTATAAATATTTATTTTGAACTGGGATACAGTTATTTGAAAACAGATTGATTTTTCTGGATCTTCTTTTAAGGTTTGTTTTTTAAAAAGCATCATAGCTGTGGTTAGCCTGTGACAAGTTATCCCTGTCTTCTGAGTGGAGCTGGGACTAGGGTAAGACAAGTGAGGTATCTAGGGTGCAGATGCAAGGTGCTTCTACTTAGGCTCCTGTAAGTCCTGCCTGGGCAGAAATGCCTACTTGAGAGGGGGGCAGTAGGCTGCTGTATGTAAGGAGGCACTCGCTCTGATGTGCCAGTCCTCACTTATATGAACTCAAAAGTGAACGTCTCCTTAAATTTGCTCCCGGGGTGCCTTGCCTCTATCTCCCTGTTCCCATCTGCTTTGTTGTACCCTGAATATGAATCGTACAATATTCCCTTAGCCTGATGGGAACAGGTGCTACTCCCATGCCTGTATGAGCACCAGGCCCTACTCCCTATGATTCCCTCAGCTGTTTTTTCCCACTCTAAGCAGTTTCCTCACACCTATGTATCCATCAGTTCTCTGTAGAAGACTCAATGCAGCCCCTCTGCAGCTGTTCAGAGTTCTTGTTCTGTACATCTCTCCTCTCTGTCCTACAAACTCTAGCCAATTTCATCTCCTAAACCTGCTTTGTCTCCTCAACTCAGGGTGAACTCTGAGGTCTGCCTGGGTCACCCCTTCCTCTGCCACAGTGTAGGGACCCTCCAAAGGCACTAAGAAAGGGCAATCAGAACGTTTTCATGATTTGCTTCTTATCTCTTAGTGACCACATTCATTGCCTGATATCCAGTGTCTTCAAAGCCTAGTTTCATGTATTTCCTCGATATTTGTTGTTAAAACGGGAGGGCAAATGTGGTCCTTGCTACTCTACCTCAGCTGGAAATATATTATAATGTCTGAAGAATGCATTTATGTTTATGTAATTCTACATACTATTATTTTAGATAGTATAATTGGTGAGTTTTTTTTTTTTTTTTTGAAGGGGATTTGTGCCACTCCGAGCGTGTGCCATGCATAGAGCTCTCCTCTCAGCTAAGATGAATATATGTTCCATGTGCTGGGGTAGCCCCCCATGGACCAGATGGGAGATTTGATAAAATTATTACTCCGACGTAAATATTTGGAATAAGTTGTTGCTTACTGAAATAATACTAAGACTGCATTCTTAGAAAATCATATCAACTTATAGCAGGCTGGAAGATGTTAAGTGAGCAAGATTTCTTGAGCCTATACAATTCCTCATGGGAGAGGAAGTTGGTGGTAATGTTTTATTCTCCTGTCTAGAGTGCGGTCCAGCCAGTTCACAGGGAAACCCAAGTAAGGATTTGTCAAACCTTTTTAAAATATGTAACCGTTTTCCTCTGAATGACAAGCATAACCACCTTTTATGGCTGTAAAAGGCGTTTTAGCAAACGCGAGAGCGCTGCCATCCATATCTGATAGGCGGCAACTTCAAGACATAAGATTTTTGCTCTGCCACTAGCACACACTGGCCCCGTTGACTGCAGATAACGCAGCAGTGACCACGCATCACACAAGTGTAGTCACATTGCAGCAGTGAAGTAATGATGAACCCTCGGATGTGCCCAATGAGTTCAAGGCATAGGACAGCCAGAAGAGATGATGTCCGGGAATTTGTCCAGGAAAGCAGGACTTACCTGAAAGGCACCACCTGGAGCGTGCTCAGCAGTTTATGTAGTCACTAGTTAAAAGAAAAGTGCTCCGTGTAGGCGTAGATAGTTCAGGGTGACGGGTCACACCAGTTAGATTGTCTCTTAGGGAGTTTGAATCGGAGACACTCACCAGAGAGTTGGTAGCAGCAGGTGTAGCAGACACAGAGGCAGAGAGTAACTGGGTCAGCACAAGACTCAGCATGAGAGCAGGAGCAAAGCAGTCCCACTGCTGTGTGGATGGAGCAATAATATGGGAACTGGAGCTGTGGCTGCTGTGGACTTAGCTTTAATTACCCCTGGCTGGGTGGTGGCTAAAGCTATGTACAATACAGATGAAGTCCCTTGCATCCCTGTGTGTCTTGTAATAAATGTTATAAGTCCCTAATGATCATGGTGATGTGCTCCTTTCTTATTTACCTTATGATATTTATGAGTTTAACACCAGCTCGCTCTCTTCATCCTCTCAGGCTGCATCGTATTTCTCAGTTCGTAGTACACAATCATCTTACGTGCATTTCACACTACTTTCTTGAATTTTCTCTCTTTTACCTTGGTCTCCATCCCTATTCCTCCACTATTTCATTGGCACTTAATGTGTTCAACATAAGCCTGTGGACACATCCTTCACTTGTAAAATAATGTTATTTTTTACATTTATTATTATCTCACTGATATTGAAGGACATATTCTATTTGTCAATTTTTCATCCATCATTCTGTTTAAGGAAAATAAATGTCATATTACATAAGTTTAGATTTTTGCTTCTGAATGCTACATGATCATCCACAGTATTCCTTGTAACGACCGTATATCCAGTCTCTGCATTGCCTTCAGCTCTCTGTAAACATAATGCTTTAATAAGTACTTTTGTTAAGATTCCCTTATACACTTCCAGTGTGTAGTTGTGATTTATTTTCAGAAGTGGAATTGTTGGGCCATAGGTTATGAGCATAATTAACAAAATGTGCTCTCGAATGGCAGTGTCAAATTTCTCTTCCACCAGCTTTGCACAGATGTTCTCAGTTCTCCCTATCCTCACAGACTCTAGTAACACTGGTCTTTATAATTCTCTCTAATCTAATTGCAATAATATGGCATCTCATGATACTAGCAAACTTTTCTCTCATTCTTAGTTGATTTTTTAAAAAACACTCCATGTACTTGTTACTTATTTGGATTTTCCCTTTTTTGGAACCGCTATTAAAATGTCCTTTTTCAAAATCTGGATTTAGTATTAGAGTGATGCTGGCTTCATAGTATGGATTAGGGAGGGTTCCTTCTTTCTCTATCCTGTGGAATGGTGTCAATAGGATTGGTACTAATTCTTCTTTGTATGTCTGGTAGAATTCTGCCGTGAATCCATCTGGTCCTGGACTTTCATGGTGGTAATTTTTTAATTACCATTTTAGTCTTGCTACTTGTTTTTGCTCTGTTTGGGGTATCTAATTCTTCCTGATTTAAGCTAGGAGGGTTGTATTTTTCCAGGAATTTCTCCATCTCTTTTAGATTTCCTGGTTTATGTGTGTAGAGGTGTTGATAGTAGCCTTGAATGATCTTTCGTATTTAAGTGTTGTCTGTTGTAATATCTCCTTTTTCATTCCTCGATGAGGTTATTTGGATTTTCTCTTCTCTTCTTTTATTGGTTAACCTTGCTAGTGGTCTATCAATTTTATTTATCTTTTCAAAGAACCAGATTTGTTTCATTTATCTTTTTTTTTTTGTTTGTTTCATTTTCATTTAGTTCTGCTCTGATCTTGGTTATTTCCTTTCTTCTGCTGGGATTGGGTTTTGTTTGTTCTTGTTTCTGTAGTTCCTTGAGGTGTGTGGCCTTAGAATGTCAGTTTGTTCCCTTTCAGTATTTTTGATGCAGGTGTTTAGGGCTATGAACTTTCCTTTTAGACGACGTTTGCTGCATCCCAGAGGGTTTGATAAGTTGTGTCACTGTCATTCAGTTCAAAATATTTTTATTTCTATCTTTGTTTTTGACTCAATGCTCATTCAGGAGCAGGTTACTTAATTTCCAAGTATTTGCATGACTGTGAAGGTTCCTTTTGGATTTGGTTTCCAGTTGTATTCCACTGTGGTCTGAGATAGTGCTTGATACAATTACAGGTTTTTAAAATTTATTGAGGCTAGTTTTATGGCCTATCATATGGTATATCTTGGAGAAAGTTCCATATGGTGTTGAATAGAATGTGTATTCTGTGGTTTTGGGATGAAATGTTCTGTATATATCTGTTAAGTCCATTTGTTTCAAGGTATAGTTTAAATCCATTGTTTCTTTGTTGACTTTCTCTCTTGATGACCTGTCTAGTGCTGTCATTGGAGTATTGAAGTCCCCCATTAACTAATTTCTTAGGTCTATTAGTAATTGCTTCATAAATTTGGGGGCACCAGTGTTAAGTGCATGTGTTCAGGATTGTGATATTTTCCTGTTGGACCAGGATTTTTACCATTATATAATGTTCCTCTTTGTCTCTTTTCACTGCTGTTGTTTTAAAACCTGTTTTGTCTGATAGAATAGCTACCCCTGCTCTCTTTTGGTGTCCATTTGCATGAAATGTCTTTTTCCACCCCTTTACTTTAAGTTTAAGTGAGTCCTTATGTGTTAGGTGAGTCCCCTGAAGGCAGCAGATGGTTGGTTGGTGAACTCTTATCCATTCTGGTTCTGTATCTTTTAAGTGGAGCATTTAGGCCATTTACATTCAATGTGTTAGTATTGAGATGTAAGATACCATTGCATTCATTGTGCTATTTGTTACCTGTGTACTTTGTTTTTCTGTTGTTTTTTTATCTTGTATTTTTGTTTCATAGGTCCTGTTTGATTTATGCTTTAAAGAGGTTCTGTTTTGATGTGTTTTCAGGATTTGTTTCAAGATTTAGATCTCCTTTTAGCAGTTCTTGTAGTGGTGACTTGGTAGTGGTAAATTGTCTCAGCATTTGTTTTTCTAAAAAACACTGTATCATTCCTTCATATATGATGCTTAGTTTTGCTGGATACAAAATTCTGGCCTAAAAATTTGTTTTGTTTAAGGAGGCTGAAGATAGGGCCCCAATCTCTTCTAGCTTGTAAGGTTTCTGCTGAGAAATCTGCTAATCTGTTAGCTTTTCCTTTACAGGTTGCCTGGTGCTTCTGTCTCGCAGCTTTTAAGATTCTTCCTGTTGTCTTAACTTTGAGTAACCTGATGATGATGTGCCTGGATGATCTTTTTGCAATGAATTTCCCAGGTGTTCTTTGTGCTTCTTATGTTTGGATGTCTAGGTCTCTAGCAAGGCCAGGGAAGTTTTCTTTGATTATTTTCTAAGCTTTTAGAATTCTTTTTCCTCAGGAACACCAATTATTCTTAGGTGTGGTTGATTAACATAATCCCAGACTTCTTGGAGGCTTTGTTCATATTTTCTTATTCTTTTCTCTTTGTTTTTGATAAATTGGGTTAATTCAAAGACCTTGTCTTAAAGCTCTGAATTTCTTTCTTTTACTTTTTCAATTCCATTGCTGACTTTCCAGAGCATTTTGCATTTCTATAAGTGTGTCCAATGTTTCCTGAATTTTTTATTGTTTTTTCTTTTTTTTTAATTTTGTTTTATTTTTTATTATACTTTAAATTCTAGGGTACATGTGCACAATGTGCAGGTTTGTTACATATATATACATGTGCCATGTTGGTGTGCTGCAATTTTAGGTATTATTTTAAATACTTAAAATATCTAGGTATTTAATACCTAGATTAAAACTAGGTATATCTCCTAATGCTATCCCTCCCCCCTCTCC
This sequence comes from Chlorocebus sabaeus, assembly GCF_047675955.1. Classification (NCBI taxonomy): domain Eukaryota; kingdom Metazoa; phylum Chordata; class Mammalia; order Primates; family Cercopithecidae; genus Chlorocebus; species Chlorocebus sabaeus. The sequence continues at coordinate 5,623,326 of NC_132913.1, read as the reverse complement.
CCACCCCACAACAGGCCCCAGTGTATGATGTTCCCCTTCTTGTGTCCAAGTGTTCTCATTGTTCAGTTCCCACCTATGAGTGAGAACATGCGGTGTTTGGTTTTCTGTTTTTGCGATAGTTTGCTGAGAATGATGGTTTTCAGCTGCATCCATGTCCCTACAAAGGACATGAACTCATCCTTTTTTGTGGCTGCATAGTATTCCATGGTGTATATGTGCCACATTTTCTTAATCCAGTCTGTCATGGATGGACATTTGGGTTGGTTCCAAGTCTTTGCTATTGTGAATAGTGCCGCAGTAAACATACGTGTGCATGTGTCTTTATAGCAGCATGATTTATAATCCTTTGGGTATACAGCCAGTAATGAGATGGCTGGGTCAAATGGTATTTCTAGTTCTAGATCCTTGAGGAATTGCCACACTGTTTTCCACAATGGTTGAACCAGTTTACACCTCCACCAACAGTGTAAAAGTGTTCCTGTTTCTCCACATCCTCTCCAGCACCTGTTGTTTCCTGACTTTTTAATGATCACCATTCTAACTGGTGTGAGATGGTATCTCATTGTGGTTTTAAATTTGCATTTCTCTGATGGTGAGTGATGATGAGCATTTTTTCATGTCTGTTGGCTGTATGAATGTCTTCTTTTGAGAAATGTCTGTTCATATCCTTTGCCCACTTTTTGATGGGGTTGTTGTTTTCTTATAAATTTGAGTTCTTTGTAGGTCCTGGATATTAGCCCTTTGTCAGATGAGTAGATTGCAAAAGTTTTCTCCCATTCTGTATGGTGCCTGTTCACTCTGATGGTAGTTTATTTTGCTGTGCAGAAGCTCTTTAGTTTAATTAGATCTCATTTGTCAATTTTAACTTTTGTTGTGCTACAGTCACGAGCATTCTTATACACCAGTAACAGACAGAGAGCCAAATCATGAGTGAACTCCCATTCACAATTGCTTCAGAGAGAATAAAATACCAAGGAATCCAACTTAGAAGGAATGTGAAGGACCTCTTCAAGGAGAACTACAAACCACTGCTCAATGAAATAAAAGAGGACACAAACAAATGAAAGAACATTCCATGCTCATGGATAGGAAGAATCAATATCGTGAAAATGGCCATACTGCCCAAGGTAATTTATAGATTCAGTGCCATCCCCATTAAGCTACCAATGACTTTCTTCACAGAATTGGAAAAAACTACTTTAAAGTTCATATGGAACCAAAAAAGACCCCACATTGCCTAAGCCAAAAGAACAAAGCTGGAGGCATCATGCTACCTGACTTCAAACTAGACTACAAGGCTACAGTAATCAAAACAGTGTGGTACTGGCACCAAAACAGATATAGACCAATGGAACAGAACAGAGCCCTAAGAAATAATACCACACATCTACAACCATCTGATCTTTGACAAACCTGACAAAAACAAGAAATGGGGAAAGGATTCCCTATTTAACAAATGGTGCTGGGAAAACTGGCTAGCCATATGTAGAAAGCTGAAACTGGATCCCTTCCTTACACCTTATACAAAAATTAATTCAAGATGGATTAAAGACTTAAATGTTAGACCTAAAACCATAAAAACCCTAGAAGAAAACCTAGACAATACTATTCAGGACATAGGCATGGGCAAGGACTTCATATCTAAAACACCAAAAGCAATGGCAACAAAAGCCAAAATTGTTTTTTCTTTATGTTATCTATTTCCTTGAATGTTTCTCCCTTCACTTCTTATATTGCTTTTTGGATTTCCTTGCATTGGGCTTCACCTTTCTGTGGTGCCTCCCTGATTAACTTAATAACTAACCACCTGAATTCTTTCTTGGGTAGGTCAGGGATGACTTCTTGGTTTGGAGCCATTGCTGGTGAACTAGTGATTTTCGTGGGGTGTTAATGAGCATTCCAGAGCTGGTTTTCTGGTTCCTTCTCATTAGGATAGGCTCTGTCAGAGGGAAGGTCTAGGGCTCAAGGCTGTTCAGATTCTTTTGTCCCATGGGGTGTTCTCTTGATGTAGTACTCTCCCCCTTTTCCTATGGATGTGACTTACCTATGAGTTGAACTGCAGTAACTGTTGTCTCTCTTCTGGGTCTAGCTACCCAGCAAGTTTACCTCGCCACAGGCTGGCACTGGGGGTCGTCTGCATAGAGTCCTGTGATGTGAACTATCTATGGGTCTGTCAGCTGTGGATAGCAGTGCCTGATCTGATAGATGTGGCAGGGAGGGTGCAATGGACTTCTGTGAGGTTTCTTAGCTTTGGTGGTTTAATGCTGTATTTTTGTGCTGATTGACCGTCTGCTGGGAGGTGGTGCTTTCCATAAAGCATCAGCTATGGTCGTATGGAGAGGAACTGGTGGTGGGCGGGCCCTAGCACTACCAAGATTATATGACCTTTGTGTTCAACTAACAGGGTGGATAGGGAAGGACCAATCAGGCAGGGACGGAGCTAGGCGTGTCTGAGCTCAGACTCTCCTTGACAAGTCTTGCTGCAGCTGAGTATTTGGGGGTCTCCCAGGTCCTGCAGGAGCAGTCTGCTGCTTTCGCAGGGTCTGTGGATCCTCTTGGGATTTCTGGTTTGTTCTTGCAGTCGATCTGGAGCTAAAATTCACAATGTGAACCTCTGCACGCTGCTCTGCCCGTCCAAGTCAGAGCTGCAATCTAGTCCTGCCTCCCATCCTCCATGATGATCCAGCCAATTCCATGGTATTTATATCTCACATTTTGTTATTCAGTCCACCATGGATGGGCAACTACATTGATTCCATGTCTTTGCTATTATGGATAGTGTAGTGATGAAAATATGAGTGCACGGGTCTTTTTGGTATAATTATCTATACTCCTTTGGGTATATGCCCAGTAATAGGATTGCTAGGTCAAATGGTAGTTTTATTTTAAGTTCTTTGAAAAATCTCCAAACTGCTTTCCACAGTAGCTGAACTAATTTACATTTCCACCAACAGTGTATAAGTGTTCCACTTTTTCCACAGCCTTGCCAGCATCTGTTGTTTTTTGACTTTTTAAAAATAGCCATTCTGACTGCTGTGAGATGGTGTTTCATTGTGGTTTTGATTTGCATTTCGTTAGTGATAATGAGCATTTTTGTCAATGTTTGTTGGCTGCTTGTGTGTCTTTTTTGAGAAGGGTCTGTTCATAGATTTACCCACTTTTTATTGGGGTTGTTTTTGTGCTTGTTGATTTAAGTTCCTTGTAGATTCTGGATCTTAGACCTTTTTCAGATGCATGGTTTGTGAAATATTTTCTCCCATTCTGTAGGTTGTCTGTTTACTCTGTTTCTGGTTTCTTTTACTGTTCAGAAACTCTTTAGTTAGAGTCCACTTGTCAATTTTTTTGTTGCAATTGCTTTTGGAGACTTAGCCTTAAATACTTTGCCAAGGCTGATGTAGAGAAAGGTATTTCCTAGCTTTTCTTCTAGGGCTTTTATATTTTAAGGTCTTAAATTTAAATCTTTAGTTCATCTTGTGTTACTTTTTATGCATGGTGAAAGGTAAATGTCTAGTTTCATTTTTCTGCATGTGACTAGCCTGTTATCTCAGCAACATTTATTGACTAGGGAGTCCTTTATCCATTGCCTGTTTTTGTTGGCCTTGCTGAAGATCACACGGTTGTAAGTGTGCGATTTTATTCCTGAGGTTTCTATTCTGTTCCCTTAGTCTGTGTGCCTGGTTTTGTACCAGTACCATGCTATTTTGGTTACTGTAGCCTCACAGTATACTTTTAAGTTGGATAGTGTGATGTCTTTATGCTTAGGTTGCTTTGGTGATTTGGGCTTTTTCTGATACCACATGAATTTTAGATTTTTTTTTCCCCAATTTTGTGAAGAATGATATTGGTAGTTTGATAGGAATAGCATTGAATCTGTAAATTGCTTTTGGCATGTTTCTTGTCAACTATGTTCTCCATGGTGGCCCCATATTGGGGATTTTATTTGGTGGTTTGCTTGTTTCCTCCTTCCTACTGTATTCCCATTCAAATATTAGCATTCAGGTAAGACCTAGTATTTTTCACACCGGCAGGAAGAGTTGTACTCTTAGAGCCCTTCACTTTCTGATGGTACAGTATTAGAAATTTACTAATAGATATCAAAGCTAGAAGAAGTTTTGCTATCTTATTTGTCTATTTGACAGAAAGACAAACCAAAATCATACGTGATGCACACAAGAAAACTTGTGTTTTGTGTGGACACTCTTTGCAATATGTAGAGAGGACTATTTTGCTAAGGGTCAGGCCTTGTGTGACTGGCAAGATTATGAATCAGCATGGGGCATGGGCCCTTCTCTGGCCTCCACAATACAAGCCATGTGGAAGCCCCACTCCCTCAGCCTTCCACCCTCAGCTGGTAACGTCTTGCTTGCCTTGTCAGAATAGTACATGGTAGAGTTGGCACTCTAGCTATATGTCTTGAATGAACGAATACATAATTCCTGTTTTTACATTTAAGTCATTTAAAATGTGAGTACAAGTCAGATATTTAATTCACTCTTTTTATTGTGGATATCTATTTAGTCACTATTTTATTTACTATTTCTCATTAAAAGTTTGCTTAAGGAAAGTTTTATTCAACTCAACTTGGGAAAGCCTAGAGACAGACAATGATAATGATTCTGGGGGAAAAAAACCATGTGTATGCACATTTACACACATACACACACACACACACACGTATATCTATGCCTTTAGGAGAAAATCAGAAGAGAACAGGTCCCCACAAATATATCATGATTGTTTATTCCCTCTTCCAAACTTTAAAACTCATCCTCAGCTACTCAAAAGTTATTTATAATATGACAGGTAAATCTTAGAATTTGAGCTCTTATAATTAATGTTTTATGATTGTCACCTACATATGCACATACCCAACCTTCTATAACTTGCTGGTGTTCTTGATCAGGGACCAGTTTTTTACATCTTCTACTTTGCTCAGTTTAGAACCTGCCACATAAATGTGTTTTTTTTTAAAAGGTTGACATGAAACATGCTGTGTCACCCTCCTTGGCCTTGAAATCTGAGATTCTAACCCTGTGCCCTGAAAATAGGGGTTAGGTCTTTATGAAATGCTCATTTCTGAAGACAGAAGTCAGGCTGACTGGATTTTAATATAAAGATCCTCCTCTGACTGAATTGTATCTTAGGAAATTTAATTATTTATCTCTAAGTCTCATTCCATTAGACATTATTCTTGCTACTACTATTTTACTCTCACCACTATCATCATCATCTTCATTCTTTTTTCTCTCTTAGCTAAGACAGAAAGAAAGACACTGAGGCCTTTTGTGCAAACCTCACACATCTTGTGTTATTTCTCCTGTGCCACCTGCCTCACTCCTCTTTCCCACTGCCATGAATTCCAGCCACCTGGTGTATCTCCCTTTTCAGACAAACCAACAGACTCCTTGGTCATGTCCTTTTCTTCTTCATCCTACTATATTAAAGGGAACAATTATTTTGCCATAATGGGTGAATCAATGCCTGGCTTTGGAATTCTAACTCCACAGGGTGCCATGTAAATATGCATTACCTTACAGCCAGTGTGCACATGCTGAGTCCCTTTCTGGCTACTTATAGGCATCCTATGTGTAGAGACCTGATGATAATGTGGCAGGTAGAAAGACAAATCACAAAGATACCATCAGAGTTGCTTCTGCTAAAGTCAATGTGTTCCATAATAGCTTATTCACATGCATTTCATGGTATTCAACAGTCTGATACTGAAAAAGTTAAATGCTTGACTCTTGTTGATCATCACGACCAAAAGTAATCTTTGCAGCAAGTAAGGCACACCTCTATTATACTACAGAGAGGCAAGAGAAAGCCAGAGATGAGTGTTTACTTTAAATTTCAGGAACTTTGTATTAAAGAGCTGCAGTGTGCGAGCATGAGCACAGTGTTAACTAATTAAACATTCATTTACAAGGAAAAGAATCAGATAGATTGCAATAATAATGGTAAGTCTAACTACTTAGTATTCCCCATAGTTTGTCTGCTGATATGAAAGTAAGAACAAATGTGATTGTACACCATTAAAGATTATTAAGCATGACAAGTATAAAATTACCTCTGTAATGCATGTTTTCCCTTAAATTCACTGAGTGATCTTGAAGGCACAAAAGCTTAAGGCACTTGCTAAAACACATCCATCTTGAGACACCAGTTGTCAAGTATGGCTGCCTCATGATGAGGCTTAACAAAGAGAAATCCCGCTGCTACCTGCACACACACAAATGGAACACTCCTTAAAGACAACATTGACCCAGCTGTCTTCAAGGTTTGGAGAAAGCCTTAGAGAGCTTCCCAAAAGGTTGCAGGATACAAGGATGATTTGTTCTAATTACTTGGAGGAGGATATGAAATTGTGTAGCCCATTGTGGGTATGGTCTGTCTCCTATCATGAAGAACAATTAAAATAACTCCCTATAACTGTAGGATATGGTTATCTGGCTACATACTCATTGCTGTCCTCATTTTAATTGGCTTCCAGAGAAAAAGATTTCTACCCAGATAGCATGAATTCTCAGAGGGAAATGGTCTCTAGGAGAATAGAAATCCGTGGGTTATTCAAGTTTAATGTCTCCTCTGGACCACATAAAGTTGACCTAGTTCAAGGAACTGACTTTTGATGACTCATTCCCCTTTCAGTTGTTCCAGATGCTACTGTAGAACTACTGAGCAAAACCCGCAGGGTTGCTGATATTGGCTTGGTATAAGAAAGACTTGCTGGTGAACAAAACTGCCTATCATTGAAAGTAGCTCCTCAGGAAATAAGAAGAATCTTAATAATTAGAAAGAGCAAAATTGATAAAAGCAACATAACTCTCATCAGGTGTAGTGCTATCAGGAGTTTTAAATTTATCTCAAGTAATTTCCTTAGTCACACTGCGTGACAGGTAATATTATCTTTATTTTATGGATGACCATCCTGGAGCACAGAGAAGTAAAAGTATTTGCTTAAAGTCTCACAGCGTGTAAGGGGAAGTGTATTTGAGGTTAATTTCTTTGGACTTCACTGTCCATTTTCCCCCATTGCACATGGATGCTATGGACAGGATCCCCGAAGGAGGCAGAGGCGAGAGTAGGCAATACATGAGTGAAATGGGAACTCCTGCTCTTTAGTAATGTAGGGTCTGATTGTTCTAACTTTCAATTTCAATTCTTCGAAAAGCTCAGAGCATTTCCCACCAATTTTACCTTTACACCTTATATCCTTGTGACTTCCTAGTTTCTGCTCCTGAATCTGTGCAGCATTCTTGCTTCTGAATCACATCAGAGCCAAACCCTTAGATCTCTCATCCTGTTTCCTAGAGCACATCAAGTCCTATTCAGAACATGATCTGTTAATTAACGTCATTGAAGACCTTGTGGAGGGAAGGGGGAGCACATCGCCCTCCACGCTACACCACCACATCGTCTGGTTGCCTGATGCTGCTTTGACACTCCTTGGCATCCACTCCCACCATTTCTACTCTCTGACAGATAAACCTGCCTACTTTCTTTAGTTCCCTCAAAATCTGTGGGGAAAGACTTAACTCTTCGTGCGAAGGAATCTCTTAAGCAGCGGCTACCATTTTTGATGACTTTTATAATAACAATGCAGGCAAAACATAATTGGTTTGCTGTTTGACAACAATAATACTGGTGTAAGTTTGGCATAAGGATGCAACTGGAGCCAGGGAGACAAGTTAAGATCATTTCAACAGTCCAGAAAAAAAAAAAAAAAAGATGGAGTCTAAGCTCATTTACTAGTTGAGTTCTCAGTTCTCAAATAACTGCCTGAGACTGCTTGAAAGCCAGCTCTTTCTTTGCCCTCCATCCTGCCCTTCATTCCCCCAGGATGGGGTGAGGCTTAAGAGAGGTTAATGCACTGATAGTCACCGTTGGAACAAGCCCTCGTAGTGACAGAAATTGAAAAGAGATTGAAATCTGCCATAGAGGTTGTTGCTGAGAGAAAGCCAAAGAAAAGGAGACAAATCTAGATCCATGAAGACAGATGAAGATTTAAAACAAGACAATAGGTGAAATAGAGAAACGGTAAAAGGTTGTGCAACAAAGGGCAGATTAGATAAAGTGGCAGGCAGAGTGTGGTGAATCCATCATGTAAGAAGAAGAAAGTGGCCATGATCCTCCCAGGAGGACACAGGACTCAAAATACAAATTCCTAAGGGCTGCGATGTTCCAGCTGCCCTTTCAGAAATGAGTAGAAAGACTGCAGCAATTCATAGCAGCCTGTTCTGTGTCAGAATTCTTCTCTCTGGGCAATGAAGGTGTAGGTTGGATTTTGGGAAAGAAATTCAAAATGCCAATCTCTATTAGAGAGATAAGCTATTTCCCACACTCCGAAGAATGTGACATCACTGTTCAAGCCCTGGGTGATGAGTCAAACCCCAAGACACAGGGGTATGATTTAAATGGGTGATGGAGTCACAGTTTGAAATGTGAGGGAAATACATGTGTGAGAGAGTAAGTCAGAAATACAAAAAGATGGGTCTAGAAAAGATACCATAACATCAGAACAGTAACCTCAATGCATAGACAGAAAATGTGGGGTGGGTAATAGCTGCTGAGCCTTACGGCAACACCTCACAGAAAGCTCTTCATCTCCCCCGTCTCCATGTCCACTGCCACAGCTGCTATATTTTACTTCTAGATAATCCCTGTTCCCACTGCTCTTATTTTGCTCCTTCCTTTTTTCATATTCACACTACGGCCAGAAGAATTGTTCAGATATGAGTGAAGACTTCCCAGAACAAGATGCCAAACAGTTCCCATATCTGCCTTGCTTTTCTGCTATTATCGTAATACAATCTTGATAAAAAGGCAAAATGTGGTATAACCATAAAAGCAAGGAAAATAAACCTGGACCATCAGCAGACAAGTGATGTTGAGAACTCTCTGGAAAACAAAACGTGCATGAAAAACCAGATGGCACTGCATTCTCTTAGGTTGGTGCAAAAGTAATTTTGGTTTTGCCATTCATTTCAGGGACAAAATCCGCAATTACTTTTGCACCAACCTAATCAAATCTTTTCTATGGTAATTAAAGCAGAAATGAGTGAAACTGGAAGCAGAATCTGGAAGGGAGATTCTAGTTTTGGCAGACATAGGCCTCACAGAAATAATAGGGACCAATTAGGATTTGTTAAAGGTGGGGTAATACTGAAGATCTTAATATCAAAAAAAATGAAATCATACTATTCTGTGTAAACAAAGATAGACATTCACTCTCAAGAAAAACAAAACAAAACTGAGGGGCTAGTATTTTCCATGCATGTAAATAACTCTCTGAATGCAACTAAAGCATGTATGCAGGAACAAATCTAAGCTGTAATCAAGGTCTCTTTTCCATTGCTCGAAGTGAAGCTTGTCAGTAGAGTGCTAATACCAAAATGACAGAGCTCATCCCCAGTCATTTGATGTCTTCCTAACACCTACATTAGAAAAATTGAGTCACCTCACATCTGAGGTATCAAAGAAAAACATCACAATCACAATCAATAAACAGAAAAACGTACGATAAAATGTTTGCGCTTTTTTTTTTTTTTTTTTGCGCGATGGTCTCACTGTGTTGCCCAGGCTGGAGTGCAGTGGCATGATCTCGGCTCACTGCAACCTCCATCTCCTGGGTTCAAGCAGTTCTCCTGCCTTAGCCTCTCAAGTAGCTGGGACTACAGGTGTGCACCACCACTCCCAGCTAATTTTTTTTTGTATTTTTAGTAGAGATGGGGTATCGCCATGTTGGCCAGGCTGGTTTTGAACTCCTAACCTCAAGTGATCCTCTTGCCTCAGCCTCCCAAAGTGCTGGGATTACAGGCCTGAGCCCCACCACACATGGGCTAATTGTAACTTTTTGTATTCAAAAAGGTTCAGTTAGATAATGCATAAGACAAACACAAGATATTATACAAAAAACTCGAGATAGAAGACTGCAAAAAAGCAACAGAAATTAAACTTTTGTAAAACTATTTTTGAGATGGAGTCTTGCTGTGTTGCTGAAGCTGGAGTGCAGTGGTGTGATCACAGCTTGCTGCAACTTTTACCTCCTGGCCTCAAGCAGTCCTTCCACTTCAGCCTCAGTAATAGCTGGGACCACAGATACGCACTACCAGACCCAGATGATTTTTTAATTTTGTAGAAATTAAATGTCTCGCCATGTTGCCTAGGCCGGGAAATTAAAATTTAAGTAGATGAAATAAAACAAAGATTAAGAAATCTTTCATATAGAAAAACCCCAATGAAGAGAATAGAAAACATGAGCTAAAAGACATGTGGTATGGAGGGTCAATTTTAGGAAGCTCACATATAACTAACAGGAGTTCCAGAAAAAAAGTTTAAAAATATCAAGAGATGGAGAATGAAATTATCAATGAAATTTTAAAAAAGGAATTATCCAAGATCTAAAAAAACCGTGAAGCTTAAATGTGAATTGACCCTATCAAACTTTTAACACAAAGAATTTTTAAAAGTCGAGCACCTACTCACCTACTCATTATCTTCTTCAAATTTAAGAACACCAGTGATAAAGACAGCATTCTGAAAGCTTTGAGAGATAAGAAAATGTAACCAGTTTCCTCCAAAGCAACATAAAGGGGATTGGCATTAAATTTCTCTTCGGCCAGAGTGATGCAAGATAGAAGATTTCAAAGAGCCGAGGGGGTCTCCCTGGCAACCTGCAACGAACTAAGAAGCAATCGTATGTGTGAGAAAAGAGACATGAAGGTACTCTGAAATATAGGTTGCTTTCTGACAATGTTAACTGAGGAAAAAAAATCAAACCGAAAACAGGAGAGAGAAAATTACAGAGCATTAGATAGAATAGAGCTAACCTAGGAGAATAATGAAACTCACGTCAGGCAAACAGCAATGCCATAGGCTAACAAGTCAAGGTGGTTGAAAGAAGCACAGGGAGCCAATGGCACTCAAGGAGAGGACATCTTTCAGAATAGAAAGGGAAGATGCCAGCAACAGGGAAGATGGATGAGAAGACAAAACTAGGTAGGAGGTGAAACCAGCATTTATTCTCCCTCCCATCAAGAAAAAGGCAAGACAATCAGGTTTTCCAGGGAAATTCAGGTTCAAAATGTGAAACCAACTAAAAGGTGGCAGAAACTTGAGAAGTGAGGAATGCACAAAGATACTTCTCCTGGATACCGTACTGGTATGAGTGGCACTATTGTCATCAGATTAGGTCATTAGGCAGAGGAAGTATTAACTTTGTAGCATTCCAATGAAGAATATCTGCAAAGTCAAAATTATATGAATATAAATATTGCTTATCAGATTATGACTTTTAGAATAAACGTGTAGGTAAAAGTGCAGATGACTTAATTACGATTATAGAGCAGAATATGAAATTCTGGTCTCTTCCTTCATGTATTTTGATGATACGTAAGTTACGGCACAACTGAGAAGCATTAGGAGCCAGGGCAGGCAGGAAAGGAACCGTCAGAAAACTGAAAGTCTCAGTGCTGACTCTGAAAACAAGGAATAAATATTGCGAGGATATAGAAAAGTGAAGCTAAGTATGTTATTCAAAGTTACATATTTTATTAAAGAACTAAAAATAGCTAAGTAACTTTCAAAATTCCAGAGCACAGTGAAGAGAGAATTGCTGTGTATATGAGCTAAATTGTAGACCTTTGGCACTCTCGCTGCACCATCATTGCTGACCATTAGTTTGCAAATAAAAAGACTGGCGTATGTTTATGCATATGTAGACAACTACCAAAGAAATCTAAACTCAATGCAAAAATAAAGCTGGCTGTCTTTAGGTGTTATTATGAGGGTGATGTATAGTTTTCATTGTGATATCTTGAGAGCAATGAGTGCATGAAGGTTTGAGAAAAAGATTCTTCATTTTTATTTTAAACACTTCGTTTCATTTATGTACTTACTTGCTTTTGCAAGGGGAGGCAGGGTTGAGGAAATGCTGGAGGATCCAGTTGTATTTTCTAAGCACAGGTTAGTAACCAAGGTGATACAGGCAGCTCAGTACTCCCATGGCCATTTCCGCTTTCTTCCCACCACAGCCCCTGCCTCCCCTTGTACTAGAATTACATTATTTTGGGAAGTGACCCAAGTGCTTTTGATGTGCATGATTAACATTTAAAATAATAATGCCAACTCGTTTTGTAACTCATAACCAAATAGCTCTCTCTTGCACCCTGTGACCTGGTGGCTAAGGAATGCCTGGGTTTCCTGAGCCTGTGAATGAGGGCAAAGGGAGCTGCAGCCTCAGGTTCTGCATATAGAATGAGTGTCCATTAGGCTCATTAATTCATGAACACTATTTTAATAGTCTTAGGGTGCCTTGGCATTTAGGTCACCTTTAGTTTTAAGCTGACATTTGCCTCACACAAAAATTAATGAGCATTGAGGGACAGTTCAACAAATGCAAGAATCCCCTGAAAATGAGAAACACTTTAGGGTCCAGAAAAGAATTACATTATTTTTGGCACGATAGGTCTGGCTAATGAAATCCATGTTTGATCACATGAGTGGCAACTTGCCAAAGGATCGTTTGTTGCCTTGTCTGCTTAGGGCAGCACCCTCCATCTTCCTGCACAGTAATCTTTTCATAGGGGTATAAGGCTTAGGGCATAACTAGGAATATCTGAATCCCAACTAAGGAGGATTCTCTATCTCTTACTCCCAAAATTCACTGAATATGTAACAAATATCATTTAAGGCAATATTGGACCAGAAATATGAGGATTGAAACAGTGCAATTGTTAAAAATTAATTGGGCCCAAATTCAGCATTAAATGCAGAAGTATAATCTACTTCTAAGTGGCCTTATATTTTGCACAGATTTTAACATCTAATTTCCTGTTTTATTTTGAGTCTTCTAACAATACTGCAAGTTTGGCAGGGAAGATATCCCTCTTAGTCTGTTCATGATGCTATAACAAAATGTCATACAGTGGATGGCTGAAAATAACAGAAATTTATTTCCCACAGCTCAGGAGGCTGAGAAGTCAAGGTCCAGGCACAAGCAGATTTGGTGTCTGGTGACTGGCTGTTTCCTGGCTCCTAGATGGTACCTTCTCTGTGTCCTTACGTGGTAGAAGGGGCAAGTCAATGCTCTGGTGCCTCTTCTAATAAGGACATCAATACTTTTTTATAAGGGCTCTGCCATCATTAATTATGTCTCAAAGTCCCTGTCTACTAATATCATAACATTATGTGATAGGATTACAAAATATACATTTTAGGGGTACCATCTGTCTCCTTAAAATGGTACCATAGAAGTATCTATACCGTTTTAAAGGCGAGGAAACAGGAATATTTGTTACTGTGAAGATATGGTGAGAATCTTCATACAAAGGTTCCAAAGTCCTCCTTTCCCCCTTTGAAATGAAACAAAGGAGTGAGGAATCTACTTGAGCATTGTGTTTCTTATTTAGGGCTTGCTGTCTGGAAAACAGGATATTGTCCTATCATTTCTTCTGCTTACATTTAACAAGTTAGGATGGATTTACTGCCCTTCCAGGTGCATTTGCATTCATATTTAAGACCTTTAAATGCAGTCATTTACTTGGGCCATAGATTCCAAAGAGATTGAAGGGTGGCACAATATGGTATCCCAAATATGCTACTTTTGCTCAAGGATTATTTTGAACTAAAGGCACTTAAAAATATAGTAGGTGCAAGAAAGGTGATCTGACCTGCCTTTTCTTCCTGAAAGCAGGAGATATAACTTCCATATGAAAGACATCCTCCCAATCCCAGAAACAGTAATTCTGTTAAAAAAAAAAAAAATTTAGGTTTGGGGGTACATGTGAAGATTGGTTATATAAGTAAACAAGTGTCTTGAGGGTTCGTTGTACAGATATTTCATCACCCAGGTGTTAAGCCTAGTAGCTAATAGTTTCTTTTCTGTTTCACCTCTTTCCTCCCACCCTCTACCCCCAAGTAGACCCCACCAGTGTCTGTTGTCACCTTCTTTGTGTCCACGTGTCTTCATTTAGTTCCCACTTAAAAATGAGAACATGTGGTATTTGATTTGCTGTTCCTCTGTTAGTTTGCTAAGAGTAATGGCCTCCAGTTCATTCATGTTCCTGCAAAAGACATAATCTCATTCTTGTTCATTGTAGCATTATTAACAGCAAAGACACAGAATCAACCTTAGTGCCCATCAAAGACAGGTTGGATAAAGAAAATGTGATACACACCAGTTAGAATGGCGATCATTAAAGTCAGGAAACAACAGGTGCTGGAGAGGATGTGGAGAAATAGGAACACTTTTACACTGTTGGTGGGATTGTAAACTAGTTCAACCATTATGGAAAACAGTATGGCCATTCCTCAAGGATCTGGAACTTAGGTGTACCATATGACCCAGCCATCCCATTACTGGGTATATACCCAAAGGATTATAGATCATGCTGCTATAAAGACACGTGCACACGTATGTTTATTGCAGCACTATTCACAATAGCAAAGACTTGGAATCAACCCAAATGTCCATCAGTGACAGATTGGATTAAGAAAATGTGGCACATATACACCATGCAATACTATGGAGCCATAAAAAAGGATGAGTTTGTGTCCTTTGTAGGGACATGGATGCAGCTGGAAACCATCATTCTTAGCAAACTATCACAAGAACAGAAAACCAAACACCGCATGTTCTCACTCATAGGTGGGAACTGAACAATGAGATCACCTGGACTCTGGAAGGGGAACATCACCGGGGCCTATCATGGGGAGGGGGGAAGGGGGAGGGATTGCATTGGGAGTTATACCTGATGTAAATGACGAGTTGATGGGTGCTGACGAGTTGATGGGTGCAGCACAGCAACATGGCACAAGTATACATCTGTAACAAACCTGCACGTTTTGCACATGTACCCTAGAATTCAAAGTATAATAATAAAAAATAAATAAATAAAAATGTGGTACCTATACACCATGGAATGCTATGCGTCCATAAAAAGAGACTAACCTTATCATCAGCAATGGGAAGTTGAAACAGAAGAAATTCCGTACAAATGAATCTTATTAAAATAATTACCTTCCCTCAGCCTCCCCACATAGTTTACTTTCACACAGTTGTTGCTCCTTATCCAACTTGATATAACAGCATTTAGGTTTTGCCACTTGTTTGGGTCTTCATTTCTTTAAAAGGGCTTCCATGTCATGTAAAACTCAATCTATATGCTTGTTTTCCTGTTAATCTCTATCAGTTTCATTCTCAAGCCTGGCTAAAATTCTTAGTGGGTAGAAAAGTAAAATTTTGCCTCCCCACCAGGAGTGAGTTTGGGGATCACCACCCAGATCCTCCTCATTACAAAGGAAGGTTGCTCAGTAGAGTATGGGGTGAGACAGGAGAGAGCTTCAAAACAGACCCGTCACTCAGCCATGCAACACTGCAGAATCCCTTGGTTCTTTCTTTGTTACCTAATGCTCAAGTTCCAGTTACAGAGCTAATGCTTGTGACTTAGGGCATAGGCCTCAAATACCGGTTTTTCCCTTTTCCACTGAAGGCAGTTCAATTGCACATTTATTTAAAAACCAAAATAGTGTCTTTGATCCTCTACCCATTAATTGAGTCCATAGATGACTCTTTAAAAAGTCAATTAAAATTTGGTTCTGAATAGCTGCTATTAAACTGTTGCCCATGGAACTGTCTTTGAGTTTGGGGTTCAGGAATCTATTTGGCCTTTTCTAGCCAAAGGGAAAAAAAATCATCTTCATCTGTAATAAATGACAGCACCTTAACTTATAATTCAAAAGGAGAAACAACACGTATGTGGCTGTCAGGAAAGGGGAAACACTTTGGAAATGGCTTTTGTGGAAGATTATGAAGTCTACCTACTGTACCTTATCACTGCAGAAGGAAAATGATGTTTCTTTTGATCAAAACATGACAAGGAGCACATCAAAATCAATACGTGGAGAATTGAATCCTCTGAGCTGTCAGAATCACAAACAGAGAAAGTGAATGTTAATGACAGAAAGGCAAACATGTTTATTGTGGAAAGGTTGCTGCTGAGATGACTGCTCACCCTCTAAGAAAAAGTAAAGAAAGATATTATTCAAGGACTTTAAACCTTATTAGCAATTTTTCATGAAAAAATTAAAACCTGTTATTTAACATATCAGGTCTCCAAATCTGAAAGAAAGAATATATGTCTGTGTCGTTATCCAACAAATATGACAAAGGGTTACACCTATATAAAATATGTTTTAAAAGTCTACTCAAATATTTATACATTTTTAGTGTATTTAAAAATATACATAAATATTGGCAGATATGTAGGAGTAAAGAAAGTGATAAAATAAATCCCCATAAACTCATCAACAAGATACAAATGTCATGATTTTGGCAATTTTGCTTTATCTCTTGTGTTGCTTTTCTTTTTTTCTGCAATTTTTAGTTTGTGGAAGCGTTTAAAGCACAGACCAAAAGCCTCACTCACTCCTAGATATTTCTATAAAAATCCTTTAAAAGCATGGACTGTTTTCTTAGGAAACCACAGTGACATTATTTTGCCTGACATAATTAAATATCATTTTCTGAAATTTTATATTAGTCTAAAATATGTTTTAAAAATTATTTTTATCGTTTTTTAAATCAAGATCCAAAAATGATTATAGATGACTTTAAAATGAAAAGTTAAATAGTTTTAAAAAAGAATTCCAATAAGAGTATATTAGAGTGAGAAGTGTGGTCAAATATTCAATACAATTAAAGCAATATTAAGGTAATATTTATGTTATTAAGGCAATTCTTATCTTGTCAGTGTAGCATATATTACGGTTTTTTTTTTTTTTTTTTTTTTTTTTTTTTTTTTTAATCTATGGTATTTAGCCCTTGGTAAGGCTTTAGCGAGCTGAATACAGTTTTGCAATGCCATGAGTGTGGTGCATCAGAGCAATTTTCTTAGATATGAGAGTATTATGATAGGTAATGGAAGTCAGAAGAAAATGGTCTTCACATTTAACATCACTCACCTACTGCTGGACAGGTATTGTAAGGAAAGATTCTGGACAAAGTAAAATACATTTTTAAAACGTATTTTCATAGCAGTTTAATTTTTAAGGCACAAACATGGGGAAAACATGAACTTATACCATTACATAAGTTAAATAAATATTCCATATTAACGCAAGGCGGCATTGTGTAGTCATTAAAATGATGAATATAAGGATTGAAAGATAACATGGAAAAATTTAAATGCATAAAATTCTTTAAAAACAAAAAACTGTATATTTTAACTATCTACGTAACACGTGTGGTAACAGATTAAATAGTGTAAGGGAACGCATAAAAACGAAACCAATTATATTAGAGTTGGAGGAATAAAAGTAAGCATTAAGAAATAACAAGGCTTATTTTTCTACAATTCATTTAACATTGCTCATTGTAGAGCATACAGGGAAGTTTAAAGAAACATACAATAATCACCAATAATCTCATCACTTCCAACTAACCACTATTTAGTATTTTGGTTTTGTGTGTGTGTGTGTGTGTGTAGCTGTATATGTGTATATGTATGTATATATAAAACTGGCATATCATGAGGGTTTCCTCACGTAAATATTTTACATAAATCTATTTAACTGTTTCATATTATTAAGCAATTAGGTTGTTTATAGTGCTTCCTCAGCAACAGTAGTAAGCACAGGAATAGCCACCACAAAACCTGCCTGGGCTCCGTGCTGATGGCCATGGAAACCCTATGACAGGCATTTTTCCTCAGCCCCAGCACCATTTGCTCTCCCATTTTAATTATGTGGAATCTGAGGACCCATGTGAAGTGGTATGCACAACAGAACTAACAAAATGTTGAGCCATGATTGAAACCTGCGTAAAATAAGTGGCAACTTTGTGTCTTTTCCATCTTTTGTCTATGATCAACCTTAACATAAGTCTTAGTTTACATCATCAGTTATGAGAAAAAGATCTTTGTAAATAATATTACTGGGTCAGCGATATTACATTTTGTCAGAGTTCTGTGGAAGCATTGCTACAGTGCCATCCAAAGCGTCCTTGCCTTATTGTGTATGTATATATGCCCACATATTAGTTATTGTATATCATCTTATGTAATGAATAATACAGATTTTTAAGTGTGTGTATATATTTACATAATATGTGTGCATGTCTATATATATGCAAAATTAATATTTTCTATTATAAATTACATATTTATATTATGTAGTTCAGGAGACTAATATGTATAATTTATATAATATAAATTGTATGTGTACACACACATATATATGTATGTGTATTATGTGTGTGCGTGTATATGTGTGTGTGTGTGTGTATATATATACACACACACCCCTAAAATGCTAATAATGTTGGTGAAAATGTTATCGAAATGCCAGGGTTTTGGTTTAGGTCCTGGTGTTTGCTGCGCAGAAAGCCAATCACTGAGACAATGAGTATTGCCAGGGAAGAAGGCTTTAATCAGGTGCTGCACCTGAGCAGGTGGCAGATCAGCCTCTAAATCCATCTCCCTCAGCAACTACAATAAGGGAATTGTATATCAGAGAAGAAACGTTACCATGTGTGGGAAAACAGGAACGAGGGAGAGGGAAGGAAAAGGAGTTGATCCACAGGCAGCCAGTGGTCAGTTAGACAATCATGACAGGTGAAGGGGTCTGGCGTCTCATTGTCCAGATGTGGTGACCTGCTAAGTTTCAGCGCCTTGATGCCATGTGGGAAGCCTGATGATTGGTTTCCTGAGAAAGGAATTTAGATAAGACAAATGTAAGTTTCTCAAGTTTCAAGACTAGGAGGGTAAATTTCTGTGTTTATTCAACAGAGACCATGAATATCAGTTCTGTGGGACGATTGGGCTGGTTTCTAAAAGCTTTATCATGGTTGTCTTAATTTTTCTTTTGGTAGGAAGTACAAATGGTTTTAATGTGTCCATTGGCATTTGCATTTCTTTTAACTATATTCCTTATAAAAAAGATTCAAATGGCATCATAAATAAGCATTGTCAGCAGTCTCAGTTCAACCTCATTTATTTATTACATATACTAAATGTGTGCTATGTATATGCACATATGAAGGGATTCTTGATTTTTTTTCTTTGGGTTAATGTACTTTATGTTACAAATATTAGAAAATGCAAATAGACCAAATATTTTAAAATGCATTCGTATGACATGTGCTACACCAGCCATTGCAGAATAATTCCTTAGACTAAGCTTTCCTATGAGGCACCTTGAATAGCAGCATTGTTAGGTGTTTTAAGTATTATGTCAAATGCCTAATATTACATTTCCCATATTATATATGGATCTTGCTCTGTCACCTAGGCTGGAGTGCAGTGGGGCAATCATGGCTCACTTGCAGCCTTGACGTCCTGGCTCAAGCGATCCTCCCACCTCAGCCTCCCAAGTAGTTGGGACAGGCAAATTATTCCACATCCTGTTAATTTTTTTTTCTTAATTAGGGACAGAATCTCACTATGTTATCCAGGTTGGTCTCAAATCCCTGGGCTCAAGCAGTCCTCCTGCCTTGACCTCCCAAAGCGTTGGGATTATAGGCATGAGTCACTGAGCCCAGTGATGTTTGTATTCTACAAGTTGAATTGCTGAGTCAAAGAAGTAAACAAGCAAAATTTAATTAGTATTGGTAAATTGTCTTTCAGAAAGTTTATTTTTTTGGTCCCTGATCAATTATTTATGAAAGTAATTATTGACATATAATTATGTGAAAACTGAATTTTGGGATGAGGGGACAAATTTGACAGCTAAAAAATGGGTACATTCTACAAAACTTTTTTTTTTCAATTGATGGTAAAACTAAACATTTTTGTACATAAAACCCTATTTCCTTTTTTGAAAAATGTGTATTGTTCATCTCTAATAATGAAGGTAATGTTATTTATCAGTATGTACAAGGTGTTTAGGAATTTAGAATATCCCTCTTTATTTTGTCAATTTATGTAAGTTTATTTAATATTTGATTTTGTTATTTGATATTTGATTGTTTTCAATGTCATTTACCAGACTACATTAAAAATATATATGATTAACTATGTTCATGTTATTTCCATTCTTTTACATTTAGTAAATCTTTTCCCTCTTGTATCAAATAGGTGTTTACCTTTATTTTCCACTTTTATTCATTAATGAATCTAGAATTTCTTTTAATCCTCAGTTTAAGCTAAATATATAATAGATCTTTTTTAAATTTACATTTTTGTGTTTCATTTAATTGGCTGGGATTTCCAGGCCAATGTTTAAGACTCAAAGATAGGTAGGAGTTCACATAGTTATGTTCCTTACTTTAATTCCAGTGGCTGTAGTATTACATTTTATCATATGTGATATTCCATTAATAAGAATTTTTTTATAATGACAAGAGAATATCATGAAGCTAAATATTTAATGGGATATGGATATTCTATTTAAAAAATTTAAATTCTGGGATACATGTGTAGAACGTGCAGGTTTGTTACAAAGGTGTACAGAGAAGTACCTGATGCATGAGGGGCTCAAAACCTTTATGATGGGTTGATAAGTGCATTAATAAGAATTTTATAGACAGTTATACTGTTAAAAGTTACAAAGGAGATTACAAGTGATTTCACTATGAGAGGCATTACTAGTGTAGACTCAAACTACCTGGATTATTTCTCCACCAACAGCATTTTCTGTGATTTATGAATTACTTCTCTCTGCTGGGAAGAGTGATAGCAAAGATAAACTTGGATAATTATGCAATTCAATGTGAGAAGAATGTCCCATGGAAAGTGCATGTAGCAATTGCTATTATTAGTAGCTATTTGGCATACTCATGTGATATAGTGTCAGCTTTGTTAGAATTGAGTCCTATTTGCAGTGTTGGCTTGAATAGTACTTGGTCGTGATGAGTTAGTATTGAATTCAACCTGTTGTACTTTATCCTATCCAAAAATTGGATTGGTTTATATTTGTGGTAAAAGACTTCCTCATTAGATTTGTTACAGAGGTTACAACAACACATTAGAATGTAAACATGCAGCATTTCTAAATTTATTTTAAAGTATTTTATTTTGTATTATTATTATTATTATTATTTTATTTTATTTTTTTTTTGAGACGGAGTTTCACTCTTGTCGCCCAGGTTGGAGTGCAGTGGCACCATCTCAGCTTACCTGCACTCTCTGCCTCCTGGGTTCAAGCAATTCCCCTGCCTCAGCCTCCCGAGTAGCTGGGATTACAGGCACCCACTACCATGCCCGGCTAATTTTTTGGATTTTTAGTAGACAGGGTTTCATCATGTTGAGCAGGCTGGTCTCAAACTCCTGACCTCAGGTAATCCACCCACCTTGGCCTCCCAAAGTGCTGGAATTACAGGCGTGAGCCACTGCTCCCAGCCTGTATTATTTATTCTTATAAACTTTGGAAGAATTTGTTGGTAATATTTGATGATAACATTAATAATGACCCTTATTTAACATTATATTAACAAAAATATAAAGATTAGCTTTACTTGAAAATGATTTATGTTCTTGCAAACATAAAATTTTAACATTTCTCAATTTCTACAAAGCATTTATGTGTATCTTAGCATGTTTTTGCCATGCGTAGGTTATTTAAAACGAGAGAAGGAGAGAGATTTCCAAAACCATCTCTCCCCTCAGGGATGGGACCTGCCAGAAGTCAAGAGTAGGTGTCGGAGTCAAACTATGAAAATTAGGAACAAGATCAGTATCTCAAAGGCCCAAGATTCATATACACAGAGCATTTTGTAATGCAGATCGATTGAAATAACTCAACAAAACCCTTCAGTCATAACTCCTGATATATTTAACCTGACATTGGTGTCAAGAGTCCATGGCATTTGAAATGTCACAAAGTTAAAGGTTGTGGGGAAAATTTGGGCATGGAGTAGACAACAATATACAAAGAATATGTGAATAGAGTGTGAATAGAGATGTGGAATCACAGTTCCTTGGACATTCTTACTGTGTGCAATTTTATGTCTAATTTCTTTTCTGACAAGTCCTGGATCCTTTTTATCCAACTAATTACTGCCCAAACATCATTATGCCACTGAGGAACCCTTACAACACTTAAGTCAGTGTCATTATTTTTATTTTCTTTCTATTGAATTTAATATATAAGGAGCTTAAACAACTTGATTAAAAAATCTAATAATCTGATTTAAAATAGGCAAAAGATCCTAATAAACATTTCTCAAAACAAGATACACAAATGGCAAACAGGTATATGGAAGTGTACTCAACATGATTGATCATTGGAAAAAACATTTGCCATCTAAAACAAAAGCAAAACATACAAATACTCAAAATTTATTCTGTGTGCATAATTTAATAACTTGTATTGAATATGTGAAAGTGTATTTCTGCATTATGCACTTGGAATCCCGTTTTGAAATCCCATTTCATATAGTTGACCAGGGACTAGCTTTGGACATATCTTTTTCTTTGTATTGAAGATACAACAGTCTCTGATTGTTTTGAACCAGTTAATTTTTCTTAGTATCCTTCATGGCTTATTTCTCCTCTAAGTAGTGGTGAGCTGGAGATTGAATCCAGCGGCCTGTTCTCTTCTCTACCTTCATTACCCTGCTACTGATGCCCCAAGGCTTTCAATGTTGTCAGAAATGCCAGTGAACCCCAAGTATAATCTCCAACCTAAAACACTTATCGGAGAAACAGATGTGGGATTCCAACAGCTTTATTCACTTAGTGTACAGCTGGCATTTAAACTTATCATGTTAATGTGGAACTCTTGACTTCTCTACACCATCAAACATATTCCTGCCTTAGTCTTATCTATCTTGCTAAATGGCCACACTAATGGTTCAGGTATTAGGTACTGAAAACTAGTAATTGTTTCTAATGCCTTTTTCCCCCTTTATACTCCCACATCATTTTTTATCAGCAAATTCTGTAAGTTTCACATTGTAGAACTGTTCAGTAGTTTAGCAATCACCTCTTTTGGGGGTTGAATTATGTCCTTCTCTTAAAAGATATGTTGAAGTTCTAACTCCCAGTACTTGAAAATGTAAGCTTATTTGGAAATCAAGACATTGACTACATAATTAGTTACAATACGATGAGGTCATATTGGAGTAGGCTGCATCCTTAATCCAATACGCCCAATGTCTTTATAAGAAGACCACCATGTGATGGCAGAGAAACACAGGGAGAAGACCATGTGAAGATGGAGGAATGGAATACTGCACCTACCAGCCAAGGAACACCAAAGGCTGCTGGCAAACCACCAAACACTAGGAAGAAGCGAAGATGCATTTCCCTTTGTTTCAGAAGGAGCATGGCCTCAAGACACCTTCCTTTTGGTCTTCTATTCTTTAGGACTATGAGACTAACAACTTCAGTTGTTTTAAGCCACCCAGCTTGTAGAACTTTGTTACAGCATCCCTAGGAAACTAACACACACCCTGCACAAAGTTCTGCATGGCCTGGCTCCTGCTTTGTCTCTGAACTCATCCTGCACCGTTCTCTTTCTTACTCACTGGGCTCCTACCACACCCACCAACCTTCAGCTCCCTGAACATTCCCAGATGGAACATTCCAAGATTCCAACAGTTCAAGATTGTCACCACGCTAGCAGCCCCCTGTGCCTGGAATACTCTTTCCTCAGATCTTTACATGGTTGTTTTCACTTTTAATTCAGGTCTCTGCTACGGGTCATCTCCTTATTGGAAGCTTTAGTCATTTTCCTCTCCTAGCTAAAATACCAATCTGGTCTACTCACGTGACTCTGCTTTATTTCCATTACAGAATTTCACTTTAATTTTTTTTTAACATGACTGTCTATGCCATCTACCAGACTGCTAAGCAGCACAGGAGCAGGGAGGTTGGTCACTGCTTGCAGTAGTCTGAATGTTTGCATCCCATCAAAATGTATATGCTGAAATCGTAATCCCCAAGGTTATGGTATCTGAAATGAGGCTTTTGGGAAGAACTCTCATGAAT
This sequence comes from Chlorocebus sabaeus, assembly GCF_047675955.1. NCBI lineage: Eukaryota > Metazoa > Chordata > Mammalia > Primates > Cercopithecidae > Chlorocebus > Chlorocebus sabaeus. The sequence goes on along the minus strand of NC_132913.1, from coordinate 5,599,399 downwards.
GAGATTAAGGTCCTTACAAATAGGCCCAAGGGAGTTCATTCTCTCCTTTTATCCTGAGAGGACCGAGTAAGGAGGCATTACCTATGAACCAGGATGCTTCAAATGTACCAGTCCAAAGCCCACATTTGCAGATGGAAAGAATGCTGCTTGGAGGGGGGCGGAGGTGTGGTTTGCTATGTCTAGAAATTTGCTCACCCTGGAAAAGCACTCTCTCATGGATTAGCAAGAGCTCAGATGCCAGAGCATCAAGAATACAAAAAGTAAGACAATAAGAAAACAGTCAATATTGTGTTAAGTAGCAACTTGTTATGATGTTTATTTGCTTGTCCCTGATATATGCATTTTTTTCATAAAAACTTGGTGAATATTTTCTGTCAGGCATGATTCTAAACACAAATGACATAGCAGTATTTCAGTTTTTTCAGGATGACAAAACAAATGTCATAAACTAGGTAGCTTATTAACAAGTGTTCTGGAGGCTGGAAACTCTAGATGAAGGCACTGGTAGATTTGCTTTCTGGTAGAGGGCCTGCTTTTATGTGAAAAGAGCATTATGAAAAGCATCAATAAAGATGACCAAAATTAAAACAAAATATAAGTACAAAAGATATATCCTGGAACTTATTCAGTGGATGAGAGGTAATGTTGAATACCTAACCACAAATATCCAATGTACATCTTTTATATACATTGTAGGAGAAAAACGTGGCAAAAAGTTATTCATTGTTTGATAATGAATTATAAAAATTGTAAGTAAATGCAGGAGACAGAATGAATAAACATATTAAAACCAATACTTATCAAAGTAGAAACATACAAACCACCAATAAACATTAATAAACATGAATCACTTGAAAAGAAAAACAGATGTTGACTGAAAATATGACAAATCCGTCATTAAAGAAAACAACTGTACCTTAAATAAGACTCGCATATTCTGTGAATGTGTATCTTTGTGCTTATAATAATCATTAGAAGCAAAATGGCACATAAAGGTTGAACCATACAGACAATTAAATGAAGATTTTCAGTCTAATAAAAACTCGAGAGAAAAGAAAGCAAGTGTGGTTATATTTATAACATAGAAAGTAGCTTTTGAGGTGAAAACCATTAAAAAGGACAAAGGGGATATTTCATAATCATGAAAGGTAAAATCTCTAAAAAAGATATAATAGTCAAGAGCCTTCTTGCACTCAAAAATATAATAGTGAAATATATAAAGTAAAACCGGCTAGAACAGTAAGGCAAAATTGAAAAAACGTCATACTTATTGTAATGAAGGATGTTAATATACTTTCCTATGCCTTTAATACCTTAGTATATTAAAGAGTAGAAGAGTAATAGAAAAAACTACATAAAATGATGAATAGAGATTTTAAAAATACAATATGGTATTATATAATACAAAATCTATGCCAAATAGAAAACCAACATCATTTCAAGACTACAGACTATAGTTAAAAATGTTAAATATTTAAAATTTTAAAAATGCTGTTGATAATGGGAGAGGCTGTATATTTGTGAAGGGAGGGAGTATGTGTGAAATCTCTGGACCTTCTACTCAATTTTGTTGTGAACCTAAAAATGCTCTTAAAAACAAAGCCTATTTTAAAAGTGCTAAAATCAAAATATAGAAATGTCTCAGATTCTTGACATAGTTCAATACAACAAAAATCTAAACATAAAACAACAAAAGTACCAAGAAATATTTAGCCCACAACAAAACAAGTATCTCCTGGTTAAATGCAAAATCAAGGTTCAAATTAAAGACTAGGTATAAAGACAAACACAATAAAACACACAAAACAGATGAATGAGGGAAAAGTGATATTTAAAAGCAGATTCGGAACCTTAAAACAATACTACCTAAACTCTCTCATGCTTGACGATAACCCCCAGCTGTTTTGATTTTGTAAGTCTGGTTTAGGGTCTTGGGAATCCATCTTTTTAACAACTAACAATATTAACTCTGATGACATGGTCCATGAGTAGCTTTTTCAGAATCATCAGGAATGGAGAAAATTATAATGAAGAGAAAGATAGATGCCTCATCTTTCCTAAATCCTTATAATAATTCCCAGAGTCACCTTCCTTCAACTCAACGTTTTCTGCTTTCAGCTCTTTCTGGCAGCTCTCAAGACAACTCCATAAGGCACCTTGATTTTTTGATTTAACATACTTAGAAATATCTACTGCTTCCATCATATTTTCTGGATGGATGGATGGATTAAAGAATGGATGGACAAAGGTGTACTGAGAAGTGACTTCTGGGCTGGAAACACAAACTCTGCGGTAATAAGCCATGAAAATCCATGGAATTACCTAGGGAAAAGTACTAATGGAGAGGGAAGCTGTCCTTAAACTCCAAGGAGACTAAGAGGAAAGGGTTACTAAAAGAAGATGTGGGTGTTTTAAGATCTAAAATGTCAGTAATATCAGTTGCTACTTGATGAATAGACTAAATTGAGAACACAGTTGTGTCTTTGTATATGAAAATGCAGAGGTCACTGATGAATCTTAAGAACAAAAAAAAAAATTCTAAAAAAGGAACTGTAGTGAACTTCCTGTGTGCTTCATAAGCTGGAGAGCGAGGAAGAACCCTGTGTGTAGATGTCTGGCTGTGAGGAGTGCAAGGGAGGCGGCTCTGTTCCGAGCCTTTTTAGCATCATAGTGGCTTGCACAGGGCTGGGAGGAGGCACAGGGGAGTGTTCAGTAATATTTGCCGAATCTTCAACTGAGGGAAAGTGCAGTTTCTCACATTCTTTTCTTCAAAGGATTAGTGCCCACGTTGTTACCTGAAATGAAATAAGTGATTTATTTAATTCAGATAACATTTATTGAACATTCATTACGTGAAAAAGCACTTATTTTAGCCACTATTACCGCATGCTATTTTTATTTCATGTGACCTTAGGAATTCGGGTTACAGAGGAAGTTTCATTCTGTAGCAGAAGGTCATCTAATAACAGAGGCATCATAGCCACTTCAGTACATTATGAACCCGAAGCTCGTGATACAGCTGACCTTTGGCAGACCCCACATTCTTCCTGAGGAGGAAGGAGGAGAGGCTCTGGCTGAACTCCCCCGATCCAAAGAAGCACCTGAATGTTGAGCATTAATATTTACCATGGAAACTGCCGGCTCTCATACTGTACTTAGCTTTTCTTATTGAATCTCTCAGGGGGACAATGAGGACTGTGCTTCCCTGTGAATGTTTCAGCAAAACTCCATTCCCCATGGAGGCCCTTTCAAAGTGGAAACATAGCTCCTGGAGGGAATTGTACAACTTCCTTAAAAGACGCATCTAAACTTGCTAATACAGATGCTTGTACAAAGGGGTTGGGAGTGAAAAGGTCACTCATAGAAGCATTAAATGTCTGACCTTTAGTTTTTGTTCTAAATTATCCTGTGATTGTACAGTACCGTTCAGCAATACAAAAAGCACTCATTGTGAGCCTATTAGAATGCCTGTGGATGGAATCTTACCCAGTGCTGCAGCAGTAGGTAGCTACATTTAATGTTTTTATCTGCTTTTTATTTGGCATTACCACTGGGAAATGAAATGCTAGAAATGTAATTTGCTGAAAGATCATTTTATTCAAGATTTTAGTAATAGTAGATATATAAATATCTTAAGGAAAAAAAATGCGGGCAGTGAGAAGGGACTTTTCACTAGGCCACCAGATTTGTTTGCCCCAGAGTCTGGTGTTAACTTGTTTATAATCAACTGAATTCATCTTCTTAAAGTTGTAAAATCATCTGCTTTTTAATATTTCATTCTAAAAGTTTCTTTACCTTTTGATTTAATCTGAAAATCTTTGTATCTTCTTGATTCTTCTCCACGTGATTGTTATGCCTCTTTAAACCCATGAAACCCTAAATTAGGCCTCCCTGGTTCAGAACAAAAAGATTTAATTACCCTTTGTAATTAAACTCAAAAATTAGGCATGTAAAACGTCATCCTTCTCTACCTCAAACTCCTAATTCCTAGCTTCTCTTATTAAAGAATTAAGAATATATTACTACAGAGTTTGAAGAATTTTACTTTGACTCATATTTACTTTTAACCTATATTACTTCTTGAGCCTTATGATTTTAGCAAATCTATTCCCAGTTACATAAAGGAGTAGAGGCAGAGAACATTGAAGCTGACTTTGTGGATGTACCAATTAGCCTTTGCTGTGTTTCAAACCATCCCAAAACTCAGTGGCTGAAAACAGCCAATATGAACATGTTTTATGATCCTGGGCTGGATTGTCCGGGTCTGGCTGACCTAGGATGGCCTCACTAATGTTTGAGTCCCCAGCTGGGGATCCAGGGCTTCTCAGGGGGGTGAGTTCAGGTTTGGTTTGGTGGTGTCACAGGGCATTCACTAGCAAGAGTGCAAGCAACAGTATGTAATGATTTTCCAGATTTTCTGTTTACATTGTATTTGCTAATGTCCCACTGGCCAAAGAAAGTCACACTGATACTATGAACACTTTCCGGATCGGTGTGGGAAGAACCTTCAGAAAAGCAGGGATACAAGGAAGGAAATAAAGATGCCGCTATATTGACACATACAATTATCTGTCAACTTATAAAATTAAAAGATATTATAAAAAATAAAAAGAAATAAAGAAGGAAAATTGGAATTTGTGGAGGACACTACAACTAAGCTCAAAAATAGTCCATGTATTTTGTTAGGGAACATATAGGCACTACTGTTTTTGGAGAAGGTTGATTCAGTAATCAAAGGAAATACTAAAAGACATTTCTGTTGAAATTACTAAACTGCTTAAGCAGTCAGACAATATGTAAACAAATGAGTGTAGCTATGTTTTAATAAAACTTTACTTACAAAAAGAGGCGTTGGGCCAGATTTTGCCTGCCTACTGTGGTTCATCAACCCTTGTCATAAGTAGCCTTTTTTTTTTTTTTTTTTTTTTTTTGAGACGGAGTCTCGCTCTGTTGCCCATGCTGGAATGCAGTGGCGCCATCTCAGCTTACTGCAAGCTCCGCCTCCCAGGCATACGCCATTTTTCTGCCTCAGCCTCCCCAGTAGCTGGGACTACAGGTGCCCACTACCATGCCTGCCTAGTTTTTTTTTTGTTTTGTTTTTCAGTAGAGACGGGGTTTCACCATGTTAGCCAGGATGGTCTCAATCCCCTGACCTCGTGACCCGCCCACATCAGCCTCCCAAAGTGCTGGGATTACAGGCATGAGTCACCGCAGCTGGCCCATAAGTACCCATTTCTAAAACTATTGTTGCACAAGAAATCAAGTTGAAACTTTGATTTATATCAACAATGTCTCTCAGTTTTGGTGGGTAAGAAAATGGGGAGGAGGCTACGGGAGAAGTCTGACTTAGAATTTCTTCTGCACTTGCAGTGGCTGGAGGTGTTGCAGTTAGATGCTGCCTTTGCACTTAAGTTAGATTAGATTTCCTCCTACCATGGTGGCATTGGTGGTACTGAACTGCTTGAAGGGTAACTACGGCTCTCGTGAGTATTCCAGTTGGCAAAGAGTATGCTAAAGTAACTCACATAGCCACAGTTCTACTGTGTTCTACTCAACATAAAGGCCACTCACAATCAAAGGAATGGAATTAGACTATACTTTTTGATAGGGAAGTGGTAGGTTTCTAGAAGAGAATGTGGGATGGAAGGAAATGTGACTTCCATCCTTGGAAAATACAACTGCAACGCGTTAGGCAGGCATGATGATCAAAGGTGAGCAGATGACAAATAGAGCCAAATCTGGAAACCTACCAGACTGTCAAGCAAAGGGAAGAGCACACATTTTGCATTCAAAAGGAACCCAGCTTAAATTCTGGCCCTGGCGCTCGCCATCCATTTATTCATTATCCAAAACCAATTAGGTGTCAGGTTTAAATAAGTATTGTTGCACATTACTTAATAATTTTTATTCTGATTTCTTTCAGTAAAATTATACTATCAATCTCTCATTGGATTTCTCCTAAGCATCTCTTGTAGAAAATAATAGAGTTCTTACAGTTCCTAGCAATAGAAGGCCTTTAATAATTGGTAGCTATCCTTATTAATATAATCACTCATGCCAGCCATAATGTCAAACAAATTAGCTTTACTATGTGATCTAGCTATTTGAATTTGGGTTAAGGGTAAAAGAATTCAGGGCTGGGTGCGGTGGCTCATGCCTGTAATCCCAGCACTTTGAGAGGCTGAGGCTGGTGGATCACCTGAGGTCAGGAGTTGGAGACCAGCCTGGCCAACATGGTGGAACTCCGTCTCTACTAAAAATACAAAAATTAGCTGGTCGTGGTGGCAGGCACCTGTAATCCCAGTTACTTGGGAGTCTGAGGCAGGAGAATCACTGAATCCCAGGAGGCGGAGCTTGCAGTCAGCTGAGATCGCATCATTGCACTCCAGCCTGGGCAATAAGAGCAGAATTCCATCTCAGAAAAAGAAACAACAACGACAAAAAAGAGTAAAATAATTCAAAGACAATACCTTACTGTTGAGTCACAGAATGAGAGTCAGATTGATTTGGGCTCAAACCCTGGAATTTCTCAAGCATAAATAGAAATGCTAAATGCCTGGCATAAGAAGTCACTTAAAAAAATAGACATCTCTCCTTTCTTCAGTAGAGACAACATATGTAAATTAAAATAGATCTTTCCAGTTATAAACATCAGACTATTCTTTTTTAACACATCTCTGGGTGACTACCTACCTTTTACAAAGGATAAGAGCTTCTCGGTATCTAATATTATTTCAATTAAAGCATGCAAAATACCTTTAAATGTAAACAGCAATCTAAAAGCTATGTAATAAGAACAGTAGTAATGTTTTATAGTTTTGAGTAGCATTTATGTTAAACAGAAGGAAAGTAAATGTCTATAAGAGACAAAAGGGTGTATGGAATTTTGTCACATCCGGAAAAAGCTCCCATATACTTCTTCCATATATGTATTATAATAATTCTACAAAATATAAATTAAAATCACATCTCATCTCTAAACTAATGATGCTAGAATGAAATGTCTCCAGGGCTGTGTGTTTCCACAGGCCAGATCCCAGTTCTCGCTGATTCTGGAACATGAATATTTCAACCATTGCCTTGGTTCTTCAACTCAAGAACACCAAAACAAAACTTATAATTTGTTCCTAAAAATCCGTATGTCCTATAGATTCCCCATTTTTCCTTTTGTTGGAGTACACACATCCAGGCTGGACAATTTGGAATCATCTTCGATTCTTCCCACATCTTCACATCAAAATACTGTGTCACCAAGATCCTTTAAGTATGCCTTTATAATAGCCTACTTATCCCACTCAATTTCTTGATCTATAAAATGGTATGCCATTGTATCTGAATCTTACTATACTGAGAGATTTTAACATAGCTACGTATTAACTATGTGTTAACATTTTTTAAAAAGCATTTTCTGCATCTGAAATTTAAATAGAATTGTGTAATCGATTTTCTAATATTGAACCATTCTTGAAATTCTGGAATGAATCTTTTGTTATGATGGATAAAATATTTAATTTGTTGTTGGATTTTTTTTTATTGTCTTTGTTAAGAATTTTCGAAATTGTCCATAAGCAAGATTAAATTTTAACCATCTTTTTTCTGGTGGTTTCTTTTTTTTTCAGATTGAAAGTATATTAGTACTCACCTGATAGAATGATTTTGGATGTTTTTCTCTTTTTCTTATTTTTTTACAGACCACATAGTGTTAGATAATTCTAATGGTTTCACTGGAGTTGTCTGTTATCAAAGGTTTGTAGCATTTGCTTGTGAAATTATTTGGGCCTAGGGTTGTGATGGTGTGACTTCATCAATAGTAACTTTCTCTGTAGAATCAGATTTTGAAAGTGTTATTCTTTTTAAATTTACTTGATTTCAATTTTTATACTTACTTGAATACAGTTGTGCTACCTACTCTCTTATGAGTTTTAAAATTTCTTGTGTTTTGATGGTTATTCTTCATGGGCATATCATATTTTTGTATGTGAGCTTTTTCTTGATTAGTTTAAATAGTGTTTTTTTGTTGTTTTGTCAATTTATTTTAAAAACCATATTTTGTACTTAATATTACACTGTTTTCTTCAGTTGTCTGATTGATATAAAAGTTATATAATGGCACTTATCTTTGAATTTCTAGCCTAAAAGTTTGGAAGTTTTTTAAAAAAATTTATTATTGGATTCCAGTTTATTTGATGTTAGCAGACTTTTAACATGTATAAAATCTTATTGATTATATAATTTAGGTTTTCTATGATCTTTCTAATTTTTTTAACATTGCATGTGCCTGAAAGTGAAAAAGGTGTTTTGAAGTTTCCCAGTAACTTTTGATTTCTTGTTCTCCATACATGTTTTTATTATGAGAGTTATCACTGTTTTAATTGTATTCACAAGTATGAATAACTGGTATTCATGGTAAACTTTAGACTAGAGCCTTATTATATCACTTTTTATATGTTTTTTAATACTTTCTAGTCTTAATTATACAATGTTGACAGATATCAATATTGTGAATTTTTTTTTGGTTTTTATTAGTATTTGTCTGTTATGGCTTGCTTATTTTTAAAATCTTTATGAATTTCTCTTTCTATTCCCAATGTGTAATGTTGAATTTTGCTTTGTTAGTCAATATGAAAATGTTTACACTTTCTCTTTAAAAGTGATTAAGCGCATTTACAAAATTTAGCTTTAGTGCTCTCAAATTGTATCATATAATGTGATGTGGGGTGTGTATGTGTTGTGGTTGTGTGAGTGTGTTTTATTTATATAGCCCTCCACTCTGTGGTCTACCTCCTGATGTTCATTTTTGGTTTGACTGTTGATATTGAAAAGGCTTTTTGTTTTTATTTTGTGCTCATGATTACTGTTATATTGAAAATTATTGAATAATAACTGTGGTTCTCTCTTTTGTGGGGGAGGGTGCTATATTCCTTGGGTTTTCTACTGTGAATAAGATTAGCTGATACCCTTTCTTATTAGCTAATAACCTGTCTTCCCCATCCTTCTTCCTCAATAGCTAATTTCAAGTAATATCTTATTATTCCCAGCTATTTCCTGTAAAGTGATCTGGTGCTTATTTATGTTTTCATATACTCTTCCCCAATACCCGTTCCCCTATTACTTTTACATTGTAAAGACATGTAGCCATTAAATGTCCTGGATCCATACAATTACAATTTAATCTTATTACTGTAGAATGTTACCCATTTAATGCTCGGTGCAAGTCCTTATGCCAGTATCACCACTGTCATCTTTGTTGCCCCAGTTTGTTTTTTAGTAGATTCTTTGGCAATATTACAACAGACACATTTTCTAAGCTTTTGTGTGTTCAGCCATTTTTTTCTGTTTCCTTTATATGTGAAGATCCATTTGTGAGATATAAAATCTTTGACTCACATTTCTGGTCATTGAGTACATTAACTTGTATAATGTACTGTTTTCTAGCACAAAGCATTGCTGTAGAAATGTCTGAAGACAAGTTTTTTCCTCTCCTCAAGCTTAAATAATTTCAGAAAAACATATCCTGACTTTGATTTTTGGGGGTTGAAATTCTAAGAAATGTGGTATAACATTTTAGTGTAAATTTTTCCAATACATTGCCAGAAAGTTTTCTTAATTATAGCTTTAAAATATATTTGTACATTTTCTAAATTTATTGCTTTCCTTTTTTCATTTTTTAATTTTTATAAAAGCCTCCTCTTTTGCTTTTTCAATTTCTTCTAAGGCATTTTCTATGTTGAAAAGATACTTGTATTTTAGTCTTCGTTTCTTAGTACAATTAATTATTATTTTTTGACTTTTTTTAGCTTTCTTTTTTTGAGAATTTTTTTTCTAATTCTGATTTGTTTGGTCTTTCTGTAGCTTCTGTCATTTCCTTCATCTTATTTAGCTACATTTGTAATATTAGATTACAATTTTCATCTATCATTTTAGATTGCTTTTATTATCAGTGGGAGAATTACTCTTCCTTTTTTTTCTTATGATAACTTTGAGTGTAAGTCAAAGAACAGAATATTGTCTGAAATTCATTTTAAGTTATCTAAGTTTTCTTGCACATTTAGGAAGAATTGGGCCAAGATAACTTTTAGCTTAACATCTTTAAATTTCCCTCTTCTGTTGTTTTCATGAAGTGATAAAAATATTTCTGTTTTCTCCCTCTTCTCCTTCACTTTGAGGAGGATCTTCTCTTTCCTTTGCATGTAGTGTTTCTCTCTCCCCCCCCCCCCCTTTTGTTTTTGAGACAAGAGTCTCACTTTGTCACCCAGGCTGGAGTGCAATGGTACAGTCTCAGCTCACTGCAACTTTTGCCCCCAGGTTCAAGCAATCCCCTCCTGCCTCAACCTCCTGAGTAGCTGGGACCACAGGCACCTGCCATCATGCCAGGCTAATTTTTATACTTTTTGTAGAGATGGGATTTCACCATGTTGGCCAGGCCCAGGCTGGTCTTGAACTACTGACCTCAGGTGATTCTCCCACCTTGGCCTCCCAAAGTGCTGGGATGAAAGGCATGAGACAGCCTTTGTAGCATTTCTTTTGTGGTTAGTTTGTATACAGACTGCTAGTTAGGGGTTTAGGAGCTCTGAGGGCTGTAGCATATCTCTTAGACTTTCCTCCACTCCCTCCCACACAATTTCTATGCCATGAAGATTGTGCAACTATGGTGAGCCATCATCTGCTCTTAGTTTGGAGTTCATGGGGCATAATACAGTGTTTTGTTTGTTTGCTTTGTGATGCTATCTGCAAATTTTAGTTCTAAGTTTCTGGTTTCTTCATTAATTTGGGGAAGATAGGATTCAGGGAGATTCCAAAACTACTTTGTTGCCACCATTTGCTTAGAATTCTCCCATCTCTCTCCTATACCTCAAGTACTTTTCAAGAAACTATTAACACTCTTTCCTTGAGGTTGTGGTTTAAATTACAACCGCAGGCCTAATTTATCTAAACGAAGAACTAGCAAGATAAGTTGTAATACTTTTTTCTTTTCTTTCTTTTTGATTCTGACTCCTTGAACCTAAAACTGGAGTCCAGTTTTTCAATTATCCTTGAACCACATGGATTGTGAGAATGAATAATAGAAACAAACATATCTAAAATTTTTAATAAAACCAAAAGAGACATGCATGTTGAGTATAGTGACCTGTATTGTTTTGCTGGGGGGTTCTTGAGTGACCTTGTTTCAGTGGGTCAAGGGTTTTGCTTTTTGCTGTGTGACAGTGTTTCTTCATCTGTCACTAGAAGAACACAATTTAGGCTGTTGCTTTTTCATAGAATAATTTAAATAATTTACAGTAAGATGCATAAATTATTTGATTTTGATGCCTTGCTCTTTGTAATGAGAATTTTCCAAGAATTGATACTTTGTAGTAAAACAAACGTACATTACCAGTGACCACTGCCAATCATGTCTGTAGTGGCATCAGCCAGATCATGTCGATGGGACTGAATGCATTTCTTTCAGTCAACTGCTCCTGTGAGCTTTGACCAGAAGTCTGAGAAACATGTAATACACGATTGTATTTCAATATTGTCTTAATACAATGAATAGAGATATCAGAAAGATCCACTTACCATATTATGTGAAACTTACTCTTTGATTTTGCTCTGGAAAGGAAAAGGAAATTTTCCTGAACATTGGTCTAAATCTCCCCTAAAATAAATGTCTATTATAAGAGACAAATCATCAAACAAATACTTAGTAATTCCAGCATGGCATTCGAAGACTGCAAATGCAAAACAGCAGGCCAGGCGCGGTGGCTCACGCCTTGTAATCCCAGCACTTTGGGAGGCCAAGGTGGGCAGATCACGAGGTCAGGAGTTTGAGACCAGCCTGGCCAATATAATGAAACCATTTGCATTTCTGCAGCTCGTCACATGGTTGTATTGATGACTACCTTCTTCCACTACTCATTCTGTATTCCCTTTGCCTTCAGCAAGTACTTCAGCAGGCCGTGGTATTTTTCCTGGTGGAATGACCCAAACCTTCATTCTTGAGGGGTCTGGGCTATTTATCGTCCTGCTGGAATTGGGCCGTTGTAGTTTCCCATTGACCTTAATCACAGAGCATGGTAATACTGACACCCTAATGGATGTCCTGTATTCCATGCATACTCTTCATTACCTCCATTGCAGAGTAGTAGATTGATTTCGTCATGATAGTCCAGGTCAATCACCACAGCCAACACTGTAATTCCCTTCTTAGCTTGTTGACTTAAAGGTAGGAGGAGCTCAAAGTATCCAGGTGGCAATCTTAACTTCCAGTTCAGTGGAGTTGTTGTGTCTCCTGGTGGCAGAATACCTCCCTATGAAACTAAGACCTCTAGGCCAGCAGAATATAATGTCACAGGAACAGGAAGCAAAAATTTTACTAGTGGATCACTAGGGGTAACGGTGAGTGGTACCACTTCCACTTCCACTTCCACTTCCACCTCCACCCCTTGATTCCTGGACCTGTGAATCCTGGCTATGGGAGAAGCAGTACCATATATTGGATGTGGATTCAGCACATACATGGTCTTCTGGAGAACTTTGCCCCAGCCCTGCAAAGTATTGTCACCTAGTTGGTGGTGTAATAGTGACTTCAAAAGGCCATTGCAATGTTCTGTCAATCCAGCTGCTTCAAGATGATAGGGAACATAGTAAGACCAGTGAATTTCATGATCATGAGGCCACTGCTCACTTCTTTAGCAGTCAAATGAGTGCCTTGCTCAGAGGCAATGCTGTGTGGAATACCATGATGATGGATAAGGCATTCTGTGAGTCCACGGATGGTAGTCCTGGCAGAAGCATTGTGTTCCGTGTAGGCTAACCCATATCCAGAGTAAGTGACTGTTCCAGGGAGGACAAATCTCTGCTTTTTCCATGATGGAAGATGTCCAGTATAATCAACCTGCTGCCGGGTAGCTGGCTGATCGCCCTGAGGTATGGTGTCATATCGAGGCCTTAGTGTTGGTCTCTGCTGCTGGCAGTTTGGGTACTCAGCAGTGACCGTCGCAAGGTCAGCCTTGGTGAGTGGTAGTCCGTGTTGCTGAGCCCATGCATAGCCTCCATCTCTGCCACCACAGCCAGTTGTTTCATGGGCCCATTGGGCGATGACGTGGTGGCTGGGGAAAGAGCTGAGTGGTGTCCACAGAATGGGTCATCCTATCCACTTGATTATTAAAATCCTCCTCTGCTGAGGTCACCTGTTGCTGAGAACTCACATAGGATACAGATATCTCCACAGTTTTTTACCATTTAGAGAGGTCCATCCACATACCTTTTCCCTAAATTTGTCACCCATTTTACAATCATGCTTCCTCTAAATCCCTGACCGTCGAGCCAAACCATTGGCTACAGTCCTTGAATCAGTATATAATCGCACATCTGGCCATTTCCCCTTCCATGCAAAGTGCACAACCAGGTGCACTGCTCGAAGTTCTGTCCATCGGGAAGACTTCCCTTCACCTCTGTCCTTCCGGCATGTCCTAAAAAGGGGTTGTAGTGCTGCAGCTGCCCACTTCCAGGTGGCCATGTTGTGCAGAGCTCTCTCTGAATCAGGCCCTAGGGTGCTCTTCCTCTGATTATAGGAAACTCACCATGAGGCCATTGGTGCAGGCTGGGGAAGAGAAGGCAGGGTGTCAGGAGTACAGACTATGGGCAATTGAGCCACTTCGTCATGTAACTTACTTATGCCCTCAGGACCTACTGGAGCCCGATCATATATATATCACTTCCTTTTGATGATGGAATGCTGCTGTGCATGCTCCACTTTATGGCTAGATGGATCAGAAAGTACCCAGTTCATGACAGGCAGTTGAGGTCGCATGGTGACTTAATGACCCATAGTCCAACGTTCAGTTTCAACCAAAGCCCAGTAACAGGCCAAGAGCTGTCTCTCAAAAGAAGAGCAGTTATCTGCAGAAGATGGCAGGACCTTGTTCTAAAATTCTAGGGGCCTCTGCTGTGATTCACCTATGGTTCCTGCCAAAGGCTCTATAAACAGCATCCCTATCTGCCACTGACACCTCAAGCACCATTGGATCTGCTGGGTCATATGGCCCAAGTAACAGAGCAGCTTGCACAGAAGCCTGGACCTGTTGCAGAGCCTTCTCCTGTTCTGGACCCCACTCAAAACTGGCAGCCTTTTGGGTCACCTGATAAATGAGCCAGAGCTTCACACCCAAATAAGTAAGGAATGTGTTACTTCCAAAATCCAAACAGGCCCGCTAGACATTGTGCCTCTCTTTTGGTTGTCAGAAGGGCCAAGTGCTGCAACTTAGCCTTCACCTTAGAAAAGGAGTATCTTGACAGACCCCAGCCATTGGTCACCTAGAAATTTCACTGAGGTAAAAGGTCCCTGAATTTTAGTCAATTTTATTTCCCATCCACTGGCATGCAGATGTCTCACCAATAAATCCAGTATGTTTACTAATTCTTGCTCACTGGATCCAATCAGCATAATGTCATCAATGTAATGGACCAGTGTGATGTCTTGCAGAAGTGAAAAGTGATTAAGGTCTCTCCAAATACGATTATGAAAAAAGCCAGAGAGTTGATATATCCCTGAGGTAGGACAGTAAAGGTACATTGTTGGCCCTGCCAGATGAAGGCAAATTACTTCTGGTGGACCTTATGGAAAAAAATGTAGAAAAAGGCATTTTCTAAGTAAATGGCTATCCACCAGGTACCATGAGATGTGTTAATTTTCTCAAGCAATGAAACTACACCTTGTGTATCAGCCGCAATTAGTGTCACCACTTGGTTAAGCTTACAGTAATCCACTGTCATTCTCCAGGATCCATCTGTCTTCTGCACAAGCCAAATGGGAGAGTTGAACGGGGATGTGGTGGGAATCACCACTCCTGTGTCTTTCAAGTCCTTGATGGTGGCACAAATCTCTGCAGTCCCTCCAGAGATGCAATATTGTTTTTGATTTACTATTTTTCTAGGTAGAGGCAGCACTAATGGCTCCCATTTGGCCTTTTCCACCCTAATAGTCTTCATCCTGCCAGTCAGGTAGCCAATGTGGGGGTTCTGCCAGATGCTACCTATGTATATGCCAATTATGCATTCTGGCATTGGGGAAATGACCATAGAATGAGTCTGGGGACCCACTGGACCCACTGTAAGTCAGACCTGAGCTAAAACTCCATGAATTAACTGATCTCCATAAGCCCCTTCTTTAATTGGAGTACCACAATGATGGTTTGGGTTCCCTGGAATCAGTGTCACCTCTGAGCTAGTGTCTGGAAATCCCTGAAATGTCTGATCATTTCCCTTTCCCCAATGGACAGTTACCTTGGTAAAAGGCTAAAGGTCGTCTTGGAAATGAATGGGAGAAAGATTCATTACATAAATTGTCAATAATGTAGTGTGGTCCTTTCTCAAGGGAACCTGGCCTCCCCTTCATTCAAGAAGTTCTGGATCTATAAACTGGCTCAGGTCTGGAAATTGATTGAGGTGCCATCATTCTCTGATTTCATAATTCAGATTAGTATTTGTCCATTTGACCTAGAAGTTTTCTGCTTACATAAATTAAGTAGAAATGCAGTAGGCTTTCTATTAACTTCACTTCTAGGAATACCATGGCTAATCAGTCAATACCAGAGCTACATGAGTCAGGATATTCTTATTGCCATGTGGGCTCTGCTGTCCATTATGGTAGCTATGCTCACCTTGTCCTTGATGGTTTATTGCCACCACTTGGCCCCTGCTACCTCGGGATCCAATTACTCTCACTGTATTTAAGCTTTGTAGTTGAGTGACTGTGGTTCCCATTGTGAGATCTGACAGAGAAGAGCAATTACAGGACTCTTCAAAGATGCAGGTGTTGCCCTCACAAATCTATTTTGCATGGCATTAGTCAAGGATATATCTTCTGGACCCTCCCAGCTGGGATTAGTAGGTCTAAAGTAACTAATCCACTCCACTATCCCAATTTTCCTAAGCCTTTGGATCCCTTCTTCTACATTAAACGAAGGAGATCAGCTCACTCACATTGGGCCATCTTTTAATTCATATTTCAGCTAACCAAGCAAATAAACTATTAGAACCTTTTTTAATTCCCTGAACTGCAACATTAAACACAGTGTCCCTACTTAGTGGGGCCAAATCAATAAATTCAGCCTGATCCAACTCTGTGTTTCCTCCATCATTATCCCATACCCTTAATATCCATTCCCATGACTGTTTTCCAGATTTCTGTTTATATAGATTAGAGAACTCAAACAGTTCTTTTTGAGTGTAGTGCACCTCGTAGCAACCTCACCTCCAGGGGCCCACTGGGACTGTAGTTATAGGTCTAGAAGTAAACAGGGGTGTTGAGTATGGTTCCTGAAGAGAATCAACATTATTTTGTCTGGCAGCTGCCTCTGGGGAGGCCATCATTGTTGCTTTAGGCAGTGCAGGGTTTATCTCCTCAGACAAAGGTGGAAAGGCTAATGGCAGCATGGGTCAAGGAGGGAATGTTTCCACTACTGGGGATGGGGAAGATGTTCCTTCTGGCAAAAAGTTTCATCAGCTTTTATAAACTCATTGCCCCCAGCTTCATCAGGGTCCTCCTACACATCCCCATTCCAAGTTGCCAAGTTCCATTCTTTTCCAATTAATGTATTGACTTTAACAGTTGATACCTGGCAAGCCTGTGCATGCATCTTTTGTTGCAGGTCATCACCCATTAGCATAAGAGTCTATGTCTGTTTTTCCACAATTTCAGCTACTTCTCTGCAGGAGATAAGACTCTCACTTAGGGTAACATCAGCAGATTTGAGGTTAAGTATGTGCTTCTGAAGCCTGGAGACAGAATCTCTGAGTTCATCCTTTTATTTATCACTTTGTCCACTAAACTTAGGAGCAACCAACCAGCTTCAATATGTTGCTTGGTTTTCCACATATTGTCAAAGGTATTATGTATAGAGTCACTAAACTCCTGGCCTCTCATGAGCAGTGAATCAGGAATGTCAAATGCATTTATTTTGCATAACTCTCTAAACAGTTCACACCAAGGACTAGCAGTATCTAAGGACTATCTAATAGGTCTCCATGCTATTAGAAGTAGAGTCCTTGGCATTTTGGGATCTAATCATATCAAACAGCCAACTCCAGGAATCCCAAAACCAAATGAAAGAACTCCATCCTTAATAATTCTGTTCCTCTAGAACCACTCCTCATACCAAAATCCGTATTATTCACGGTTCTCTAGAGGGACAGAACTAATAGGGTACATAACTTATATATACATTTATGTGTGTATGTATATACACACACATATACATATATATGTATATATAAGTTACATGTATGTTATATACACATATATATGTATATATAAGGCTTCTACTCTATATATACACACGTGTGTGTGTATATATACGTATATATATATAGTAGAAGCTTTCTCTTCCCCAGCCTGCACCAATGGCCTCATGGGGAGTTTCCTATGATCAGTTGACAGAGAAAAAGACGACTAGGGCCTGGTTCAGAGATGGCTTTGCACAATATGTCCACCTAAAATTAGACAGCTGTAGCACTACAGCCCCTTTTAAGGACATCCCTGAAGGACAGTGGTAAAGGGAAATCTTCCCAGTGGGCAGATTATGTACATATATATAAAGGGGAGGTTACTAAGTATTAGCTTACATAATCGCAGAGCCCCACAATATGCTATCTGCAAGCTGAGGAGCAAGGAGAGCCAGTCCAAGTCCCAAAACTGAAGAACTTGGAGTCCGATGTTTGAGAGCAGGAAGCTTCCAGCACAGGTGAAAGATGTAGGCTGGGAGGCTAGGCCAGTTTCTCCTTTTCACATTTTTCTACCTACTTTATTCACTGACAGTTGATGAGATTGTGCCCACCAGATAAGAGTGGATCTGCCTTCCCTGGCCCACTGACTCAAATGTTAATCTCTTTTGGCAACACCCTCAGAGGTACTACCAGGATCAATACTTTGTATCCTTCAATCCAATCAAATTGACACTCAGTATTAACCATCACACACACAAATAATAAATAGCTAGCTAGCTAGCTAGAGAGCAAATAGACTACAATATATTTATAATAAATAAGTAAAATGAGAGAGTCTCTATTTCCTAACTTACGATATTATGCATGCTGCTTATAAGTTACAAAATCAGGTTAAAATATGAGGGTTTTTTTCTTTTTCTCCTCTCTTTTTATATACTTTGAACAACTGTAGAAGAATCTATATGAATTAATGTATCTTGATAGTAAGATTATAAGTAATGCCTGTATCTAAATGTTTTTTATTCAGTGAATATATTGGTTGTATATTGTTGCAGTCATGCCTCAGCAAACTGTGTGTGTGTGTGTATATATATATATATAGTTTTAATTTTTATCTTAATCTCACTTATAGTTTTTCCTTATATATTGATTAATTTGGAAGTATCAGAATATGTATTACTAACAAATATCCTAGCTTAACAAATAGGTGAAGCAAAGCTTCTTTCTTTCAAGCCATCACTGCTTCTTGGCTGGGTTCACTGATGATTGCTACATTTTTTCTATTTGCTGACTTCTTCTGGATACAAACTGGGTATTGCACATCTGCTAAGTACCATATCCCCAACAGGACCTCACACTCCTTTATGCGGCACTCAGCAGTGCCTTATCAGACTCACCTTACTTCATCCACTGGGTATCACAAAATGTATTTGCTGCCACCATCTCCTCCTTTGGATGCCACTACATCTGCAGGGTTCTTTCATCATTCTGCTGGGCACTGTCACCACACACTGGTGTAGTAGTCTGGTCTGTGGTTAAAAAAATATGAAATAACACTCTGTGTGTGTGTGTGTGTGTGTGTGTTATGCTCTGTTAGATAACTTGATACACATTTTTCTTTAAGTAATATTGATGTTGGCAAAATAGTTTTTTTTAGTTTTTTTGTGCCACATCATGCTTTATATAGGACTCACTCATGCATATCATCGAGTTGGGTTGGGAAGCACACAACGTAAAAGAAAATGTGCTCTGCTCAACGCCTTGATTCTTCCTTGATGGTTGAGACTTTTCATAAGTCAGATTTCAATCTTTCTCAAGATAGAATCTCCATATCGGACACCCTTCAGTAGATAGACTTTTGGTTCACTGCTATACCACCACCTCTTCATGACTCCCCAGTTCCACCAGACATTCCTTGAACACACACCAAATATAACTTAGATTTAATCCAGTTTTCTCACTATGTGCAGTTGATGCATAATGTTTCCTCACTATGTGGTTAGTGCAAAATGAATAACCAATAGAAGTGAAAAAAAGATTTTATCTTTAACTCCTCCATACTATACACTTTATATTAGGGGCATGTTCTGTTATTTTTGACATGCCCTTTGTTTCTCAACCTTTGTGCATTTACTTAAGTTTTGCCTTCTACAAAAATGATTATTTCTTCTCCCAATTTCACCTGCCTTCAAACATGCAGTTCACATTCCTCATTAGCTTATGGACTCAGGAATCATGTATTACCTTTGAAAGCACTGAATACCTGTAACAAGTACTCAATACATATATTTTACACGTAAATTTATCATCTATTATTACATGCAACCTAATGCACTACACACTTTAAAACATGCTAAAATAATTTATTTTCATATGTTAAACTTGACAAAATTGTGAAAACTCAGCTGAATATATAAATTAGATTGTGGCATATGTATTATATTGGAAAGAAGTTAGGACATTTTGAATTCATGTACTTCTCATATAAATTGTTATATTAATTATAACTTATTTTAAACAAAAAAGACAACTTTGTTTAATAACATCGTTATAAGCTTCACTATTTAATATTCTCATAGCATTTCATATTAACCAAAACATGAAGGTAATCCATTTTGAGCTACTGAACAAATTTACATGTAACTCATTTAACTATAGAAACAAACATTGAAACTCTAAATTCCATGTTTGTAACTAAGTAACTCCCATTAGGGGAAGGGTCTTCATCTTATATGAACAAGAAACAAAAGATATAAGCTATAAAATTTAAAAGAAACACCAATGAATTAAATAAGTATGAAGTTTTGAAATTTCACTTGAGAATGCTTACAAATTCATTTTTTGAATTTAAACTCCTGAATTTTGTAGATTTCCCATTTTAAGCTATAGTGTAAAACTTGGTTATAAACTCAAGTGAAGAGAGAAATTTAGTCTGAATGTCAACTGTATAAAATGCTGCATGAATAAATGTATTCAATAAGTATTTGTACTTAAATATTTTTGTTATGGCAAACACCAACGGACCTGACTCAACTTAGGAACGGTAGTGCCGTCTGTTTTGGTCTTCTAGAAAAATAGACACCTCATAAATTCCCACAAGGAAGCAGACTCTGAATTGGTGTGCCAGCAGGTTACAGATTTCAAATTCTCTATCCCATAGCAGAGAGACGATTGCCAGTGAGTAGAAGTGGTGGTAACCAGGAGTGGTGGTTGAAGTAGAGTGAACAAAAGCATGGCTATTCCACAAGACAATCTGCGTCTTCAGGCTAGATTTAATTTCCAAAAGCCTCCAGAGAAGGGAAGCCCAGTAATCCTCAAATGCACAATAGAATGGAAGAATATATTAAATCCCCCAAACTAGTTATGAAACATCACACTAAGACTTTACTTTTTGTGTCAGAATAAAAATTGCAAAATCTTTATCAATCTAGAAATTAAAAACACCAACATCATCATGAATACCACCAATGGCAATGATAAGGCTCTAGGCTCAATTAGGCATTTCCTCACTTTCCTTTGTAGGGGTAGTACCCTGTGGGAATTGCCCACACGTTCTCACTTTAAGTTAACATTTCGGCCGGGTCCATTGAGGCTCACGCCTGTAATCCCAGCACTTTGGGAGGCCGAGAGGGGTGGATCACGAGGTCAGGAGATCAAGACCATCCTGGCTAACACGGGGAAACCCTGTCTCTACTAAAAATACAGAAAAACTAGCTAGGCATGGTTGTGGGCACCTGTAGTCCCAGCCACTCTGGAGGCTGAGGCATGAGAATGGAGTGAACCCAGGAGGTGGAGCTTGCAGTGAGCCGAGATCGCGCCACTGCACTCCGGCTTGGGCGACAGAGCGAGACTGCTTCAAAAAAAAAAAAAAAAAAAAAAAAAAGAACATTTCATTCCAGAGGTGCAGCTCTTACTTGCTCTTAATGCTGTCTTCCATAAAATACCACCACTTCACAATTTTATGTTTGTAGATTCAAATTTCAATACATTTTCACTGTTTTGGGGAACCTCATATTTTATGTTTTAATACGATTGTTGTTACATTTTAATTAGCACAATAAACATAATACCAAAAGAATAATGAATGCAATAAATAATATCTGGAAACTCTGAAGGGGCCTATGAAACATCACTGGTTTTGTGAAATTACCTTTTTATTTAAGGGCCGTCAACCTATGTGGGCTACTTTGTCCTAGTCACTTGGTCCAAAATCCAAAGCTACTTCTGAAGTTAAGATTGCACCATTGAATAATCAAATACATTTTCATTTTTTAAAAATCTGTGCTGTATGTGCAACTGCTCACCATGCTTTAACTCTATTTTGAAATACTGCATTTCAAGAGTAATTTTTAGTTGTTGCACAACTTTAATATCTTTGTCAATGATTCCCAGTCATTTCTTTGTAAGGTTATAACTGAAAAATAATTTCAGAATGAGGAAACACAGTTACATCACCACCACAAAAGCCAACATAAATATTAACTGAATTAATAGAAGTTTGACATCTATGATGCAAGTGGATAGAGTGTCACTAAGCAATTAGACTGGAAGTAAAACATGTTATTCATACAAAAATATGCATTAAGTCCTTTTTAACAGGTTTTTAAAATCAGATACAGCAACGAACATAAACATACATACATAAATAAGGCAAAATTTCTTCCTTGTAGATCCTATGTTCTAGGAGTGGAATAGGTAATACACAATAAATACAAAAAAAAGATATTTTACATTTTTCAGCAATGACAAGCAACAAAGAATTGAAAAGTAGTGAAGGGTAATGGGATTGGAAATTCTGAATTATTTTGGAAGACAGGTCACCACATTAAATAAGGTAGTCAAGATTGTCATTCTTAGAATACGATATCAAACAGGCGTTTCCAGGTGGGGAAGTCAGCTTTGTGACTCTGAGGAAAGAGCATTGCAAGCAGAGATACATACAGCTCAGACAAACTCACAAAGGTAAGAGTGTTCCTAGTATGCCTGAGGACCAACAAGGAGAGCCGCATCTTATAGCAAGAACAGAATGAGTCAAGGCAGGGGCAAGAGAGAATAAGTTGTAGAGAAGGCAAGAAAAATAACAAGGAGCAGGTGAAAATGTGAGTCTTTAGAGGGTTTGAACAGAGGAATGATGAAATTCAACTTACACTTTTAAAAGGCCCTCTGGATAATGGGTTGAGATTGACTTTCAGAGAAAGATTAAGAGCAGAGAGACGGGATAGCTGGCTGTCGCAATAATTCAATTAGGGAACAATGATACAGACACTGGGAAATACAGAAAAGGCTGTTACCCTTAGCTGCTACACTTTCCTCACCTTGAACATTTAATATTTGATTATGTCACCTAAATATGTGCCAGATCTGCAAATGTTTTTCTACTTCCATTTTGCTTGCTAATATTGTGGTTGATGGTTTTATCATCATTTTAAGGATTTACCATAATTTACTTAACCAATGCCTATTTTTAGACATTTCAGTTATTTCCAGTCTTCTGTTCTTACAGACAATGCTATTATATGCATTTGTAGACAAGGGCTAACATATCTGTAAAGTATATCTTTTAAAGCTGAATACTTTAAAGTACACGTGAATTTATGTTTCATTGTGTCTTTTTATGTTTTGCTTATTGTAGTTGTTAAAGCAACAAACATTTACTATCTCATTTTCTGAAAGTCAAGAATTTGGCAACGTCTCTAGTTCAGGCACCCACATAAGGTTGCTGTCAAGATATCAGCCCGAGATGTAGTCATCTGATGGCTTGACTGGGCCTAGAGGATCTGCTTCCAGGACAATTTGCTGATATGGTTATGGGTGTGAGGTCAAAGTTCCTCCCATAATTATACACCAAGTGAACTGATTCACCATTATCAACTGGATTTCCAGTACAAACAATCCAAAAGAACACGACAGAAACTGCAAATTTTGTGATGACACATGTGGTCACTATCTCTGGTGCTCTTCATTTTTGTGTGTCAATTTAGATTTTCAGTTGGTTCATTTTTCAGCTGCCTAAAGAATGTGTAACATTTTGTATGGAGTTAGGGTCTGTCTGTAATGAATTCTTGAAGCTTTCATATGTCTCAAAAAGGCATTAGTTCCTTCTCATTTTTAAAATACATTTTCACTGAGTATAGAATTCTAGGTTGATAGTACCTTATTTTAGTACTTAAAAGATAGTGCTTCACTATCTTTTTGGTTACATTGTTTCTGATAAAAAATCTGCTATTACTGTTATCTTCATTCCTTTGTACATAATATGCCCTTTTTTGCTGAAAGGTTTAATTTTTTCTTATCTTGTTAATTGGTTTTAAACAATATGATTTTGGTGTGATTTTCTTCATGTTTCTAAATTTTTTGAGTCAGTTAGTTGTATACATATATTGAATATAATTTTAATAAATTCTAAAACTTTTTTGCTAAATTTAAAATCGATATCTGTTCTGTTTCGATTTTTTTTTTAATCCTTACTATGGGTTATATTTTTTCTTCCTTCTTTTCCTGCCTGATAATCTTTGATTGTTTGCCAGGCGTTCTGATTTTTACCATGTTGAATGGTATTTTTGTGTTCTTATTAATCTTGAGCTTTGTTCTAGGATACATTCATGTTACCTAGAAAAAGCTGGGTCTCTCAGGCCTTGCTTACTCAACTTGTTAGGTGATACTGGAGCAATTCTCAGACCTGTAGTATTTCTTTTTCATGACTAAGGCAATACCCTTCTGTATGCCCTACCCAGTGCCCTGTGAATCATGAGGTTTCACAGTCCAGCTTGTAGAAACTGGCACTATTCATGATGCTGTGTCCCATGGGATACTCTTTAGTGTTATCCATCCAGGTGGATCTTGTTCTCGTCTCAGGTAGTCTTATATGTAGGTACCAAGCATTACTTAGCTAAATATGTGGTGAATGAGACTCTTTGTACATCTCTGGACGTTTCTCTTTGAAAAACTTTCTCAAGTATTCTTTCCTGGAAACCTAACTGCCTTGCTCTATTAAAAGCTGCAGTTCTGTGTTCTCAAGTGAAGGGGCCTGCCGGGCTCTGGCTGGCCTACCCCTTCTTGCACCATGGCCTAAAAAGTCTCAATGCATGAAGATGGCACACTCATACAGTTTACTTAATTTCTCTCCTCACAGTGATCACTGGTCCTTCATTATCTTATACCCATTATCCTCACAAAGGTGGATTTATATATTTTGTTCACTTATTAGTTGTTACAGTGATGAGGGTAAATTTGGCTCTTACTACATCTTGGATCACACTAAAGTCCTCTTCATCATTTGTAATCTAAATTTGCCATGTCCTTCTGACTGATTTCTTGCCCTATATAACAATCTACTGTAAACCACTGTACATGAAAGTCACATTTTTAAGATCAAATCTATCACATCACATATTAAATTAAAACATATAAATGACTCCCATTTCTTTCCAAATGGAATTATAATTCTGCACATCAGTGTTCAGACT
The DNA here is from genome assembly GCF_047675955.1 of Chlorocebus sabaeus. Lineage (NCBI taxonomy): Eukaryota > Metazoa > Chordata > Mammalia > Primates > Cercopithecidae > Chlorocebus > Chlorocebus sabaeus. The sequence goes on along the minus strand of NC_132913.1, from coordinate 5,574,725 downwards.
GTATCCACTATCCCAGCATCTTCATATGGAACTTTGTTTCTGAGTCTTACTGAAATAATTGAAATAACAGTGTACTATGCCCTGAGATACTTCTCTTCCTCTTTAGCTTCTCTTTAACTGGAAGACTCGTCCCCATTCTTCCTCAGCTTGTTCCTATTAAATCTTCAAGAAGCTTAAGAATCAGTTGGTCAGTGAATTCAAAATCACATCTATTATCTGTTCTTTTGGTGTTCTTAGCATCTTGCATAGTGTTTTGTTCACAATAAATACTTCTTGAGGCTATAAATATTTAATAATAAGTGATTGATTAAATGAGTGAATGAGTGCATGCAGTGAGATTTGAGGGGTGCAGTAGCAAAGCACCATTATATTTTAATTATGAAATGTATTATGTAAGTTAAGCAAAGAAAATGAATGCAAGCTGTCAATGTCTTAAGAGCCATATTCAATTCCAAGCATATAGCATCCATCACTTCTGTTTCAGAAAGAAAATAATTAGCAGTACATTCACTTATTTTAATCAGTGGTTCAACTTTGATGTTTATGTGGCGATTCCTTTTAGAGGGCTGAAAGCAAAACTTACTTTTCCAAAAATAAACAGAGCATGTCATTTAACTGGTAGTACCTACTTGAAGAAGAGGCAATTGTGTTGATTTCATTCTACAGTTGCAGTGAAAGAAGAGAAAGTAAGGAAAGACTAAAGCTGTGCTGTGGACTAAGACTGCCTGGGTTCAAATTCTTATTGTGCCTCTCCTCCTAGGACCCTGGACACTGCCTACCAATCTGGCTTTAACCCCTCCTGCACCCCACTTTGTATCTTGGTTTCCAGTGATTTTAAATGAAGGATGATATCTGTGTCATTTCATAGAATTATTAAGCTCAGATAAAATAATATTTGCAAAGTACTTAGCACAGTGGTGGTACATTTTAAGCAATCAGTAAACATTATCAGTCATTATTTTGGTAATCATATGTGGTGTCAAGGAAGCAGCAATTTGTCCTGAGCATCACACAGGTTCACCCTCAGATCTAATAGCTTTAAATTGGCAGTCTCAACTCACCAATATATGGAAGAGTTTAATTTTGTGTATGTATATATTTTTTTAAATTACCTAATTCAGAGCTCTCAGTGTAATAACCCACAAGGCATAAAATATACTTTGTGAAAGGAGGAGGGCAGAGAAAAAATAAAATTGCTAGTAAGTGGCATCTTAGTACCTATGGGTGATTTTTTCCCTCCACAGTCAGCTCTTCTGGCATTGATTTTATAGTCGTATAAGTTTCAGTCACTTCCTTGTTAGCATTTTCCTCTAAGAGATCAGATAGAGTGCCCCCTAGCTGTGATGATCCTGTAATGGGTGAGATGGACCAGGAGAAATCCATTGCTCATAGGGGAAGTTATGCAACTAAGGCACAGTACATTTTCTGTTGTCTCCAAGTGCTGTTGTCATCAACTAGATGGTCTCCTGCATGGACATGGGACATGAGTAAGTTCTGAGAGCACAGCTGCCATCCCTCTCCGCTGCCTCTCTCTAATGGCAGATGTCTACCCTACATGGTAGTGCCACTAGCCAGGAAGTATTTTGGGATGATGGGGAGTAACCAACAGCTGGCTGCAGCTTCTTCCACAATTTAGCCTGGATTTGCAGGATCCCAAGGAATTCCTTCCACATCTGTCACACCACACTTACCAAGAAAAAGATTGTTATCCCTATGCTTAATTGCTGTGTCTCCCTCAAAGTTCATCTCACCATTCTCCATAAGGAATGAAAAGGAGGCACATGGACTGAAGTTCAGCCTATCTTTGTTCAGAGGTTGAAATGCAGTTGCTTCCTTCTTGCAGATATGCTGGTTGTCAAACCCCAACCTCAAGGGAAACAAAAGGATGGTGCCTCTGTTTTTCCCCACATCCATCAGGGACAAGGAAACATTGCTTACTACTCAAAGTTTCTCCTATACCTTCAAGTACTTCCTTTTCCTCTCAAACCTTTTTATATGGACAGTGCGATACTGGCTGTCATGCCTTGATATGGTTTGGCTGTGTCCCCACCTGAAATCTCATCTTGAATTATAATCTCCACATGTCAAGAGCAGGACCAGGTGGAGGTAATTAGATCATGGGGGTGGTTTCCCCCATGCTGTTCTCATGATAGTGAGTGAGTCTTACAAGATCTGATGGTTTTATAAGTGTCTGGCATTTTCCCTGCTTTCACCCACTCCGTCCTGCCACCCTGTAAAGAAGGGGCCCGCTTCTCCTTTGCCTTCAGCCATTATTGTAAGTTTTCTGAGGCCTCCCATGAGTCAATCAAACAAACCTCTTTCCTTTATAAATTAAACAGTCATGGGTATTTTTTCATAGCACTGTGAGAACGGACTAATACATGCATTTTTTTCTTTTTCTCTAAATGACTCCACTTGGCAAAACTTGAGGAAGAAACGTGGTGTTTTTCTTCAGTTATGAACTGTTGACAGTACTTTCTATCACCATGTTTCATATATATAAAAATTAAATTGAGGATGTGTTTTGAATCTTCTTTCTTTTTAAAAAAATTGTAAGGCATGACTCCCTTCTCTCAACATTCCATCTATATTTCAGGCTTTATTTTTTCTAGATCTTTATTTCATCTTACTCTGAGACATGTGCCAGCTAATCCCACATTTATCAAGACTTGTGTTTTATGATATTCACCTAGGCAGATTTTACAACTGCACCTACCATCTTACAAGAATAAAATCCCTGATGACAAACCAGTGTGTTTTTTTTAATGTAGTCTAGATATAGAAAATTTGAAGTGATAAAAGGAGATTACACAATATAGACATTGGCTCAGTATGAAGGGGGGGAAAAACCTTGTAAATCAAATCTTTTCAAAGAGATAATTGGACATCTGGTGAGATGAGGCTCTCCTCCTAACAAGGTGAAGTCTTAAAATAGGAATGGGTAAGTGCCCAAGCCCCCTTTGTGTAGTAAGGATGGAGAGATGGAATAGAGATGTCCACTGCACTGGAAGAGAGATGTGATGGTTGTCTCTAATCTACTCGTGCATTACAGTTAGGAGAGAAAGAGTTTGTATGGTAGCAACAGATTCTGAGGCAGTGGGGTGGTGGTTTTAAATCCAGAAGTTATGTAAGACTCCTTCAAGAGTTGGAGCTTCATTTCCCTTTTCTTGAATGTGGACTACATTGAGTAATTGGCTTCGTTTACTGACTTCATATCAGCATTCGAGTGTTGTTAACTTTATGTAATAGCATGTAGGTTAAGGATTATTGCACTTCCAGTTGTACGAAGGATAGATGTATTATGTTAGGTGTAATTATGATCATATTATTGTCATTATTTGGAGATTATGTATGCTTTCAGGAGATGTGTATGGGTGCCAAGTTGACAAGGGGTGAACTTGTGATGGTTAACATTAGGTATCAACTTGGTTGGATTAAAGGATGTCTAGGTAATGGTATTGTTTCTGGGAGTGTCTGTGAGGTTGTTGCCAGAGGAGACTGACATTCCAGTAAGTGGACTGGGAAAGGAATCCCACTGTCAGTGCGGGTGGGTACATGCTGTCCAAAAGGCTGCTGGTAAGGCTAGAAAAAGCAGGCAGAAGAAGGTTGGATAAGCTGGCTTGCTGAGTCTTCTGGTTTTCATCTTTCTCCTGTGCTGGGTACTTCCTTGCATTCCTCCTGCACTTGGACATCAGACTCCAGGTTCTCCTGCCTTTGGACTCTTGGACTTACACCAGTGGTTTGCAAGGGGCTCTTGGGCCTTTGGCCACAGACTGAAGACTGCACTGTTGACTTCCCTGCTTTCGGGGCCTTTAGACTCAGACTAAGCAAATACTGGCTTCTTCCTTCCCCAGTTTTCAGACTACCTCTTGTGGGACTTCACCTTGTAATTGCATGAGCCAATTCTCTCTAATAAACTCCCTTTCATATATACATATATCCTAGTAGTTCTGTCCCTCTGCAGAACCCTAACACAGCTTCTACAGAATAAAATTCATTGGAAGTGATGCTTTGTGACTTGGGTACCAAGCATTGTGGTTTGCTCTTGCTTTCTCTCAGGAATCACTCCCTCTGAGGTAGCCAGCTGTTAAGCAATCTACCAGGAGGACCGTATGCTGGTGAACTGTGGCTTCCTTTAACAGCCAGGAAGAAAGTGAGGCTTCCAGCCAACAACCATGTTGGGGAGCCATCTTGGAAACTGGTCCTCCAGAACCACACCTTCAGACTGGAGCCTCATGAGAGGCCCAGAGCCAGAACCACCCACCGACAACTGCTAATTCCTGACCCTCAGAAGCTGTGTGAGATAATAAACATGTTTTGTTGTAAATAGCCACATTTTGGTATAATAATACCAAATTATTATACCAAATTATTATACTCAGTGTATACTTGAATTACATTGAGTAATTCAAGCTCCCACGTCAAGTGTCTGACTAAATATGGGTTTGGGCTGGAACTTAGAATAGATATTTAATATAAGCACCCTGCTGATTTTGATGCAGACACTCAGTCACTAGGTGTCAGAATAGCCACAAGTGTGTATTAGTTTGAAAGCACCTGTGCCTGAGGTCAGCTCCATATTTGTAATATTCTGTGAATAATCATCTCCCTTACTCTACCTCCTGATCAAGTACATGGAGCAAGTGGTATTAACTGCTAAGTTTTCTGCTTTTTAAAACAAGTAGGTGGAGTTCTCATTATTATAAAAATAATACATAGTCATTGCACAACATGAAGAATATAAAAACATACTAAGAATGAAAAGCATACTTACAGATTCTCCAGGTCTCTTGTTTTGATACATGCCCTTCATATTTAGTTACAAATAATCATTGTACTATTGTCATACAGTTTCTTACCAGTTTTTCACTTACCACTGAAACAGCGACTGTCATGCAGTAGAGTTCAATATTTGTTGAATATTTTGTGGTAAATTTACAATTCAACAGTTTTTGAAAAACAAACCAATGAATAACATTGCGTCATGCATATGTACTATCATTTATTTTTGAAGTACTAGATTAAAAGTCATAAACAATACTAAAAGTTTTGATACATTTTGTCATGTTGCTTTTGGGAGAGGTTATGGTATTCTGATTTTGAACATGAATTTAAATGGCTAAGGTTTCCCAGGAAAAATGTATAGGTTTTTTAACAAAATAAAACAAAGGTGAGAGATGAGGGAAAGTGAGTGGCATGGAATTTATAGACACAAAATCAAAGCTCTACACTTAAATTTGATGCTGCTTACCTCAAAAGTTGGGGAAACAGAAGCTTCAAGAGAGTAAAAAAGTAAGTAAATTGCGGAAGAGAAAGAATGATGTACAGAAATGAATGTGGAGTATATCTCTCCACATATATATAGACATCTAGCTAAAACTTTCTAAGTAGTAAGCAGCAAACTTGAGAAAAGAAAGCCTGGCAGTGAGCTGATCTGTCACAAGAATATCTTTATTACAGTGTGATTTCAAACAAAGAGATGATGAGGTTAAACCTATGGGCAATTGTGCTTATTGTTCTGTGATGGCACAGTGACCATGATGGAAACTTTAGGGCACGAAATGTGACAGAATATTTGTTTAAAGGAAAACAATGAATAATCAAAAAGAATGAAGGAGGCATCTTGATGTGGTGCACTAGCAAAATAGCAACCTGAAATATGCCTTGCGTATATTCAACACTGATTTATTCATAAAGCTATTTTACAAGTTCAGGAGCAGTGACCTCAAGCTAAAATGTAGCTCATACATGCAATGAAAATCATGAAAGCCTGAGCTTGAGTCAAGTTAATTGAGATACAGGACACATCAAGTAGTTGTGAATGTGAGGCATTAAGGGACATGGGAAATCCTGGGCAATGCTGAAACCAAGTTATATTGTCAAAATGGTCCATATCTGTTGGAGAGTATGTTGAGGAAAAACAGAATATACTACGTTTTGCATGTTGCTGTTATGGTTTCCACATAATAATGATAATATTTATTTATATCTGAAAATGAAAAAAATAATTATTCATTGATTAATGGCTCATTTATTGTTCCTGGGTTTTTTAACCCGTGCTTTAATTATTTTGAAGAATACAAATATAGTGAATACGACGACTTAAGTGTCTGGGTAGCTCATATTCAAAAGCCAAAAAGTAGTAATTGTGCATCTCTGAATATGTCTAAATGAATTAAAAATCTTGATCATAATGCATGCATGAATTTTATTTGGAAAACACAGTAATTTGTATAAAAGTAAACTTAACAAAAACCCAAATGACAAAATTCCCCTTACATAAGTTTCTGGTAGCCAATTAAATATTATCACAGAACCGAGAAGCAAAAATTGAAGCCCCACCTAAATAACACCTGTCTTTGTAGAAAAGAAAACGAGGTAATAGATGTGGCTGAAAAACCTTACACTAGCAATGTTTCATTCAGGCACAAGTGTCTGCTTTCACACTTCAACAAAAAGAACCTGTTCCATGGTGTAAAAGAAATTGAATTTTAAGCATTTTCAAGTTTTGATTGAAAGTTAGGAAACAATTTCTTACTCCCTCTTCATAGGGAGAACTAAAACATTGCCAAGGAACAAACAAAATATGTATAGCTTGAATTCCTTGATAAAAGTATCACATACAATGACCAGCCCCATCTCCCTCTGTTTCCATCCACTGCAGGTAGTTCAGTGAAGGAGTGAGCTTCTCAATAATCCACGTCTGCGTGGAGCTAATCCAGGGGTTGGTAACACCCTATGTAAGCTTATGACTCTGCTTGTTCAACAACAGTCAACTGAAGCAAAGTGATGCATCTGGTTTCTATGGCTGTGTTGATGACCAAATTAAATCAACCACCCAGCTAAACTGATCAGTAGTGCAGAAAGTGCCCATTAATACAGCTGGAAACACCATTCCAGATGAAAAATGGTCGCTTCAGAGGCTGCCTGTGACTGCTGAGTCAGTCTACAGTAGCATCACTTTCAGAGGCTGGATTCTTCTAAGAGAATGGAATTGTAATATGGGGAAATAATAAATTTCTCATGTATGTAGAAGTTACAGAGACTAATCATCTTTCTCAGATTTTACATTCTTATTTACAAGACATAATTGGGTTCTGTGCATGCTTTGGACAGCATAATAGGCAGAAACTCAGCTAAAGGTAATGGGGGGAGGTGAGAAGAATCCAGATTTGGAGTCAGATTTTCTGAGCTCCAAATGAACCTCAACAGGTTTTCTGACTTCTCATTTATTTTCATCAATAAAATAGATACTATGATGCCTTATATATAGCCAGTTATCTTGAGAATTATGTAAAGTAATATATGTTTATAAGAATCCAGCACAGAGTCTGGAATATAATAAGTAGTCAATAAATATTTATTAAATACATGATTCTGGGAATGAATAAATTAATGAATGAATTATAAAAGCTACATATGAGTTTCTTCCTCCCTTTCCTTGTCATGGCAACTAAATTGAGCTACCTACAAAACAAACATAACTAAAGAGAAAGTCAAATGAGAGCCGTAATAGGAGCTGTTACTGGTGGAACAATTGCTAGGAGCCATGCATTTACACATATTATATAATAATACTGATACTAGATCATCATACCTATAGTGAACCAAGCACTATGCTAAGCACTTTACGCATGTTAACTAATTTATGATTTTTACAGAACCTTATAAAGCAGATACTGTATTTACCTACATGTCTTGCATGAAGTTATAATCCCCATTCACAAATAAAAAACTGTAACTTTGATAGATTAAGTGACTGTGGCCGAAACAGATCCCACGAGTTTCTGACTTCATAGTTTGCAGGTTGCACCAACTGCTTCTCCAAAGGGAGATTTTTTCCAAAAGTGATGAGGACAATTGTTAAGGGAGCAAAATTAAGTTGTTAATTAAAATAGAAAAAGTGTAAATCGAGGACTGAGGGAAAATAAAAAAGGATGTTTAGCAGATGACAAGTCTTGACAAAAGAATAAGAGCTGATACTTAACACTGAGACCCTGCACTCCAGCCTGTTGGGAAAAGGAAGCTGAAGTGTGCCTAGTTTGAGTGCTCCACTAGGTTACAACGTAAAAGCATCAGCCCTGTGTATTGAGAAGAAAACTTGGGATGATACTCAAGGCTGAACTGAACTGCATTCATCAATAATAGTTTCCAAAAACATTTATATTAGCATTCTAATTACTATGCATATGTTCTAGAGAAACAGGAAATTATTTGTTTGCAAATGACTTTAAATCTAGGACTAATTAAGATGTAAAACCTGAAGTCTGTCTTATTCTCAATGTGTATCAAAATACTGAGTTAACCAATCAATGCTCCATGTTCTGGAATTATTATGATGTATCTAACTAAAAAAATTTCTTAATGAGAAAAGAAGTTATGACATTCACATATAGATACCCAACATCAGATGTATCCTGCTTTACTTATCACTTCACTGGTATTGAAAAATCCATTAAAGGCATGACTTATATTATTTTAGTTTTATAGTTATCTCCCAAATAATTTTGCTAACCTTATTTATTGTGAAGCTTTGCTTATTAGAGTCATGTTATTCACTTCCATCAAAACTATGTAGCTTCCTTGTGCTGATTCCTGTCCATCAAAAAGGGAGCATCCTTTTTTGGAGAGATGCTGAGTGTCCCTGATGTATCCAGTTCATCTCAAATTAGTCCTCTGCATCTCAGGAGATATGAGCTCTATGGATGTTTTGAAGCTTTGGTCTGCTGATATCCCCATAGCCAGCTTCTTGGAAAGTTTATCATGACCACCTAGAGCCTAGAAATTTAAAAGTCTAAAAGTTACTTCAGATTTTTCCTCTCTTTCTCCTCTTCACCAGCTGCCACCCCACCACTTCACCCCTCTCTGGCAATCTGCAGTTCTCATTTGTATAGAGATTGAGATCAACATTCTCAAATATGGCCACTGGCATTCACATAGCTCAGGTGAGAACTGTATATGGATGTACATTTTCCATATGTCTTTTTAAACTAAATCTGGCCCTAGGTTGCCTCCATACTTGGAGTTCTCAGTATTGCACTGCAACTAACTTACTGTGTAAACAAATTGCAGCCTAAGAGCATATTCCTGTAACAAGTAGCTGAGTTTCAGCCAATCATATCAGCCAAGCTTCAGTCAATCACAGGATGCTTAAATGATCAGCACATATCCAAACAAAGCAAATGTTACTTCACACCATGGAAAGTAAGGCAAATGTGAGGCTGTAACCAATCAAGTGCTTTCTGTAGATCACTTTGTCTGTCTATAAAAAGTGTCTACCCACGTTGCTGGGTGAAGCTCTCTGAGCCACTCCTGGTTCTGAGGGCTACCCAGTTCATGAATCATTTTTGCTCAGATAATCTCTGCTATGTTTAATTTTTCTAAAGTATTTTATTTAACAGTCTTCATATTTAAATGGTATACATCAAGCTAACGGATAGTTAAAACATTTCTAGAATCTTAAGTGGGTAAATTGACCTTTATTTTTAAAAATTATATTAAAAATATATGAAGCTATGATTTTATGTGACTAATATTTGACAAAATATCAGTCAAATAAAAGATAATAGATTCAGAAAATATTACCAAAAATTAATTTTGGTAATATCTAATCATATAAATCATATAGTGCACGTCATTTATGTGGTGATTTCCCTTATCTCTTAAAGCAGTATCAAGATCTATGTAATCAGTATTAAGTTATCCATATTTGAAAGTTGATAATGCTGGAAGATTATTTAAAAAACTAGAAGTTTGTTCAAAGTCTCTTTTTAAGCAAGACTGTTCCTTCATCTATATGGCCAGGTAGGTGAGACTGGCTAACAAGAGTAAGCTCAAAAACCAGGCAAGGAAAAACTTTGATGGTTCTTGGTATGATCTCCTGCGATGTATGAAGCAGGCTGTTTGTTCATAGGCTTTAACTCCAAGCACTGCAGATTAAATTGTATTGTTGCTTAATATTCATCTAATGTTCTTTATTTGAATAGAATTTATTGTAGACTTGATTGAGTATTCCAGAAACTCAGTGTAGTGACATTATTTGTGTGTAACCACACAGACAATGCCCTTATGAAGGAATATGTGTCCTCATTTTTTCATTCAGTGCTGTTTTGGATCCTCTTATTTCCTTTAAGCTTTAGCACTGATATCAGACCTGGGACTCCAGGCCGACTAGGCACCAGAAATAGCATGGCTGTTTCTTATTTGGATGGTCTCAGTAATTTTTCTTTTGTAGCCTGGACCCTAATTATTTGCCAGTTTCCTGACATGAGTTGTAAGAAGTTTGAGGGCATTGGCTAAAAGTCTGATTTCTACATTAACAAAGCCATAGGGCCTAACAAAAGACCTAGTGATTTACAGACTCAAAATAAGTGTTGACTAATTACTGCATTATAAAAAAAGACTCTTTGACAGAATAAATTTCAAATATTCTTTTTATTTCATTTATTAAAGTTTTGGAAGATACACAACATAAAATTACTACCTTAACTATTTTAAGTCCAGTGGCATTTAGTTTAAGTACATTCACATTGTTCCACAATGTGAATTCAACAGTGTGAATGTACTTAATGCCACTGGGCTTAAAATAGTTAAGGTAGTAATTTTACGTCATGAAAACGCCTTTCTGTAATCACAATAGCCTTTACATCATCCACTTCTAGAACTCTTGGAAAGAGCTGCAAAAATTGAAACTCTAAACTATGTGCTCACTCGACAATGACTCTTCAGTTCCCCAGTTCCCCAGCCCCCGGCAATCACCGTTTTACTTTGTCTCTCTATGATTTTGTCTGCCTTAAGTGCCTCATATAACTAGAATCATGCAGCATGTATATTTTTGTGATAGGCTTATTTCATTCATCATAATGTTCTCAAGGTCCATTCATGTTATGGGCTATGTAAGAATTTGCTTTCTTTTTAAGGCTTGGTAGAACTCATTGGTGAAACCATCAGGTTCAGGGCTTTTCCTTGTTGGGAGATTAGTGATTACTCATTATGAATTCACTCTCTTTGCTAGTTACAGGTGTATTCATGCTTTCCATTTCTTCATGGTTTATAGCCTTAGTAGGTTTTATGTTCCTAGAAATGTGCTTATTTCCTCTGTTACCGAATTTGTTGGCATAAAATTTCTCATAGAACTGTTGTAGAATTGGTTTCCAATTCCAACCCATGTTTCCACCTTTATATCTGATTTCAGAAAGCAGAATCTTACCTGTGTCTTACATTTTTCCAACAAAAAGTGGAGTTACATATCATTATTACAATAATGTTAGTTTTATAATTGCCCTGGTATTTACCTTTACTAAGATCTTTATTTCTTCATAAAGCTTCCAGTTGCTATCTAGTTTCCTTTCATGTCAATCTGCTGGTCTCCTTAGCATTGTTTGCAGGGAATGCATATGCTAATAAGCAATTTCAACTGGTATTTACCTTGGAATGTTTTCAGTTCTCCCTCATCAAAGTACAGTTTTGCTGTATGTTGTGATTTTGAATAACAGGTCTCTTTTCTTTTCCTTTGTCTTTCTTTCTTTTTGTTTTCTTTTGAATTTTGTGTATATCAGCCCACTGCCTTCCTGCTTCCAAGTTTCTGATGAAAAATACGCTGCAAATACTGTCAAGGATCACTTGTACATGATTTGCTTTTTTTCTCACTGCTTTCAAGATTCTTTGACTTTAGATTGATGATTATAATGTGTATCCATAATGGACATCTTTGGGTTCATACTCCTTGGAGTTCATTGAGATTTTTGGATGTTTATGTTCATATCTTTCATCAAATGTGGGACATTTTTGGCCATTATTTCTTTAAACATTTTCTTTGTTTCTTTCTTTTCTTAATCTGGACTCCCACAACCAATGTGTTAGTCTTGTTAAAATCTCACAGGATCCATAGGCTCTGCTTGTTTTTCTTCAATCTTTTTACTTTCTGTTCCTCAGACTCAGTAATTCCCATTGTCTTATTTTCAGGTTTTCGGATTCTTTCTTCTGCTTGTGCAAATCTGTCATCGGGTCCCTCTAGTGAATTTTTGATTTCAGCTATTGTACTTTTCAACTCCAAAATTTCCTTTTGGTTTCTGTCTCTTTATTGATCTTTCCATTTTGTTCACACATTGTTTTCAGGACCTTCCCAAGTCTTCCCTTAGTTCTCTGAGCATCTTAAGAGATTTGTTTTAAAGTCTTTTCATAGTAGATTCTTCCCTTCCATCAGCTGTTTTACAGGGACAGTTTCTGTTGGTTTATTTTTTGCCTTTGAATAAGTCATACTTTTTTGTTGCTTTGTATGTCTTTTGATTTTGTTGTTGAAAGCCAAATATTTTTATTTTAAAATATAATAACTCTGGAAATATAATTCTCCTCCCTCCCCCAGAATTTGCTGGCTTTCTGTTTTGTTTATTGTTTTTGTTTTGATTATAGTGTTGCATTGTATGTATGCCAAAGATCAACCTAGAGTGCAAACTTGTGGCCTTGTCAGGTCATTGCAGAGCCTGAACCTTTTCCTGGGCATGGATGGTAACTTCCTAATTTCCTTTGTATGTATAGTTGCTTTTGAATGCCCCTAGTCATCAATGTCTAACTCCTGAAAGGAAAAAAAAAAAGGGAAAAATTAATGGGGTAAATTTGGTGTCCCTTTACATTTCCTGAAAGTCATTTAGCCAGAGAGGGAAGTGCTTGCAATACTGGGGAAAGGTACAACAAAAATGGCTCTCCACCTTTTTCCAGTAGTCAATAATCGGAACACAGATCCTTGATACTCAAAAAGCAGGGTTGTTTTCGTCCTCTCTGGCTTCCACAAGCTCTGTGCAAGATACTCCAGGAACGCATGCACAGCTGCCTGTCACAAGCTTATAGGATAAATAACAGGTAGCCTCTGCTTAACTAAGAGATAAAATTGGTTCATATGAAACATAATTGACTGTCCACACATTTTCCAAGAATTTGCAAGCCTTTGATCGACTTAGGAGTTCCAAAAATCACAACAAACTGAGTCTGTCTGTGAAATTGTTGTCCACATGGAGAGTTAGATTGCTGACGTCTTCCTCTCTGCCACCATCCCAGGATGCCTTTAAAAATGTTTTTGGATTATCAAATGTAACCAATTCAAACCTCTTTTTGCACTTGTATGGAATGAAGTCATTTACATGCAGAACGGTTTCCAAATCTCTATCCTCAGGGATTTTAGGTTCCGAGTATGCAGATGAAAGTTAGACACATAGATCTTCAGCCAACAAAACAGTATAGACAAAGTTCTGGGCTACTTGGTATGGAGACTCCATGCGACGCACGTTCAAAGAAGACTGAATAGTGTGGCCTAGAAACTTCATGGAAAACCCAGTGAACTGGGTTTTGAAAGATGATTGAATGTTTCAATGGTTGAAAAACAGAAAAGCCAGTTCCCACTTAACATAGACGTAATACATTATCATCATACTTTCCTGTGGCAGTAAACTCGTTGAAGACTCAGAAGAAGAGTACTAGTAGAGAAATCATACAAAGTAAGATTATATAGGTAAGATGAAATCAAATAGGTTGTTTAAAAAAACCTTAAAACTATGAGAAGAATTTGGAATAGAAATTAGGAATTCAGCTGTCATTGGAGATTTTGAAGATCTAAGAATTATTTTTTATTTATACCAGCAGATACTCCTGATTGGTCGAATTATTGTAAAAGTCACCTATTAACCAGAAAGGTGTGTGTGTGGGGGTGTGTGTTTGTGTGTGTGTGATTATTAGCATTCAATAATGATTCATGAAGTTGAAGGAATCAGTTTAAGATAAGCTTTTTGCCTCATAAAACTTTGACTTCTCAAACCTAACATTTTATCCTGAAAAAAAAAAAAAAAGTTTCTTTTCTATGTAACAGTCATGCACATGAAGCACAACTAACACAGAATGTGGAGTTGGAAGCATTTCAAGGGCACTTGATAGAATAGCTGCTTTTGCCCTAGTATGGTGACATTTTGGAAACATCTGAAAATGTCAGTGCAACAAATCCAAACTTAAAACAAAATAGATGAAGAGTTTGAAGCTTTGCAGGCTGGAAATTATTGAAGCCTAGTTGAAATGGACTGAATTTAGTGTCCTGGTGTTTTGTGTCACTTTACATAAGGTAAAGTTATGATTTATTCAAATTTCCTGTTAAGTGATGAGATTTTTCAAATTCGTGGAAAAAAGGGTATGAGATTTTAGCTTTCGCGCGCGCGCGCGTGTGTGTGTGTGTGTGTGTGTGTGAGAGAAGAAATCTGTAAACCTATGAGAACAGGTAGCTTTCTGCACAGCCAAGAGCTAATAGTGGTTCCTGTGTCCTGAGGGCTCACTACCTGTCTCATCTTGTTCTGCAGCTTTCTTGTGGATCTCATTTAATATTCACCACTATCAAAAGTGGTAGTTTTTGTTTGTGTGCTTGCTTGCCTTATGCTCGTTCTTGCTGAACACATGGGGAGACTGTAGAAAAGTCAGGTTAAATAATTGACCAAGTTGATCAACTGCAAGCAGTCGTACCAGAAAAAAACAGTGTGACCTCAAAACACATATACTTAGCCATGAAGCCATACAGCCTCACTTATTTTGCCCGTGTACTTCAGTAGTGCTTGATAATCAGTAAAGCACTAACATAAAATAGCAAGAAAAAAATCTGCAGTCTCAAAACATGTCAGAAATTGTAATATTTGCTGTTCTGTTTAGTCTTTTGTGTATAATAAAAATTAGTATTAATCTTTAATAGCATAGTGAATATATGAACATATTATTTTTACTAAAAATCAAAATATTGATAAGACAAAGTTTTCCTTTTGCCACACCCCCTAAACCCACACCCCTCCTTCTCTCTCTACTTACCTGAGACATTATTGCTATTAGCTTAGTGTCAATTCTGTATACCCTTTACAATGTATTGACATCCATATTATACACATGCACGTGTATATGTACCTAGAAAATATATAGTATTTAATTCCATAAAGAATATTCAGTATATATCAATTTTCACATGCTTCTTTTCAACAATACATATCTGTTTCAATTTTTTAATGTACTACATAATTCTGAAGTGTGAATATGGTTATTTTATTCAGTTATTATCTTCTTAATAAACTTTTATTTTTGTTTTTTTGTTTCAATACCAGTTGTCCATCAGACTCATTGTATATATGTATGAGTTCTTATCTAATAAAGATGCCTTAGAGAATTATTGAGTCCTGTGGTGTTTGTGACTTGATAGCAATTCCAAATTGCCATTCAATTTCCCTGTGCCCCTCTATCAATTTATTTCTCCACAGCAATTTATTTCCCAATTTCTCTTTCACAAGAAATTGATATAGGAGTATCAATTTCCCAACAAACTCACCAAAATTTCATATTTTCAAAAACTTTAATGTCTGCATTCTGGTATATGAAAATGTTATTGTTTAATCTGATTTATCTGATTGCTAGTAACTTAGAAAATCTTATTCCATGTAGTGTTACAGTTTATATTTCTTTATAATTGCCTATTTATATTCAAATTGCCTGCTTTTCTAGGCATTTGATTGCCGATTGCCTTTTTTATTTTTTGTAGTTTTTAAGACACTAAACACCTTTTGCCTGCTATGAAACATATATGTAGAAATATATATATATATGTAGCTAAAGAGTGAGAAGTTAAATTTTATTTTTCATTTTTTATCCTGATTTCACATTTTGGAGAATAAAATAATAAGTAGCTTTTTGAGAAAACTATTATGAGCCACAAAATAGCTTTGAATAAAATCACTTAATAGGGTCGCACTTTTAATAATGTCAATTAAAGAAATTATGCAGTGTTTATTTATGGAAACTTGTTCAGCATCCTTGATTTGTAGTCAGATGGTATGTGAGAGCAATATAGATTAACATGAGGGACCATCAGATCCTGATAATTTACTGTCTCAAACGTGCAAAATGGGAACATTATTACATTCCAGTAAAGGCTTTGTTGTTGTGTGTTTCACTGGGTTTTGGGGAACTGGAGTGTGACCTGCAGGCACCAGATGCCTGGGCAGCTCAGGGCTGTGATCACAGGCAGACTAGAGGTTGGAAGGGCACAATGGTAGAAAGAGTTCACTGAGAGAAAGAAGCAAATGTGGCTGGAGCCATGCAGAGGGGAACACAACAGACCGACAGCCCAACAAAAATGATCTGTGGTTTAGCAAAAGGTAGGCTGCCCCTTTTTCCCTAGGCTTACTCCAGACACATTATTTTTGATGGGTCCACAGCCCTGCTAAAGGAGACACAGCCTTCACTGCAGTTAATTATAAAGTAAGAGCAGCAGCATATGTGATGCAAAGGGAAAGGTCTAGGAGCTTCATTCCTCCACTTACCTTGACCTGTAGAGAAATTACTTAAAACAACTGATTGCCGCCTCCATTCTGTCCTCATGCCTATTCCCATACTCTCTACTACCACAAAGATGCGTATGTGTGGGAGTCTCAGGTTATTTTCCTTAAACTGTCTGCCTACTCACTGAAATCCCTTCGTGTTTAGTGTAATAAGTGTAGCACCTATTAATAAAGATTGTGGTTATCCAGCTTAGTAAAGTGGGCCTAGATCTCAATGTACAGACACTGTCTGAGTAAAAAAAAACTCCTGGAAGAAGTGCATAGTTTCTTTATGGGAATATTAAGAATGATGTTATTGGCATAAACACAAATGTGACTTCAATGAAGAACCCCGGAGGAATATTAAATAAGACAAAGGCCTATCAAACACGGATTTAATAACTTCCGATGTCATATATGTGCCTACTTTTTCATTCAAGATTGAGTCTTTCCCTATCTGGTCTCAATCTGGCTATAACTAAGTGATATAAGGACAAAGAAAAGAATTAGAAAAAGACAGTTATTAAAAGTTAGAAGAGTTAGAGCCCAGGTATCTAAGTGTTGACTTGCATTAGTATGAACCCAACCTCTTTCTAATCTCTAATCTTCTCATTGGCTGTTTCAGGCTGCATCTTATTTTTACAGATCATGTTCTTTGCATATTTCTGTCACCGTCTACCTCTCTCATGTTACGTTCTATTTTCTTAGGGGGGGAAATAACCATACCCGTTCTAACCCCACTGTCACCATCTTAAATCAGAGAAAGGGACTGAGAAAAGCACATAATTACTGAAAAGAAATGTCCTTAACAGTCATTCATCAAAAGGAAAGATGGTAGAATCCAGAGCCTCCTTTCCCAAGCCTCAGTGTAAGCTTCTTGAACAGATGGTTCTTTTCCACCCTGGTATTTTGCATGTTTTTTGTTTTGTGTTGTTTGTTTTGTTTCTTTAATGCTGTAAGTTCTAGAGTGCATGTGCACCATCCGCCCTGGTATTTTGAAGGGCGTACAAAACACATTTACAAGAGTTGACCTCTAATGCATATTCACTGAAGTCACCCCTGTTTCTCATCCCTGTGAATGTTCCCTGGTGCTCTGACCCCTCCTCATCTCAGATCCTACTAACTTAAGACCATTAAATGGTTTTTCAGAAGATAGCATGATTACCTTTGCACATTACTCAGGTGGTTTTTACTACAGTGTGGGGGGGAACCAGAGCGGGATAGACAGAAGAAGTCAGTCCAGGAAGAGAGTTCTCACAGTGTCCCAAGCAGGAGATCAAAGCCTGTGTTTCCACAGGTAAACAGGGATGAAGCAGATGGACATATGAAATATTCAGAAAGCCAATACCTAAAAGATCAGGAAAGAAGAAAGAAATGTGATAATGACCAAAAAAAACCTTAATTCCCTGAATTCTGTAAGTTGTGTCGGTATAAGTTTGTCAAATGAGAACTCAGACCACATTACTGATACTGTCTAAGTAAATGGAGTAACAGCATCCATAGAATCAACATCCCATTTTTATGGCTGTATTATGTTTGAATTTAACAGAGACTATAAGTAATGACTACCAGGCGTCGTAATTCAGAATGTTTCATTCCGTGCCACGTGGAGAACTTTAACATCACTTCAGAATAACTCATATAAAGAAGCTTCATTGTATTAGATCTCGTGCTTCCTAAAATGTTTTAGAGACTCTAAAAATGATTCCTCCTATAAGTTGCCACGTATCTGAATAATGTAGAGTTTTTCATTCAAAAAAATATTTTCACACACTTTAGAAATATGTGAATGATGTGAACCCCTTCCCACTGGGGGACCCAGGCAAGATGGCTCTCACCAGCCATAATGGAACAGGGCTGGGGCAAAAAGTTGGGTATGTGTTATCAGAAATTGGCCACATGGAACGGAAAAGATAACATACTGAGCTAACAGGAGGATGGAGGATAAGGGCTGAGCATCAAGTATAAGCAGCATATCCAAATGTGCTGTTAGAGCCAGAAAGCTGGTTTCATCGTACATTACGACAATGAATGGGAAAAGGCAACAAAGAGTTTACAAGGCACCTTCTCATACAGCTGTTCATTTAGTTCCTCAAACTCATCCTAGAGAGAGAAACCAAACAGAAATAACATCTTCCATTTCATGAGGGTTTGGGATTACAATGAAGGGTAAGATGCCTAAAATAATACCTAACACATGATAGGTATTTGATTATACGTTGACTTCTGCTTTGTACATGCATGCATGCATATCTATACATATGTATGTGTGTGTGTGTGTATATATATATAAATAATGTCCCCATATGAACTAGTGATGCACCTCAAGTGCAGCATGGAGAATTATGAAATCACATTATGAACCATGAAAACAAATCTATGATCAACTGCTAATGTCTAACTCCCGTGAATACAGGAGCAGTTACCCAGTTCAGTATCTTTGATTTCAAAAGTAACTCAGGAGTAGTTCTGTGTTTGCCTTTGGCTAGGCCCCATGTTGGCTTTAGCAGTTCGCGGAAACAAACTCGAAGTCCCAGGAACATCTTGCATGCTCCCTAAAGAAACTGTTAAAAGTAAAGAGAAGCCCATTGAACACGATCCAGAATGCCAGCTCCAGTGTCTCCCCTGAAATTAAAGTGGTGCGTGAACTTGGCCAGCATATATATTTGTTGCCGGTTAGTAGTTTCTTAATAGAAAAAAAAAAAAAAGCCCTTTGGACTCAATCATCAGAAGACTTTCTTTCTAGTCAAAAATGATCAATGCTCCATATTTTTGCAACAGTGATCCTTACAGGTTAATAGTAATATTCTTACCTAAATGATCAGTGTTTGATTGTTCCCCAAAACATTCGATATGTGTTTAGTCTCTCAAAACCTCCTGAAGGAAAAAGACAAAGGATGGATGGCCAGAGTAATTAATTTCACATGCATCAAATTTGGGGGATGGTAAAGGTAGAGGTAACTGTGTGAAGGAGGGCAAAGATACGATGAAATCTGAGATAAAATTACTTTCAAATTATATAAAATCTTTCAAAATCGCTGGTTTGAAAAAAAAGTCAGTTTATGCAAAACATATAATCTTCAGTGGTAGATCTATGTGGGTAGATAACATTTGTGGAGTTTGTTCAGCCCACTTTGGTGCCGTGTTTCTAGGATTCATTTTGTCCAAATCTTACTTGTTCCTTCTTTCATTTCTCATAAAGCAAAATAACATAAAATTATTCTACTGATTTTTCAGGCTTTTATGCAAATAGATTTCTAACCCAGCATGTTTATAAAAACAGACGGGATAAAACAATGACTTACTTTCAATACAATTTCCATGCCCTCATAGTCCCCTTCTAAAGGAGGCCGACTCCTTTGAAATCTAAGATCTACAAGCCATGTGACCTTGGGAAAGTTATTTAAATTCTTTGAGCCTCCATTAAAAAAAAAAATCTCTGAAGTGAGAATAATAGCACAATAATACGTCATGGATTTTTGTGAGAATTAAATTAGAATATGGGCACATAAGTGGCCAACACATGCTATACATATATCTATAAGACAATTTTTTTTTTTTTTTTTTTTTTTTTTTGAGACGGAGTCTTGCTCTGTCGCCCAGGCTGGAGTGCAGTGGTGCAATCTCGGCTCACTGCAAGCTCTGCCTCCCATAAGACGATTCTTAAGGCAGGAAACAGCACATCAAGGAAGCTAAATACCTGAACAAAGATTATAGTAATCACAAGTGGCAGAGCTGAGACAAGAGAGAGCCCACACTTCCACACTCCCAGTTATCACACTGTTTCTATACAGTTTATGTGGCTTCTCTGAAACCACTACCATAAGGAAAAGTCCAAAACGTCATTAAGTCATAATGTTTAGATTTAAGAGTTTTGTTGAAGTTGGGCCCCATTGTTCTACAGAGTGGGCTTAACCCTCAGGAAACAGCATGGAAGACTAAGAGTGACTCATTACACAAAGAACAAGAAAATTTTCCAAGTGTAAATATTCCTATCTCAGTCTCCTGTGTGTGATCATCTTTATTCAGATGAATTCTGGCCCCCATCCCAAGCATTACTCATTATTTCCCAGCCAGTACCCCATCATCACACTTTCCATCTGATCTCTGCTTTTTTTTTTTTTTTTTTTTTTTTTTTGAGACGGAGTCTCGCTCTGTCGCCCAGGCTGGAGTGCAGTGGCTGGATCTCAGCTCACTGCAAGCTCCGCCTCCCGGGTTTACGCCATTCTCCTGCCTCAGCCTCCCGAGTAGCTGGGACTACAGGCGCCCGCCACCTCGCCTGGCTAGTTTTTTGTATTTTTTAGTAGAGACGGGGTTTCACCGTGTTAGCCAGGATGGTCTCGATCTCCCGACCTCGTGATCCGCCCATCTCGGCCTCCCAAAGTGCTGGGATTACAGGCTTGAGCCACCGCGCCCAGCCTGATCTCTGCTTTTCAAATGCACAGCCCAGGTCTCTAAATCTTGACTTGCATTAGTATGAACCTGACCTCTTTCTAATCTCTAATCTTCCCATTGGCTTTTGCAGGCTGCATCTTGTTTTTTCAGATCACGTTCTTTGCATATTTCTGCCACCAATATCTGCCTCTCTAAGGTTAGTTTCTATTCCGTTAGGGGAAAATAACCCTACCTGCTCCAATCCCACTGTCACTCATCTTAAATCAGAGAAAGGGACTGAAAAAAGCACATAATTACTGAAAAGAAATGTCCTTAACAGTCATCATTTCTCAATGTGGCTCTGACTCTAATATACAAAGGCAGCATTCTTTGATTACTATCATCAAAAGCCCATTACTCCAAAGAGGACAGTACACATTTTGAATGATGCTATTAAGGTGTTTTCGTGGCAGAAGTTGCTAAATAGTGAGTACTTTACACCCATCTAGTCATGCAGGGAGCATTGAAATATTTAAAATATGAGGCAATCAGGCACTGAACCTAATATTTACTCTCTGAATCACTTAGCTGTATTTTATCGACTCCCCTGGTCTTCTGAATTTTCATCAACAGAAGATACATCATGAACCCCTCCAGTGCGGGGGAAGGTCATAACAACAACTTCCAGTGACTTCCATGGTGATGACATTAAAATCTGAATGATACATTCATTTTCTGAGATATGCTGTTCCCTTTTGAAATGAGGACAGACCGAGAGTTCATCCTGAAGAAAATCAGAATAATCTTTTTTTCTCTGCTCTTAAATCAAGCAGAACTTGTCACTGCCTTCTGTGTTCACTTTGCATAATGCTATTTTCTTTCCCTCTTGCACATTTCCCCTCCCCACTCTACCCTGCTCTATTCATATATTGATCAAGCAGGATATGTCAGTTCAACATATATCTTCAAAAATCATGAGTGTGTTCATTTCTTAAGAACCTTGGGTTTATATCTAGCGATAGGTAATTCACCTCAGAGGGAAAGCTTCACTGAGCTTATCATGCAGAGGGCATAGGTAGAAGCGAAGCCTAGGTAGACAGCAGGAGTTCCGTGGAAAAAGGACAGGTACAGGGAGGCTAAATTGGGATTCAGCTCTTGTCAGTTTGCAAGTGTGGAATGCTGGCAAATAATGTAATCCACCAGAGCATTTGTGTGTTAATCTGTAAGTTTAGGGCTATTGAAAAGTAAAACTAAAAGTTTACAATGAATGCAAAACACCTTAGTTACTGTTATTGTTATTATTATAGGTACAAGTCTGGATGTTAAACTTATTTTCCATTAAACAATACACTTGTTAAGAGTAAGTATTATATCATTCATACTTGAATGGTTTGACGATAGACACGGGTCAATAAATGTAACTTCTTGTTGATTTTGGCCTTAGATACTGTGTTTGAAATTTGATTGCTATCTTCCTGCTGCATTTTCTAAGAAAGAGAGCACTGATTTTTAATTTGCTTATTTGTAAAAATGGAATTAATAATACCTACTTTACAGTTATGAAATTAAACTCGTGTGAACATGGACAGCAAGTTGTTGGTACATGGAAGAAATATTTTTTAAATAAATTTTTTTCTCCTAAATTACACTGACTTTAAAAATATTCTTATGAAAATAAAAATATTTAAAATGTATTAGATTTTTAAAATAAGGAATGAAAGTAAAAACATTTACAATATAAATGATTTTTGTCTTTGACTAGAAACAATACAGAATGTTCAATATCAACATACGCACAATCAAATTCCACATAAGGCTGTGACATTTGTGCATCACTTGATTGTTAAAAATCATTTTGGCTTTGAGCTATGTAGCTGCCAGTTACTACAAATCAATTCCCAACGAATTGTATCGTTACCTATTTCTTAAATTGTGGACTAAAACATGTTATTATTTTGCATCCTGCAGGGATGTGGAGCAAGAAATTGAATATATTTGATTGCATCAAGAGTTGAAGTTAATAGAAAGACATTTTAATTTGAACTTGGGAGATGTTTGTCTGTTCTCTAGGTCAAAATCATGATATCACAACTATTTAGAGGAATTGTTCCTATGGTGACTTAAATATATATATATAGTTCTTTAAAATAATAATTCTGTTATATATAGTATGATATGTAATATATATAACAGATGTTATATGAGGAAAAATACAATGGAGATGCTGTTAAAAAGAGTTGAGTCCCTTTATCACAGTAATATGCTTTTGATATGTTAATGTGACAATAATATAAGTGAAATCACATAAAAACGCCGTAAATGTGCCCTGGTCTTAAGTCATTTGTTCAAGCTAATTTAATATTCTTTTCTTTGTTGCTTGCAAAACCCCACCTACTCTGGTTTTTCAACTACCCCAGCCCAATCCTAGCATGCTCTACCTCAGAGCTTCACACTCACTGTTTCTGTTCTCCCATATCCATGTTTTCTTCCTTTGTTTTATTCACATGAATGCTGAAATATCCTCAGAAATGCTTTGCTTTCTGGGCAGTATTAAATGGTATACCAGTTACTTCTTATCACTTCCCCTGCTGGCTTCTTTTTATTTACTTTCCTTCCTCCTTACATTCTTTCCTCCCTCCCTCTCCTTTCTTCCTTTCCTTTCCTTTTCCTTTCCTTTTCCTTTCCCCTTCCCTTCCCTTTCCCTTACCTCCCCTCCTCCCTTCTTTGTTTCCTTGTTTTTTTCTTTCCTCCTTTCTTTTAATTTTGGTAGTATTTAACTATCTTTGTCACTGGACTACATATATAGATTATTTTATCTTAATTGTCTTATTCCTCCACTTGTCCCATAGGACAGACACCCTGTTTGGTTTACTGCTGAATCCCAAGCCCTATAATAGTAGTTACTACATAGTAAATATTCACTAACTCATTGTTGAATAAATATTCTGTTGGAAAAAAATGAAAAAGTATCATTAGTAGGCCACTCATGTTAAGGAATCTCCAAATTTAGAAAGCAAACTTTTTATATACATTGGAAAATAAATCCAGGGAATAGCACAGCCTGAAACATAATAAGGAGAAATTTTATGGACTTATCACTATCAGATACAAGAAGGCAAGAAGCTAAAGGGGTTGTACTCAAAGAAGATAAACGATGCTCTTTTCCCCCACCTTGCTCACACAAAGTAGCTTTCTACCATGGTTTCTGCCCAATGGACAAATTGGTGAGGGGAGAACGCTGGGGAGTTCACTTTTGAATACTGCTGTCTCATGGAGGGGATGAGAGCAGGATAGTCCTGACACCCAGAGAGAAAATTGAGAGGACCACTAGCCATGTGTGTCCTGGGCTACTGAGCAGGATGGCTTTGCACATAGTTTAGAAGTTAAGCAGTAATTTGATGAAACGGAATACTTAAGACTCATCAATACTTTAATATAAGCAACAATATGAAAAGAACAGAAATCAACAAAAAGGATATTCAATAGCTGAAGAATTCCGATCTTCAAGATATCCAGAGAATACTACATCTAGTTTATAAATTATGAACTAAAGTTATCAGAAATTAAAAACGTTTGCAAAATTAAGATTTAAAACATTTAACAGGTTGTTAAGCAAAATGGATATGACTGAAGAGTGAATTAATTAGAAGATGTATCAAATTTATTTTCTAGAATGTAGTACAAACAGGCTGAGATATGATGTGTCTGAATGTAAATTTAGAAAGAATAAATTCTAGATTATCTGGATGTAACAGAAGATAAATAAGATTCATATAGTACAATATATGTATTCTTAAAATTTAGTGTCAAGTTGAAAAAAAAAAAAAAAGCACTAAAATATTTTGGAAGAAATTAGGGCCTTTAAGCCAGAAAAATTAATATCTTCCAAAACACTAAGGACATGTTAACATGCCTACAAGACTTGAGAACAAAACAAAACAAAAAAGTCTTATCTTCATGTGGCTTAGTCTGTTAGGCACATCCTGAAGATGTTGTAAGCATTTTGTTGGAAAACCCCAGTATTCCTGTCACATGAACCCATGACATGCCTAATATGTCTCTGCAACGGCTCATGGAAAAGTGACAGAGATAAATGCTGAATGCATGTTTGTGAAATGCTGACCCACTGTGGGATACAGTGAATGGGAGAAACACAACAGAAGACAATGCTGAAAAATGCCTTCTTTCCAGAGTGAAAATGCTTCGTCTCAGAGAAACCTAAGCAGGACTCACCAGGAGAATAATTTTTCTCTTCCCATGTCTTCCATCAAGATACAGACATAATTCAGTGACAGTATTTGTCTCTCTATGTGCCATTCTAAGAAAAATTCCCCAAGGGAAATTTAACCTGCTGTGTCTGATCGCCTTAACTAACTGCTCTGAGGACTTTAATGCCCACAAAGCTGACGGAGCCTTTCTAATCAGTGAGCTGGGGCTGCTATTTGTCCTAGAAATCACAAAAAGACAACTTCAAAGGATTGAAGCCAAAGTAGAAAATTAGGTCTTGAAATATTTGAATGGTGCCTGAGCCAGAGTCAATGGACCATTCCCTCCCTTGCTTTATATATTGTGCAGCTCTTGCTCATTAAATATCACTGAATACACCCAACAGCTCTTTAAAAGATCAAATGTCTGAATGGGAAAGATCATTAAAAAGTGATCTGTGTCTCTGAAACCAGGAAATAATTCTGCTAAATAGAAACCGCATGGGGTGAGAAGCCTACATCGTCATTTATTTTGTAATTTGGGCTGTTAAGGAAGTTTTATAAAATTTCTGTGTAAAAAAATAATTTGCAGACCTTATAACCCCAAAATTACACTTTGAACACAGCTCAATCTTCCCTTCTGTAGACTGATGTTGAGGCAGGAACTGTGAGAGAAGCCAGATCTGTAAGAAACCTCTCATTTCTTGGAAACTTTCAAGTAGTTTAAGAAATGAAATCCTCAGAAGTGTTAGTTTCCAACTATGTAGTAATTTTTTCCTCTAAGTTGTCATAGATCATTAAGTTCTATCTTCTGATAGGCATGGAGAGTGCTAAAGGATGAGGGCTGCACTCAGAGGAGCAAATGTCATTTTTGTAGTACCATGATTGTTACTCTAAATGGAACTAAAAATGGATTGGGAATGTAAAGTTCAGTTGACCATATCTGGTGACAATATTAAGGCATGGAGAACTTTCTGAAACCTTAAGGATATTGGGAACACTCAACATTGTGTGTAATCGTATTTAGTAGGAGACCCAGATAGTTTTTTGAGTCATAGAGTTTTTTCTTTTATTATTATTTTAAGACAGAGTTTCGCTCTTGTTGCCCAGGCTGGAGTGCAATGGAGCGATCTCAGCTCACTGCAACCTCTGCCTCCCAGGTTCAAGAGATTCTCCTGCCTCACCCTCTCAGGTAGCTGGGATTACAGGCACCCACCACCATGCTCAGCAAGTTTTTGTATTTTAATAGAGATGGGGTTTCAGTACGTTGGCCAGGCTGGTCTCAAACTCCTGACCTCTGGTGATCCACCTGTCTTGGCCTCCCAAAGTGCTGGGATTACAGGTGTGAGCCACCGTGCCCAGCCTGAGTCATAGAGTTTAATTAGTCTTCTTTCAGCTGTTGCTCACTACCTCTTTGACCTTGGATGAAGTCAGCAAACTATCTTTGCCTCAGTTCAGGGTTGTTATGACAGTTATTTTTGTTAACATAGCGTATAAAAATACCCAACATGGTGAATGAAACACAAAAGTTACTATGAGATTGCTAATAATATGGGGATGGGATGGGAGAAGTGATAATACTTTTAATGATGATGGTTGACTCTAAAGGAATAAATAGTCTCCAAACATGTCTATCATGTAACTGTCATTAAATAAAGTAACTGTCACTTTCTTCAGCATTATTCTTAATCTGATCTCCTTGTATTTTTCTAGTCTTATCTCAAAATATTTTGTATATAACAGTTTCCTTTTCAGTTGGTCTCCCTTGTCTCTAAAAATGTCCTCCATTTTCTAACCCAAATATCATTTCTCAAACTGATCTATGAGCTAAGCTGCATATGGTCTCTCTTTTCTGCTTTTGTGCAAGTTCTACTCAGATGATTCTCTCTCATGAAGTAATCTGCTGCATTGCTCAATAAAAAAGGTTTCTGGTTACTCACTGCTCACTGTATATGGAGCATCAGGTATGTATAATGTGAGTAGACCTTTTAACAACCTCTACTGGATTACCAGCTTTTAAAATGCAGAGGCTGTATCTATCAGTTGTGTTCCATAGAAGGAATGGCAATTCTATTTACTTTTTACTACAAAGTAAGTGTGAAAGCTGGTCACTAGACTTTTATGTTCTGGCTTGTCAATGACTTTTTCTTATGAAAAGCAAGAAACGTTTTCTCAGCATCAAAATATCAACTTTTTCTTCCATTTTTTTATTGTCATTCATTTTTATTTTGCTCTTTCATAAACATCCATGTATTAGGTCATCTTAGAATCGTGCTAATTGTTGCAGAAACATTGGTAGGACAGACCAACATAATCCTTACCCTTGAGAAGCAGGAAGCCATCCAGATCAGACGTAAGAACAGTCAATTACACTAGGGTGTGATAAGTCCTCCCTCAGAGATGTATAAAAAGCCAGGAGAAGGAGCTCTAGTATGGAACAAGCCAGTATGAATACATAGTGAGTATCTATGACAGATCGTTAGATGAATGGATGGATAGGTAAGGAGGAGAGACAGTCAGTCAATAATTTGTATAGTACAAATCTGTGGAATATAAAAATACCTATAATTTTGTCTGGGACAAATGCAATTATTTTACCTTCTTTTTTAATAATCAGGTTTGTAAATGACAGTTTTTCATACATTAAAATGAACCCATTTTAATTAACATTTTAATGAATTCAAGTAAATTTAGTCATCATGTAACCAAGACCAAAATCATGATATAGAATATTTCTCTCAACCTTCATCTCTATTGCTTTGCTTTTCTAGAATTAAATATAAATGTAATCAAACCACTGTTTGATCTAACATTTTGAGTCTGTTTATTTCACCAAACCTAAAGTATTTGAGTTCACCCAAGTTACTTTGTGTCTCAATAGTTCATTCTTTTTCACTGCTGAGGAATATTCCATCGTGAAGATGTACTACAGTTTGTTTATTCGACCCTTAAAGGACAATAGTGAGGGAAGATTTTGGTGAATATGAACAGAGCTGCTATAAACATTTGTGTATAGGTTTCTGTGTGAATAAAATGTTTTCATTTTGTATTATAAACACTATGTAATTTGGGAGTTTTTCTTACTATTTTTAAACTGTAAGAATTATTTGTATATTCTGGACACAAGTACTTTTTGTGTACTTGTGTCACAGATGTGATGTGGTAGGGTAAATAATGCTTCCCCTGGCCAAGGATATCCACATCCTCATTTCTGGAACCTGTGAATGTTAACCTGATATGGTAAAAGGACTTTGCAGGTATAATGAAGAATTTGGACATGGGGAGATTATCCTAGATTATTGGGGTAGCCTAAATATAATCACAGGGGTCTTTATAAGAGAGAGGTAAGATCAAAAGAGGAAGTAGGATGTGTGACAATGGAAGCAAGAATTTGGAGGATACAAGGATGTGGATACAAGCCAAGGAATTCAGGCTGTCCCCTAAAGCTAGAAAGGGCAGGGGAGGCCAGGTGCAGTGGCTTATGCCTGTAATCCCAGCAATTTGGGAAGCTGAGGTGGGTGGAAATATTTGAGGTCAGGAGTTTGAGATCAGCCTGGTCAACATGGTGAAACCCCACCTCTACTAAAAATACTAAAATTAGCCAAGATTACTGGCGGGCACCTGTAGTCCTAGCTACTCGGGAGGCTGAGGCAAGAAAATCTCTTGAACCCGGGGGGTGGAGGTTGCAGTGAGCTGAGAGTGGGTGCCACTGCACTCCAGCCTGGGTGACAGAGCGAGATGTCTCGAAAAAGAAAAAAAAAAAAAAAGGTAGGGGAAAGGATAGACTGCTAGTGCCCATTTGAAAATAAAAACAAAAATAAATAAATCCTGCTCCCACCTAGACTGGTTCAGTGAAACAGATTTCAGAAGTCAGACCTCCAGAAGCGTTATAGATTAAGCTTGTGCTGTTTTGAGTCATCAAGGTTTTGTTCATGTCTTGCAGCCTCAATAGGAGACTAGTGTATTGAACATGCAATTTGCAAATATTTTCTACCAATGTCTCATATTTTCATTTCTCAGAAGTGCTTTTCAAAGAACAAAAGATTTTATTTTTTATCAAGTTCAATTCACAATGTTTTATGGTTCATGCTTTATAGTTTCAACTAAGAAATATTTATCTAATTCACAGTCAAAAAATTTCTTCTATGTCTTCTAGTTGTATAATTTTAGTTTCCACCTGTAGGTATATAATCTATTTTTAGTTTTTTTAGTTAGTTTTTTGTTTTTTGTCCTTATATGATTGGAGGTAAGGGTTGAAGTTTTGAGGAATCTCCATGTGTTTAAAAAAAAAAAAATCATTTCCCCTTGAATTTGGTACCTCTGTCCAAGTAGCTATATATGCTGGAGTCCATTTCTTGACTGTCTATTCTGTGGATTGACCAATACAACTCAATCTTAGGACTTCATACTAATTCTAATATCAGGTAGGTGTGTCCCCTAACTGTGTTCTTCTTTTTCACAATAGTTTTGATTATTATAGATCTTTTTTTCTTTCTTTTTTTTTTTTTAATTTTTGAGATGGAGTCTCCATCTTGTTGACCAGGCTGGAATGCAGTGGCACAATCTCAGCTCACTGCAACCTCCGCCTCCTGGCTTCAAGCAATTCTCCTGCGTTAGTCTCCCAAATAGCTGGGATTACAGGCGACCACCACCACGCCTGGCTAATTTTTGTATTTTTAGTAGAGACAGGGCTTCACCATATTGACCAGGCTGGTCTTGAACTCCTGACCTTGGGTGATTTGCTGGCCTCGGCCTCCCAAAGTGCTGGGATTACAGGCATAAGCCACCATGCCTGGCCCTTTTTTCTTGTTTTGTAGGAACTGTTGTATCAAATTGTCAATTTCTTAAAAAAAAAAAAAAAAAAAAAAAAAAATCTACTGAAATTTTGATGGTATTGCAGTGAATTTGTTTATAAATCAGTTTGAAGAAAATTCACATAAAATACTGAGTAGTCTACTTCATGAAAGTTGTATGACTCCATTTTTAAGTATTTTCAATTTATCTCACGAATGTTATGTAATTTCCACTGTACAAATCTTACATAAATTTTTTAGTTATATTTTTAGTAGTTAGGGTTTCTATAAATTATTTCAAATGAAATGTTATGATTTTTAAATTTGAGGCATTCATTGATAGTATATAGAAATATATTTGATGTTTTATGTCTTTGTATTATTTAACCTTGCTAAATGCTTCTATTAGTTCTAGTAACTATTATGTAGATCCTGTACTATTTATTGCCTACACAATTACATTGCCTATTTTTAAAAGCTTCTTCCTTTTCAAAATGTATGCTTTTCTTTTTTCTTTTTTTTTTTGGATCTTTGGTATAATGTTGGATAGAAGTGGTGAGAGTGCATATCCTTGATAATATTAGGGGTAAAACCTTCTTTCAATATTAAGTACAGTTTAATCTGTACAAATTTATGTATACTTTTTTCAGCTGGAAAATGTTCACTTCTATGTATTTCTAAACATTTTCATAATGTGTATCAAATTTTGTCTAATGCTTTCTTGAATTCTATTGGTATGTAACCTTTCTTTTTTGTCCTTTATAGAATGTAATATTTTGATTTATTTCCATGCTAGTCTTTGCCTTTCAAGAAATTAGTCATTTTCATTTAAGTTGTCAAATATTTTGTCAGACAGTTGTTTATAATACTCCCTCCTACAGTAAAGTACCTTGTTTTCCATCCTTTCATCCCTGTTGTTGGTAATTTATATCTTTTTTGTTCTTGATCGGTAGAGATGGATTGTTATAAGTAAAAAATATTTTCTAAAATAAATTCCAGTTTTTGCTTAATTGATTTTTTCCCTGTTGCTTTTTATTATTTCTATTGTATCTACTTTTGTTCTTAACTTAATTTTTTTTTTTTTTATTTTTCTTTTTGTTTTAGCTTGTTTCTACTTTACTAGCTTAATCTGGTGGAAACACAGGTCACCAATTTTAGACAATTCCTCTTTGCTAATATGAGCATTTCATAATGTAAATTTTCCTATAGTTGTATTCCATTAAGTCTGATATATTTGAATTTACTTTTACCTTCAGCTCAAAGTTATTTTCTAATTACCTTCATGATTTAATCATTGACAAATCGGTTTGAAGAACTGTGTTGCTTACTTTCCAAGTATTTGAGTATTTTAAAGACACCTTTCTGTTAGCAATTTCTAATTGAATTCTGTTAAGGTTAAGGAACATATTCAGCATAATTTCAGACATTTTAACATTGTTAAGGTTGTTTTACAAGCCCCAAAATGGCCTATTTTGGCAAATGTTTCTTTTAAACTGAAAACTAGTATGTATTCAGTTGTTGTTGGATGGAGTACCTTATAAATATCAATTAGAACCTGCTGCTGTATAGTATTATTCAAGTCTTATTATAGTTCCACTGATTTTTCTTTCAACTTCTTTAACAATTAGTGAGAAAAAAGTGTTAAAATGTCCAACTATAATTATGGAACTGTCTATTTCTTCTTTTAATTCTGTCAGTTTTTGCTTCAATTATCTTAAAGATCTATTATTCAGTGCCTGAACATTTAAGAATGTTATGTCTTCTTGATAGACTGATATGTCATCATTATGAAAAAATTCCTCTCTCTCTTTGTAATATTAATTGTTCTGAAGCTTGCTTTCTTATGCTTAGTAGGTTTTTGGTGAGTTTTTTCATCTCTTTTTTTCTGTTAAGCAATTATCTTTGTTCAACTGTGCATGAAGTTATCTTTTTTTCTCCAAGCGCCTTAAAGATTTTCTCTGTAGCACCGACTTTTAGAAATTTAATGTGTGTTGGTAATCTTCTTCTTCATTTTAATACTGCTGAGGTTCACTGAGATTTTGACTCTTTGTGTTCATACGTTTCATCAGATGTGACAAAGGTTCAGCCATTATTTAAGTGTTCTTTTCTGTCCCACTTTCTGTCCTCTTCTTTTGGGAGTTTAATCACAAGCATATTAATTATCTGGGTGATGTTTTGCAGGTAGCAGTCTTTTTTATTTCTTTTTAAGCTTCACATGGGCAGTTTCACTGTAATATTTAATTTTATGACTTTTATAACGTCTAATTTTCCATTAATAACATCCTCTGAATTTTTAGTTTTTGATAACGTTTTTGCATTCCTAGAATTTCCATTTAAATATTTTTTTCTACTATCTCATTCATATTATATTCACATTTTGCTTTACATCCTTAATCAGGTGAAACACGATTATAATAGCTGTTTCAATATCCTTGTCTATTATAATAATTCTAGAATCTCTGGGATTTTTAAAAATCTGTTTGTCTGCTAATACTTCTCCAGTTATGGGTCGTATTTTCTAGAGTCTTTTAGTAGCAAAAATATTTTATGAGATGTTAGACAGTACAATAGTTTGTTGCTGAGTGCTGACGTGTGTGTGTGTGAGAGAGACATAATTGCTTTCTTACAGATCGGTATTTGTGAGGTTTGCTTTTAGACTGTTTAAGTAAAAGTCAAAGACCTAGATTATTTATATCCAGGCAAGTGTAGACCCACTTCCAGGGCATGGTCCCTCTGGAGTCAGGACTGCCTGCCGCAAGTATGAACTGTGATCTCCCCACCCTGGCTAGAAGGGGCTCAAGTAATTTCTAGTCTGGAATGAGTCCTGGGATTTCTTTGCCTTTCAGTTTTCTTCATAATTGTTATTTCCTCAGAAGACTGTATTGTAGTATGTTACTCTACTCTTGTATATATTCTTATTGAGGTAAAAACTCAGGTGAACTTTATGCAGATTTCTGAAACTCTCTTCCCATGTATCTCCATCCTTCCTGGAACACTGTTGTGGACATTTCAGCTTCCTCCATGTTTTAGAACTCTAATCTCTATTTACTTCCCTTTGTAAGGTGGCCAAGTTCTAATAATGTTCTTCCCTGAACCAGTCTGAAAATTGTATTAAAGCAGTAAGTCTGGGCATTCTTACATGTTTTCTCCCTGAGAATTGAGAGGAGGAAAGAATAGAGCGAGGCAGGTCCTGGACTGCCTGTTGCCAATGTCTGTAAATAGTGTCTCCTCTATTTTGCCCATATTTTTTACTTATTTGTGGGGAGAAGTTAATTTTGGATTTGCTGTTTCTTCATGGACAGATTCAGAAATCTTCTCAAGTTTTGAACAATATTTTACTATATATAGAATTCTAGGTTCCAAGTTTTGTTTTCTCATTTGGTATGTTGGAAATGTCATTCCATTTTTATCCAGCCTAAAATATCTTTCATAATTTTTACTATTTTTAATATTTTCTCTTTATATTTTTTACCATTTGGCTATGATGTGCCAAAGAATTTTGTTTTGTTTTAGTTTTAGCATTTATTCTATTTGAATGTCACACTTTTTGATTCCGTATATTGATGACTGACATCAATTTTGAAAAACATTTATCAATTATATGTCAAATATTATCTTCATTTTCATTGTTTTGTATTCTGCTGAGATAGGAATGTTAAACTATTTAAAAATGGTTTTAAATGTATGTTAGTTACATGTATGTTATTATATGTATGGTAAACCATTTAACCTTTATGTTCAATTACATGTGCGTTAAACCATTTTTAAATGTTAACATTTCTCTCAAGTGCTATTCTATTTTTTGTAGTCTTTTATTCTTTTCAGTTTGGATAATTTATACTACTCTTCATTCAGGTTCCTTGTGTATTATCTGCTGTTTAGTCATTGAATATATGGTTCATTTCTGATGCATTTTTCACGTTTTGCTTTTTTCTCTTTTTTATAGCTTCTGTATTTCTGCCAAATCTCCAGCTGCTCATGCAGATTGCCCACGTTTCTACTAGACCTTTAAATAGATATATCATAGCTATTTTAAAGCCTCTAGCTAATAATTCCAAACAGTGGATCTGCTTATATTGACTGTTTCTCCACTTGAATATAGGTCATATTTTATGTCTTAATTTAATACTTAATTTAGGAGAGCTAAATAATTAAACATGAGGTCAAAGTACATAAGATAGCGGCAGCCTTTTATTGCAAATATGCACACACTCTCGGGCGAGGTTCTCCGGTCCTCGGGTATGGGGCCAGGGAAGTCGCGCCGGCCTCTGCCGAAGGTGGACTTTTATGCATTGGTACTGGAAGGGGGAGGGCAGTGGGCGGGATAAGGGCGTGATAGGGGCGTCTCTGTAGGCGTGGCCGGGTAAGTTTCGATCTCTTCGGATTGACGTCACCTGGCTCATGCTCGGTTGTCCTGCACTTTCCTGGGCACGGGAAAGTTGGTGATGAAGAACCCAGAAGCAGTTGGGACTGTGCCATCTTGTTCACCTTCCTCCATTTTGGTCCCTTCCCCCTCACCCAAACAGTCCAACCTCTTACTGATTTTAAGAATTTGGGGCGCCGTTGTCTGTCTGGCTGCTTCCTGCTGTTAAGGGGCGTAGTTAGGGTCTGAGGTTGGCAGTTGGGTGTAGGGATGCAGGAGCATTTGGTTGAAGGTGACTCGGATGATTTCTTGGACCCTGGCTCGGAGAAATTTTATTAGAATGGGAACAAAGCATAATATAAGACAGAGGATTAGTATGGGAATTAGGAATGGAAGCATCTGCTGTACTACAGGCAGCAGCCAGACCGGTGGTCTGGGGGTTAAGGGGGCGTCAAATTGTTGAAGCTCCTTTTTGATTTTGTTTAATGTTTGGACATTGGTATCAACCAGGCCTGATTCATTTATGTAGTAGCAGCACTCCTCTCCTAGGAAGAGGCATGTTCCTCCTTTTTCAGCAGTAAGATCATCTAATGTCCGCCTATTTTGTGCCACTACCTGGGCTACTGAGGTGATTTGACGTTGTAAAGAGGCTAAGCTTTAGCTGAAGCCTCTATGGCTGCCTGGACCTGAGTGGAGAGGGTCTGTGTGGATTGAATCGAATGGGTGAGGGCCCCTGTTCAAGTCCTGAGGCTACTAGGGACGATGCTAGGGAAACCCTGATAACTAAGGGAAGAAAAATGGCCCATTTTTGGATTTTATTACTGGAAATGGTAAGCTGGGAAGCTAGCTCGGACAAGTTCTCCTTCGCCATATAGGGTTAAACTAGGCACTAAAGACACCGGAACGCAAAGGGATTGGGTGATGGAGGTGTGGTTAAGAATTTTGGATAAAGTTTGGTCACACCAGAAGTAGCCGCCGACGGGAGCCATCTGGGTCCTGCTGGGAGCTTGGGTGTGATTACACCATGAAGGGTTGGGAGTAGAGGAGCAGAAAGAAAGGGTTTGACTTTCTGGATCACGGTATAACGAGACTTGAGGCAAGGATGTTGCTTGAGAGGAGCTGGTAGGGTTGGTGGTGATATTGAAAGCAGCCGGTAGAGGGACCGCCACTAAGGGAGGTTTCCCAAGTGCAGCGCAGAGGAAGCAGTGGGAGAGGTTTTTCAGTCCAACTGCCTGTGTCAAGTTAAGTCCTTGGTGAGTAAGTGTCAACAATGAGAATGGGTCCTCATTGTTAGGGGGTAATGGGTCCTCATTGTTAGGGGGGCTTAACTGTTTTTGTAGTTTTTGTTCATGAGATTTTATGGCTGAGGTTAAATTTTGTAAATTTTGTAGGGCCTGTACACATTTAGGGAGATATACTTGCTGTATGTATACTCTCTTTACCTGGATGGTTGTGGTGGGATATGAGGAAAAAGATGATGCATATAGCCCACCTTTAACTCCCTGGGCCTACCGGGGGTCCCAGGGATCCTTAATATGAAGAATATATTTTCCTGATGTTAAATTTCTTGTAAAAGGTCGATCTTTGGGGGTACAATAACCATTTTCACACAGGGCCAACTCATGCATGTTGCAATAGTTGTATGGACACCCCAGGTTGGCTTCTTGCCAGTAATTTTTACAATTATATTCAGTTTGGTCGTACAAGAAACATATGACTGGGCGGTCGTAGTTGCTGACGGAACCTAGGTCAAAGTTAAGGGAGAGGGCAGCTTGACAGCCCTGGGGGGAGCAATCTGCAGTTACCCTGCATGGCTGAGTGTACCTGGTTGTTTGTGGACCAGGTTTCAGTTATAGAGAATCTCCATATAAACTTAGGATTACTAGGAGTAACTAGGGGAATTAGAGTAAACCATAATAATGGTAACAAAGGTGTAGAGGGTAAGTTCGACATTGCTGAAATCACAAAGGGCACCCTGCCAAGCTAGGTCTTCTATGAGAGTAAAAAGTCGGGAGACCCACTGGTTGGGGGATGGGTCAGAAAGGAGGGTTTATGAGGGTTTATATCTATGGGGTTTATGAGGGAAAAGTCAGTTAAGATGAAGAATAGTGAGGAAATGGGAAAATTTGAGGAGGGTGTAGCTCATCTAACTTGTTTCTGTCTTGGTTATTTTTAGACAGGTGGGCGACAGTTGGGTGGACTGCCACTTAGCCTGAAGGGGCTGGGCTCTCTTCAACTGGGTAAAATGGACCCAGGAACTGTGACCTAAAAGCTTGGCTGCTGTAGACGTGGTAAGAATTACTGTATATGGGCCCTTCCACTTAGAAGTAAGGCCCTTTGCATATAGATCCTTGAGTAGAACCTGGTCACCTGGAGAAAGGGCCGAGGGGGGTGTCTGGATTTCCTTGTGTAGGTGGGGGAAGTGACCTTTCGGCATGCTCTCTAAGTAATTGTCTTAAGAGAGAGAGATAGGTCAAGTAGGGTGCCAGCAGTGTGGGAAGAGTAGGGAGTTCTGGTAATGCAAGAGGGCGCTCGTAAACTAGTTCAAATGGGCTGAGGCCTGTAGGGCTTCTAGGTGTTGCCCGTAGTCTGGTAAGGGCAAGGGGAAGTAGGGTTACCCACGATTGACGTGTGTCTATGGAGAGTTTGGTTAGTTGTTGCTTGATGAGTCCATTGGCCCGCTCAACCTTTCCAGATGACTGGGGATGGTATGGAATATGTAGCTTCCAGGTAATGCTGAGAGAATCCGCCACCAGTTGGATTACTCTGGAAATGAAGGCCGGACCGTTATCAGATTGGATTGATTGGGGAAGCCCAAAGCGTGGTATGATTTGTTCTATAATTATGGTAGCCACAATGGATACACTTTCCCCCGTAGTGGGGAAGGCCTCTATCCACCCTGAGAAGGTATCTACTAAGGTGAGTAGGTAGCGGAGTCTTTTGTGTCTAGGCATATGGGTGAAGTCAATTTGCCAATCCTCTCTGGGTTGATGCTCTGTAAGCTGATGGCTTGGGTGTATGTCGCATATTGCCCCTTGAGTGTTTGCCTTTAGGCAGATTAGACACTGTTGGCCGATTTTTTTGAGGTGAGAGAGAAGGGATGGACACTCAATGATGGGATATAAAAAATTATATAGAGCCTGGTGCCCAATGTGTAGGGAGTTGTGGATGTCTCTTAGGATTTTTTGCATTTGAGCTTCAGGGAGGACAACACGGTTCTGGATAAAGATCCATTGGTCAGGTGTTATGGTTGCTTGTGGGTTTTGTAAAAGTCTACTTTTTTCTTCTGAGGAATAGGAAGGGGAGTATTGGGGGTTTAGGAAACAGATAGATTGGGGATTTTTTGTGGAGAGTGCTATTGATTTTGCTGTGGCATCAGCAAAGTGGTTACCTTGGGCAGTTGGGTTGGTAGGCCTTTGATGTCCTTTGCAATGAATGATAGCCACCTCCTTAGGGGAGGTTAGAGCTTGTAGTAACAGTTGGATTTGCCTGCCATTTATAATGGGAGTTGCTTTGGTGGTAAAGAATCCCCGCTCTTGCCAGAGTGCAGAGTGTGTGTGTGCTATCATGTATACATACTTAGAGTCAGTATATTAACAGTTTTTCTCTCAGATAGTTGGAGTGCTCTGGTTAAGGCAGCGAGTTCTGCCTTTTGTGAGGTTGTGCATAATGGTAGAGGTTTAGCCTCTATTACTTGGGTGTTAGGTAGGATATGACTAAAGGAGCTTCCATCCACAAAGAATGTTAGTTGTGGATTTGGGAGGGGTTGGTCCCGTAAGTGGAGATGAGTTGGTGGGACTGACTGAATGACCTCAGGACAGGAATGTTCTGGGGCATGTGGGGTATTTGGGGTAGGCAGGAGAGTGGCCGGGTTAAGGGGGGAACATGTGGCTAATTTAATGTCAGGGCTTTCTAAAAATAGGACATGGAATAATTGTATGTGGGAAGGAGTGAGATGACTGATGCACTTGTGGGAAATTAGATCTTGGAGGCGATGTGTGGAATGGACAATGAGGGGGACCTTTTAAGGTAAGTTTTAA
Source organism: Chlorocebus sabaeus (assembly GCF_047675955.1). Taxonomy (NCBI): domain Eukaryota; kingdom Metazoa; phylum Chordata; class Mammalia; order Primates; family Cercopithecidae; genus Chlorocebus; species Chlorocebus sabaeus. The sequence continues at coordinate 5,536,622 of NC_132913.1, read as the reverse complement.
GGCTTCTTTGGTTAGTTCTGCTGCCACAGCTAGAGCTCGTAGACAGGGTTGCTACCCTTGCACCATGGTGTTTAGCTGCTTGGAGAGATAAGCAACTGGTCTAAAGATTGTTCATATCGGTTGAGCCAAGAGGCCCGTGGCTACCTTTTGGCGTTCATTGGTGAAGAGATAAAACGGGTATTGGGGGTTAGGCAATGAGAGAGTGGGGGCTGACAGCAGACACGACTTAAGGCATATAAAATAAGTAGTGATTAGTTTTGGATTGGACAGAGGTCCTGTTGGGGAGTCTTTTGCAGCCTGGTAAAGAGGCTTGGCCAGGACCCCAAAATTTGGGATCCAATGTCGAAAGAATCCTACCAGTCCTAAAAAAAGATAAGATTTCTTCTCCGTTGGTTGTGGGGGTGAGGTCCTGAATAAGACTTAATCTGTCTATAGTAAGGGACTTGGACACAGGAGTAAGTTCTATACCTAAGTATATAACTTCCCAGGCACTGGCATTACCGCTAGACCAAGGAGTCCTCTAGTGACCCTGTCCAGGTGTGACAGAGGGCTCACACTCTTGTCTTCTGATCACTTCTCACCGTGCCCCTTCAGCTCCTATCTTTGTATGGCCTGGTTTTTCCTAGGTTATAATTGTACAGCAAGGATTATGATAATATTGGAATAAAGAGTAATGCTACAAACTGATGATTAGTAATATTCATATACTATCATATCTCTAATCTATTTCTACTGTAACTATTCTTATTTTATATATTTTCTTTATTTTACTGGAACAGCTTGTGCCCTCGGTGTCTTGCCTTGGCACCTGGGTGGATTGCCACCCACATCTAGGGAGCAGGAAGGTGAACCCACTGGGCAGTTACAGCACTGCCTGTGGTAAATGTCTGTAAACAAAAGAATCTACATAGATACTGCCCTGAAGGAGGAGTGACTGCCATATAAAGTAATGACATTATGATGTAATGCAGGGGTCTGTTTTGCAGATGCTGACCCAACAACGAATGAATACAGTACACTGACACACAGATATGCCGCTTTACCAGTCGAACTGAGTGCCCAGGCCCTTAGTAGCAGCCAAGGCCCCAACTAGCCAGCTAAGACTTGCATTTATTCTGTAAAAATTAATTGACAAAGGCTTGAGTCAACACCACTAGAGGGTAATTGACATTGCAGACTTCCTGAGTAGAAAGCAATTAGGCACCCACAGTAGAAAAGGTTAGTCTTAAGACCACATGAGTAAACAAGTTAGTTAGATAAACTCACTATATTCCTTTGTCTCTACTCTATTTAATTAAAGGTAAGGGGACTAGGCTACCCATAGCCAGATTTATTACCAAAGTTATGCAATCTCTTAGGCCTTCCAAGAGGGTTTGTGGCTATAAGTAAAATTTTTCCTACCAGCCTGACTCAGCTCCCACAACATAACATCCTGGACCCCAGGGGAAGGGCACTTTTTCCAGCCTGAGTCATAGAAATCTATCTGGGGAAATGGTGGCTCTGTTAATTCCCCAGAAGATTAAATAGTACATGAAGAAACATAAGAAACAAAGGTGAGAAGGACAGCAAAAGGAAAAGACCTCTGTTTATTTACCCTTAATCAAGTTTTATGGCCATCTCAGACCCTCCGAATTGGCAATAAACTCTTACTTTGTGATCTTGCCTAAACCCTGCTTCACCTGGGTTCCTATGTTGCTTATCCACCTAGTAGTAATGGTAATTAGCACTATAATTTACTACTATTCCAATGTGCCTCTGTTTATATCTTATCTCTTTTACTTCCCTATAACCTTGATCTCTATATATTGATTGCCCCATTTTACATCAGAGAAAGCTATAGTTCCAAGAACACCACAAAGCTGATAAGTAGCTTTATGCAGTTTTATTTTCTGCAGGTTCTGTTACCCACTGTGCAGTACAATAAGATATTTTGAGATCAAGATGACTGACTAGAAGAATTCAGCACATGCCTCCTTCACAAAGAAGGATAAAAACAGCAAATAGATAACCACATGTAGAATTAAGCATCTTAAAGGACACGGAATTCAGCATAAAACTGATGAAGACCCTCTGAATCCCAGAAACTCAAGATGGCAGCTCAGAGAGGGAAGCAAACCAACCAGCCTAGATTGGCTCAGAGCCAAGAGAGACTCCCAATTGCAGGGAAAAGGTAAGTGTGAGATGTCTGGCAGTCCACATTTTTACTGCAGATGCCTACAGTTTGAACTAAAGGAGACCACTCAGCCCTTACACGCCCAGAGCCTCGTATAAGGAGCTGCCTGAACCCATACAACTTTATTATCCCAGAAAATAAATCTACGTTGAGTTCCTCCAAAACCTGAGACCAAGTCTGGTGCAGCATGGCAACATTTTGAAGGCAGAACCACCACAACTGTACATCCTTCCCAGGGGCCCAATAACCCCCCCATTTTCACATTCCTGGGGCCCTGTGGCATCACCCTGCATTCCTCCAGAGGGCTGCAATGATGTGATATCAGCTGGACCACGTGGTGATCAGTGACCCTGGTCCTGTACCCCAGGGGACAGGCAGTATAGCACATCAGGGAAATTAACCCTAGGACATACGGGTTCAAAGCATATGCTCCCTAGGACCTGAGAGCCACATGCCTGGTGCAACCACTACCAACACTGACAATGCCCCCTACGGTGGTGGAGCCACCATGCACTCATGCATGCCACTCAAGAACCAAAATATTACCCCATCCAGGTCCTGCCACCACCACTTTTGGCACCAATGTTCACTGCCCCTCAGAGGCCTGAAGATCAGCTCACCCAGTATCCCTCTTCCCAGAAAAATTTCCCCACAGCCTCCACAAGCAACTGTACCATAAATCACTGAGGAACTCACAGACACTGTTGACACATTGATTATAGGCAAAGAAATCATATGAAGACTACATTACTGTGCCCACCTAGAACAGGGAAAGCAACCTACCCAACTGATACTAAATATATCTACAAGAAAAATACTTCCCTATGAAAGTATTTAATAAAATTCAAAGAGATGACTATTTAGATCAGTTGTGGTGATATTAATGTAGGGACAAAAGAACATGAAAAAGAAAGGAAATGTGACACCTCCAAAGAAACACAATAATTATCCAGTAATGGAACCCAAAGAAAAGAAAATGATTAGAATACCTGAAAAGGAATTGAAACTAATAATCTTAAAGAAACTCTGCAAGATATATACAAGAACACCAATGGACAGAACAAAGACATAAGGAAAATGATTCACAATTGGAATAAAAAAATTCAGCAAAGATAGAGGCCATAAAAATGCAACAGAAACCTTGGAACTGAATAACTCAATAAATAAAATTAAAAGTATAATTGAGAGCTTTACATATAGAGAAATCTTAATCAAGCAGAAAAGATAATTTGCGACCTTGAAGAGATGTCCTTTGATGGTTGGAAGGAAGGAAGGAAAGAAGAAGAAAGAAAAAATGAAGAAGAAAAGAAAGCAGGAGGGAAGGGAGGGAATAAAGGAAGGGAGGGAGCGAGGGAAAGAAACAAGAATGAAATAAAATGAAGAAACACTGTATGCCATATGGACACCATTAGTGTAACAAATGCATTTTGGGAGTTCTTAAAGTACAAGACATGGGAAAATGCATAAAAAGATTAAAAAGATTTATATAATAAAATAGCTTCAAAAAAATTCAAGTCTTCCAAAGTATATAGGCATGCAGGTATTGGAAGCTCAAAGACCTCCAAATAGATTTAGCCCCAAAATATTCTCTCTCCAAGGTACACTATACTTAAATTGTCAAAAGTCAAAGACAAAGGGCAAAGGGAGAATTCTCAAAATAGCAAGAGAAAAGTGGCAAGTCTCACACACACACACACACACACACACAGCACTATATATATAAATCTTTATAGAAAAATATATAATACATAATATAAAAGAAATATATTAAGAAATGAGATATATATATATCTCATTTAGATATATATATTTATTTAGATATATATATATCATATATATATCTCTCTCGAAATTTCCCTCAAAGTAACAACAGATTTATAAGGAGAAACTTTACAGGCCAACTGAGAGTAGGATTATCTATTCAGTGTTGAGAGATAAAAAATATAACTGTCAGCCAACACTACTATATCTAGCAAAGCTAGCCTTCAGAAATGAAGAAGAAATAAATTATTTCTTAGACAACCAAAAATTGAGGGAATTCACCAGTGGACTGGACCTACAAGAAATTCTACTATCATGAAAACATACTAAAGCATATAGCTCATTGGTAGAGCAGATATAAAAATGAGAAAGAGGAAGAAATCAAATGTTATCACTAGAGAAAACCACCAATCCACAAAGATAAACAATAAGACATAAAAAGGATATACAAAGAAATCAGAAAATACTTAACAAGAGGACAATAGTAAGTCCTCACTTACCAATAACAATGTTAAATACAAACAGATTTTCCCAAAAGGATATACACTGGCTCAATGGATAAAAGCAACAACATATGCTGCCTATAAGAAACTTACTTCAACTGGAAAGACACACATAGACTGAAAGTGAAGAGATACAAGAAAATACTCTGAACATAAACAAAAACCAACATGCAAAAGTAGTTATATCAGACAAAATAGACTTTAAGTCAAAAAACAAAAAGAGACAAGGAAACTCATTAGGTAATGATAGAGTGATCAACTCAGCCAAAGGATATAACAATCATAACTATATTTGCACTCAGTACCAGAGCATCCAGGTATATAGAGCAAATAATAGAAGAGCTAAAGAGAAAGACCATAATACAACAATAGTTGGAAACTCCAGCACTCCACTTTCAGCAGTGGACTGATCTAGACAGAAAATTCATAAAGAAACATTGTACTTAAACTGCACTATAGACCAAATGGACCTAACAGATGTTTACAAAACATTTCATTCTACTGATGGAGAATACACATTCTTCTCATTCAGCACATGAAAAATTACTCAGGATTGACCACAAGACAAGTTTCAACAAATTTTAAAATACTGAAATAATACTATTTTTAGACCACCATGATATTAACACTAGAAAGCAATAACAAGAGAAACTTTAGAAATGGTACAGGTACATGAAAATTATACAATATGCTAATGAATGATCAATAGGTCTATGAAGAAAGAAGGAAATAAAACAATTTATTGAAATAAATGCAAATGGAAATATACCAAAACATATAGAATATGGCAAAAGCAGTGCTAAGAGAGAAGTTTACAACAATAAATGCCACATCAAAAAAGTAGAAAGATTTCAAATAAACAGCCTAATGGAACACCTTAACAAACTAGAAAAGCTAAAATAAACCAAACCCCCAATTAGTAGAAGGAAAGAAAAAATAAAGATCAGAGCAGAACTAAATGAAGTAGAGACAAAAAATAAGACAATATAAAAGGTCAATGAATTAAAAATTTTGTTCTTTGGAAAGATAAATGCAATTAAACCATTAGTAGAATAAGGGGAAAAAACACAACCAAATAAATAAAATCAAATAACAAAGATGGCATTATACCCAATCCTGTAGAAACCCAAGGAATCATTAGAGATTATTATGAATAACCATGCACTAGCAAATTGAAAAACTCGGAGCAAATGGATAAATTCTGAGACACATATAACATACCAAGAATGAACGAAAAAATGTCAGCAATTTGAATAGGCTAATATTGAAGGACAAGATTAAATCAGTAATAAAAAATCTCCCCCACCCCCCACCAAAAAAAAAAAAAAAAAAAAAGGCTCAGAACTGATGGCTTTATTGCTAAATTCTACCAAAGTTTTAAAGAAGGACTAACAGCAAGTCTCCTCACACTATTCCAAACAGTTGAGGAGAAAACTCTTTCTAATTCATTCTATGAGGCAAGCATTACTCTTATACGAAAACCGGACGAGGACACAACAAAAACCAAAGCACAGGTCAACGTCCCTGATAAACACAGACACAAAATTTTTTTAGCAAAAACCCAACCACATCCAAAAGCATAAGAAAAAAATAATACACCATGATTAAGTGAAATTTATACCAGATTCAAGGATGGCTCAAGTTACACAAGTCAAGAAATATGATATATCACATCAACAGAATGTTCAAGAAAAATAATGTGATCATTTCAATAGATGCAGAAAAAGTATTTGATAAAATTCAACGTCACTTCATGATAAAAACTCTCAACAAAATTTAGATTTAAGAAACATATCTCAATACAATAAAAGCCATATATAAGAACCCACAGCTAACATCATACTGAATTAGAGAAAGCTAGAATCTTTTTCTCTAAGAACTGGAACAAGACACAAATACCCACTTTCACCACTTTTATTCAACATAGTACCAAAAGACCTAGCAAGAGCAATTAAGCAAGAGAAATAAATAAAAGACATACAAATTGGAAAAGAGAAATTCAGATTGTCCCTCTTGGTTGGGCATGGTGGCTTACGCCAGTAATCCCAACAATTTATGGAGCTGAGTGAGGCAGATTGCTTGAGCCCAGGGGTTTGAGGCCAGCCTGGGCAACATGACAAAAATCTGTCTCTACTAAAAGTACAAAGAATTAGCCAGGCATAGTGGTGTGCACTTATAGTTCCAGCTACTCGGGAGGCTGAGGTGGGGTGATCACCTGAGCCCGAGAGATAGAGCCTGCAATCATCCATGATTGTGCCACTGCACTCCAGCCTGGGTAACAGAGCAAGACTGTTTCAAAGAAAAAAAAAAAAAAAATCCCTCTTTGCAGAAGGACATGATCACACAGACACACACACACAAACATAGAGTCCACCAAAAAACTGCTAGAACTGATAAATTCTGCCAATTGACACAAAATCAGCATACAAAAATCAGTAGCATTTCTAAACACCAATAACAGACTAGCTGTAAAAGAAACAAGAAAGTAGCCCTACTTACAATAGGTAGAAATAAAATAAAAGTTTAGGGGAAAATTTAAACAAGGAAGTGAAAAGTTCGTACTATGAAAACCAAAAAATACAGATAAAATAAAATTTAAAGTACATAAAAAACAAAGACATCTTACACTCATGAATTGGAAGAATTGCCATTGTTACAATTAACATAACATCCAAATAAATCTACTGATTCAAAGCAGTCCCTATCAAAATGTTAATTGAATTCTTCAAGAAAAAGGCAATCCTAAAATATGTTTAAAATCACAAAATATTGCCAAAGGAATACTGAGCAATAGAAACAAAGAAGAGGCATTATATTATTTGATTTCAAATTATATTACCAGGCTATAGCAAACAAAACAGCATGCTATTGGAGAAAAAGTAGACACCACAGAGCAATTGAACACAACTGAGAATTGAGAAATAAATTCACATACGTACAGCCAATTAATTTTCAGAAAAGATGCCAAGAACATACATTGGGTACAGGACAGTCTTTTTAATAAGTGGTTTTGGGAAAACTGGGTAACCATATGCAGAGGAATGAAACTAGATCCATATTTCTCACAAAGACAAAGGACAATTAAAACCTTAAATGTAAGGTCCAAAACAATGAAACTACTAGAAGAAAAGCTGGAGAAAATACATTGGGGCATTAATCTGGGCAAAGATTTAATGTGTAAGAGTTCAAGAGCACAGGTTACAAAAGCAAAAATAGACAAAGGAGACCATATCAAACTAAAAATCTTCTGCACTGCAAAGGAAACAACAGAGTTAAGAGAAAACATGTACAATGGGAGAAATGATCTGAACACACATTTCTAAACAAAAAAGACATACAAGTGGCCAAAAAACATATGTAAAAAAGTTCTACATCACTAATCATCAGGGAAATGCAAATCAGAACCACAAATATATCATCTCACCCCGGTAAGAATGGCTATTATCAAAAAGATTTTTTTAAATGTTGGGAAGAATGCAAAGAAAATGGAACTGTTATACACTGTCAATGGGAATGTAAATTAGGACAGTCACTTGGCAAACAGTTTACAGGTTTCTTAAAGAAACTAAAAATACAGCTACCATACGACCCAAGCAGTCCCCATTACTGGCTATTTATCCAAAGGAAAGAAAATCAGTACATCAAAGAGACATCTATATCCATGTCTATCAATAGATTAGTGGACAAAGAAAATGTAGCATATATACACAATGAAATATTATCCATAACAAATTAAATCTTGTCATTCCTGGCACCAAGGGTGAACCTGAAGGATGTTGTGTTAAGTGAAATAAGTCAGGCATGGAAAGATATTAAATACTTCATGTTCTTACTCATATGTGGGAGCTCAAAAAAGTCAAACACATAGACACAGAGCAGAATTGTGGTTATTAGTGCCTGGGAAGCATAGCAGGGAGGCAAGGATAGGGAAAAGTTGGTTAATGGGTACACAATTACAGATAGATAGGAGAAATAAGTTCTAGTGCTCTATAGCACTATAAAGAAAATACAGTAAATAATTTATTGTATATTTTCAAAAAGTTAGAAGATGGGAATTTTAATGTTTCCAACACAAAAGTTTGAGGTATATGATATGCTAATTACCCTAATTTAATCATATAATATTTAAACATTACATTTACAAAAATCTGACCATGTATTCCGTAAGTATGTACAATTATTGCACACCAAATAAAAGGAAAAAAGAAATTTTGAGAGAGACCAAATTCATATGTTTATTGTATATAATATTGTAATTGCTTTATTTTATTAGTAGTTATGTTTGTTAATCTCTTTGCCTGATTCATAAATTAAATTTTATCATTGGTATGCATGTATGAAAGAAACAGTATAGCTAGGATTCAGAACCATGCTTGCTTTCAGGCATTCACTGGGGGTCGTGGAAGGTATGCCTCTTGAATCAGTGGGGACTGCAAAAGGAAGAAACAAACTGTCTATCCTACTATACTCTTACCACAGAGATCACTTCTGATACCAGACATGTGGGGAGTTTTCCCCACTCACCAAACAATTCTCTAGGGACACCAACTAAACATCCTATAATTCAGTTCCATTTTGATACTTTCTAGCTGGCGATAGCATCAGATCCCACAGGTTAAAGACTCAGTCCCACAAGAGTATTGCTCCCACTTTAGATGCCAATCGCAAGTCCAGACCTCTAGGACTTCTCACTGACCAGCTATAAATTAGGGGTTCCCACAACCATCTCCTCAGGTTTGATCATTTTTTAGGGCAGCTCACAGAACTCAGGACAGCAGTTGACTAACACATACCCATTTATTATAAAAGGATTAAATTAAGGAAAAGCCAAATGTAAGAGATGTATTGGGTTAGGAATGAGTGAGGGGGGATGAAGCTTCATTGCCCTCTCGTGTAACACCAACTTCCATATGTTCAGCTGCCCAGAAGCTCTCCAAATCCTGTTGTTTAGGGTTTTTATGAAGGCTTCATTACATAGGCATCATAAATTTAATCCTTGGCCATTGGAAATTAACTGAAACTTCAGCATGCCTCCCCTACCTAGAGAATGGGAGGTGGGAGGTACGGCTGAAAGTTCCAGCCCTCTAAGCACATGGTTGGTTCCTCTGGCAACCAGCAACCAGTCCCTATCCTGAGGCTATCCAAGACTTCCCCCGACATCAGTCATCATATTAGCGTGCAAAAAGACTTACTTTGAAACTTCCAAGGGTCTTGGGAACTGTGTACCAGGAAGCAGGCTGAAGACGAATGTATATTTCTTATTATAAATCACAACTATCACAGTAATACCTGGAATATAAAAACAAATCTAACTCTTGAGCTCCACAACTGCTCCGTCACCAGGGTGTGGATCCTGCCTTGCTCTTGCCATCTTTTCCAAGCCTAGAACACTTGAACCACTAAAGCCTTGACCTTTTGCATACTCTTCTGAGGGCCTCCTGGGCCTGCCTGTCTGATTACAGCTGCAGGTGTTGCCTGCTGAGTATTCCTTTGCAAGAATGTATTTGATCCATGATTTTTAGTCCGGGGAGTTGAGCAAGCTCACCACTGTTAAAAGAAAGCTAGACAAATTTTACAGAGTTGAATTCAGCAAAGAATTATTCTCAAATAGAACAGCCCCTGAACTAAAACAGGCTGCAGAGCAACTCTAAGACTGCCAACTGGTCAGATAATATTTATGGACAGAAAAAGGAAAGTGACGTAGAGAAAATGGAAGTGAGATGAAAATTCAACTGGATCGGTTACAGTTCAGTAGTTGCCCTATTTGAACACAGCTTCAACAATTCGCCATCTGTGATTGGCTGAAACTCAGCTGTCATAATTGGTTAAGACTTGACCGCTGCAATTGCCTGAAAGTTAGTAGCTGTGATTGGCTGAAACTCAGCTGCTGTGAATGGCTGAGACTCCCCCTACTTGTTAAAAGAGTAGGTTGCAGTGTGTTTGCGCATGCATTGGGTTGCCGTTCACTATGTGTAGAGAAACCTTTAGGGCAGACTTAAAATATGTAAGGAGGCAGCTAATTGATCCCCAGTTTTAATTTATTTCCCCTCAAATATAGATATTGAGTCCTATGGAGATATCTTTAAATATAAAACAACGTTTGTAAACAATATCACCTACAGAACACATTGCAATATCTAAATTATAATAATTTATAAGGGTTGTAATCAAGAGTTTTTATATACTGAAATGACCACACTCTATTTGTTTATGGAGGAAAATGACACTCTTCTTTAATGTCCAACAGAATTGTAATGATCTGACTCCTCAGACTAAGTGCTTTCTCAGAACTGCACGCCTACACAGACTTTTTACTTTTTTTTTTTTTTTTAAATCCTTCTCAGGGCAAAGCTAAGTAAACATCATGCCTTATTCAGGTTGAGCCGAGGGAACTCAAACTGCTTCAGCCAGCAGGAGTCCAAGAAGTTAGCCCAGAATAGCAGCATCTGCATCAACTGGGAAGTTGTTAGAAAAGCACATTCTCGAGTTCTATCTCCAAACGACTGGCTCCAATACTGTAGAAGTAGATCAAACCATTTGTATTTTAGTTAACTCTCCGGGTGATTCTGACAGCTACCAACACTTGAGAGCAACGGGTTTCAGGTGTGGTAAGCACTGTGATTCCTGTCTCCTATCAGCAGAAGGGGGCCTATAGGAAAATTGAGGGGCCCGTTATCAACCCAGTTTGGAGGTTTTATGAAGGCTTCTAAGACAAGATGATACTGAGGCTGAATTCTGAATGATAGATACGAACTAGCCATTGGGAGTGGAAGTGACAGAATATTCTAACAGAGAGAATGAACATAGTAAGGGGATAGATTGCTTAGTAAGGGGATAGTTGTGTGATTACACACAACTCGGGTGGGCTTGAAGGGCAGATACAAATGAGATACAAATGAGGTATAATAGGAGATGATACTGAGAAGGTGAAAAGGAGCCTGGTCATAAGACAAGAAAAGCAACATGCCAGAGGGTGTGTAGAGAGATTGCTTTGTCCACAGCACGTGGAATGACATATGGAACCAAGACTGAACCAGTCTGTAGAGGATACACTAAAGTAGGAACAGTGGGGACTCTGTGAAGTCATCAAATCAGGAGCTAGAAAGCAAAATCAGCTGAGTTGGTGCTTAATTTGGCTCCTGAATTTTGAAATTACAGAGTCATTCACTGAGGTAAGAACCTTAATTGAAAAATAGGATTGGAGGGAAACATGATACTTATATTTATAGATATTCAATTTGAGATACCTGTAGGAAGTTATGTATACTTACTTTTATATGTAGATGTCCATTTCGTATGCTAATAATGATAATTATCAATAATGATAAAGTAACGAGAGTTTTAATTTTTACATATATAAACTTATTTAATCTTCACATTAGGAGTGAAAATTGATTTAAAATTACTCTGGAATAATCTATTTTCTCTGAAGAAAAAGATTACCTGCTAAAAGTGAGGAAGGAGGTAGATGAAAACTCTAGCTAAAATACTTAATCTCATCATAGAATTGGCTTTTCTTTGTTATTTAATTTACCATGTTTATCTTTCCCTACACACTTGCATTGTAGCAGCGCTTTTGCAGTTTTTCTAAAACAGAATGGTAATTTGTGCCTCTTTGCTTTTGCAAATGCTGTTAATCTTTCCTAGAAAAGGAGGGAGCATGATTCTTTGCTAAACTTGCAACACATGGGCTGCACTCTTCATTGAGCCTTTTCAAGGAGAAAGGGTATAAACTCTGAAAATCACACAAGTTCTAAAAGGCGGAAGATGGGATTTCAAAGATAATGGCATATCAAAATGTTCTCTGTTGTGCTGAGCCAGGATATGTATGTATGTGCAAACTTCGTGTTTTAAAGACCAATGATTTGTGCTTGTGGATCCTCTCTCCCTGAATAAATACGGCAAAACTCCATGAAGCTGAAATACTGCTCGTTTCTCTTTTATAAAAAGGTTATACGTTTCATAAGACAAATCTTCCAGTCAACAAATTCTTACTCCTAGGGCACTATTACTCTGATAAAATTAGTAAAGGTTAATTATAAAATCCCAAAACACACAGACAAGATTTACTTAAATTTTTTTTTTTTTTTCCTATACTGTTTTGTTTTTTAAATAAACTTTTCAACCCAGAACAGCTTTATATCTACAGAAAAATGTGAAGATGGCACTGACGGTTCCCACACCAAGCCTATCAGAATCCTATCTTAGCATTGCATATCTGCTACAATTAATGAAGCAATATTGATACGTTGTTATTAACTAAAGTCCATACTTTATTCAGAGTTTTCCAGTTTCCACCCCTGGCCTTTTTCTGTTTTAGGATCCCTTTCAAGCTATCTTATTACATATATTCCTCAGGTCTCCTTAGACTTCTCTTGGCTGTGGTAATTTCTCAGACTTTTCTTTGATTTTGATGATCATGGACATTTTGAAGGATAGTAGTCAAGGGTTTCACAGGCTATCCCTCAATTGGGATACATTTGATGTTTTTATCATGATTAGACTGGGGTGATTTGAGGTAAGAAGACCACAGAGGTAAAGAGCCATTCTTATGGAATCAGAGGGACATGCTCTTCACATGCACCATAACCATTGATACTAACCTTGGCCATCTGGCCTAGGGAGTATTCAGGTTTCTCCTGTGCAAATGCATTCCCTCTCCCTTTCATACTGCACGCTTTCTAAGGGGTGGGGGGTGCTCCATCTTCTTGAAGGTGAAGCATTTGCATAAATCATTTTATATTCTGTTGCACAAGATATTTTTCTCTTATTTATTGATGCAATAATTTTTATCAGTATGGATTCATTTTTTAAAATTTATTTGAAAAAATAAATAATATAAATCAATCAATAACAAATATTTGTTTATAATTTATTTGAGAAATTATGTGCTCTATTTGAGAATAGTTCTGTGCTGAATTAAACTCTTACATTTAATTTGTCTAAAGTGTTAACAGTGGTGAGCTTGCTCTGCTTCTAGGACTAATAAATAATAATATAGACTATTTATTCCATGTAATATTCCAAATACTTTATGGAATATTTATTCTATGTTTTGGGTTTTAATCCCCAAACTACTTCTTTATTTTGTGACTCTAATTACTCTAAAGTTCAAACAACTGAAGCTCCTTCAATTGACTCCTGTGCCGGCTTCACAACACACATCCGTCACTGGGATTATTTTCAGCTCTTTCATAGTTTCTAGCACTACAAGATGCTCCAGGCTTCTCCTGTATTCTTCCTGCTCCAACTCAGTCATTTATCCAAGGAACGCTTGATCCTTTTATTGGGGAATATTGGAGAGTAAAATCTGAGCACCAGGTGTGCTCGTTGTTCAATTCCAGTGTACATGCATATCAGGATCAGAATTATTAACCTGTCCCCATGGGAAATAATTTTATTAATTAAAGTGTAGTGCTTCTGTGCAGGTCATTTTGCCTTTAGACTTATAGACTATTCTCATTTCCAAAGTTTACTTAGGTCAGCACCTTTTTTCCCATCCCATACAAATTTCATTCATTTGTTACACAGTTAGAGTGCTCGCTTCCTCCTGCATTCCATCCTGAGATTTCTCTATATCCTAAATGCTTAAAAAAGCCTCTTTTTGTTATGAGTTCTGTAAGTTTTGACAAATGCATTGTGTCATGTATCTACCCTCTGAGTATTATACAGAATGATTTTGCCACCCTAAAATTTCCCTCATCTTCTACCTAATCAACCCTCCTGCCCGCCCTCTTGAATTCCTACATGTCACTATAGTCTTGCCTTTCTAACCATTGTTATATAATAGTTTTTCTTTTTCCAAAATGCCATGTAATTGGAATTGCATTGTATATAATCTTTTCATATTTGCTTTTTTTCACTTATATACATTTAAGATTCATCCACTTTTATGGATTTATTTTTATCACTAAAAGTATTCCAAATTATGGATGTACCACAATTTGTTTACCCATTTATCTATTGAAGGATGTCTTGATTGCTTCCAGTATCTGGGGATTATAAGTAAAGCTGCTATAAACATTTATGTCCAGATTTTTTGATGGGCATGATTCCTAATGCCGGAAGGTTTACTCGTCAGGTTTGCCTTGGTCTTCCTCCTGGTCTCCTTTTGTTCAGTTCACTTCAGTTCCCTGCAGAGCCTTCAGAGTGAAGTGGTGCCATGGTCCCCTGCAGCCTCTCTGCTGGTGAGGGTCTGTGGCCCTTGCCTGGAGCACTGTCCCCATTCACCTCCCAGGCCTCCTCCACCCTTCCTGCAAATAGATGAGAGTCCTGTTCAGTGTCTTGTACGCCACAGTGACTCCCAGCCAAATCTGACACCAGAAGAGCTCCTTCCAATATTGGTTTGTGAGACGGAGAGTGGCTTCTACCTAGGCTTCTTATAGGAAGTGCACCTCAGTCACCCAGTTACACTCAGCAGCCTGCTGCCTCCCAGTCACTTGCTCCTTCACACACTGCCTGGCTTTTATTATTCTTTGCTTTTTCCAGTATCCTCTATGCCTTGTGTTTTGCCATGGATCTGTTTTCCCATCAATTATTTTTATGCATGACACACTTCTAGGGAGCTCTGATTCTAATATAAGTAAACATTTTAACAGTGCCACACTCTAAAGGCAAAAAACATCCTATCCATCCTCACCCCCCATAACCACCTTCTCTCATCCTGAAAATACTATTTTCCCTGCTTGTTGGTTTTTAAATTAAAGATCTGATTTCAGATTCCAGTCATGTCTCTTATTAGCTGGGTAATGTTGGGCAATGTATACAACCTATCCAAGCTTCCATTTTTCTTTTGGAAAATGGAGATATTATCCATTTTATGAGGTTTTTATTGAGAGCCAAGTATGCAAATATTTTAATACATGCCTGGAAGAGTCATTTAAATAAATAATAGTTCTTTTTATTTGGTCTTTTCTCATAGAATTTCATTTTTTCAATTTTCTTATCAAATGCTTCTCTTACCTGTCCTCTAAGGCTGTAATATTTAAGGAGAGTGAATGGTAGTGAATGGAGAATAACTATTCGCTAAAGCTTTTCAGTACCTTGCCATGATAAAAAGGAGATTTCTTTGTATAAAGGCCTTTGTCACCTTTGAAGTTTCTACCATGTAGAAGGTTGATGAACCACTAATTTTCAACAGATTTATATGTAACAGATATGGCAGGCAAACTCAACACTAAATGCCTTAAAATATATTATTATATGTTTTATTGCAGATGTTGTCAATGACATTTGCTTGACACTCGGCGCACACCTACTCTATGACAGGCACCACGAAGGGCTCTCTAGCACATAATCTAATTTAATATAATTATTATAATCCTGTGTATAGTTAAAATATTTAATTGACTTTGTAAAAGTCAGCAAATGACAGAGCTTAGCACTGAGCCATGCACATAATACATGTTCCAAACATATTTGCTAATCAATTATGAAAAGTGCTGAGATTTGAGGTAAACACTGGCCCTCTACATTTCCATATTCTTTCACTGTGTCACTCTAAAACCTCCCAGGAGGTGCTATCTAAGTTTACTATTTGAAAGGTTGAAAATAACAGTGTCAAGGCCCCTGACTTACCAAGACTTAACTTGTTGTTGTGGAGGAGGGTGGGCTGATAGCAGAGGATTCCGTTGGTGTTAGGATTCAGAAAAGCTTGTCAAACCTCCTGCAGCTCCGTCTCCCTGCTGGAACATTTTTTTGATTTCCCGGAAGACAACAATGGCATGTGGACTTTCTCCATAGGAGTCCTTTGACATTGGCACTTGCCCTTTCAAAACGTTTTTTAAAATATGCCATGAGGACTAAGTCTCCTTTTGCATCTGTGACGTGATCTTTTCTTGATGTTGCAGAGGGTGACTAACAAGGACAACCACAATACAAACCCTAGTAGGTAGAGGTTGGGCTACTTCATTTACATGTGTTTCTTCTGTAATTTAATTCTGTTAATAATGCTAGATGTTTCATATCAACACCTACATTTAAAGGAAAGAAATCTAAACATTAAATGATAGGAGCAGAAATTGAGTCCACTTCTATTTTGGTTTTCCAGGCCCTACTACTCAGAGAAACACTTGGGGTGGATGGAAGAGTTCCTGCTTCCCTTTTAGGACTTCTACAGAATTTAAAAATCTGACTCTGTACAGCCATACTGACAATACATTCAGTCTTTCTCCTTTTCATGAACCCAATCATTTGTGTAGGAAAAGCTTTAAAAGCCTCAATTTACACCACCAGGTATAGTGTGTCCAGTGAGAAACTATCAAGATTCCACTATTCATGCAATGCTTCTCCACTCTGGACACTGGAGCACCTACTTCAGTGCCCTGCCAGACAGATTTGCACTGTGTCTGCAACTCAGGTATTGCTTTTCCTAGACACGCTCAGCACCGGTGGGAGATTTTTGCCCTTCATTGTGTCTTATATAAAACAACCCAACTGCATGGCTCAGCTGCCACATTCAAGAGTGTAGCAGAGGTAAAGGGCGTGTCCAGACAATACTTGCTTAATGGAAGGAAAGACAACAAGGTCCTCTGCAGGAAAGTCTAGTCCCTTTTTGCCTATTATTTGAGAAGAACATCACGAGAAAACCACGATGGGCAAGAAGGTCTCTTACAAATTTCAGGCCCAGTTTAGGAAATGTAAGCCTCAGCACAGAAATCACCGTGACTGTGATTTCTGAATGTTAAGAATTTCTGCATTTTTCTTTACTAAGAGTGCAAAGTCTGAAACATTCCAAATTGCTGGGACATCAAAGAGCCTCACAAAGGATTCAGACATTTAATAAATTAGCTTTAGATAAGAGTATAAATTAAATAAATCTGAGAGTAGTTTTTTTCCTATTACTTGCTTTTCAGACAAATTTAGAGTTTATGTATTAAAAATTATCTGATTTTCAAGAAGAATTAAAAACTCTATAAAGGAAAAGACTGATAAATTTGATAATGGAAGAATAAAATAAGAGCTAACATACAAATACTATAAGTTCTACATGATACAATTTTCTGTATATAAAATTGTTTATCCTCATCAAACCCTATGAGTTTTTATTATACACATTTTAAAGATGAAAAAATCGAGGCACACATAGGTTAAATAACTTGTCCAAGATGATAGTGCTGGTAAAATAGAGCTATAACTCAACTCACAGACTATTACCTGTCAAATATTTTATATGGCAAACAAATTCAAAAGACGAATTCAAAAGACTAACAGCAAAGTGGGAAGTTGTAATCATAACTTAATAATAGATAAAAGCCTAATTTCCTTAAGTTAAAATAACTTATACAAATTCATAAGGAAAAGTATGAACAAGCTAAGATAAAAAGTGGTCAAAAGTTGTAAACAGGCCGTTTACCATTTGCAGAACAATGACCAATAAGCATATGAAAAGATGTTCTGCATCAGCTGCCTCCAAAAAAATGCAAATCATAACAGCAATAAGAATTTTTATCTTATCAAAAAAATTAAAAAGAAAAAAAATCTTAATGATTCCCTCTACCAGCAAGTGTGTGGGGAGACAGGGCCTCTCATACAGCTCATGGGGGTGTGAATTGGTGCAAAATTTCTGGAGGGCAGTTTGGCCATGACTATTAAAATAAAAATGCACATAAATTTTTATCCAGCAATCTTACTGCTAAGCATTCATATTTCCAATTCGCTATACAGTATATTATCAGTGTAATATCTAAAAGATGTTCCTTATCGCATGGTGTGTCAGAGCAAAACCTGAAAACTATTAAATTTTGAATCAATAGGCTCCTGAAATTATGGCACATAAATATGAAATGCTATTAAACTGTTCCAATTTAGCCAATATGCAAGGTAAATAATTGTTTTCTTAAAGCGGAGAACACTGTATATAACCTGATTTGTTTTGTATAATTTCCTCCTATGTTAATGAATCTCATAAGTGCTTGTAAAATGAAGAGGAAACCCCTGGATCTGAATGCACTGGGGAAGAGGGAAACCTCATGTCTATCTCTGTTTAATGTACAGAGACCCTGCTCCCTTGGCTGCCACTGGAGTCCATTTTCCACCTGGGTTGATCATTCATAGATAAGTATCATGGCAGTCCCCTTCTCAAGTGGTCTTAGATGTAATGAAAATTAGAGGGTTGTCTCATGGTCAAGAAACTCCAGGTGCCATGGTCTACTCGTCAGATCAAAGACCTCGTATATGTTCATTCAAGTCCCATGGCTTCATTCAAGTCCCATGGCAGCTCTGGCCTTTGAGCACTGTATTAGCTGTATTTGTCAAAGGACAGCCTTTCTGTTTACCTAGTTTCTCTCCTCCTAGCCCTAGTAAATCCCTGTTTCCTCATTTTCTCACTTGTTTATGGTTGTGAGGTCCCTTCTGGCTTTCTTCCTGAGTCTGCCAGATAACTGATAACTCAGGCTTCACTAAGGACAGTCAGTGAGAGAGAATCAGGAACCCTTGCACACCCATTCAGCCGGCATCCGACCTTGGGAGAAATGCATGCATACCAAACAAAAGAACTACCTTGTGTGGGTAAATGCACAGTCACAAATGTGAGGTTATCTGGTCAAATCCCAGCCATTGTGCTTGCAAGATGTGTGGCTGCAGGCAAACTGCTCTTCTCTTTCTCTCATAGTTTCCTTATCTGTGCAATGAGGGCCATGAGGGTAACCTCACACAACTGTGAGAACTAACATATGAAAATTGTATTAAATGCTCTCTATTATGTAATAAACATTGTATAATAATAATCAGGTGGGTGCAAAAGTAATTCCGGTTTTGCCATTACTTTCAATGGCAAAAACCACAATTACTTTCGCACCCACCTACTTTTGCACAAACCTAATATGATAATAATTGTTATTAATTAATCAGCTTGACATTACTACCTGGGACTCCTAGAGAATATGATGAAGCAGAAGAACTCTGGGAAGAGACATGATGTCCTTCTGCAAGGTGGAGACTGCCCTGCCTCTGCAAAACACTTTCCTTCAGTCTGGGTAACAGAAGACTGAACGGTCCTCAGGGCTCACGTGGGGAGTGCTCAAGTCAGGTTGCAGAAGTTAAATCTGCAATGGTGAAGAGCTGTGTGACCACAGTCTAGGTGACCAGGACCCGCCAGGGCTGGATGGCCTGTAGCTCACATTTACCTAGTGGTAGGGAGAGCAGTTGCAATTAGGCAGGCTCAGCCATAGGGTGAAAGTGGCGTTCCTGTGCCTTTCTTTCATGCCCACTGGCCAGGGCTGAGTCCTAGATCAGATTCCCATATGCCAGATGTTTTATATCAGAGCGAAGATTTCAAGGAAGGAAGAAAATCACTCTTGCAGAGGGTGGTTTTGGATTTCAAAGATATTTAATTTGAAAATGAAAGATTTATGAACCGTGTATCTCTTGACAATAAAACGGGATACAGAAATTAATTATAACATTTTAAAGTAAACATATTCATTAGATGGCTAGATGTAACACATGTTAATATTTATTTTTATCTAACTTTTATGTTTCAGTCGTTTTGGCTGAAAAAAGCGTAACACAAATAGGTAAGACTTAACCTAACAAGACATGTTAACAAAAATCAGTAAAAGTTGGCGGGAATATTTGTTGAAACTCAGTGGTCTGTTGGGTGATCTGGGGTTCACACAAGAAGCCACTGTTGACTCTTAGCTTTGGAGGTCATGCTCTTCAGGAAGGCTGTGATCAGCTGCAATCTGACCTCAGCTGCTTACTGGCTTCCCCATTCCTTCTAAACACTGACTTTTCTCTCTAAATACTGACTTTTCTCTCAACAGGACTCTCCACCTCTTCCTTTAATCCCTGTCATCAGCAGCCTCTCACTGCCAGATTGATTAATGTTTTTTTTCTGTATATTTGGGAGCTTCCTCTCTCTCATAATAATCGGACCATCTACAAGCGTTATTTTTTAAAAAATTATTTATTTTCTTATAAATGCAGATTTTGTTTCATCTGATTTGCGTTGAGCTACTCTTCTTCAAATTCCACAAAGGCATAAATGCAAAAGTTGAAATAGATTACAATTTTTCGTTGCGTCTTCCAGTGCGTGAGTCATGTTCTGTAGTTTTACTATCATTGCAGTCCTCAATTCCTGTTAATCTGGGATTTAAAGAAATCAGTCAACAGGAATTAGAGGAGTCACTACTGGAGCTCAGGAAAACTTCAAGCATTGCAGACTAGAAAGTTTATATAGCGTATACATTTTTAAATCCGTGGTTGCACAGAATGATAATAGTTCCAGTGACAACTTTAACTTGTCAAAATCAGAAGACAATAGCAGTAATTATTCAGGCAAATCATTCTTATTATTAATCCCTGATCCATTGACTAAGAAACATTTTTGTTGACATTTTCTTTTTTTTCTCTCTCTCTTTTTTGTGGGAGGGGGACGGAGTGTCACTCTGTCACCCAGGCTGGAGTGCAGTGGCCCAGTCTCGGCTCACTACAACTTCCACTTCCTGAGTTCAAGCAATTCTCCTGTCTCTACCTCCAGAGTAGCTGGTATTACGGGCGTGCACCACCATGCCCGGCTAATTTTTGTATTTTTAGTAGAGATGGATTTCGCCTTATTGGCCAGGCTGGTCTCAAACTCCTGACCTCAAGTGATCTACCCACCTCAACCTTCCAAAGTGCTGGGATTACAGGCGAGAGCCACCGCACCTGGCCAATTTTTGTTGACTTTGAAGGAGAAAAAATAAGTAGGAGGCTGGTTGCTTTGAAACATATCTTGGAATTTTACTGATAAACATCAGCAGTAAAACAGAAGTATGTAGAATATGTTTTACAATATGCAGCATGAACAGCTGCCTGGTCATAAAAATGGAGTTTGAAAATATGTGTCTTTTTTTAAGCAGTGGAAGCACCTAAGAAAATTCAAGAGTTTCTTCTTGTTGTTTTAATAAAGATTGCCAAGCCATTAAATTTTTCTTTAAAAGCAATCTGCAAACTATTCAATCGTAAGCTTAGTGCACTCATATGCACGTGCAAGTAAAAGGAAATATTAGGAACTATTTTTACAATTACCTCTACGCTCCTCAATTATTGAGTTGTTGGAATTTTTTTAATGGCTGACTTCGATATAGGAATGGGAAATAACTTATGATAATGTGTTCTCTAAAACTGCCTCTTTACCTCTGCTGCATCGATGAAGGAGGATTCCTCATTCTAACAGGGCTATACTCTCAACAGTTGTTAATGTCCTCCCATTCCACTGGGACATTTTCAAAACTGACATGATAGCAGCATGTTTTTTGGGTGCTACCTTGATCAGGTTAACAGAATTATTAAATTCTTTTCCAAACCTCAACATTCACTCGGAATCCATGATTTTATACCAGGATAGAGTGTTCTGTATGTAACACCATCCCTTCATTTCAGATTCAAGGGAACTGGTGCAGAGATTTCTAGTGACTTATCCAAGGTCACACAGAAACCGAGTGGGAGTTGTTGTGCCAAAATTCAGCTGTATGGTTTCCCTGCATAGCTCTAGGATGTAATATAATGGCCTCTTGAGTTCCCAGATCCGTGACCATGTTCCTTTATACAAAGTATAGCTTCAGTTACTTGATAAATCAAAATTTTGACCTGTTATTAAAAAAACAAAGACAAATAAACAATAACAACAAAAAATCCAGATCGAGTCCTGAAATGTAAGTTGTGGTTTTATTAAACAGGTTTGGTTTTTGTGACTACTTCTCCAGATAGACAAAGTTCTAGGAGTTGTGAGTATAAATATGGAGTCTTGCGCAGGTGTGACAGGAGAGAGAAATGGAATTTCATTTGCAAATTTCATGTGGGAAAAATGACAGAGAAGAAAGATTCACAATGTGAGGGAAAAAAAGCAATAAAGTCCCTCATTACCATAATATCCCCCATGCCAAGAGCAAGCTCCCACTCCACTCTTAGCTCAATTTCAATTCTGTTGACTCTCTCATTTTTACAGTGGAAGCACATCCCCAGTACTATAAGAGAAGTGATTAAGGAAACATATTTCTTTTTACAGAAATTTCCTGAACATCAGTTTTGAGGAATCCATCTCAAACTGTCAAATCTCTTTCTACTTGGTACAAAAAATATGATTCATATCGCATTATATAAAGTGTATTGTATTATAAATGGATCAGTGTTTTCAATATGGCTTTTTTGAGCTATGAGAGGAATTGGAGAAGCCTTTTCCATTGAGTCTGAAATGTGTTTTCTGTAAAGAAAGGTGAAGAGAACAGTTTAATCTTAACAGAGGGAAACCACGAACATATTTTTATTATACATTATGAGCTGAATATTTTAAAGAATAGAAACAGATTCACAGATATCTATCTATCCATTACTTTGCCAGGGAAACGCAGATGAAGGAGGGAGAGACAATGGCTGGCTACTGGCAGTACCGTACCCACTGAAGTGACACATCTTTCTGCCTTCAGTGTCTAGTGCCTTTCTCTGGAGTTGTAACTGGGACTCTCCTTCTTCTATAACAGGATTTGCAAGTGTAAGGTGGCCAACAGGGTGAATATGGAACAGCCGGAGGGCAAATGAGACTGTGAAGCAAACACATATTCTGTCCTTTGGCAGAGCATCGGAAATAACCATTTCCAGTAATTTTAAAACAAGGTGGCAGAGGAAGGATAACAGTGTGCATCCTACACAGAATAATGCTGAGGCAGACTAAGAGGTACACCCAACACCTCCTATATTTCATAGTGATGATACATCTGCACCCACTTCCGCCTGCCGTGATGTTGTTATTCCTGAGCAAACTTATCACGCCTGTCGCTGGGAAGTGTCACTTTCCTTCCTGAGTTGTCATCAACACTTAGCTGTACTCCCCAGCTCTGATATTTCATTTCCGACTCAAAATTATTTTCAGGTTTAGCCAACCACCAACAATCCTTTCATTGTAAATCTGACGCAATTGCATTTTTATGTCGTAAAGTCAACCAATAATTTGTTGATTATCCTACATACCAATAGTTTAACATCATTTATCTGTAAAATACTTTCATTGAACAAAAATAAAAGTATCATAAAGCTTTAAGCAAGTATAAAAAAAGCAGTATAAATTATATGTAATAGTCTAGCATTATCAATTTTATTGTTTATTTAAAAAGCTGGCATAAACATTAAGATCAGAGAAGATCTTTCTATATTCAAGTGGAATCTCACTTTTTTGGTGGGGGAAATCAAACCTTAATTATGCTCTTATTTTTAAGAGCTTTTGGGGAAGAGATAATAAAAGCTTCTATAATAACCTATTGCAGAAAGTAAGAACATAATAATACATTATTCCTAGCTTTTAGTGTCTAATAAAGTTTTGTACAAACTAGATATTTAAAAATGTCTCTTGACTTTAAGTGAATTTTCAAATTAAACTCAGCCAATAAAGTTGTATTAAGCCCTAACCTGTATTCATTCATGCATTTATTATTCACTTATTAAGCATTTACATGTCATGAGAAACTCAGCTGGGCCTTAGGCGTGTAGATATCAATAAGATGAAGGCCAAGTTCAGTTCTCTCAAATGAGCAAAAGGCAGAAAACAAATCAGCAATTGCAGTACAGACTGTCAAGTTCTCTGGTACAAAAGTGGGTACTCTGGACTCCTCCCACCTTGGGGGTTCAAGAGAGGTTTTTTGGAGAAATTGTGGAAAATCACGTTGGTGCTATGAAGTCTCAGGACTCCCAGATTCATAGTTAAATGGAACAAAGATAGAGATGCATAACTATAATGAGAGTAAGTTGAGTACAGGGATACTAATAAAGGGAATTCAGAGCTATAATGTGGGTACAGGCACTGAATATGATTCTACAGATTGGGTCGATTTCACAAAAGAGCTGGCGTTTCAGCTAAGAGGTAAGTAAAATATTGTCTGTGGAATAGTGAAGAAATGATTTCATTCCTGTGAAATCACTGGCAAAGGTACAGAGAACCAAATTAGAAGGTTGAAAAAAGATCAGTTCTCCAATAGGGTTGGAAGATTATGTTGTATGTGGAGCTGATCAGCTCAGGATGGAGAAGCAACCCTACCCTCAGTTGCAAACAGCTCTTTCTACTTTGACGTATTCCAGCTTTCTGAGACTTTCAGCGTGTGTGAAGAAGGGGTGATGGGAACAGGTCGATGGAGAGCTCAGTTTCCAATAGCAGGGGGTCTTGAAGATTGAGGAAAAGTTCTCTTCCTTTTGGTTCATTGTTTCTTACTAGTTTTTCTAAACGAGTAGGCCTCTGCTGCCTTGGCCTCCTTTCATGCCAGATTACCTGATGCTCACCCCGCTGAAGCCACACCTTCTCCTTTCTCCCTCCTCCCTTCTCCCTTCTCCCTTCCTCAGATTTGAAAAGAGCATCCTTCTCTCTCAGCCTTTATCCTTGCTGTGCCCCCTACCCCATTTGTACTTCCCCCAGCACTTTAATTGTCTCTTATTCAGCTTCAGTTCAAATGTCGTTTTTCCATTGAGACCTTGCTAAAGCAAAGCTTACCAGTCTCCTCCTTCTACTCCCATAGTACCTGAGTTTCTAGTCCCCTACCATCCAGCTTTACTCCTTCAGTATATTTTTTACTGTGTGACATTACCTGATTTGCATATTTGTTTATTTTCTGTCTTCTTGTCTGTAATATAGATTCCCTCTGGGTGTGATTTTTTAGTCTTGTTCTCCATTGTTCTCCATATCCAAAGTTCTCCTGGATAAACTTATGCTGAATGAATGAATGATCACAGTCAGCTTTAATTATTTCAAACTATCTCTTCTCATTAGCCAGAGAATCCGGGCTCACAGACTCTCCCCTCCCCTACAAGATCCTAAGGAAATGAGAACAAGTGAATTGGTACATGTTCCCACAAGGCTTTTTTGTAATGTTCTAAACATATCATTTTGAAACATACAGTCTAATAAAAAGGAACAGAGATGCCAATGTCATGCTTTTGTCCAGAGACAAAAGAGTTAACTGAGGTTGAGCTTGGATGGAGTCAGAAATGGGGTCTCTTGGATAGGAGAAGTTCAGGAGTAAGAAACATGCTTTGATGCTCTCCCCCTGCCCGGTAGTCACTTACAGTAACTTACTACAGTTACTGCAGTCACTGCAGTAACTTATTTAGAGATGCCCATGGAATCTGTATATATCCCAAAGACAGATACCCCATAGAAAATCATCATGTATGGCTTATCACTGACACCTCTGAGGGAATGCAGCTAGCAGAATTTCTGTTATAGGTGTTAGTAAAGAAAACACAGGCATCTAAGAAGATGAATGCAAAAGAGGGAGTGAGATCATAGCTGGCGTGTGAGGTCCCATTGGCCATTAAGGAACTGGGCCTGTGGGATCAAGGAGGCCACACCATGGGGGAGGGTGACAGCAGGTAATCGATTATGTCTGCCTTTTCCCTTTATTCAGGGGTAGAAGCAAAGGTATGAAAAGTCATGCCTGAAACCACACCCTTTTCAGTAGTTTATTTTGAGTAAAAGAAACCTTTTCAGTGTATAACTGAAACGTCTTTGTAACTTTGTAACTAAACCTCTTTAATAATTTTATTATTACATAACTTTAAAACAAAACCTTTATAACTAAACCTCTTTAATAATTTTAATGTGAAAATCTCACAGTCTCTGGCTAGGACTCTGATAGCGATAAGGTCATGAGGTTCAAGGAGCAGGCTGTGAAGAGAAAACCTGGGAGCTGAGGTTTTCTTCTGTGGGAGAAGACAGTGAAGGAGTGACCCGGAAGCTTAGGAGCAAAGATTCGATGATCATGAATTCAAAAGGAGACATCACTCAGACCAGAGATAGGGAAGGCTTAACTGTGTGTACCCCCGTGAGGAACTGGAGCCTGAAGACTATTAAAATGCTGGCAACGTGCCTGCATAACCTGACCTAGGAATTTAATTTACATTACCTTATTTAAATTTAAATTTCACAAAAATCCCACGGGGTGATTTTATTCTTCCCATTCCACATATCTGGAGGACAGAGATCCGGTCCTAATCTCAGTGTGCCCTGAGAACGCATTACAGGGTAAAGCATAGCAAATGCTCAGTGGATACAGATCAGAAGTGGACAAAGAAGGCTGGGGCCCCTGCCCTTCACGTATCTCCTGGAAGAGTCATTATTTCCATTACTGAAGACGTAGCCCTTTAGGGGTTTGTCTACCACCCAAAGGTGGGTCTGATTCAATAACAAGGAAGGGTGAATTTTAAGAGGTTAGGTTATAACCAATATATTGTGTGAACTGAATTACTTTTCTAAGCTTTGGTTGGAAAGCAAATAGGAAAGTTATTATGAGGGAAATAGAAAAACTTTCTATAGGAGGGCAGATGAGAACCTAAGGTACAATTAAAGATTGGAAAGTGCTATGAAGTAGGTAACTCAGCAGTGTGTGTCTGGGAGTGAGTCTCAGGCACTCTTGAGAGGTGGACTCTTAGAAAGTGAGATGTGTGGCAGCCCTGAGAGGACTTGTTCCTCCCTTGCTTTGGGAGGTCCATGGACCTATTCCAGGGTTGCTGTAGGGTGAAGTCAGTGCTGGAGGTGATATTTCTGCAGAGAGCCTAACCATTTACTGTTTGATATGGTTTGAAGATATGATCCCACCAAATTTCCTGTTGAAATGTAACCCTCCACACATATGTCACATATGTTTATTGCAGCAGTATTTACAATACCAAAGACATGGAACCAACCCAAATGCCTGTCAGTGATAGACTGGATAGAGAAAATGCGGTACATATACACTATGGAATACTATGCAGCCATAAAAAGGAATGAGATTGTGTCTTTTGTGGGGACATGGATGAAGCTGGAAGCCATCATTCTCAGCAAACTAACGCAGGAACAGAAAATCAAACACCACATGTTCTCACTCGTAAGTAAGAGTTGAACATTGAGAACACATGGACACAGAGGCAGAACAACACACATCAGGGCCTGTTGGGGAGCAGGAAGTGAGGGGAGGGAACTTAGAGGACGGGTCAATAGGTGCAGCAAACCACCATGGCACACGTATCCCTATGTAACAAACCTGCACATGTCCTTTTATTTATTTATTTTTATTTGTTTATTTTTTTAGAAGAAAGAAGGAGAAATGTAATCCTCAGTGTTGGAGGTGGGGCCTGGAGGGAGGTGTTGGGGTCATAGGGAGAGATCCCTCCTGGTTTGGTGCTGTCCTCATGATAGTGAGTGAGTTCTTGCCATATCTGGTTGTTGTAAAGCGTGGCACTTTACAACACTTCCCACTCTCTCTCGTCCCTGTTTCACCATGTGACACGCCTGCTCCCACTTTGCCTTCTGTCATGAGTAAAAGCTCCCTGAAGCCCCCTCAGAAGCTGAGCAAATGCCAGCACCGTGCTTCTATACAGCCTGCATGAACCATGAGCCTGTTAAACCTCTTCAGAAATTTCTCAGTCTCGGGTATTTATAGTGATCCAGGGACAGCCGAATACACTGTTCATCTCTGCTCCTGCTTCCAGGGCAAATGTAGTGGCCGTGTAGCCGAAAACCCACTAGGGGAAGACGAACCCCTGCCTCGCTCTGAACACTTTATGTAGCTAAAAGGCAGCTACCAGTACTTTCCTTACCAAGTGGATTAAATGTGTAAAGAGACAATGTCTACAAAGCCCCGCGTGGCGTCTGGCATCGTGCTAGCCGCCGATGGACTCTGCATCCCCACAAAACCTGACTGCTTGAGTGGAATGATCTGCGAAATCTTTCCAAAGCTTACTTCACCAGCAGGACTGAGATGCAGGGTAATCCACATCCTTTCTTCTCTTACTACAATAGCACTGGTTGAAAGCAACAAATACTTTTAAAATCTGTTTCCTTCAGGTCTGAGGGTGTAGCAGGGCCATGATATGGTTCCAACTGCTCTGAGAACAGTTTCCCTTCACAGTGATAAATCCTTAGGAGAACGATGTTTCAAACAGTAAAAACTTCACGTTGATTTGAAATGTAATAGTGGGTAATAAAGAGGGTAGAAACACCAGAATGGAAGTAAATACTCATTCTGGAATACACAGAATCCAAACAAGAACAAATGGGCAGCATAGCAAAATCAAAGCTGCCTTTCCTACATGCCTTTTAAGCAACAGGAAGATACAGTTTCCAAGATCCAACCTCGAGAATGGAAGCATGCCGTAACAGACTCTGCTAGTGGACAGCCATCCACACGATCCATCATCTTGTGCCATTCATCCATACCTATCAAAGAGAATGACATCTCATACAAAATAAGAATGATGACGGTTGCAGGAATTTGTGAAATTTATTATTAGTGTCAAGCCATATTATTTTAGCCAGTGCTTGAGTAAAATTTGCTTAGCACAATTGTGTCTCCGAGCAAAGGGTTATAATTATCTCGTGTCTTTTCAAATATAAACTGCTCCTGAAAGAGTCAGACTGGCCATAGATCACTTCGACCTTTATTGGAGGAAACGATTGCTCATGAAACATGTTGTTCTTTTCTTTCCTATAAAAACTACACTTAATTTTCTTCTGTTTTTGTGTAGGATTTTAAAAAAGATCTATGTTTTTAAAAATATGCTTTGACTTCTTTTTTAAAGTTTCCAACTCTAAAAAGCAAAGTTGCTTATATTATCTAGAGATGATGTTAGGAGACTTCATCTTTCTTGTATTTGTGTTTTCTTGGTGGGTGACTGGGAGCCTCGGGAAGCTCCTGGGCAAATGGCCCGAGCTGTGTGCATAGTGAAAAGCCACTGGCACATGAGTAAAAGAAGGCAGGAGACAGACATCCCTGCCCACAATAGGGCACTTGCAAAGAGGGGCTGATCTGAGGGAGAACTCTCCCAGAAGAAAGAAAGAGTTTGAAAGAATGAGTTGAATTCAGAAACAGGACAGAAGTTTGGCCATAGTGATTCTGGAAGAGAATCAGGGATTTTATTTATCCATCCCTATCAGGTCATCGCAGTTACCCAGCTTATATAAGCACACTGGGATGTAAAGCAATAATTTTTCTTCAATTTGTAATGCATTGATTCTAAAGCACCCCTGTGATGAAACACTTTTAACAGAGGGGTAAAAATTTATCTTTCTTTTGAAATAGTGAAAGTCCTCTCCAGAGGGCCAAGTTAGCCTGGGCTTTCATCTGAGTGAGGAGCAAAGCAGGAGGCCAGCAATGAAGAGTCATGGCTGGAGCCATGAGTTGGGATGCACAGGGTCACTGGGTCCACACAGCATGGTGGCCGGGGAAGGCAGTACCCCTCCCTCACTCCTTTCTGGGCAGCCACCCCAGACACTGCAAGCCCAAACCAGCTAGCTGGTGATTATTCTCTTTTAGAGATGGGCAAACATTTTCTGTTAAGGACCAGGTGATAAGTATTTCAGGCTTTGCAGGCCATGTAATCTCAGTTGCAACTACCAAGCTCTGCATTTTAATGCAAAAGCAACCAGAGATATCCCATAAACAAATGAGCCTAACTATGCTCCAATGAAACTTAATAGACATTAAATTTTTGTGCCATGAAAAATTATTTTTCTTTTGATATTTTTGGACCATTTAAAAATGTAAAACCTATGCTTAGCTTGAGGACCATACAAAAACAGGTGGTGACCTGGATTTGGTCTATCTGCTGTAGTTTGCTGAGCCAGCTCTCTATATATAAACTCACAATCTAATCACATTAAAAATCTTGGCGGTGGGCCACCCAAAATCAGCCACACTCATGACAGGAGAGGCCTCTCAATAGGTGGCTACTTCCTTTACTTTTCTCTTGGTGATTCCCCTTCACACTTGTTGACCGTGCTGCTTCAGTGGACTGTCACCTTTTGGAGAAAGGGGAGAGGATGATCTCATTCATATTTACACACTGTGTTTCTGCTACATTGCACATCTCTTTAATGCATTTAAAATAAATGGTGGATGGATACATTTATGTTTCTCCCTTTCAGAGAAGTTTCTTCCCTCTTAGTTTTTAAGAGTGCCTTGCCACCAAGTCATGGCACAGCTGAAAAGACCCTTTGGGCTTGAATTCCTTCTTCGGTCTTTACTTATATAACATTCAAATGGAAGAAACCAAGATGTGATGGCACAGCTGCTTTTCCAACTGTTCATACCAGACTCAGCCTTGGCCTTGCAAACTCTCCTCCTTCTATTTGCCAATGTAGGATCCATGCCTTTCCAGTTCTGTGGCTTGCTGATGCATTTTTTCTTGCCTAAAGTACACCCCCCATCCCATTTTTCACTTCCTTCGCACATCCCGGTTTAGTAATACTGCCCCCTTTTCCTATAAGCTCTATAAATTCTTCGACTTCTGAGCCAACACTTGATGTCAGAATCTGGCAAAAGGCATATCACAAAATCCTAAAGGAATAGTTAAGTGAATTCAAAAAGGACTGTTTTAACATCTGTTTATATTATCAGCAGATAACGGCATTCTGCCAAAAATAAGTACTCTATAAGAATTACTGAAGTTAATATTTGATTGAAAAATAAAGATTTAATTGACAGTATATTAAGGACAGAAACATTGCCTTGTTTTATCAGTGTATGTTATAGTCCCCCATCAATAGGGTTTTCTTGAAGTAAAAAAACAATAGGGCAATTCATGAAGAAATAAAAGAACAGATGAATGTAAGTAACTAGAGACTTTTTACCTACAGACAGATCTTTTCAGGAAAAGGCTCTCTATTCTTTAAAAACTGCAAAGTATTTTCTATTTTCTCATTCTCTGTTCTTGTCCCACAAATTTGGAAGGCATTTGTTTAACATTACCACTTACAGAGGGAGAAAGGGCAATGGTTGCCATGGTCTGTTTTTCTGACTTTCACTTACATTCCTTTATGTTTTTCCATTCTGCTTTCAGAGACTGTCTCAAGTCTCACTGGGATCCTTGAGCTGTGTCCATGATTATTTGCCACCTATGATTCCTGGTAGACCCGAGGAATTATACTCACAGTACACTTTGCAGGGGCTCAGCTTCCATGAGCACCCCCCCAACCATAGGGATGTGAAGGTTTTGTTTCAATTCCTCTAAAATGTTTTGCTTCAGCAGGAGCAATACATTATGGAGGTTTACTTCAAACCAAACGGTGTGACAGATCCCCTTCTATCCCTGAGAAAATAAAATATACCATGTCTAGAGAGAGAAACTCAAAGCTGTATTATAATTTAAAATTTGATCAGAAAAGTTTCTTCGGCCAGATCCAGAGAAAAAGAAACTGTACAGATTAAACAACAATTCATATGACCTCATTCATCCTTCTTTATTACTCAATGACCATTTCTCCAGGGTCACTTGGCACGGGATTGTTCCTGAAACCAGTAACTTAACAATCACTGAACTCTTGCATGTCCGTTATTGTATTTCATCAAGATCCTCAACGAAGATGGGCCTCAACCCTGGCTCATGAGGAAAAAAGGGGGAAGTAATTAAAATATGTCTTAAGGCATAATAACCAGTATTTTAAGATGAGTTTCCAAAACCACTTTATCAATAGCATGTATGCTATACCAAGTGTTAATTTCCAAGTTTGAGGAATGTCTGTTTAGCTTTATCAACAGATTGTATGAGATTGCAAATCTGTGAATTATAGATCCACAATGCTCAGTAATGTGTTGGATGATCCCAAGGAGCAGGGCTTCATTGACTGCAAAAGGCCAAGTGACAGCAGAAATAAAGAAGGCAGCTCTCACCAGATTTTCGTATGTAAGCTTCATACATTCAACTGAGCGATAGAAATATTCACACTTACAACTGTCTACAATATGTGTATCTGTTATAGGCTTTTGATGGGAATTAAGAGAATGCTAAATTAACAGAATTTTACATCCTGAGACTGTTTATTGTTTAATTAACAGGAAATTTGAAGCTCGGTAGCCTCATGGTTGATTTAATAGCTCACTGAGGCCTGGTTTCCTCATGGTCAAAAGCCACATATGATGGTGTGCCAGTATGAGGAAGAAACAAGGTCACCATGTTTTCCTCACCAAAATCTGTGGCTTTTTAATCTGGAAAAGGAAGTGCCCACTATACTTTCTCTTATCTTTCACTGGAAAGAACCTAGTCACATTCCCATCCTTGGACCCATCGCTGTCAGAGGAGAATTAAGCAGCTATTACTAATTTTGAGCAATCATAACTCATCCACTGAAGGTGAGAAAAGGAGCTACATTCTCTTAGATTAAGGCTGCTCCCCTCGC
Source organism: Chlorocebus sabaeus (assembly GCF_047675955.1). Classification (NCBI taxonomy): domain Eukaryota; kingdom Metazoa; phylum Chordata; class Mammalia; order Primates; family Cercopithecidae; genus Chlorocebus; species Chlorocebus sabaeus. The sequence continues at coordinate 5,504,068 of NC_132913.1, read as the reverse complement.
TACACAATTGGGTTGATGTTAAAAATTAAGAAAGTGGGAACTTGCTCTTCAGTCAATCAGAAGTGCCATAAATGAGAAACTAAATGTTTACCAAAGGGCTAATGATTAAAGTGATAAAGATACAGACATAGAATTAAATATTATAAAATGATTGAAAAGTGTCTACCTTTGTGCTTTCATATAAATTGAGAAAAGCAAGTTGTAAAAGAGAAGCAGAAACAGTAGCAAATGTGCTAGATGTGTGTAATTTCATTTATGCTTGGGGCAAGTTGAGAAGGCACACACTCAGACTTCATGGGTATGACTTCCTTGGTTGTTTCGTGGGAGGAAGGAATGAGGGTCTGTGCTTAAGTCTTTCTCCATGTGCTTTTGAGTAGATTTATCACTTACAATGACTGTATACTTACCTATCCCAATAAAACAGAACTGAACTTTTCATTTAAAAAAGAGCCATAAAGCCATAAACAACAGAAAGGATAACATGTTAAAAATAGCTATAAATAATATGCTAACAAGATTAACTGCTGAGCGTGAGGCCAAGGGTAATGGGGGGAGAAGGAAGTAACAGAAATTTAATGAGCACCCAGGATATGCAAAGAATAACCCTGGGAAACATGTAATCTCATTATCTTCTTATTCCTGTGACTGTTCTAGAAGGCAAATGCAACTATGATTCAATTTTTATTAGTCAGAAAACTGTCTCAGAGAAATAAAGAAATCTGTCCATGCTCAGAAGGTAACTCTGTGGCATATCTGGAATTTAAACTCTGAATTGGAGTCTGATTGGCTGCAAGTCCTTCAAAGAGGCCGTGGCTGGTGACTCAGGAATTAGAAGTAAAAGGAGGTCACTTTTAGCCTGGAGTGCCAGGGATAGTGCCGTACAAGAGTGAAACCATCATTCTCAGCAAACTATACCAAACACTACATATTCTCACTCATAGGTGGGAATTGAACAATGAGATCACTTGAACACAGGAAGGGGAACATTACACACTGGGGCCTGTTGTGGGGTGAGGATAGTGGGGAGGGATAGCATTAGGAGATATACCTAATGTAAATGACGAGTTAATGGGTGCAGCACACCAACATGGCACACGTATACATATGTAACAAACCTGCACGTTGTGCACATGTACCCTAGAACTTAAAGTATAATAAAAAAAAAAATTCTAGGATTTATGATAGGTCTTGATAGAAGGCAGAAAAGTAGAAATGGGTGACACATTTGTGTGGTAGATGAATTTGAAATGGTCAGGTTATATCATTTGAGGAGTACTTGAGAAAGAAATGTGGCAGAAATATAACCTAAAAGTAACTACTAAAGGTAGATGCTAGAATCTTTCCAGTTTTGTGTACTTTAAATTAGTTTGAATTAGTTTTGCTTGTTGGGAAAGGCTTTCATTAGTCAGTGCATTGAAAATCAATGCTCACAAACTGTCTCCCACATTTTAACATTTTTTATTAAATAATACATTTGATGAATGTAATTTAGAAAATAAGAAATGGCAAAAGGATGAAAATAAAAGTTATCAGAGATTTACAGCCTTACGCACTGTTCTGATGTGTATCTTTTCAGAATCCTTCCCTCCACCCCATGAATTTGTCAAAAGCATGACATCAGTCTTAATATACTATGTCATAAGCTATACCATTTTCTTTAAAATATTGTAAATATTTTTTCCATGCCATTCAATATCATTTTATACAACAGTGTAATTTTAGTATATATACTCTGTATTCGAGAAAATACCTTAATTTACTTAATGAATCCTTATTGTTTCATTCATATGTTTCTTCCCAATTTTCACTTTTTCAAATAAACCAATGCAGTTGTAATAATCTGAAAAAAGAACAGGATAAAAAATTATTTAAACAATTTCTGAAGAAGTATGTTTAACTACTAAACATGTTTTTATAGTGTGCAATATTTCCCTTGAGGCATCACAATTAGAAGTAAATGAAAAATAGTAAATAGTGATGTTTAACAATTACTGATTTATCCTGTAAAGGTGATGTCAGCTCAATTGGCTTGCTTTTCCTAGAATTTATCTCAGCCAATGTATTAAATTTTAACATGATAATATATACATTATATATACCCGCTCTTTCAGAATTAGTGTGTTCCAGGGCAAATCTGCAGGGAGTTTAGAAGACAATATGCTTAGAATGATGGTTTCCAGCTGCATCCATGTCCCTACAAAGGACACAAACTCATCCTTTTTTATGGCTGCATAGTATTCCATGGTGTATATGTGCCACATTTTCTTAATCCAGTCTGTCACTGATGGACATTTGGGTTGATTCCAAGTCTTTGCTATTGTGAATAGTGCCACAATAAACATACGTGTGCATGTGTCTTTATAGCAGCATGATTTATAATCCTTTGGGTATATACCCAGTAATGAGATGGCTGGGTCATATGGTACTTCTAGTTCTAGATCCTTGAGGAATCGCCATACTGTTTTCCATAATGGTTGAACTAGTTTACAATCCCACCAACAGTGTAAAAGTGTTCCTGTTTCTCCACATCCTCTCCAGCACCTGTTGTTTCCTGACTTTTTAATGATCGCCATTGTAACTGGTGTGAGATGGTATCTCATTGTGGTTTTGATTTGCATTTCTCTGATGGCCAGTGATGATGAGCATTTTTTCATGTGTCTGTTGGCTGTAATTCTCAGCAAACTATCGCAAGAACAGAAAACCAAACACCGCATGTTCTCACTCATAGGTGGGAACTGAACAATGAGATCACTTGGACTCGGGAAGGGGAACATCACACACCGGGGCCTATCATGGGGAGGGGAGAGGGGGGAGGGATTGCACTGGGAGTTATACCTGATGTAAATGACGAGTTGATGGGTGCTGATGAGTTGATGGGTGCAGCGCGCCAACATGGCACAAGTATACATATGTAACAAGCCTGCACGTTATGCACATGTACCCTAGAACTTAAAGTATAATAATAATAATAAAAAGACAGTATGCTGCTTTTCAAGAACATTTAGTCTTAAATAAGCTTAGCATAGATGGAATAAAAAGAACAATAATGCAGCCATAAAAAAGAATGAGTTCATGTCCTTTTCAGGGACATGGATGAAGCTGGAAACAATCAGCCTCAGCAAACAAACACAGGAACAGAAAACCAAATACTGCATGTTCTCATTCATACCTGGGAGCTGAACAATGAGAACACATGGACACAGGGAGGGGAACATCACACACCAGGGCCTGTCGGGGGGTGGAGGATAAGGGGAGTGAGAGCATTAGGACAAATACCTAATGCATGTGGGGCTTAAAACCTAGATGATGGGTTGATAGGTGAAACAAACCACCATGGCACGCGTATACCTGTATAACAAACCTACACTTCAGCACATGTATCCCAGAACTTAAAGTAAAATAAAATAAAATTAATAAAAGCCCCCAAAGACAGACACCCCAAAAAGAGCAATAACAATAAGATGATAAAAATGTTTAAATGTGTGTTAAATCCTCTGTGATAAATTATTAATTAAAAATAATAAGGCATTTTTATTTCCACTATACAGATGGAAAATTTAAGATTCTCATAATCTCAGTAATTTAACCACGGTGGCAGAATCTGCATATCAGTTAGTGATGCCTCCAGGATTCCAATCAGAGCTTCAATACTGATGTCATGGCTTTAGCACTTTCTACTCACAATTGTTCCACTTAATAAAAACATGTTTTAAAACTTCAAGAATGATGGTACCTGTGTCTGTGTCTGTGTATGGACATGTAGAGGGAGATGATGCAGAGTAGGAAGAAAAGCCCCGAGAGCTGAATCTGGTGCCTCAGTGGGGCAATGACAAGGATATTCTTAATAAGGTTCTATGCCAGGGAATACCCACGCATCTCAGTACATGTATCTCTTTTCCTTATTAAATGAGATAGAGTACATGTATCTCATTGCTTATGGTTAAAGAATAATATGTTATTGAAAAGCTTTATCACTCAGAGCCCCCATCTCTCAGCTGCTGTGGGTATTGTCTGGTAACAATTCACAGCTGTCGCTTTAACACCACCCTTCCTTACCATGGGGGTAGACCTCAGTCAGAGACTAGCCATGGACTGCAAAAATTAGGCCCCCTTTTCTTAAACTGGGATGGTGCTGGTGCAATCTGCATTCTAGGGCTCTCCATACCCTGCTTCATCTGTGTAATCAGCTCCCATATCCACAGTTACCTAAAGTCAGCAATATGCAATAGCTGTGTCTAGATTAAAGTCTGGGCCATGCAAACATAAAAATCACATACAGCGTGGCATTATAGGCTTATCTCCTATTCTTGTATTCACTCACCCACTTACCCATTCATTCATTTTCTCAATTATTAGTTTATTTCAACTATTTCCCAAGTGTTATATTATTTGTTTGTTCATTTGCTTTAAAGTACAAATATTCAATGTGCTGGGTCCTGAGAACGCAAATAGAAATAATATACCTGCTTAACCTCAGCCAGTGACTAAACCTGGGATGCAAAAATTAGGTCCCCTTTTCTCAAGATGGGGCATTTCTGGTGCAATTTGTATCCTAGAGATTCCTTATGCCCAGCTATATCTGAGTCTTTCCTCCTTCCGTAGCACTTACGGTCTCATCAAGGAAATAAACATATACATACATTAGTGTGCAGAAGGGTCTTTGTAGTATTCTTTAGGAGAAAGTGTGCGCGAACCAAAGAGCAGTATGCTTGGGAGTGCCACCAGAGAAAGCTTTATAAAGAAGTGAGTAGTGGACATGTTTTTTTGGCAGGGGGCAGGGATGGATGGGGGAGGCGACAGTGTAGGAGCTTGTAAGAGAAAAGAAAGGGAGGAAAAGGACATTCTAGAGACAACACTGGTGAGCAAACAGGAGGAGTGGGGGCACACACACGTGTTAAATGGGACATTCAGAGCACAGAGCAGGGGAAGAATGGCTAGGAGGAGAGATGCCTGAACTGAAGGCTCCAGATAGAAGCATTGAGTGCTGTCTTGGAGCTGATGCTTTAACCTCAAGCCAAGATCCAGGCACTGAAGAGCTTTCAGTAGGGCCTTGGAGGCCATTTCAGATGGCCTAAGATTACGGCAGTGCAGGGAGGGGTTGGTGGGCACAGCCTGAGCCGGGCAGACAGGGCTGTTGAAATAGTTGAGGGAAAAGAGCCTTCATTGATTACCTTCTCCTAGGAGGGAGGAAATTAAGGAGGCAGAATTGATAAGACATGGCCCCTATCTGGGAGTGGGGTTAGGTAACAAAGGATGAAGAATATTTGAAACTAAGAGTTCAGAATGATGTCCTGGCTCCTTGCAAGGGTGCCAGGTGGTGGCATCGTGAACCACCCTCTTGCTCTCTGTGTGATCTTAGACCACGTCTTCATTCCTGAAAGGAAGTCACTGCTTAAATTCAGTATTTCTTTTTTTACTAATAAGTGCTCGATAATCCATTAAGTAGAACAGTACCCATCCTGAGAGACATTATATATCTCCCACTTCAGCAGGTTTTCCATGAATTTGATCACAGAATACAAATCCCTCTCTTTATGTGTTTCCTCATTTTTTAGTAGGTTGGCAGTTTTGAAGCAGAGTTTTCGACTCACTCAGCCTTAATTAAATCTGCAAATATAAAAGTGGGGTATGTCTAAAGGTTGTGTGATTCCATCTAAATACCAAAGCTTAATATGGTTTCTGACTTACAGAATAGTGAAGATGTAGAGATTTTTTAAAATGATATACCTCATTGAGGTATATCAATGAGAACAGTTGAAAATCTGATAGTTCACTCAATCCAAAATTCTATCTTCAGTACTTTTTAAGGATAATTTCTGTAGTTTACTGGGGCAAGGGTGCCCACCTACAATCATTTGAAATTAATCAAGATGCATGCACCCAAAACATTAAAAGCTAATTTTAACAAGCACTTACTAAGTTTTTTCTAGTACCTGATACTTACTCACATATTCTACCTTCCTTTTATGGTAGTAAAGAGAAAGAAATATTTTAAGTACCTACTAAATGTCAGGTCTAATCACAGGTGCTTTGCATGACACGTGTCCCCTAATCTTTCCAGCACCTCTTTGTGCTATCATCTGGCAGGCGAGCCCACACAGGCCAGGAGACAGAAAATGCCACACAGAGGGCAGGGCCAGGATTCCCGAGGGAATCGCAGAAAGGCTCCTGTCTAGGCCCAAGGCTCCTGTTCTTTATTTGTCTGCCTTGTCATATCATATTTCAATTTGCTCTAAATGAATCTCTTTCAAAATTAGATGGAACTCTCTTACTGTTACGATTCTACAGGTGAAACATACATTTTATTCAGAATCTGATTACTTAGAAGCAAATGAAAGGAATAAACAGAAAGTTTAACTCATACTGTTGTTCAAAGGAAGACAAAATGCTGTCTGAAAATGCCAATTTCATTTTTGCTTTGAGTGGGTGGAGGCCAGAACGCTCTCTTTGAAAAGAAACAATAAAAAGTGTATTCTATCTGTTTGAAAGATGAGGTTTGGTCTTCTCTTAAGGATTCCTGCCCTGAAGTGGCTGGTGTCTTCCCATGTTTCTGTGAATTTCCATATGCAGCTCCCCCAAGTCTGTGTTGGTCTCGTCCTCAGGGCTTCCCCAGAATGAGCAGGTGGCTTTTGTCTGTGAAACTTCAGATGTGCTTCTGTGACTACGTGGATCTAATACCTACCTATGGTCAATGCATTAGCAACTTAATTTCATATCAAATGGTCACTCCAAGGGCTCCTTCTAAGTGACTGAAATGTGAGAGGATGGATTATTTGTTCTTGTTGCCTTTTTGTTTCTTTTTAATTAGGTCATCAAAGGGATGGAATCTTATCAGCCATTTGTGCGCTCACTGTCATAAAGCTGGCAGCAATCAAATCAATTTTAAAATGGCTGGTTACAGAAATCCAACTCCTATTGAAAGTTCAAGCCAAATTTAACTAGGGGAAAATGGCATACATAATAAAGATAATCTGATTTTTCTTACCCACATTTCAATAGCCCTTATAGGTACTATTCTAAGTGCTTGATAAATATTAACTCATTTAGTGTTTCTAAGCGTCTTGTTGCTATAGCATTCTTAAAATACCACCCATTTTACAGATGAGGAAATGGAGTCACTGAGAGTTAAGTGACTTTCCCAAAGTCATAGAGTTAGCAAGTGTTGGATCAGAGATTTGAAACCAGGTGAGGTCTTCTTTACCTCCCTCGTTTGTTCTTCCCTGTCCTCATCAGTGGTGTAAGATGTTTCATCTCTACCAACACCTTTATTCCAGCCTCCTTCACCTGAGAGTGCCAAGAGAGGTAATATATATCAGCAAGAGAGACAAAACAAGGGCCTATATATGTGCAGTTGTCCCACACTGAAAAATGTGTAGTCCCAGATAAAATTCTGCCCAAGGGCATGGTGATGCCAGAGACAGAGTGGAGAGGGTGGCAAAGGAATGTAGGAGAAAGAAGAAGGGAAAAGGAGCCATGTTAAACACTTGCATTGAGCAAGTGTGGTGCTGATTGAATGGCCACTGACTCTTAGCGTAAAGACTATTACCATCATGCACTGGACCCCTTCCCTGCAAAGAATAAGCCTTTATTCCTTCTAATAAGGAAACAGTCCAGTATACCTTCCTAGCTATTCCAGAACATAACAGCAGTGTTTTATGAGAGACTTTGATATTTTATTCACCAAATGACCTCGTAAGTCAGATTTATTTTTCATGTCCATCTTCCAAATGGGTTCCCTGGGCTTTAGAGATAAGATGTTGCTTAAAGGCATAATACCTCTAAGATAAGACAGAACCCCAAATTTAAATGTGGGGCTTCTTTATTTGGAGAAATTTCCTTTATGGTGTTTTACAAATAATGAACCTCGAAAGCACAATCTTGTAAGGAGAGAATGTTTTACAACATAAAGTACAGCGATAGGTTATCTTTGGCTACATTACGTAGTTTCTCCTTTCCTGGCTATAATTATAAAATATAAAAATAAAGACCATCATGTTTAAAGGTGAATCCTGGCCAATTACCACCATTCTTGTACCTACATCCAGTTCTGAATTATTCTGAAGGGTTAGTGGGTCAAAGGGATAATTTTCCTTCAAGTAGTCTTGTAATTTAATTAGAAGTATAGTTTTTGGCAAATCTTTGTTTTTTTTTTTCCTGAAACTGAGTCTCACTCTGCCACCCAGGCTGGAATCTAGTGGCACAATCTTGGCTCACTGCTGCCTTTGCCTCCCAGGTTCAAGCGGTTCTCTTGCCTCAGCCTCCCAAGTAGCTGGGATTACAGGCACCTGCCACCATGCCTGGCTAATTTTTGTGTTTTTAGTAGAGATGGGGTTTCACCATGTTGACCAGGCTGGTCTTGAACTCCTGGCCTCCCAACATGCTGGGGTTACAGGTGTGAGCCACAATGCCTGACCCAAACCTTTTGTTTAAAAAATGCTAGTTTCTTTTTACATATTTTTATATATGTATTTTATATATTTTCCCCTTTGACATTCTTCTGTGCCCTAAGGCTAGACTACAAACTGTCTCTACTAAAGTTTCTGTTCCTGATTCTATCTCCCATAGCAAAAGAGAGGAGGGGGAGAGAGAGAGAGAAACTCATTATGAAGATTCACTTTTGATGTTGTCATTATGCAAAAATTACAAGAGAGTTATTGCAATCAACTTCCATTAGGCATTTTCTTGTTATCATCTTGATTGGCAATTGTCCAATTGCAGTGAACCTGAGTTGGGAATTCAATAGTTTTTGTTTGTTTGATTTTTGGCAGGTATTTCTCCCTTTCAAATGTTATAATACCTGCCATTTAAAAGGCCAATATATAGTTGGTTAAATCTTTTGCAATTCTAAACAGTAATAAAAAGAATGAGTGGTAAATAAATGGCAGATAAGATTTATCTGTTAGAGCTTATATTAATCTTTCCTGGGTTGAAAGGTATTTAAAAATATTAGTCCAGATAAACATATTGCCAATCTGCCTTTCATTTTAAATGAATTCCATTTCTTTTGTTTGCATTTCAATCCACTTTAAGGAGTCACAAATAAAATATATTCTATCATAAGAATCATAAAACGCAGGTGTTGGGATGAAAGAGCATCTTAGCACTGCACTTTATGGGGATATAAAGGAGATATATAATACAGTTAAGAGAAAGTTTGCTTTGCCTTTGTTTCCTCTGAGAAAGAATTTAAGAGTGTTTGGTCCATCTAGAAAAAAACATGTAAACCAGCAATATGCTTAAAAAGAGAAAGGGGACAAAAAGCAAAAGCTGCGGAAAGCCTTCCTTCACAGTGAGGACATCCATGAATGTATGTTATAAGTAAGATGTTTTGATTAAATGGCATTATAAATACACACCCTGAAAAGAATAAGAATGTCCATATCACAACTATCATTTATTACTTCCCAGTCTATTTTTGTTTCTAAGAAACCAAAGTGGGCAACATATCTAAAAGTCATCACCATACCCACTCAAAACGCATTCCTTGGCTTTGTGCACCTGGCTTACAGTGTATTTGTAAACCGTGTCTGGGAAAATGATGGATGAGCCTTGGTCAGCTTTGGCATCCTCCAGGCAAATGCAAATTTGTGGATCAAAGGCAGCAGCAATCAATCCATGTCTGTTACTAGGCAGCAAGGGCATTAGAATAATGATAAGACCATGTCTTCCAACAACGTAAATCAGACAGCACCACTAGCTGGGAAGCTCCATCTGTCCTTGAAAGGACTTGACATGCAGTGAGGCTCCAGGACCAAGTAAATACCTGTGAGCTTTTGAAATGGATGCTTCCCTTGGGGTTAGTATTTATTTGCACCTTGATTTCAAATGTTTCTGAAGTCTGGCTCAACCTTTTGCCAAAGACCAGACGGGTGGAAATGAGCTGATATCCTGAACTTCAATTAGGCCCTGGAGGTCATGCCTTCACAAATGGCCTTTCCCTGGCAGTGGAAAACCTCCAGTGTTTACCCTCAAAAGCTACTGGCAGAACTCATCATTCAGGAAGACTGAGCACTTTCAAAAGGGCTCTTTTTGACTCTTAAAAATGTACAACAAAAACTTTTCTGTTAAACTGTTACTTTCCTTAGGCATGGCAGAATGTGTTCAGTAACAATAAATTCAGGGAAAAAACTGCAAAGCTATTTCCTTTGTTCAATTAGACTTTTTTTTCAAAGATGTGACCATGATGGGCCCTCGGGTGTAAACAATGGGGAACAAGTTACCAAACATCAAAGGATCAAAAAGGGATACGAGGGACAGGATTGGCAAGGTGTGGAGTAAGTAATTTTTTCAGCCGTGACAACAGCAATAGAAGATTCACGTGTTTAACTTCCTCTCTGGAGCAAAAGACCATTAACATGGAAAGTTCCATTAGAGGGTTGAAAATGGCCCTTGAAAAATAAATGCAAAGAAAACAGGGGAAGAAAACCCCAGAGCAATGATGAGAAACTGGCCAAGCACAATATGCCAGGCCATTCCCTGTGGCTGCTTTATGTTACCTCCTGTGATACTCATGGGCATCCTGCAAGGTGGTACTGTTCTCTCCTCTTATAGAAGACTGACCTGCGGTTCAGTAATACATGTTTTAATTTCAACCAGAATTAAGTTCTGAAAGGGGGCTGCCTGTCCCTTTGGGTGTACGGTTTTTCCCACATTGCCCTGAAGTGATATTTACACTTGCGAGAGTTTGCATTTTCCTAACAGCCACAGTGGTTAGGTTAGCTTATGTTCTGCATGGTGAGAAAAATAAAAGGCTTATTCTCATGGAGCTATCCATTGTCACACCACTTGGAGACATTCAAGATTCTAATTTTCAGCTCTTGCTGATGTTCATATTTGGGGTCGCAGTTGGCCTCTTGCCATTTCTGATGTGTATCCACAATAGAAAAATAAAATAATCTATCATCTGATAGCAGTTTGCCACTCATAAAATTATAGCATGCATTTTTAAAAAATGTAAAGCTCTAAAATCAGTTCTTAAAATTGTTAGTTATATGTCTTAATATGCAGAAAAAATTAAAAAAATAAGTATTCCCTGAAGCTTCCTAAAGTTATTTATATAAAAAATTAAATTTTAAAAAAATTTTGTCATGTTTTTTCTAAATATTCCAGCCAAAATAGTTAGATGTCATTACCCGTTCTCATTTCATGGGATAATAATAAAAAGACATTAAGACAGAAATATGATTTTAGTTCTATAAGACATGTATTATATTTATATCTGACATCAGAATTACCTAAGACAATAAAAGTCACCCATATTATTTTGCATGAAAGGTGAGCTCTTTTATTTTGTTTCTGAAGAGGAGAGAGAAGAGATGAGAGAAAAATAAACAATGAGAATCAAGTCAGAGGAAAAACTGAATTGAAGAAGACAAAGATAATTCTACAGTAAAATTGCAAAGGGATTTTTAATTGTAAGTGATCAAATGATGCATTTGAAGTGGCTCGTATTGCTTTTTAGTCATCAAATCTATCCTGTGATTATTTTTAAATGATATCCATTAAGGACTTGAGTTATCCGTTTGAGTGAATGCAGCATCAGCTGAGGAGATGATCCTAATTCTGAAAAGTAGCTGGAAGACCTCCATTGACAGCTTGATTACATACATATTACATGCAAGTATACATATATATGTATATATATCTACACACATACACATGCATATTTTTATTAAAAGTTATATGTTTTACGTGGCTTAATCCTTATAATAGTTTTCAGATTAGGTACTGTATTATAACTATGTATAGTTACAGTGGAATCAAATTCAGATATATCTGATTTCAAAGTCTGTGATTCCAAAATTCCATAATACCATTAAATGTTCCTATATTAACATAAATTAATAATTATAATAGGAAGAACTTGTTACACTTACATTCTGCCATCACTAATTTAAGAACATTTAACTCAGTCTTAATAACCAAACCATATTAATACTTTCCTTTTACACAAAGCACAGAAAGGTTAAGTAACTAGCCCAAGGTCACAGTGCTAATAAGTGAAGGATCTAGGATTCCAGTGTAGCAGTCTTCATCTTGTGCTTCACAGTATTTCCTGCAAGTCACAGAGACTAGTTGCTAGTTATATGCCATATAAAAATATCTGTTATTTAAATATCAAATGGCAGTTTCAGGCTTTGAGCTGCAATCTAACTCTGAAGTCAATGCTTTTTCTACTAAATCAGTGGGTCTTAGCTGAACTCAGTGCTGTATGCCTGTAGTCAGCTAGTCAAGAGGCTGAGGATCGCTTGAGGTCAGGAGTTGGAGACTGTAGTATGCTTTGATTGTGCCTGTACGTAACCACTGTGCTCCAGCCTGGGAAACATGGTGAGAAACACTGGAAGGAAGGGAGGAATGAGGGAAGGGAGGGAGGGAGGGAGGGAGGGAGGAAGGAAAGAGAGGCTACTATCCTCCTTTATCATTATGTAAAAGACCACTTTAACAGCAAAATGTACAGAAAGGCATCCAGCTCTTTGTATTTGTCTTATGTTATTACACACTGCTATTCATTTTTGTTTAAAATTTTCCGGGTACATGGTGGGTGTATATATTAAGTACGTGAGATATTTTGATACAGGCATATAATGCATAATAATTACATCAGGGTAAATGGAGTAGCCATCACCTCAAGCATTTATCCTTTGTGTTACAAACAATTCAATTATACTCTTTTAGTTGTTTTTAGATGTAGAAATAAATTAATGTTGACTATAATCACCCTATTACTCTATCAAATAGTAGACCTTACTCATTCTTTCTAACTATATTTTTGTACCCATTAACCATCCCCACTCCCTCAACCTTGCCAGGATGGGTTACCCTGCCCAGCCTCAGTTAACCATTATTCAATTCTCTATTTCCATTCGTTCAATTGTTTTAATTTTTAGCTCCCACAAGTAAGGAAGAACATGAGATATTTGTCTTTCTGTGTCTGACTTATTTCACTTAACATAATGACCTCCAGTTCCATCCATGTTGTTGCAAATGACAAGACCTGATTATTTCTTTATGGCTGAACAGTATTACATTGTCTATAAGTACCACATTGTCTTCATCCATTCATCTGTTGATGGGCACTTAGTTTGCTTCTAAATCTTGGCTACGAATGAATAGTACTGCAAAAATTATGTGAGTGCAGATATTTCTTGGATCTACTGATGTCCTTTCTTTTGAGGCTACACCTAAGATTGGGAAGGCTGAATTGAATGTTAATTCTATTTTCAGTTTTTTGAGTAACCTCCAGACTATTCTCCATAGTGGTTGTACTAATTTACATGCCCATCAACAGTGTACAACGGTTCCCTTTTCTCCACATCCTTGCCAACATTTATTATTGCCTGACTTTTGGATAAAAGCCATTTTAACTGGGTGAGATGATATCTCATTGTAGTTTTGATGTGCATTTCTCTGATAGCAATGATACTGAACACCTTTTCTTGTAGCTGTTTGCCATTTGTGTGTCTTCTTTTGAGAAATGTCTATTCAGACATTGTGCCCATTTTTTATTGGATTCTTAGATACTTTCCTACAGAGTTGTTTGTGTCCTTTATATATTCTGGTTATGAATCCCTTGTCAGTTGGGTAGTTGCAAATTTTCTCCCATTCTGTGGGTTATCTCTGCACTTAGTTCATTGTTTCCTTTGCTGTTCAGATGCCTTTAACTTTATGTAATCATACTTGTCCATTTTTGTTTTAGTTTCCTTTGTTTGTAGACTATTACTCAAAAGATCTTTGCCCAGTCCAACGTCCTGGAGAGTTTTCCCAATTTTTTTGTAGTAGTTTTATTGTCTGAGGTCTTAGATTTAAGCCTTTAAACTATTTAGGTATGATTTTTATACATGGTGAGAGACAGGGGTATAGTTTCATTCTTCTGCATATGGATATCTGATTTTCCAAATACTATTTATTTATTTTAATAGGTTTTGGGGGAACAGGTGGCATTTGGTTACATGGATAAAGATTTTAGGGGTGATTTCTGAGATTTTTGGTGCACCCATCAGCTGATCAGTGTACACTGTACCCAATGCGTAGTCTTTTATCCCTCGTTCACCTCTCATCCTTCCTCTCCAAATCACCAAGACTCACGTCAAGACTTACGCCTTTACGTCCTCATAGTTTAGCTCCCACTTATAAGTGAGAATATACAATGTTTGGTTTTGCATTACTGAGTTACTTCACTTAGAATAATGATCTCTAATTCCATCCAGGTTGCTGTGAATGCCATTATTTCATTCCTTTTCATGTTTGAGTAGTATTCCATGGTGTATATGGATATCTCTATATGCCATTTTTTTATCCACTCATTGATTGATGGGCATTTGGGCTAGTTCCATATTTTTGCAGTTGCAAATTGTGCTGCCATAAACATGAGTGTACAAGTATATTTTTCACATAATGACTTTATTTCCTCTGGGTGGATACCCAGTAACAGGATTGCTGAATCAAATGATAAATCTACTATTAGTTCTTTAAGAAATCTCCACACAGTTTTTCTTAGTGCTTGTAGTAGTTTACATTCTAACCAGAAGTGTAAAAGTGTTCCCTTTTCACCACAACCACACCAATATCTATTTTTTAAACTTTTTTATGACCATTCTTGCAGGAGTAAGGTGGTATCAGATTGTGCTTCTGATTTGCATTTCCCTGATCATTAGTGAAGTTGAACATTTTTTCATATATTTGTTGGCCTTTTGTATATCTTCTTTAGAGAATTGTCTATTCATGTCCTTAACCCACTTTTTGATGGAATTATTTGCTCTCTTCGCTTTCTTTGTTGTTGTTATTTTTGTTGATTTGAGTTGCGTGTAGGTTCCGAATACTAGTCCTTTGTTGAATGTGTAGTTCAAAAATATTGTTTCCCACCCTATGAGTTGTCTGTTTACTGTGCTGATTATTTCTTTTGCTGTGCAGAAGCTTTATAGTTTAATTAAGTCACATCTATTTACTTTTGTTTTTGTTGCATTTACTTTGGGGTTCTGGTCATGAAGTCTATGCCTAAGCCAATGTCTAGAAGGCTTTTTCTGATGTTATCTTCCAGTGGCTTTGTGGTTTCAGGTCTTAGATTTAAGTCTTTTATTCATCTTGAGTTGATTTTTGTATAAGGTGAGAAATGAGGATCCAGTTTCATCCTCCTATATGGTTTTCTAATTTTCCCAGCACCATTTGTTGAATAGGGTGCTCTTTACCCACTTTATGTTTTCGTTTGCCTTGTCAAAGATCAGTTGGCTGTAAGTATTTGGCTTTATTCCTGGGTTTTCTGTTACATTTCATTGGTCTATGTGGCTATTTTATGCCAGTACCATGCTGTTTTGGTGACTGTAGCCTTATAGTATAATTTGAAGTCAGGTAATGTCATGCCTCCAGATTTGTTCTTTCTGCTTAATGTTGCTTTGGCTATGTGGCTCTCTTTTGCCTCCATATAAATTTTAGGATTTTTTTTCTAGTTCTGTGAAGAATGATGATGATATTTTGATGAGAATTGCATTAAATTTGTAGATTGCTTTTGGCAGTATGGTCATTTTCACAATATTGATTCTATTCATCCATGAGCATGGGATGTGTTTCCACTTGTTTTGTGTCCTCTGATTTCTTTCAGCAGTGTTTGAATCAGTGTACACAAATCAGTAGAACTGCTATACACCAACAGCGATCAAGCCGAGAATCAAATGAAGAACTCAACCCCTTTTATAATAGCTGCAAATAAATAAATAAACAAAATATTTAGGAATATACCTAACCAAGGAAGTGAAAGACCTCTCCAAGCACCATTTACTGAATGTCCTTTCCCCAGTGTATGTTTTTGGCACACTTGTCAAAATGACTTCATTTTACATGTATAGATTTGTTTCTGGTTTCTCTATTCTGTTCCATTGGTCTATACGTTTGTTTTTATGCCAGTACCATATAGTTTTGGTTATCATGGCTTTATAGGATAGTTTGTTGTCATGTTATATGATTCCTCCAGTTTGGTTCTTTTTGCTCAGGATGGCTTTGGCTATTCTGTGCCTTTTGTGGCTCCATGTAAATTTAGAATTTCTTCTATTTTTGTGAAGAATGTTATTGGTGTTTTGATAGAGATTGTGTTGAATCTGCAGACTGCTTTACATAGTATGAATATTTTAATTCTACTGATTCTTTTAGTCCATATAAACATAGAATATATTTCAATTCTTCTTTTATTCTCTTCAATTTTTCTTCAATGTTTTATAATTTTCATTGGACAGATCTTTAACTTCTTTGGCTAAATTAATACATAGGTATTTTATTTTATTTTTAGCCCTTATGAATGGGATTACTTTATGTCCTTTTCAGATTGTTCACTTTTGGCATATAGAAATGTTACTAATTTTTGTATGTCGATTTTGAATCCTGCAACTTTTCTGAATTTCCTTAATAGTTCTAAGAGTATTTAGGTGGAGTCTTTAGGTTTTTTCAAATATAAGATCATACTATCTGCAAGCAAGGATAATTTGATTTCTTCCTTTCCAGTTAAATGACTATTATTTTTCTCTCTTGTCTGATGGCTCTGTCTAGGACTTCCAGTACTATATTGAATAACCAGGGTAAAAGTGGTCATCTCTGTAGTGTTCCAGATCTTAAAGACTTTTTATTTTTCTCCATTCAGTGTGATACTAGCTGAGGGTCTGTTGTACATGGCTTTTATAATGTTGAGTTATGCTCTTTCTATACCTGGTTTATGAGAGGTTTTATCATAAAGTAATGTTGAATTTTATCAAATACTTTTCAGCATTAATGGAAATGGTTTTATGATTTTTGTCTTTAATTCTGTTTACATAATGTATCACATTGATTGATTTGCATATGTTGACCCTCCTTGTATCCCTGGCACATTTCCCACTTAGTCATGGTGAGTGATCTTTTAAGTGTGTTGTTGAATTCAATGTGCTAGTATTTTGTTGAAGATTTTGCATGAATGTTCATCAGGGATTTGTGTCTGTAGTTTTCTCTTTTTGATCTGTCTTTGGTAGTGGTATCAGGTTGAGACTGGCCTTGTAGAATTAGATTGAAAATAGTCCCTTCTCAGCCGGGCATAGTGGCTCACGCCTGTAATCCCAGCACTTTGGGAGGCCGAGGCGGGCGGATCACGAGGTCTGGAGATCGAGCCCATCCTGGCAAACACAGTGAAACCCCATCCCTACTAAAAATATGAAAAAATTAGCCGGGCCGGTGGTGGCGGGCGCCTATAGGCCCAGCTACTCCGGAGGCTGAGGCAGGAACCCCGCAGGCAGAGCTTGCAGTGCGCCAAGATTCCCGCCACTGCACTCCAGCCTGGGCGACAGAGCAAGACTCCGTCTCAAAAAACAAACAAACAAAAAGTCCCTTCTCTTCTATTTTTGTGAATAGTTAAGGAATTGGTATTCTTCTTTGAATGTTTGGTAGAATTTATCAGTAAAGTCATCAGGTACTGTGCTTTGGTTTGATGGGAGACTCTTCATTATGGCTTCTATCTTATTACTTGTTATTGGTATTTTCAGGTTTTTCATTTCTTCATGGTTCAATTGTGGTAGGTCGTATATGTCTAGGAATTTATCCATTTCATCTAGGTTTTCCAATTTACCAGCACAAAGTTGCTCAGAGTAGCCCTTGATGATCCTTTGAATTCTGCAGTAACAGCTGTAATATCAGCCTGTTCATTTCTGATTTTATTTATATTGGTCTTCTTTCCTTTTTACTTAGTCTGGCTAAAGGTTTAAAAATTTTGCTTATCTTTTCAAAAAGCATACCTTTGGTTTTGTTGATCTCTTGTATTTTCTTTGTTTCAATTCATTCATTTCTGCTCTGATCTTTATTACTACCTTTCTGCTACTATTAGTGTTTTTTCTTGGTTTTGTAGCTGTTTAAGATGTATCATTAGGTTATTTATTTGAAGTTTTTCTATCTTTTTGATGTAGATGTTTATTGCTATAAACTTTCCTCTTAGTTTTGCTGTCCCCCGTAGATTTTGGCATGTCGTGTTCATTATCATGTTTCAACAAATTTTTAAATTTCTTTCCTAATTTCTTCATTGATCCACTAGTCATTCAGGAGCATATTGTTTGATTTCCATATGTTTGTATAGTTTTCGTAATCCCTCATTACTGATTTCCAGTTTTATTTTATTGTGGTCAGAGAAGATGCTTGCTATTATTTTAATTTCTTTGAATGTTTTAAGACTTGTTTTATGACCTGACCTATGGTCTATCCTTGAGAATGAGCCATGTGCTGAAGAAAAGTATAGATGAGTATTCTATATGCTGGGTAAAGTGTTCTGTAAATATCTCTTAGGTCTACTTGGGTTATACTGCATAAGTCCAATGTTTCTTTGTTGATTATCTGTCTGGAAGATCTGTCCAAAGCTGAAAGTGGGATGTTGAAGTCTCTACCTATTACTGTATGGAGGTCTCTCTCTCTCTTTCTCTCTAAAAATATTTGCTGTAGATATCTGGGTGCTCCAGTGTTGGGTGAATATAAATTTACAATTGTTATATTCTCTTGAATAACCTCATTATCATTATATAGTGACATTTTTTCTCAGAGTTTTTGTCTTGAAATCTATTCTGTCTATTATAAATGTAGGTACTTCTGCTCATTTTTGGTCTCCATTTGCATGAAATATATTTTTCTGTCCCTTTATTTTCAGTATATGTATTTCTTTAGAGGTAAAATGTGTTTCTTATAGGTAATGTATTGTGTCTTGTTTATTTTTTTCCCTATTCAGCCACTGTGTGTCTTTTGATTGTAGATTTTAGTCCATTTATATTCAATGTTCTTACTGATTAGCAAGGACTTACTCCTACCATTTAAAAAAAAATTCTGGTTGTTTTATGGTCTTCTCTTCCTCCTTTTCTTCTTTCTTGTCTTCCTTTGGGTGAAGGTGATTTTCTCTAGTAGTATGTTTTAATTTCTTGATTTTTATCTTTTGTATATCTGTTGTATGTTTTCTGCTTTGAGGTCACCATGAGGCTTGCAAATACCATCTAATAACCCGTTGTTCAAAACTGATTACAACTTAGCACTGATTACAGAAACAAACAAACAAACCAATAGAAAAATAATAAAAACTACACTTTAAGTTCCTCCCTCAGCTTTTTAGCTTTTTATT
Source organism: Chlorocebus sabaeus (assembly GCF_047675955.1). Taxonomy (NCBI): domain Eukaryota; kingdom Metazoa; phylum Chordata; class Mammalia; order Primates; family Cercopithecidae; genus Chlorocebus; species Chlorocebus sabaeus. The sequence goes on along the minus strand of NC_132913.1, from coordinate 5,484,966 downwards.
GTTTTCTTTTATTTCTTGTATTGTCTTGAAAAGTTGTTGTAGTCATTATTTTAATGGGTTCATCTTTTAGTCTTTCTACTTAATAGATGAGTAGTTTACATACCACACTTACAGTGTCATAATATTCCATGTTTTTCTTTGTGCTTATTATTATCAGTGAGTTTTGCACCTTTAGATGATTTTTTATTGCTCGTTAACATCCTATTTTTTCAGGTTGAAGCACGTTCTTTAGCATTTTTTTGTAGGACAAGTATGGTGTTGTTGAAAACCGTCAGCTTTTGTTTCTCCTTCAGGATTGAAGGATATTTTCTCTGGATATACTATTCTGTGATAAAAGCTTTCCACACTGCGTACCCCCCTACCCCACCCCACTTCAGCACTTTAAATATATCATCCCACTCTCTACTAGCCTGTAAGGTTTCCACTGAGAAGTCTGCTGCCAGACATTTTGGAGCTCCAATGTGTCTTATTTGTTTTTTGGTTTGTAGTTTTTACTGTTTTTAGAAGTCTTTATGCTTGACCTTTGGAAGTTTGATTATTAAATGTCTTAATCTTATTTGGTTTAAATCTGCTTAGTGTTCAATAACATTCTTGTACTTGAACATTGGTATCTTTCTGCAGATTTTGGGAATTCTCTGTCATTATCCTTTTGAATAAGCTTTCTACCCCTGTCCCTCTCTCTACCTCCTCTTTAAAGTCAATAACTTTAGATATGCCCTTTGTAGGTGATTTTCTAGATCTTGTAGGCATGCTTCAATCTTTTTCTTTTTTTCTTTTGTCTCTTCTGCTTATGTATACAAATGGTCTGTCTTCAAGCTCACTTATTCTTTATTCTGCTTTATCAATTCTGCTGTTAAGAAACTCTCTCATGCATTTTTCAGTATGTCAATAGCAATTTTCAACTCTAGAATGGCTACTTTATTTCTTTTCAATCCATTTGTTAAATTTATCCAGTAGTATTCTGAATTTTCTCTGTGGTATCATGAATGTCTTTGAGTTTCCTTAAAACAGGTATTTTGAATTCTTTTCTGAAAGGCCACATACATCTATTTCCCCATGGTTGGTCTCTCATGCCTTTATTTAGTTTGGTGAAGTCATGTTTTCCTGGATGCTCTTGATGCTTGCAGATGTTCTTTGGTGCCTGGGCATCGAAGAGTTACTTACTGTAGTCTTTGCATTCTGGACTTGTTTGTACCTGTCATTTTTTGAAAGGTAATCACTGCAGCATTATGTGCATTTGGGGAACCTCAATCCCAGTAGCACTGTGGCTTTTGCAGAATCATAGAAGTAGTACCTTGGTGGTCTTGTATAAGATCTGGAAAAATTCTCTGGATTGCCAGACAGCGGCTTTAGTTCTCTTCCCTTACTTTTCTCCAAACAATTGGAATGTCTCTCTGTGCTGAGCTAACTGGAGCTAGGGGAGGTATCACACACACACTCCTATAGTCACCACCACTGGGACTATGCTGAATCAGACCTGAAACCAGCACAGCACTGGGTGTCATTCAAGTTCCATGTTCACCATTGCCTAGCTACTATGTATGTTCACTCAAGGCCCTAGAGCTCTACAATCAGTATGTGGTAAAGGAAGTCAGGCTTATATCTTTCCCTACAGGATAGTGAGTTCCCTTCAGCCCTGGGCAGGTCCAGATACCATCTGGGAGCTAGGGCCCAGAGTCAGAAATCTTAGGAATCTGTCTTGTGCTCTATTGTACTGTGGCTGGACTGGCACCTGAGACACAAGAAAAAGTCCTTCTTACCCTACCCCCCCCCCCCCTTTCCAGAAGCAGAGAAATCTCTCCTCTTGGCCTCCACTGCTCCAGGCTTAGGGCAGTGTGCTCTCCTCTGGCCCAGGGCCACACTGGTATTCTTTACCATCATCAACTGAACTTCCCTTAGAAGTGATTAACTTACTTAATGTCTGCTGATTAAAAGACTTGTTGACAGAACATTTGGTGGACACATAAACACAGAGACACATAAACAGCATCCTGGCCTTTAAGGAATTCTCTAAGGCACGAAGATGACAAACGAATCACCTGTGAAAGGGAAGGTAGCACATGATAATGGAAAAGACAGAGAATGGGCTTAAGAAGTGGGAAAAGTGGAGAGCAGTGTGTGGATGCCCTGATCACAGCCAACGACCGAATGGCCAGTGCCGTGTCTTGTGTCACAGGCCAAGGCTCTGTGACAAGCCCCTAAACTCTCAAAGACATGTATTTTAATTTTCTCCAGGTTCAGCCCTCCCTTTTATGTGCTTTAAAGCAAAATGTGACTTAAAACACTAGTGGAAAGCAAACGTTATCTTGCTACATCCCAGACCTTTTTCTGTGCTAGAGAAGACAAGTGGCACATTTCCTTATATGTCTTTCTGCACGTTTCTAAATTGAGGCCTTTGAAGGCAACCAGCATATCCATTCCTCTTCAAAGAAGATTTAGTTGTTACCCTGTGGGTTTGATGATTAGATGATTTTGCAAATATTGATGTTTGTTGATTAATTTTTAAAAAGTATTTCTACTTAGCTTTAGAGCTGAGAAAAATTCATTTTGCTAAATGTCACCTGAGAATGGGAAGAGAGATGCCAAATTTTTAAATCTCAGTGTTTTAATTATTTTTTCCCAAATGTAAATTTCATAGCAAAAAACCCCCAAATTTTGCTCTGTATGTTTCTTTTCAGAACCATGAAGCTTAAAGAATTTAAAGGAAATGTAAGTTTAGACAGTGTTCATTCATCAAATACAAAATATCCAAATGAATATTTGAATTTAATTAGTGATTTTACAGTAATAATATTGTTATGTATCTCTGTTAAAAGGCACTTAAAATGTGCCAGATACTTTATCAGCCTCCCATGTATTATTATCCCTTCTTTTGCAGATGAGGAAAGTTGTGGCCCAGAGAGGTAATTAACTGGTTCGATTTTATATGGCAGAACCACTACTCAAAAGAAATAATCTCACTACGTCATTAACAATGTAACTCAGACACTCTGTGTTTAATATGAAGGGACTCAAGATATTCATATGTATGAAAAATCTATTGTAAAATCTCATATCAATTTGCTCCTTCTTCTCGCTAAGAATATAGATTAAAAAGCAAAACAGAAACATGGCAAGTCTCCCCATGTCTGTTGAAGATTTTTCTTGAATCATTTATTTTGTTTAGACCCTCAATATGACCCCTAAAACTGCTGACCATAAGATCTCCTTATCCCCCACCCCCACTACCATCAACATTGAATTATTTACTAAGATTATGTTTTTCTTGGATCAAGGGGCTTATAAATGAATTTTCCATTATTCTATCTTTTATATGTATGAAGAATTTACTCAAAAGTCTTTACCCACAGATTTCTATAAACAATTTTTCTTTCAATAAGCACTTTTAATACTAATGTATTGAATTGATTTCTGCTTTGCTCTTAACACATGGTGCTGTCTCCATTCTTTTTGTTTTAACTGAGCTCTCTTTATTTGATCCTTTGAATTCTCCCTCATCCAGCCCTCGATCTATTCACAGTGATAAGAATGTGCCTGATTTCAAACATAGGAAAATTAGGATTAAAATGGAGAAGCCCAACTTATTTTCAAAAATAAAACTTTATAACCAGAACAAATTTTGCTCCACAAAATATTATGTCTTAAAGAGACATAATACCATATCCTTGAAATTTCAAATTCTGTATCATGATTTGTACATTTTCTTAAATGTAACAAAATTTTGCCATTATGTGTTTATTCTGCTTTCATGACCAATAACCTCCAGCATTTTCCTCATGAACTATATTTTCCACTGGGGAGTCAGCATTGTGTTCATCCATTCATTGGTTCATGCATTTGACAATTATGAATAAATGGAATCATTCAATAATAGCGCATTGTATCCCTCCTGTGTGTCAAATATTATCCAAAACATTGGGAATAAGATGGTAAATGATATGCCACCCTTACTCTCAAGAAACTGGTCAGTTTCTTGATGACAGTGAAGTCAACTGATGATTCCATTTGTGCGTGTGTCTTCTGCTCTGTGCAATCCAAGGCTTTTGGGGAAGTGTTCCCTCACTATCAGAAGTCACAGATGACTTCACAGAGGAAGGGAATTGTAAATGAAGACAATGGCCTTGGACCTTCGAGCCACAGAGACATAAGTTTGAGTTTCAGCTAACCAAATCTCTACTCTTAGAACTCTGTGAACTTCCTCATCTGTGAACAGTTGTTGATATCACCTATTTTAAAAGACTGTGGCTTATGTCTTGGGTACACACTCTTGTTCTCTCCTGGCTCTATCTTTACACCTTTGGTGTCTTCTCTATGAGATCACTCGGCCATGGGGAAAGTAAGAGGTCCCATGGAGAGCCCCAAATGACAAGGCGAGGATATGAGATCTTCCATCCAACAGTCTGTGAGGAGTGGAATCCTTCTGAAAATGACACAGGTGAGCCTGAATGCAGATTCTTTCATCCCACTTGAGTCTGGAGACAACCGCAGCCCTCGATGACAGCTTAACTGCAACCTCATGACAGACCTTGAGCAAGAAGCCCACAACTCAGGCGCAGTTTGATGTGTCACCCGCAGACATTGTGAGACACTAAATAAATATTTGTTGTTTTCAGCCATTCAATTCAGGGTAGTTTATCATGCAGCAATAAGCAAATGAATATGCAAGGGATGCACAAAGTTTGTAAAAGAAAAATGTTAAGAAGTGCCTACGCATTGGGGTGAATATTGCTGTCATTTAGTGAGTCAGGGAACACTGAGGGCAAACCAGGTTTGAAATGGACATGAAAAGGTTGGTAAGGATCATGGCAAACATAAAACATCAATTAAATTTCCCAGGGAAATGTCAGGTATAGTTGCTTATATGAACTTGAAAATCGTGGAAGACATTATGGATAAAGGTACAAATCCAGGGGCTTCACAGACTTAATAGATATCACCTAGAAAGTGAAAGCCAATTGAGAGGAGAGAACATCACACAAAAAGCCTAAGAGGGGAGAGGTAAAAAGAGGAAGGTGGAACGACATGCCAGACGAATGAAGGAACTGTTTTAAAAAAAAGAGTGTGATCAATGGCATAAAATACTGGCTCTGACGTGATGGGAGGTAAGGACAAAGAGTTCACCATTACATTTGCCATTGTTGAGGTGGTTAGTGCCTCTTATCAGAGCTTGTTCAGAATAATGGTAGAAGCCACTGTCCCAGAAGAAATGTGGGTGAGCCAGTGGAGGTAGTCTATATTGACTGAGTTTTTAGATAATGTTGGCATGAGGACGTAAGCAGAGAAATGGAGCAGTAGTGATGGGGCAGTGCATCCATTTCAACAGGAAAAATAAAGAACATACAGACATGAAAGTCGGGAAAGATTCACTGAAGGGGGTGAAGAAGTTATTTTCTAATTGCTTTCATTTTTTTCAGTGAAAGAGGAACAAAGTCGGTAGCTGAAAAAGAGAAAGGGCTATAGGTGTTTGTAGTTTGAAGAGTTGTATATAGCATAAATAGTCTTTCAGTAACCTGACAGTGCTTGGAGAAGAGATACATATATCAGGCTTGTTGGGCAATCTGAGAGCCCACTTATCACATCAAATACTTTACATGACAGCAGTTGGCATTTTTTTTTAAGACGGGGTTTCGCTCTTGTTGCCCAGACTGGCTAGGCTGGCATGCAGTGGCACGATCTCGACTCACTGCAACCTCCGCCTCCCAGGTTCAAGTGATTCTCCTGCCTCAGCCTCCTGATTTTTTTGGTTTTATGTTAGTGTTGACAGACATGATCAGCTGCCCTGATAAAGGCACATAGGAAGCACAGAGAAAGTTTAACCAAAGAGTTTTTTGTTTTGTTTTGTTTTCTAGGAAAATACAATAAAAGGAAAGGCTGTTAGGGTTTAAGGATAGATAATTATTTGGGAAGACTGTTAAAGAACCTCGTAGTTCCAAGGCTAGTAAAAAAGGAGAGGCTCCAGAAAGAATGAACAGCCTCTTATTAGTGAGTGTGGAATCTTGAGAGTCAGCTAGACTTATGTTAGAGCAAGAAGATGAAGAGGCTGAAGAAACAGGAGCTATTGCTCAAGACAGACCCTAAGCTCTGGAAAACAAAATAGAAATTTTAGGGGAATTGGGAGAGAGGCATAATGGACCCAATTAGGGGGTGTACATCCCTGTGCAGAGGTCAAAGAAGCATGGATTTGATGTGTTCTCTGAGATAACGCAGATGAAGGATATGAGTGGATTCATCCTAAGAATATGTGTGTGAGCACATGTTTGTTGGGGTGGCAAGGGGCATTGTGAGTTGAGAATCAGCCACAGTAGCTGAAAATAAGAAAATGTTTTCAGCTGTTTCACCTCCTGCTTAGAACTGTTTCTGTCGCTAGGGAGATGAGACCCTGCGGAGGAGTAGAGAGTTCTCTGGAACCATTCCGTCTTGCTGGTGTTGGCTTTGGGTACCATATTTTGTAGTGCCTATCATAGTAAAATATGTACCTCAAAAATAAGGTCAAGGCTGGGTGTGGTGGCTCATGCCTGTAATCCCAGTCCTTTGGGAGTCTGAAGTGGATGGATCACCTGAGGTCAGGAGTTCCATCCAGCCTGGCCAAGATGGTGAAACCCCATCTCTACTAAAAATATAAAAATTAGCAGGGCGTGGTCACAGATGCCTATAATCCCTAGCTACTAGGGAGGGTGAAGGAGGAGAATTGCTTCAACCCGGGAGGCAGAGGTTGCAGTGAGCCAAGATCACACCACTGCACTCTAGCCTGGGTGACAAGAGTGAGACTCTTGTCTCAAAACAATAAAAATAATTAAAATTAAAAAGATAAGGTCAACATGAGACATTTGTACAGGGGCATACAGTAATCTTTGAAAGGCTCCTGTTTAATTCTTGATGTGAGCGGAAGACAAAAACAACTCAGCCTTTTATTTTGACTTGGCTGATGAAGATCCTCAGGCACTGTTCTTCAGCAAACAGTGCTTGCGAGACATTAAGAAGGCAGACGGCACATTCAAAATGCCCTTTTCCCATATTTGGTCATCACTGAATTCAAACAACAAACAAAACGTTTTGGAAATTTTATCAAGTTTCTATCAGCTCATTAATACTCTTTTAATCTTCCATTTTCAGCAGTTTAATTTAGTTGATGTTTCTAATTTACATAGAGACAACATTCTTAATTGATTTAATCCCAGCTCCTGTCTTTCTAGCAAGCTTCCTGCTATTTATTGATGTTCATTAATACATGCAGACCCCGGATTACAGCTTTGCTAGCCAGAAGCTCTCCTTTTGGGTGATCTTTCGTTTTCCACCAAGTTTTAATGATTTTCCCTCTGTGCCTGATGCTGGCAGCCTAATCTGAATTCATTAATTTATTAATTCATTTATTCAAAGTGTTGATTATTTAATAAGTCCCAAGAGACATATCAGGTTTGTTTGTTGGGGGAAAATGATGATACACAAATAATAGGAAGGGAGAAGATACCCCTCCTATCATGTGGTGCAGGAAGATACCTCTGATGAATAGACTTTAGGCTGAGACCTGAAGAAGGAAAACAACGCTTCATAGAAAGTGTAGAATGTAGGGATTTCCAAGAGTGAGAAGTAATATGTGAAAATGCCTTTGTCTGGGAAGAGCTGTGCTTGTCTGGAGCTTGGTGGAGCATGGAAAGTGTGGAATGCAGACTACTGGAAAGTTTGCCAGGGACTTGCACACGTGAAATTTAGAGGCAAGGATGAGGGGTGTGAATATTTTCCAATGTGCAATGAAAATGAGTGGAAAGGCTTTCGACAGGAGAATAACAGGGCCTTATTTATATGTGACAATGAATACTTGGAATGACAATTTGCCTGTCAAACAGCCATGACCACATGTGTTTAGCACAGAAGACTTAGAGTCAGGTGGATCTGATTAGGAGCTCCAGAACCAATGCTTGCTTTTTGTGAGGCATTTAAGTGGTTTGATCTTTGGATCTCCTCTCTAGAACAGGAATTATAACTCATGATGTTTAAAGGATCAGGAGCGTGGTAAAGAATACAGCAAGATGCTGGCACATTTCAACATGTGCTTTTTCTTCAATTGCTGAAAATTTTATGATATATATTTGGTAATTCAAACTTTGTAACTTGCATGTAAGTAACAAATGTGTACAAAATTGCACTTTATTTAGGGAGGCAAGAAGAACATCACGTATTCAAACTTTTTTCAGATTTTTTGATAAATAAATTCCATATAGTAATATTCACTGTGTTAGGGTAAACAGTTCAGCTGGGCAAATTTATAGTCATTTATCCAGTATCATAATCAAAATAAAAAACAGCCCCATATACCAAGACAATTACTTAATGTCCCTTTTTAATCAGTCCCTTCCCTCCACCAGAGGAAAGGCCCCTGGCAAAATGATTTTTTTGCCGTTTCTAAAATATTATATAAATGAAATCATGTAATATGCAGTGTTTTCTGATTTATTTCACTTAAGATAATGTTTTGAAATTCATCTCTATTGATGCACATATTAATAGTTCATCCATTTTTTATTCCTGATAATATTGCATTATATGGGTTCCATTCACCAGTAGATGGACCTCAAAATTGTTTCCAACTAATTGTTGTTTAGGTTGTTTTTGGCTATTTTCAATAAGATCGCTATAAACACCTATGTACAGGTCTTTTGGGAAATGTGTTTTAATTTCTATTTGATAAATTCCTAGGGATAGCTTCACTCAGTCTTGAGATGATTCTACATTTAACTTTGTAAGAAACTGTGAAACTGCACGCCAAGGTGGCTGTACCCTTTGGCCCTCACATCACCAGTGTGTGAGAGTTCCAGCTACTCTGCTTATTCACCAGCATTTAATATTGTCTTTTAAAAATTTTTTGGTAAATTTACTTGGTTCGAATGATATCTCATTAATTCTTTTAAGATGTAAGTCAACCCAGTTTGTGACTTTACCAAATTGAATTACTATTGGAGTCAAAGCAGCTAAAATATTCTTCTTTCTTTGTATTCTTCTAACTTTCATTCATTCAGTAAATATTCACTCAGTGCCTACTAAGAGTTCTGAAGTAGTTCTGAAACCAGAACGTAACAACTCCTTAAAAAAGCCAATCGCTTTGTGAAAATACAGTTGTTACACAAAAGAGTTTGCCTAATTTAGCCCAAAATAAGCCTTAATAGATGAGAAGGAGTTTGCCAATGATGTAGAATGATGAAGACATTCAGTCAGAGGGGTAACATATAAATGCCCAAAGGCATTAGCTTTTTAAATCTACATACAATTAAGGTAAAAGTTGAGGATGCAGATTTTGCTGACCGGTGACTTGATCCTCTTTATCTGAAATGTGGGTGTCAGAGGCAGTTGTGCATTCACTAAGAATGGAAATAATCCTTCCAGAAACACCTTGTATTGTCTGTCTGTGTATTTGAGTGTGTGTATGCGTGTGTATATACATATGTATGTATTGTGTGTCTGTAATATGTGTACATGTATATGAAAAAGAGCATTTATAACTTGCTCTATTACAAAGTAGTTACATAGCCTTCCCAATGATAGTAGTCACCAATTCAAAAAATCTGGCATTATTCAGTCTCTCTTTACTTGTCAAGATTTGATACCTGGTGCACTTTACAGTAAAAACAGAGTCCCAGATCCCCAAAGACAGATGAATATGTTTTCTGCTACCAACTGACTGATTTCCTCACCATCTACCTTCAGAATTATTCAACTCACTTCAGGTTGGCTTGACAGTTCTGGTCAATGCTGATCAATTCTCTTTTTGATGATATACAACACTTATGTAGTATGATCTATTTTAGATTTACAATTTAATATAATGCATAAATTACGTATATTATTCTGTAAATATGTGTGCAAGCCTTATTTTTGAAACAGGAATATAGAGGAAACTCATCATTGTTGCAGAACAAGCACTTGATTTGGAGTTAGAAGAAAATTGGGTTAGAATCTTAATTGTCCAGCTTACTGGTAATTTAAACTAGTGAAAGTTACTAAACCAGTTGATTTACTATCTATAAAGAGCCATATAGATACCAAACTCAAAGACTCTGTTATGTGTGCTGACTGGTGATTGGTAAGCTTTGTGACTGGCACATAGTTAGAGGTAATTATCGGTCACATCTGAGAGTAGGCATATGAGTTGCAGATTTTTCATCTCTAACAGTGCTCAAAAATGTAATAGCGAAAATACCAAGTGAATTTAGACATAAGCAGAAATCAAAAATAATCTATCTCACAGCACATGGAGTATATGTATTGACAGGCATGTGCTAAATTTAATAATGTCTTTCAATTCAATTCAATTCAATTATTAAATTAAATATAATCATAGGGGAAAATGGTAGCATAGAAAATCTTCCTAAACTCCTGAAACAACTGAGTAACCAAAATAAACAAATGTGGAAAATTCCTATCAGTACTGATTTTGTATCAGTCGGATTAGACTGACGTAACAAGTAACACCCAAATCTCAATGGCTTACAACAAATAAGTAAGCTTTCATTCATATTAAATATTGCCTGCAGACCATGCATGGTGGCTCACACCTACAATCCCAAAACTTTGAGAGGACAAGGTAGGAGGATCACTTGAAGCCGTTTGAGACTAGCCTGGGAAACATAGCAGGACCCCAATCTGTGCAAAAAAAGAAAAGAAAAAAAAAAGCCAGGAATGGTAGTGCTCACCTGTACCCTCAGTTATGTGGGCTGAGGCAGGATCTCTGGAGCCCAGGAGTTCAAAGTTACAGTGAGCTATGGTTGCATCACCATACTCCATCCTGGGTGACAGATTGAGACCCTGTCTCTAAACATAAAACACAAAACAAAACAAACAAAAACCAAATACTGTCTGCAGTTTAGGGTGGCTCTGCTTCATTTCATTTTTACTTGTACATATGGATTCACATCTGAGGAGACAAGAGGAAAAAAGAGGAAAAAAGATCTCATCATAGCTCCTACATGCTCAGAAATGGCACTGAGAAACTTACCAAACTAATATTAATTTTATTTTCATTTCATTAGCCAAATCAACTCAGTCAACTAGAAAACAGGATTCTATTATATTGGAAAACCACAGGCCTGAAGAATATGAGACCATTTGGGGGAATAGAGAATATACCGAATGAATACTCTGATGCATGCACACATCCTCAAAATTCAAAAATTGTATTTGCTCAAATGTGGTGGAGGTGCATGAAAATTGAAAGATGATCCTAAAATTCTTTCCATTGAAATTCTCTTATTTTAAAGAAGATCCCAAGATTATAAGACACAACTATTATCACTGAAAGGGCAATATACTGTAATGGAATGTGGAAAACTAAGAACTCATTATCTCTAATTGGGAAGGGCAAGTGCAGAACAAGACATGGAAATTACCATGTATTAACATCATTTCACTTGGAGCAAAAGATTAGATATTTAACCAAGCTATATATATATGTTTTTTTTTTTTCCCTAGGATTCTTTAATACATGGACAGAATATACTAACCATAATGAGGAACATTTTCTAATCTAGTAGACCAAGAACAGACAGAACATTGGAGAGACAAGAATCCTTCTGTGCTTGGAGTCATGTTCACCTCTGTCAACTGATGATAATGCAGACAATGATCCCATATTTACCCAACAGAAAGCTGGTTGGCTAATGGACTTTCCAGGAAACCAAAGAAAAATACAGAAACAAAGTTACTTTGTATAACAACTCATGATCCAATGCCATTATCCATTTTCTTAATCAATAATATAGATCTAACTTATCTAGGACTCCACATTAAATTCGTAATGAAGGAGCCTCAGTGCTCAGGAAGACAGAAAGGGGATTCAAGAAGAACTCAAACATTGTTTTGAAGCAAACAGTAGATTTTGTTATATCTGGGCAATGGGAGTTTGAGTAAATAAAACAAAAGCATGATTCTTGTAAAAAATGTTTACAGCATAAAAGAAGAGAAAATAAATATCGCATGTAAGAGACAGGTGAAAAGGACTCATGGAAATTAGCTCCATAAATCATAGTAACAGTTTACACAAACACTGCTTTGCATTTGCATCAAAGAAACATCATCTTGATGATTAATGAGATAGTACAACAAATTGAGATAAATTTGAAGCCAGCTGAGTTTTTTTTTTTTTAAGTTAGGAAAATAATACTGGTAAGAAATTGACAACTATTCGAAAAAGAAGTGCAGAATTGACATGACAAAAAACTGAGAGATGCAGAGAAGGATTGTCGTGCAAGAGGACAATTCTAGAATCCATGTCAAAGTGAAAACCAATAGATGGAGAGGATTGTGTGATGTCTTTGCTTGACGGCATGCAAATTTGGTCAAATGTCTGGGGCGCTAGCATAGACTGTGTGACTCCAGGAATACTTGTAACTGACTGATGAACCGAAAAGAACCTATGACCTCGCGCCAGGTATGTATCTGACAAATGCTTTTCACGTGACTTTCAAAGTAAATTGATACCTTGCAACATACAATTTAATTAAAAAGGAAAATGAAACAACAAATGTTATCAAATAAGTTATCGAAAGTCAAAAGTTCTGGCCGGGCGCGGTGGCTCAAACCTGTAATCCCAGCACTTTGGGAGGCCGAGACGGGCGGATCACGAGGTCAGGAGATCGAGACCATCCTGGCTAACACGGTGAAACCCCATCTCTACTAAAAATACAAAAAACTAGCCGGGCGAGGTGGCAGGTGCCTGTAGTCCCAGCTACTCGGGAGGCTGAGGCAGGAGAATGGCGTGAACCCGGGAGGCGGAGCTTGCAGTGAGCTGAGATCCGGCCACTGCACTCCAGCCTGAGCGACAGAGCAAGACTCCGCCTCAAAAAAAAAAAAAAAAAAAAAAAGAAAGTCAAAAGTTCTACAACAGTCCTCTAATATAAGCTTGTCCATGCCAACGGTATTAAAGGAGATCAAGATCCTTTGTCTATATTTAGAAGAGTAAAGTGTTATCTTCTCCCTGAGAATGACTTCCAATAACTTGTATCTGTTACGATTTCACAAAACACTGAATCTGAAGAAGGTTTAGAAATACTTCTAAAACTCTGAATATGCTTTAAATCTGAGGAAGGTTTAGAAACCCACACTCACATAATATAAATGTAATTTGAGAAAGTGGTTTGTAACTATGATTTTTTTTAAAAGGAATGTACAATTGTTATTAAATGTTATTTAATAACTCTTTTTTCCAGATGTGCACTAAATGTTGTGTAGAGCTTTTGCTTTTGTTTTTTAATCTGTTACTAACTTTATGGGGCATTAATTGCAGGACTACAAGTGAGAAGAAAATGTCAATATCTATAGATTCTGGAGAAAAAAAGACTGTAAACCATGAATTATAGTCTGGCCAGTAAGAAAATTGGCCCTGAGCTCCAGTCTTATTTATCTTGCTGTATATTTGACTGTATTCTACTTGGATATCCAATAGGCATTTCAAACAAAATATATCAATGCTGAACAAATGGTCTTTCCTAAAAACCTGCCAACTCACAGTTAATAACAACTTAACTCCTCAGTTAGTCAAAAGACCCAATTTTTGGAGTTATCTTTGACTTCTTACTTTCTCACACAATTTATATCCAATGAGCCAGGAACTTCTGTCTTCTCTATCTTCAAAATGGATTAGAATCTCACCATTTTTACGACCTCCACAGCTACCACCATGATCAAGCGAACGTTTCTCTTCCAGATGATTGCAGGGCCTCTTACCTGGTCTCTTGCTAGCTGCTTTGTATTCTTTCTCTCTGTTCTCCATTTGATAGCCAGAGACATCCCATAAAATATAAGCCAGAGCATGCCGCTCCTCTGCTCATACCTACCCCATTGCTTCTCGTTTCATTCAAAGTGGAAGCTAAGGAAGTTACCCTGACCTGCATGACTCCACATGCTCCCGCCCCAGTGCCTACCGCCCCTCATCATCACTGCCCATCACTCTTCCTCATGCTCCTGGCCTTCCAGGCCAGCAGCTTCCTTGGTATCACTCCACATACCAAGTGGTCCTCACTTGGAGCGGGGCCTTTGCACCTGCTCTTCTCCTTCAGGACGTTGCATTCACAGATGTTAGTGACCCTCTCTCCTAGCTCCTGAAGACACTTGCCCAACGCTCACTTCTCAGCAGCATGCCACCATGTTTGAAGCCCACCTCAACACTCCCTGAGCCCTGTAGCTGTCTGGGCTCCACTGGATTTGTCTGTGTCTTCCCTGTTAAATGTTATATTTGTTTAATTGTTTTCATCGACAATTCAAATGTAAATGCCAGAAGAGCAAATAATTTCATCATTTTTCTTCTTTGCTGTATCCTCAATTCCTAAAACAGTGTTTTGCACACAGTTATACCCAATAAAGTTTCATTCATTAAATAAACAAATACTGCAGGGCAAAAAAAAAAAAAAAAACAAATGTTTAGACTTGCAATGCTTCAAAAGTATACACCTTAGGCTCTTATTAAAATAAAAGCAAAATTTAATTTACAGTCAGCTTTCAACCTCGATTTAATCCAAAGAGAAATCTCAGGATAAAGGAAGATGAATAAGAGAATGGGCAAAAAATTATGCCAAAACTAAAAAGATTAAAATGTCTTTTGGAATTTGCAACATAAATACCAAGTATAGATTACATATCGTGAGACACGGTATAAAGAAATATTAATGAGCTAAAAATATTTTTAAATTACTCAAGCAAATGCAAAAAGTTAGAAGATGGTAAAGTTAACAGATAAATAAATGCTTCATACATATTTTATCTTAAAGGGGGGTGAGAGTTAGATATATAAAATGTCCTTATTTTTTAATAATAAAGTCTAAACATAGATGTAGAATTATGTTATAGTAATCATCTGGGTCAAAAACAATCATTACCAAATTTCGTGAGCATTGTAGAATTTCAAATTAAGGGACAAGAATGTTCGTGCATGTGTGGAGCAGGGGGGTGGGGAGAGGTTGGTATGTGAAGAGGGGTTGAAGAAGCAGAAGTTGACCAGTCAACCAAAATCAGATAAATAAGGCAGATACTGTTAAAACATATCATAAGAATTTACCATAAAATACGACAGGAGCAAAAGAAAATAGTTCAGTTGTTACATTAAATGCAAAATGATTGTATTATTCCACTAAAGAGGATTTCTGGGTTAAAAGTAATGTAAGTGTATGTAGTTAGAAAAAAATGACAAATCAAGAGAAGGGATGAACAATGACATAGAAAGCCAGAATAAACTCAATATTAATATCAGTAGGGTAGCCCTGAGTATTCAACTAGGAGAAGTAACATAATGCAAACATAAAAAACAGAATTTATGAGAAGATATAACCACTCTAAATGTAAATAACAGCAGGACAGCTTCATAAATGTAAAGAGACTTCAATAAAAATGACATTGGTAAATTTTAAAATAAATCTTTTGGAATTTGATAGATTGAAAAGCCTCACAACAAATTTTGAAATAAATAAATATGTATTAAACTTTGAAACTTTGTATAGGATACATTATTTTTTCTTCTTTAAGAGACACAGTCTTGCCCTGTTGTGCAGGCTGGAGTGCAGTAGTGTGATCTTACCACACTGCAGTCTCAACCTTTTGGGCTCAAGAGATTCTCCCATCTCAGCCTCCTGAGTTGCTGGGACCACAGGCACGTGCCGCCATGCCAGGTTAATTTTTTGTATTTTTAGTAGAGACAAGCTTTCACCATGTTGCTCAGGCTAGTCTCAAACTCCTCAGCTCAAGCGATCTACGCACTTTGGCCTCCCAAACTGCTAGGATTATGGGCATGAGCCACCACACCTGGTCTAGGATACAGTTTTTTATCATAACAAAATCAAATGGAAATAAACAAAATAAAAACTGAATAAGTCAAAGCAAAACTGAAAAGCAAACAAAACAAGTGATTGGAAACTAAGAAACATTTTCCTTTAAAAAAAAAATGAAGGACATGTATTATTTGGAAAGTTAGGGCGTTTTACAGAAAAACCTTTAGGAATTTTCTCAGAGAATTCCTCAGCCTCAATGTATTTACTAATAATATCAAAACTAATAATGAATTAGCATAAAAGTACAATTAATCAAAATGAATTGTGAAGAGAATTTATGAAAGATACAAAAATAAATTTAAATTGGGAGGTAAATATTTCAAAGGATAAACTGAGAGCTATTTCTTTGAAATGGCCAATTAATAGCTACATCCCTAAAGAATCTACTTAATGAATAAATAACAAAATAAAAACATCCCATAGGATGAATGAAAAAAGAGAATTAACAATGTACTTTGAAAAAAAATTAGAATAGTTATATGAGACTTCGGAGTCCTGACAAAATGCAGAATAAGCTCTGAGTACTGCCTCTTCCTCACTCAAACCTGAGGGAAGTGCAGGAAGGGGAAGGATCAACACTGGGAGAAACCAGTGGTCTGAAAAGAAAACATAGTCTGGGGTGAGAAGAATAAACTAGGGAAGCTTTGATTTTGGCATCTTTTCTTTGCTCATTGCATCAGGTGAACATCACTTCCCAGGGGTGGCTAACAGGTAGGGAAACCGCAGCACCTACTTAGCCAGACAAAAGAAGTCTTGCCACAGAGAAGAGCCCTGAGCATGTCCTCCTCCTTTCTTTCCTGTCCATCTACCTGGGTCTTGGGGAGCACCCTTGGAAAAGACTAGAATTAGCAAGGCAATAAATAGGAAGTTTGGTGTCCTGTGCGGGAACAATAAATTCTGTTGGTCTTCCCGGTCTGTCTTATATAAGGGCTTTCAGAAGCCGCGTGTGCCCCTCCCTTACCCTGCTTGGTGCATATTGCCAGCAGACACAGCTGAGAGACTAGGGAAATATGAATTCATGTGGAAATTCATCTACCTTTTAATAAATAACATTGAGAAACTAAACAGCTGTTATAAAACCCAATAGAATTGGTGTGACAGGTACAGAATTTAATTAAATAGAATATATGTACTAAAATAGATATGTGAGAATATTGGTAATATGAAACAACATGCAGTTATACAGAGGAGGCAAGCAAATATATATCTATATATATATACACACACACACATACACACACACATAATCTATCTTTTATCTATGTAGCTGTGTAGCCATATATGTATCTATCTATGTAGACTATTGGGTAGAATTAAAGAGCTGAATGGCTAGAGCTGAAGAATAAATGAATGACTGAACATGAGACCAGATCAGAGAATTCTTCAAGAAACATCAAGGAGGGATGTATAGATAGTTTTTAAAAACTAAGATATAAAAGAATACAAGAAGAATGGAAACATCTATATAGCGGGAATGGAAAGAAATGAAAATAGAGATAGATTGATTAGATAGATAGAGAGAAATAGAAGAAAAAAAATAGAAGATGCTATAGAAAGAATGCATGTGACTCCCCCAAAATGTATATGTTGAAACCATAATTTCCACTGTGGCTATATCTAGAGACTAGGTCTCTGTGGAAGTAATTAAAGTTAAATAAGATCATAAGGATAGTGCCCTGATTTGATAGAAACCATGTTCTTTTAAGAAGTCTCTGTTATGTGAAGACACAGTAAGAAGGTGTTTGTCTGCAAGCCAGGAAAAGAGACCTCAGCAGAAATCAATCCTGTCAGAACTTGATCTGTGACTTCTAGCCTCCAGAATAGTCAGAAAATAATTTTATGTTTTTGAAGCCACCCAGTTTATGTTATTTTATTATGGCAGTCGTCAAAGCTGACTAATACTGAGGAAAAGAAATACTTGAAATAAAAATGATGGGCATTTTCAAGTTTAAAAAAATCCAAAGCACCTTAGTTTGAAATGAATTTCAGAATGTCAAATAAAGTGATAAGAGAAAAGATTAACCCAGATATATTATAGTGAAATCTAAGGAAGTTAAACACAAAGTGAAAACTCTAAAATTCACCAGGAAAGGAAAACAAAACATCTCCATGAAGTTTTAATAACCAGATTTAATTAGACATCTCATCAGCAATATTGGATGTGTAAGAAAAATGTAATATTGTCTTCGATGTTAATATAACTTTGAGCCTGGAATTGCCTATTCAGTTAGAAAATCATGTAAATAAGAAGATGGAATAAATACATCTTTTGAAATTCAACACCTTTAATTGTTTCTGATACAAAATCTCACTTTGAAAATGCATGGAGAGACTTCTACAGCAAAATGAAAATAAAGCCAAAGGATGCTGTGAGACAGTTATAAGTAATGAATTAATTAGTAAAATGTATTAACTAAAAGAGCAAGAACCAAGAAAACACGCATTAATAATAATGCATTGAAAGTCTAGCAGACATTTACCAAGGTACTGAGGGGATGGAGAGCATGGCAGGAGAAAGCAGTGTACACTGAGGAGGAGAACATGTTAACATGCACACTATGTTTTTTATGGAAATAGAAACTTTGATAAACAACAAATCAACAGAGAAACACTAAAGACAAAAATGAAATATACAGTTTTTAAATAATCAGAATACATTTTTTCTAGACAATGAAAGACAGGGAGGGGAAGGAAGAAACGTGAAAATTCAAATACTAGATGCAACAAACCAAATGACAGAGGTGAGTTCTGATGGTAAGAGCAATTAAGTACAAATGGGATTAATTTTTCACACAAAGGACAGTCACTATCATATTGCTTAAGAAAAATAGAATTCAGTATGCTAATGGGACATTAACTATCTTCAAGGAATACATTATTTTAAAAAGGATACTGAAAATTTTAAAAGAAAAAATAACTGCAAATATAAAATAATTTGAATATTTTACAAAATAGAATACAATGAAAACATTATTTTATAATGATCAATAAATACATATTATTAAAATACCACCTATGTACTTAACAATACACCTTCAAAAAATGAGAATTAACAGACTTTATGGGCAAATGAACTATTTAAGTATAGTATTAAAGATCATAAGATAACCCTCTCAAAAAGTAGATTTGTGGATATTGTAATCCCAGCACTTTGGGAGGCCAAGGCGGGTGGATTGCCTGAGGTTAGGAGTTGAAGATGAGACAGGCCAATGTGGTGAAACCCCGTCTCTACTAAAAATGCCAAAAATTAGCTGGGTATGGTGGTGGGTGCCTGTAATCCCAGCTACTTGGGAGGCTGAGGTAGGAGAATCGCTTGAACCCAGGAGACAGAGGATGCAGTGAGCCGAGATTGCGCCACTGCACTCCAGCGTGGGTAACAAGAGTGAGACTCCGTCTCAAAATAGTAATAATAATATGGAGTTACACAGAAAGTTTGAATAGCAAATTTAAAGATAATAGAAACTATACTTAATATGCAACAGATAATATAGATTCTTTTTGAGCACGTTAAACATACCTTTAAAAGGACTATATTCTAAGACAGAAATACATACTAAAAAATAACACTCAATAAGGATAATAAAACATTTTGTTATACATATGTTGAGTCACAACTAAAGTAGCCTTAGAAAAGTCTATTTTATAAGTAATATGCATATATCATAGACACATATGTATATAATATACATATATAGTTTTAAATATGAAATGCATTTATCAGAGAACAAAAAAAGTTTGAGAGTAAATGAGCTAAATAATTTTGGTGGAGACTGATAGTTCTCCAACCAAATATGTTCTTACCTTCTTCCATAGCAGCGGGGAAGTAGTTTGAGCGTGATCACTCACTGGTACTACAATTCCTGGTTACTCTGGCAGAATGTCAGCCATAGAATATAAATGATAAAGACCTGAACCATCACACCTTTTATTTTCTATTTTCATTTTATTCTTCATTATTTATTTTATTCTTCACTCCCATTTTCTGTTGAAGTTACTCTAATCATGCTTTTGAACCCACAACTGCACCCAAACTGCTTTTGTTGTGATTACCTCAAGTTTGATAAACACAATGGTCAGTTTCAATTGACATTTTACTTGATCTATCAGTAGTTAGGTTTAGTTGATCACTCCTTCCTCCTGGATACTGATTCTTTATTTGCATTTCATTCTATTGCTCCTCGCTCACTGGCCAGCACTATGAGCTTTAGACTCTCCAACTTGGGGAACTTCTGAAAAGTTGTGTAAAGTGCATCTAAGAACTGTTCATTTGGAAGTTGCTTGAGGGTGGCCCCTTTTGGGTTCAGCATGTGGAACTGCAAATCTGGTTCCCAAAACTATTTCAAACTATGAGAGTAGAGAAGTCTCTGGGGCATTAAGTGTAAAATACATGGCAAAGTTGCACATGATCAAAGATGGTTGAAATATACATAGAAATGGATACTACAGAAGTAGCTGGAGTAAGAGGGAGATAAAGCAGGTTGAAATGCCGACAGTGACTCAAAGGACTTACATGTTCAAGGCTCTCTCTCTCCAATTTCCTCTCACACTTTATCTTGCCTTCCTCTCCTCCTTCCTCCTTCCCCTATATCCTCACATGGTGGCTTCTCATGTAAAACAGCAAGCATTTCTGTGTTTTAGGTATTTTGGAATGGCTTCTCTCTCTACCTCGAAGGTTCTTTCCCTAGATATCTACAGTTTTGGGTTTTTGCTCAAATTTATATTTTAGTGCGGCTTACCCCAATATGCTTTCTAAATTGCCCTATATTGTCTCATCCAACTTAATCTGTTATTATTTTTCATAGTAATTACCTCCTTCTGATTGACCCAATAAAGTACTAATTTGCTACATTTACTGTTTATTTTATGTCTCCTTTGACAAGAATGTAAGCTCCACTGGTGTGGGATTCTCTCTACTGTGTTCACTGATGTATTTCATATGCTTTAGTTTTTCATTAATATAAATATAATGGCTAAAACAGTGATTGCCACATAATAGTTTCTCAGTAAATATCAGTTGGATTAATAAACAAGGGGTAAAATGTGAAGCATTCAGGAAACGATGTCAAGATGGTTAGTAATATGGAAAAACATATAGAAACTAGTATTCCAACTTCATACCATTGCAAAAGGTTAATTCCCATTGGATTAAAGACAGATATAAAGAGCGAAACTTTAATTTGAAGATGATACAGGAAATTATCTTTAATACCCTAGGTTACATAAAAATATTTAAACAAGACAAAAATTGCACTAACATAGAAAGGGGACTATGAAAAATAGACTCCATTAAAATTTAAAAATTAAAATACAAACCACAAATAGGGAAAAATATTTGTCACAAATATACCCTTAAACAGAATTAACATTCAGAGTATGAAAGGAATGGTTATAAATCTATCAGAAAGAAAAAAAAGCCCAATATAAAATGCAGAAAGCTGTAAATAGGTATTTCACAAAAGAAGATACAGGGAAGTGTATAAGTTCATTTAAAGATGCTAGATCAGACTCTGAGTCTTGGGAATGAAAATTAAAACCACAAATAGATATCATTTCAAATACAAGTCTTATCCACAGAAGAATAAATATGTAAAATAAAAGCCATGCTATAACAAATGTTGGCAAGGATGCAGAGCAGGGGAACTCTTGTGTGGTGTTAGTGATGATGTCTTCTTCTTCCTCTTCTTCCTCTTCTTCTTCCTCCTCTTCTTCTTCCTCTTCTTCCTCTTCTTCCTCTTCTTCCTCTTCCTCCTCTTCCTCCTCTTCCTCCTCTTCCTCCTCCTCTTCTTCCTCCTCTTCTTCCTCCTCCTCCTCTTCTTCCTCCTCCCCTTCTTCTTCCTCCTCCTCTTCTTCTTCCTCCTTCTCTTCCTCCTCCTCCTCCTCCTCTCCCTCTTCTCCCTCTTCCCTTCTTTCTTCTTTCTTCCCTTCTTTCTTCTTTCTTCTTCTTCTTCGTTACATGTGCAGAATGTGCAGTTTTGTTACAAAGGTATACACGTGCTATAGTGGTTTGCTGCACCCATATTAGGTATTTCATCCCGTCACCTATATTAGGTATTTCTCCTAATGTTATCCCTCCCCTAGTCCACTGCCCTCCCCCCAGGCCTCAGCATATGATGTTTCCCTCCCTGTATTCATGTGTTCTTATTGTTCCACTCCCACTTATGAGTGAGAACATGCAGTGTTTGGTTTTCTGATCTTGGGATAGTTTGCTGAGAATGATGGTTTCCAACTTCATCAAAGGGGTTCATCCTTTTTTTTGACTGCGTAGTATTCCATGGTGTATATATGGCACATTTTCTTAATCCAGTCTATCATTGATGGACATTTGGGTTGGTTCCAAATCTTTACTATTGTGAAGAGTGCTGCAATAAACATACGTGCACATGTGTCTTTATCATAGAATGATGTATAATCCTTTGGGTATATGCCCAGTAATGGGATTGCTAAGATTGACCACATAATTGGAAGTAAAACACTCCTCATCAAATGTAAAAGATATATGTTGTTACATGATATCGACTTTTAGAAATACTCAGGTTATATCAGTAGATAAAAATGCAAGCTTCAGAGCAATAAGTATTGTGTAATAAATTTTTTTATTTGTAAAACAATCATGAAAAGCACACAGAAACAATTATAAAACTCATAAACTCAAAATTTCAGAAATTTAAATTTTATTAACATATTCTAAGCAGTTAATTTAAAAAATAATTATAGTAAACGTCACATAACATAAGATCTACTACCCTAACGCTTTTAAGTGTACGGTTCTTTACTGGATTTGGTTTGAAACAGGATACAGAAGAATTAATATTTTCTTGGTATCTTTGGTTCACTAGATGTAACACATTAGTTGATTTGTATGAAAAATAATATATAATACTTATAAAATAAAATTATTC
Source organism: Chlorocebus sabaeus (assembly GCF_047675955.1). NCBI lineage: Eukaryota > Metazoa > Chordata > Mammalia > Primates > Cercopithecidae > Chlorocebus > Chlorocebus sabaeus. Next base: position 5,462,261 of record NC_132913.1, on the reverse strand, counting down.
AAAACACTTCATTTGAATACTTAGACAAATTTAAATAGCAACTTAATATGTGAAGAAACAAATAGATTCCTAAAGAAAATGCTTCAAATTTTGGTATGTTAACTACACAAAATCAGCATATACACAAAAATGATGTTTATTACATCTATTTACATTTTGATTAATCTAATATGTAGTTATAATAAAAATATAAATAAAAGATCCAAACCATTTGAAAATCAGGATTTTTTAAATTATTACATCATATCAGAAATCAAATTGGCAATTATAAAATATTGAGATAGTAATCATAATTAGAACAGCACCTTTTTGATGTGCCTCAGACTGTATTCCAAATAAATCCGTATCTTAAAGCCCTTTAATGTTAAATAAGACATACTTTTAAAAAAAATGAACATTTGTATGTATGACATTAGCAAAAGAGTAATTACATCAAAAGAAAGTGATTACTATAGATGAAAGCAGGAATTAATATGTTAGAAAACAGAAAATAACATTAAAATTGTTAAGTACATTCAATTAAACTTTGAAAATTCTTAAGAAAATAGACAAGCCGGAGCTAATATAAATAACTGAAAGAAAAGCTACAAAAATGGTGCAAAACTAGAAGCTAAGAAATAATAAAATGACAACAGATACAAGCAAATTAACATATTCAAAAGGAACTTATACATATATGTTAATACATTTTAGGATCTGTATAAATATATCTACTATGTGAAAAATATAAACTATTTATGTTAAGTAAAGAACAGGTGGAAATTCCAAAAGAAATATACCAATAAATATAAAGGAAAATATCAAATAATTAAACTCCAAGAAGCCTTCATAACTGAGTCTTTATAAGCTTTAAAATGAAATTATTATTTATTTAGCTTTTAGGAGTTCCCAAGCTTAGGGAACAAAGGTATTTTCGTAATATTTTTCTGAAGCTTGAAAAACTTGCCATTAGCTTACAAAGATGTGAAAAAGTAAGAAAAAAAAAATCGCAGTATTGTATTTGTTAATGGATGTTCAGCAATTCTAAATAAACTAATGAAAATAAACTCATTAATTTATTGAATTATAGTTACGCACTGCACAAGGATGTTTTGGTCAACGAGGGACTGCATATGTGTAGTGTCATAAAATTGTAATACTGTATTTTTATTGTGCCTTCCCTAAGTTTGGATACACACATACCTACAATTGGGTTACAGTTACTTACAGTATTCGGCACAGTAACATGCTTTAAAGGTTTGTAGCTTAGGGGCAGTAGGCTATACCGTATAGCCTAGCTGTGTAGTAGGCAGATTATACCACCTAGTTTTGTGTAAGCACATTCTGTGATGTTCACACAATGACAAAATATCTAGCGACACTTTTGTCAGAATGTATTCTCACCATTAAGCAATGCATAACTGTAATATTCTCATCAGGTATTTTTCATTTTGAAATAAACAAATGGCTCAGTATTATGACATCTATTTATAACATTCCTGGTATCTTAAGAACAACAAAAAAAGAGAACAGATATATGATTGTCTTAAGACACACTGAAAAAAGCATACTAATATTCAATATCTAATTCTTTTTCAGGAGAATTTTCTTAGCTTTGTTGAGGTGTAATTGAAAAAGTATATATATAAATATGTGTGTATATATATGTATATATAATGTAATGTTTTGATATATGTATGTGTTATAAAATAATAGTCAAGCTAAATAATACGTAAATCACCTCACATACTTACCTGTTTTGAGTGAGAACACTTAAAACATACTCTATTAGTAAATTTCAGGTATAAAATGTATAACTGATAAATTTATACCTGATAAATAAAAAGTATGATTAACTATAGTTGCCTTGCTGCACATTAGATTTTCAGAACTTATTTATCTGTGTAACTAAAACTTTGTACTCTTTGACCAGCATTCCTCTATTCCCCCACCTCCCAGGGCGTGACAACCACCATTCTGCTCTCTCTATGAGATTGACTTTTTTAGATTACATGTATAAATGAGGTCATGCAGTATTCACCTTTCTGTGTCCGGCTTAGTTCATTAGTCTAATGTCCTCTAGGTTCATCCATGTCATCAAAAATAACAATTTTCTTCTCTATTTTTGTTGTATGTACACACACCTTGTTTTCTTTATCCATTCATTCATTGATAGGCACTTAGACTATTTTTATGTCTTGGTTATGAAACTGACTTTACAAAAATGATAACTAAAGAAGTTATGACAGTGAAAGAGATCAGACCTAACCGGCTCTATCTTTCCCCTAGACTTTAAGCTGTCCTTGTTCATTCCTGGACATAGGTCAGACTAATCTTGGGAAGGAATTTAGTTTATAGTTTGACTCTGAAACAAAATTGGTCATAGCCCTTTCCCGAAAACACTGCCTTCTTTCCTGGGGACCAGTCTGCCTTTGTAGGACTAACAAATTAGCTAGAAGATTTGAAATTTGGGGTCTTGCAGCCTCTGGCTGAAAGAATCTGAACCTCCCCAAATTGTTGCTGGAGATAACATCACTATTGTAATATCTGAGATGAATGCTTGAGGTATTTTGTAGGCCCTGCACTCAGTGGATCACCTGACACCACCCACCAGTAATGTGGCTCAACCAGTTCTGCCATCCCACTCAGGAACAGGAGATAGCAAGAAAATGTCACTTTGACCCTTCTATGATTCCATCTCCAACCTGACCAATCAGCAGCCCCCACTTTCTCAGCCCAACCCGCCAAATTATCTTTGAAAATTCCAGTCCCTGAATGCTGGGGGAAACTTACTTGAGTAATAAACTCCGGTCTCCCACACAGCCAGCTCCGCGTGAATTACTCTTTCTTCATTGCAATTCCCCTGTCTTAACAAATAGGCTCTGTAGAGGCAGTGAGCAATGTGAACACACTGGATGGTTAGAGTTGTCTTGAACAATGCTGTGATGGACATAGTAGTGCAGATGCTATTTTGATATCCTGATTTTATTTCCTTTGGGTATATACTCAGAAGTGAGATTGTTGGACTGTATGATACTTCTATATTTAATTTGTTGAGAAACCTCCATCCTATTTTCCTTAATGGTCATAACCATTTACACTCCCACCAGCAGCGTACAAGAGTTCTTTTTTTTTTTTTTTTTTTTTTTTTTTTTTGAGACGGAGTCTTGCTCTGTAGCCCGGGCTGGAGTGCAGTGGCCGGATCTCAGCTCACTGCAAGCTCCGCCTCCCGGGTTCACGCCATTCTCCCGCCTCAGCCTCCCGAGTAGCTGGGACTACAGGCGCCCGCCACCTCGCCCGGCTATTTTTTTGTATTTTTAGTAGAGACGGGGTTTCACCGTGTTAGCCAGGATGGTCTCGATCTCCTGACCTCGTGATCCGCCCGTCTCGGCCTCCCTAAGTGCTGGGATTACAGGCTTGAGCCACCGCGCCCGGCACAAGAGTTCTTTTGTCCACATCCTCACCAGCACTTGATACATTTTGCCCTTTTAACAATAGCCATTCTAAAAATGGTATCTCATTGTGATTTCAGTTTGCAATTCCTTGATGTTTAGAGATGTTGAGCACTTTTTCATATACCTGTTGACCACTTGTACTCTTTCTTTTGAGAAATGTCTATTTGGGTAAGATCTGAATGTTCGTGATCCCCACAGATTTATACGTTGAAATCTTCATCCAAAATGTAGTGTTATTAAGAGGTGGGCCTTTGGGAAATTAATTAGGTCGTGAGGTCAAAACCCTCAAGGATGCAATTAGTGATCTTAGAGGCCACAGAGAGCTGCCTTGCCCTGATCGCTGTGTGAGAACACAGCTAAAAGGCACCACCTGTGTAAAACCCAGCCCTCACCAGACACGAAATCTGCTGGCACCTTCATCTTGGATTTCCCAGACACAAGAACTGTGAGAAGTAAATTTCTGTTGTTTATAAGCCACTCAGTTTATGGTATTTTCTTACGGCAGCCCTAACAGACTAAGACAAAGTTTTTTGCTTATTTTTAAAATTGGATTGTTTTGCTATTGCTATTGAGTTATTTGAGTTTCTCATATATTTTGGAGATTAACCCTTTATCAGATGATGATTTATTTTTTCTTTCTGTAGATTGTACTTTCATTCTATTGACTATTTCCTTTGCTGCACAGAAGCTTTTTAGTTTGATGCAGTTTCATTTGTCTACTTTTTTCTTTTGTTGTCTGTGCTTACAGGGTCATATTCAAAACAAACAAAAACCATCATTGCCAAGATAAGTACCAATAAGCTGTTTCTTTATATTTTCTTTTAGTAGTTTTACAGTTTCAGATCTTACATTTAAATTTTTAATCCATTTTGAGTTTAAGTTGATTTTTTATGTGGGTTGAGGTAAAGGTCCCACTTCATTATTCTGCAGGTGGATATCCAGTTTTCCCAGCATCATGTATTGAAGGGACTATCCTTTCCCATTGTATGTTTTTGGCAGTATTGTCAAAGATCAGTTGACTGTAAATGTATAGATTTCTTTCTGGGATCTCTATTCTACTTTATAGTTCTATGTGCTTTTTTTTGTTTGTTTGTTTTTTTGTTTTGTTTTGTTTTGTTTTTGTGTTTTTATACTCCCTTGTCTTGTTAACAGTATATCATAAACATAATTTTAATGGCTGAATTGTATTCTGTTGAATGAATGTACCATAAATAACTTAAAAAAGTCTTAATTGTACCTTTAGTATATTTCCAATATATTGATACTATAAACAACATTGCAGAGAACGTGTTTACAGCTAAAGTTGTAACATTCCTAATTATTTACCGAGGTTAAATTCTTAAATTTGAACTATTGGGTCAAATATAATACCCATTTTCTTTTTTTCCCTTTTTTAAAAATTTTATTATTATACTTTAAGTTCTAGGGTACATATGTATAACGTGCAGGTTTGTTGCATACGTATACTTGTGCCATGTTGGTGTGCTGCACCCATCAACTCGTCAGCACCCATCAACTCGTCATTTACATCAAGTATAACTCCCAATGCAATCCCTCCCCCCTCCCCAGTCCCCATGAGAGGCCCCAGTGTGTGATGTTCCCCTTCCCGAGTCCAAGTGATCTCATTGTTCAGTTCCCACCTACGAGTGAGAACATGCGGTGTTTGATTTTCTGTTCTTGCGATAGTTTGCTGAGAATGATGGTTTCCAGCTGCATCCATGTCCCTACAAAGGACACAAACTCATCCTTTTTTATGGCTGCATAGTATTCCATGGTGTATATGTGCCACATTTTCTTAATCTAGTCTGTCACTGATGGACATTATGCCAGTACCATTCTGTCTTGATTACTAAACCTTTTAATATATTTTGAAATTAGGGAATGTGATGTCCCCAGCTTTGGTCTTCTTGCTCAAGATTGCTTTGACTATTCTGGATCTTTTGTGGTTCCATATGAATTTTAGAGATTTTTCTATTTCTGTGAAAGAAATTGGATTTCTGATAAGAATTGAATTGAACTGGAAGATTGCTTTGGGTAACATGGACAATATAACAATATTAGTTTCTCTTTTTTTGAGACAGGGTCTCACTCTGTTGCTGAGTGCAGTACCACAATCATAGCTCACTGTAGCCTCAAACACCTGGGCACAAGCAATCCTCCCACCTCAGCCTCCCAAATAGCTGGGACTACAGGCACATGCCACCATGCCCAGCTCATTTTTATATTCTTTAATTTTTTTGAAGAGATGGGGTTTTGCTTTGTGGCCCAGGCTGGTCTTTAACTCTTGGGCTTGAGCAGTCCTGCCTCTGCCTCCTAAAATGCTGGGATTATAGGCGTGAGCCACTGGGCCCAGCCTTAAATTTTATAATCCGTAAACACTGGATATCTTTCCATTTATCTGTGTCTCCTCCAATTTTTTATCAATGATTTGTAGTTGTTAGTGTACAGATAGATCTTTAATCACCTTTATTAAATTTATTCATAAACTTTTATTATTTTTGATACTACTGCAAAAGGGACTATTTCTCAATTACTTTTAAGGTTTATTTATTATTACGTTTTAGAAATACAACTTATTTTAGTATAGAAAAGATAAATTAAACTAAGTGGCATTCTTTGAAAAATATAAATAAAATTGACCTGTCTATATCAAAACGAAGAAAAAAAGAGAGAAGACCCAAATAAATAAAATTAAAACTTAAAAAGAGATATTACAACTGATACCACCAAAATACAAAGCATCATAAGAGACAATTTAATATCAAAAAACTGAAAAACCTAAATAAATGGATAAATTCCTAGAAACATACAAGCTACCTAGACTGAATTTTGGAGAAGTAGAAAATCTGACAGACAAATAATAAATAAGAATCCTGAATCAGTAATCAGAAACCTTCTCACAACAACAACAAAATTCAGGACCAGATGTCTTCTCTGGTGAATTATACGAAATATTTATTTATTTATTTTTATTTAATTATTATTGTTGTTATTGTTATTTTTTATTTAATTTATTATTGTTATTATTATTATTGAGATGGAGCCTCGCTTTATGGCCCAGGCTGGAGCACAGTGGTGCGATCTTGACTCACTACAACATCCGCCTCCTGTGTTCAAGCAGTTCTTCTGTCTCAGCTCCCCCAAACAACTGGGATTACAGGCGTGCACCATCATACCCAGCTAATTTTTGTATTTTTAGTAGAAACAGGGTTTCATTATGTTGGCCAGGCTGGTCTTGAGCTCCTGACCTCAGGAGATCCGCCCATCTTGGTCTCCCAAAGTACTGCGATTACAGGCATGAGCCACTGTACCCGGCCTGAATTCTACCATACATTTAAAGGAGAATTAATGACAATTCTTCTCATACTCTTCCAAAAAAATTGAAGAACAGAAAACACTTCCAAATTCATTTTACAAGGACAATACACTAATTCTAAAGCTGGATAAAGACGCTATACAAAATGAAAATTACAGGCCTGTATCTGTAATAAACCTAGATGCAAAATCCTCGGCAACATAATAGCAAACCAAATTAAACAGCACATTAAATGGATCATACATCAGGACCAAGGATTTATCCCTGGGATATTAGGTTTAACATATACAAATCAATAAATGTGATATACCACATTAAGAGAATAAAGAATAAAAATCATATAATCCCAATACATGAATAAAAAGCATTTTAAAAAATACAGAATTCTTTCATAATGAAAACTCTCGACAAATTAGTATAAAAGCAACAGTACCTCAACATAATAAAGGTTATATATAACACACCCACCGCTAACATCATACTCAACCATGAAAGGTTAAGAATGTTTTCTCTAAGATTGTGAACAAGACAAAGACACCCACTTTTTACTTTTTCTATTCAACATAGTACTGAAAGTCCTACAAAGAGCAATTAGGCAAGAAAAAGAAATTAAAGACATCTAAGTTGGAAAGAAATAGCAAAATTTTATCTGTTTGCAGAAGACATGATCTTAAACTGTTGGTCCTCCCTCTTTACTGGCAGGTGCTACATACTCAGGTTCAAACAACTATGAATTTAAAATATTTTGGGGTAAAGTTAATAAAACAACAACAAAAAAATACAAATAAAACATTATAACAACTATTTACATAGCATTTACATTTTATTAGGTATTATAAGTAATCCAGAGATGATTTAAATATGTGAGAGGATGTGCATAAGTTATATGCAAATACTGTACCATTTTATATAAGGGATGTAAGCATGCATGGATTTTTACATTTATGGGATGATACTAAAATCAGTCCCCACAAATACTAGGGATGACCATTTGTTAAAAAATCCCTAAAACTTCCATTAAAGGCACTTAGAACTAATAAACAAATTCAGTAAAGTTGTAGGATATAATATCAAAATTCAATCTTAATTTTAATATTCACTCAGTAAACTGGTAAAATGTTCTATAATATGAGACTTATAATAAAATAGTAAGAATTATAATTAAGAGTGAAAATAATACAAAAGTGCTAGCCAAACTGCTTATACAAAAAATAAACTAGCATATATGCACATACATATATATACACATATATATGCAAGGAAAATACAATAGTAATATTTGAAAAACTTACTGAAACATGCAGAAAATCAAATGGATAACTTATAAAAATTATGACTCCAAAAAGAAGGTCAGTTTCAAATCAAAAGAACAGTAATTCAGTTTTTAATTTTCTTAAGAATTAGGAGACAAAAAGATGGTATAAATACAGTATTTTTATAGCCACCAAATTATAAAATGTTTGTTTTTAAAACCTTAAAAACATGGAAGACTAACGGAGGTTTACATTTATGCGAATTTTTCTCTGAAGTTATTCACTAGAACATGTAGCAAGCCCTGATCTGGGGCTGCTAGAGAAGCTACAAATTAAGGAATGGAATTCCAGAAGAGGAAGAAGACCTGAAATTTGTATATAAACTAATCTTATATCTATGCGTGATTCGTGAACTGTGCGTGCATGAGAAAGACATGAGAGAGCCAATAGAAGGATAGAAAGTAGTAGTGGATAAACATATACACAGAGGCTTCACCTGTCATTGAACAAATGAGAAACATAACCTATAGTTTTAATCTCCCTGGGTATCCCTTTGAAACACAATAAAAGCCATACTTAATGAGTAAACGGTATGTCCTATGCCTAAGGATTCTTGCCAAAACAGAAGACAAAACTTAAATATAGCTGTGCTAACATCATATGAAACCAAGCATCCAGAAGTTCAAGTTTTTCAGCCAACAACTTATTTTTCTATTTAAACAAAAACCATTATTACTCAGACAATAATAAAAAGCAGAGACTTTATAATACATAATTATAATGTTCAGCATACAATCAAAAATTAATATACATGAGAAAACATAAGAATGTAAGCCATAGTTAAGAGATTTTTAAGTCTGTCATTAGAAATGGATTCAAAATTAACACAGATGTGTGAATTATCAGGCATTCACGTTGAAGAACCTATTATAAATATGCTGAGTAACATTTTAAAAGATGGCATAATGAATGAACAGATGGTAAATAGCAGCATAGTAATGCAAATAATAAAAAATAGACCAACTTTGAATTCCAAAATTAAAAAGTAAAAGTTTCCGAAATAAAAATGTAAGTTTTGGTGTAACAGCAAACAGAAGATGGCAGAAAAAAGCCATAGGAAACTTAAAGATGAGACATGAGCCACGATGCAATTTGTATCACAAAGAGAAATAAGATGGAAAAATAAATTAACAGAACCACAGTTACCTGTAGAACAGTCTGCAGTAGTCGAACGTACATGTAAACAAAGTTCCAAAATGAAAAAAAAAGGTACAAAAGGGAGTAGAACATGTTCTTGAAAAAACAAAATCCAAAATTGTCCAGTTTTATGAATTCAACAATGTATACATGAAGAATTTCAGCAAACCTTGAGCAGGATAAATCCAAAAACGACCAATCTTAGATATATCAGATACAAGATGCTAACAGGGAGATATAACACAATGCTTCTTCTTCTTCTTCTTCTTATTATTATTATTATACTTTAAGTTCTGAGATACTTGTGCAGAGCATGCAGGTTTGTTACATAAATATATACGTGCCATGGTGGTTTGCTGCACCCATCAACCCATCATCTACATTAGGTATTTTTCCTAATGCAGTCCCTCCTCTAGGCCCCAACCCCCTGACAGGCCCTGGTGTGTGATGTTCCCCACTGTGTCCGTGCAACGTCTTTGTAAAAGTTCCAGATACACTTACCCCATGACTTTAATTCAACTGCTAGCTGTTTTTCCAAGAAAAATAAAATAAAAATATATGTATGTGAAAAGATCCGTTAAATGTTTTTCATAGAATTTCATTTATGTAACTAAGAACTGTAAATAATCCAAGTGGCCATAACAATAGAATGAACAAATAAATTGTGGTAGATTAATAAACTGAAATTATACTAAGCAACATAGTTAATATAATTCTGATACATGCAACAACATGGAGAAAGATTTAAAAAGATTCTGTTAGAGTCAATAAAATCATTTAAAAAGTATATACTAAATGATTCAATTTTCGTAAGTTTCTACAGTAGGAAAAACTAATCTGTAGAGGCAGGTCAGAGTAGTAGTTGCCTGCAGGATACTGAGGTAGATTTATTTTATAATATTCTGTTATGTGTATACCACATTTAATTTGTGAATTCATCATTTAATAGGTATTTGCATAATTTCCCATTGCTTGGCTATTATAAATAATGCACTGCTATAAAAATTTATGTACACATTTTTTATTTGAATGTATGTTTTCATTTCCTTGGAACTATATATAAGCATGAAATTGGTGGGTCATATGGAACTGTCAGATTGCTTTCCAAAGTGGCTGCATCATTTTACAGTCCCACAAGCAGTGTATGAGGGTTCCAATTTTTCTGCATCTTTGTCAACACTTGCTACTATCTGTCCTTTATTTTTTATAGTTAACACTTGCTTTTGTCCTTTTGATTTTAGCTTTTCTAGTGAGTGTAAAGTAGTGTCTTATTTTGGTTTTGATTTGCATTTTTCTAATGACTAATGATATTGCACATCTTTTGTGTGCTTAATGGTCATTTGTATATTTTCTGTGGAGGAATGTATGTACAGATGGTCTGGCAATTTTTAAATTGATCTTCTTGCATTTTATTATTAAGTAATACGATTATATATTCTCTATGAGATACAAGTATCATATCAGATGTATGATATTATAATATTATCTCTAATCAGCAGGTGATCTTATCACTTTCTTTATGGGATCTTTTAAAGCACAAAAGCTTTTTAGTTTTTGTGAAGTCCAATTTATGCTTTTTCATTTGGTTACCAGGTACTTTTGATTTTGCATTTTAAAAACCTTTGCAAAATGAAAGTATAGAAAATTTATCTTTATACCTCTTCTAAGAGTTTTATAATCTTTCTCTTACATTTAAAATTGTGTCTTAATTTTACAGAAACAATTCTGAATGTGAGAGAAGATATGATTTCTTATATTTACAATTGTGTCTGTTTAATTTTGAATTCATTATTTCATAGTATTTGAGATAGGCATCTCAATTATTTTACATATGGATATCCAATTGTGCCAGCACCATTTATTGAAAAGACTACTCTTTCACTACTGAATTGTTTTGGAAGTCGTGTCAAAAATATTAATTGATCTTAAATGTGAGAAATGTGTGATCTAAATTCTATTCCATCGTTCTGTATATCTATTCTTATTCCAGTACCATATTGTCTCTATAACTGTAGCTTTGTAATATGCTTTGAAATGGGGATTTATAAAATTGCTCTTTCATTAAACTCAAGATTATTTTGGCTCTTCTATTGATATGTTGTATTCCAATAATTGATTTTCAGATACTAGACCAGCTTTGCATCCCTGGAATAAATCTCACTTCGTCATAGTTTATAATTATTTTGTATGTTGCTAGAGATGTGGATTTCAGTATTTTGTTGAGAAATTGTTCATCTATATTGATATGAGATATAGATCTGTAGTTTTCTTGTAATGTCTGGTTTTTATATTAAAGTAATTCTGGCCTCATAAAATGAGTTAAGTGTTTCTATTATTTTATTTTTTGGAAGAGCTTGTAGAACATTGTTATTAATTCTTTCTTAAATATTTGGTAGAATTCACTGCACAAAGCATCTAGGACTATGCATTTCTTTGTTGGTATTTTTGGTTGCTATTTTATTATTTTATTTTTATTTTTTATTTTATTATTTTTGAGACAGAGTCTAACTCTGTTGCCCAGCCTGGCGTGCAGTGGTGCAATTTCCACTGACTGCAACCTCTGCCTCCCATGTTCAAGCAATTCTCATGCCTCAGCCTCTCTAGTAGCTGGAATTACAGGTGCCCACCACTATGCCTGTCTAATTGCGTGTATTTTTAGTAGAGGTAGAGTTTCACTATGTTGGTCAGGCTGGTCTTGAACTCCTGACCTCGTGATCTGCCCATCTTGGCCTCCCAAAGTGCTAGGATTACAGGTGTGAGCCACCACACTCACTCTATTTTATTTTATTTCTACTAGTTACAGGACAACTCACATTTTCTGTTTCTTCTTGAGTCAGTTTCATAAGTTTCTGTCCTTTTAGGAATTTGTCCATTTCAATTGGCATACAATTGTTTATGGTATTCCCTGTAATTCATTTTGTTTATGTAAATGTAACAGTAATTTTCCCTTTTAATTCCGATTTTGTAATTTGTGTCTTATGTCTTGTTCTCTTAGTAAATCTAGCTATCTTTTTTTTCAATTTTGTTGATTTTTTAAATAAGCAACTTTTGGTATTAGTTGTTTTATTTTCCTCCCTGTTGTCTATGTCAATAAATTGTGCTCTGACTTTTACTATTGCCTTTCTTCTGCAAGCTTTAGATTTAGTTTGCTGTTTTATCTTTGCAATTGATTATCTATCTATCTATCTATCTATCTATCTATCTATGCATCAGCAGTTAAATAGTCACGTCTAAGTACTGCTTTAGTTGCATTCCATAATATTTTGTATATTGGGTCTTTATTTCCACTTACCGTAAAGCATTTTTAAAGTTTTCTGTCATATATTCTTTTACATATTGGTTACTTAAGAGTATGTTGTTTCGTTTCCACTTATTTATTAATTTCTCTAGAACCCTTTTGATATTGATTTCTAATGTAATCCCATTCTTGTCAGGAATGTGTTTTGCATGAATTCAATCCTTTTAAATATACTGAGGTTTGGACTGGGTATGGTGGCTCATGCTTGTAATCCCAGTGCTTTGGGAGGCTGAGGTGGGCGAGTCACCTGAGGTCAGGAGTTCTTGACCAGCCTGGCCAACATGGTGAAACTCCATCTCTATTAGAAATACAAAAAATTAGCTGGACATGGTGGCAGGCGCCTATAATCTCAGCTACTCGGGAGGCTGAGGCTGGAGAATCTCTTGAACCTGGGAGGCGGAGGCTGTAGTGAGCCGAGACTGTGCCATTGCACTCCAGCCTGGGCAACAAGAGTGAAACTCAGTCTCAAAAAAAAAAAAAACCAAATACTGAAATTTGCTTTATGATCTAGCCTGTAGTTTATCCTTGATAATACTTTATGTGCATTTGAAAATAATTATATTCTGTTGTTGAATAAAGTGTTCTACAGATGTCCCTTAGGCCTAATTTGTTTATAAAGTTGTTTATGTCTTCTACTTTGTAGTTGGTCTTGTAATGAGTGGAACTTTCATTGTTGAAAGTGAGGTATATGCTGGGCACAGTGGCTCACACCTATAATCCCAGCACTTTGGGAGGCCAAAGTGGGCAGATCAGTTGAGGTCAGGAGTTCCAGACCAGCCTGGTCAACATAGTGAAAACCCATCTCTACTAACACACAAAAATTAACTGGGTGTGGTGGCGAGTGCTTGTAATCCCAGTTACTTGGGAGGCTGAGGCAGGAGAATCACTGGAACCCAGAGGTGGAGGCTGCAGTGAGACAAGATTGCACCACTGCACTGCACTCCAGCCTGGGTGACAGAGCGATACTCCCTCAAAAAAAAAAAAAAAAAAAAAAAAAAAAAAAGTGAGGTATTGAAGTCTGCAACTGTTATATTTAAATTGTCTATTTATTCAGATTGAAACAATCTGTCAGTTTCTGCTTCATGTATTTGGAAGCTGTGTTTTTAGGTGCATGTACATTGATAATTGTATCTTCCTGAATGACTCACCTTTTTACTACTAAAAGTATACCTCTTTATCTCTAGTAATTTTTTTATTATAAATTCTATTATCTCTGATATTATTACAGTTTTCCCACCTTTCTGATGGTTGCCCTTTGCATCATATATATTTCCCATCCGTTTACTTTCAATCTATTTGTACATTTGAATCTAAAATGTGTTTTTAGACACTATAGTTGAATCATGTCTGTTTTTTCATCCTCTCCTACAACTTCTGCCTTTTATTTGAATTGCTTTATCTACTCACATTTAATACTATTTTTGATATATTTGAATTTTTGTTTTTCATTTTAATATTTTGTTTGTTTTTGTCTTAGGTCTTTTGGTTCTTCAGTTCTTCCTTTTCTCCTGCCTTTTACCTTAAATTAGTATTTTTATTTTAATATTTTAATTTTTAAAATATTTTTTCTCAATTTTGAGTTATTTTTAGTAGTTTATCTAGAGCTTACCAGATAACTATTATCACAATCTACTTTACCTTTGTAATAAATTAATACAAGTGAGGTATAAAAACATTAGCCCTTTCCAGCATTATTCCTTCTCCCCTTTTACTACTATAATTGTTATCCATATTATAATACATCTGCATGTGTTACAATTTCAACAACACATTGTTTTAATTATTACTTCTTGTAACTGTATGCATTTCAAGGCCATAGACAGAAAAAAAAGAGAGCAAATATGTACATATAATAGGGTACTTTGTTCCTTTCTTTTTCTGACCACACCCAGCTATTACATTCCCGTAATGGCCAGCTGATTGGTATTTTATTTTCATCAACACCCTGTGGCATAACTTGTTCTACAGTCTATTTGGCATCCTTTACAAGGGTAGTTTTTGAGATCTGTTTTCTGCTTTTTCTGACCTCTGGAGAACTCTTCTTAGCTATTCCTGATTCTCTCTGGATAACTAGGTTGCTGATGGTTTAACTTGCTTATTTTCAAAATTTTCAATTTTTTTTTCTGATAGTGCCGTTATCCTAAAATTCTTCTTACCTTGTTTAGGTAAGTTTAGATTCTTAGTAAAGAACTTCTGAGCTCTCTGATTCATGGTCTACCTTTCTCTTTGGTCCAAATATCCGAGCCACAGCTCTGGTCCTTATGTTGGAAACGATTGAAAACTTTCTGATTGACACCTCTACTTTTGCAGGTTACGGATAAAGGCCCCTATAGTCTTATAGTTTTGTCTTTTCCTGCATGGAAACTTGCTGCATTGCACTAGTCTGCACTATGATGAGGGCAATGAGGGCTCCAGGATTCTCACCCTGCCACTCCTGGGGTCAAATCTCTGCTCTGTGAGTTGGAGTTGCATGGAAGAAGGGAATTTCCAACCTTTCTGTTACACTAGACTCTGAAACTCAGAGTTAGAGATGGAAGGAATTTTGAAATTGCTGCCCCTCTGCGGAGGATACCTTAGCCCTTGACCTGAGAGTTGCCTGCGGAGGGGTCCTTTGTTCATGGCCCTGCCTAGTTGAAGTGAAGTTTCTGTTAGGCTGATCTGGAAGAAAGGGAGCGATCAGGCCAAGGTTAGAATGCCACAGACTCTCTTAATTTACTGAGTTTAGTAGATTCTCTTGAATAAATGTTACTTAATTTTCTGTAAGCCCTAATGACAACTTCAAGAGACTTTGAGTGGTTGATTTTAAAATAATTTTCACCAGTTATGCTTTTTATCACTGGAGAGTGTATCTGCAGAGTTCCTCACTTGCCGTTTCAGAACTGGAACTCTGGAACCGTCTAAAGTGAATAAAATGCTACATATCTTAATTTGGATGGCAATTACAAAGTTTTATACATTTATAAATTCAACAAATTATAAATATAAGATTTTTGCATTTCTCTAAGTATTAATTATACATCAATTTAAAAATCTCCAGTATCTATATGAAGACTGATAAAATTCTACTCTAAAACCAATAAAAAAGTCTTAAATACTAAAAAGTCCACTATGATCCTGGATGATTGATCAGTGAGGCTCCAAACAGGAAAAGAGAAGTCACCTTAAAATATACAAAACAAGGAGAATTTAAAATAGAGAATTGGTCATCCAAGTG
The DNA here is from genome assembly GCF_047675955.1 of Chlorocebus sabaeus. Lineage (NCBI taxonomy): Eukaryota > Metazoa > Chordata > Mammalia > Primates > Cercopithecidae > Chlorocebus > Chlorocebus sabaeus. The sequence goes on along the minus strand of NC_132913.1, from coordinate 5,446,549 downwards.
ATATAAATGCTGAGAAGCCAAACAGGAAACTACAAAGCAAACAGAAGCTTGAAGTTTCTTTTGTCTCTAGACTGGAAGGAGATTGTTCCAGGACGGAAGTTAGGAACACAACGGGCTTTTGAGACTGTAGTTGGAGCCAGGAGGATATACAATCTTTGCCAGACACATCATCTAAGACAGAGAGACAACAAATATATTAGTTTTTCTCTTCCTCTCACCACCCACTTTTCCACCAGAGCCTCCCAATGGCAGATTCCAGAAAGAAGCCAGTTCGAATAGAAGCTTAGGGCACCTAGCCTGGAGGGATTTGTTCTATAGAAAAGAGTAGGAGAAGGAGTTGATATCTAAAATGTATAAAGAACTCCTACAATTTAACAACCAAAAATCACATAACCACATTAGAAAACGGGCAAAAGACTTGAAAAGACATTTGTCCAAAAATGATATACAAAGATATACAGAACACAGACGAAGTTTATTGATTAAGTTTTGTGTCCCTACATGGATAGGACTTGTGAGCACCCCAAAATAATTACAATAGTGACATTAAAGATTACTGATTACAGATCACCATAGCAGTTATACTAGCAAGGGCAAGGTTTGAAATATTGCAAGAATTAGCAAAACGTGACACAGATACACAAAGAGAGCACATGCTGTTGATAAAGTGGCACCGATAGACTTGCTCAACATGGGGTTGCCACAAACCTTAAATTTGTAAACACCACAATATTTGTGAAGTACAATAAGTGAGGTGTAATAAAATAAGGTATGTCTATAGATTATTACCTTTCTTCAAAGAAGATGAAAGGAAACCCCATGCAATTGTAGAACTTTTGTTGCAAGTGACAAAATGTCTGCTAGATGATCAATTTTCTCTTTAAGTATTAATAAAAATGACCTCAGTTCACTTAAAATAAATTTTCCCGAAGAAGCTTCCAGCTCACTTTAATGTTCTAAATGGAAGTTGGTTGGCATAAACACAATGGTCTAAATGGGTGGTGACAGACAGCACATTTGATGGACAAGCACTGAGGGGAGAGATCAAACATAAATTCTACAAAGCATTGTTAGCACACCATATACATAATAAACAAGTGCAAATGAAAAGAAAGCTCATGAATAATAGATGAGGGATACATTGAGCAGTATTAAAATATGCATCTCTGGATGGCAGATGGATTTCAGATGGAATAGGTCCAAAGGACAGGTGAGTGAAAGGTGAGGTCAAACTAGAGAAGCTGATTAAGTGATATGGGGAGAAGCTCCCCAAATGGAAGCTCTTGAAAGAAGATTTTAATTGTACATAGCTAAATTAGCTAGCCAGGTGAAGAGTGTACAACATGAATAGTACACTAATAAGCAAATGCATAAACAGTAGTGGAGGCGGTAGAGGAGGAGGAGGAGGAAGAGAAAAGGGGAAAAAAAAGATAAAGTTAGGGAATATAAATGTAAACAGGCAGGCATTGCAAATGCAAACCATGGATCCAAGTGAAATGAAAGCAGTGTACTGTCCTTTAACAGGAGACAAATGGCTATGGGGGAGCTGGCTAAGAGCTTGTAACTGAAGAATTTAGTTGGCTTCACTATCTTGCAGATTCTAAAGAAGTGAAATATATGTAGGTGAAAATGTAGCTAAAAATTCTTATTCAGAATTCAAGGCAGAGATATTTGTTGTTCTAATGAGACAGAAGCAGTTCTCAAAGGCTTTTGTTATTCACCTTTTTAAGAAAATAACTGAGTATAACAAACAGTTCTTTATTTTGCATAATAGAATGATAAATGATTTCTCATAAATAAATTTTCCAGATTTTGCTAATCTTTTTAATTTAAATACCACTTTTTTAAAAAATCAAAAGTTTTGATAACAAAAGTGAAAAATATGTTTATGCACATACCATTTTTCTCCACCTCTGGGAAATATTATCAATGGATTTTTTTCCCTTCATAAAGTTTCACTATGACCTTCTTTCATTATTATAGTAAAAACAATTGTGGTAATATTTCTGTATGCAATATTATGTTATACATACTATATGTTAGTTTAACCACTGTCATGGTTCTCATTTTCAAAAAGTAAATACTGTTCACGTGAGCTCACATTTTTGTAGCTCAGTTTGCTAGGGTTTGGAGTCAATACATATAGAAGAGTATTTCAGGTCTTTGTTTTCTCACATCACAATTTTAGTATATTTTATATTGCCTTTCTATAACCCTGTAAAAAGTGCCAAACAAATAGTCAGAGTCAGGCTCCCAAGGTTGGATAGAAGGAAGATGATGGTTGATGTATAGGAAGAGCATTAAGAAAAACCTATAGAATCGTTTTCCTGAGTGCTTTCTATTTGTCAGACATGTTGTTAAATATTGACCAGCATTATCTCCTTTAATCTGCCCAACCAAAAAATGTGATCCTTGAGTCTGCTGCTGTAATTAACCTCCATTTTATGGAAGACAGAAAATGAACCATAGAGGTTAAAAATTACATGTGAGTTCATAGAGCTGGTCAATAAAAGAGCAGGACACAGACAGAACATCACTTCAGAACTGCCTTCTTGACTAATGGACTTCCACCAATTAACATTTGGGTTGCTTCTACCTCTATTCTATTTTGAATAACACTGTTATTTATATTTTAGGGTACAAAGTGGTGGTGTAATTTTTAGCATAATGCAATAAGAGTACATTTAGCTAATTAACATAATACCACCTTAAATATTTTAACCTTTTTGTGATGAAAACATGAGACATTTACTCTCTTAGCAATATTGAAATGTACGTCTCTATTCACCATGCTGTGCGATTGATATTTTTAAATATCAAACTTATTTCTCCTAATAAGGCTTCGTACCCTTTGACTATCATCTCTCCATTCCCCCTACCCCCAGTCTCTGGTACCCACCATTCTACTCTCTGCATCTATGAGTTCAATGGTTTTAGATTCATTGTGGTTTTAATTTGCATTTCACTAATTACTTTCTGATTGATGATATTGAACATCTTTTGATACGCTCATTTATGGGGCTTAAGGAAAGAAGCCATCATTGTAATATGAAAGTGCAAGGTGAAATAGCACGTGCTGATGTGGAAGCTGCAGCAAGTTATCCAGAAGATCCAGCTAAGATAATTGATAAAGCTGGCTACAATAAAGAACAGATTTCAATACAGATGAAATACTTTCCATTGGAAGAAGATGCCATCTAAGACTTTTGTACCTAGAGAGGAGAAATGGATGCTTGGCTACAAAACTTGAAACAACAGGCTGACCCTTCTGTGAGAGACTAATGCAACTGGTGACTTTAAGGTGAAGGCAATACTCATTTACCATTCTGAAAATTCTAGGGCCATTAAGAATTAAGCTAAATCTACTCTCATATGTGTTTATAGTATGACTTACTGAATATTTTAAGCCCACTGTTGAGACTTGCTGCTCCGAAAAAAAGAATTCATGCTTCTCATTGTCAGTGAAACTAGTCATCCAAGAGCTCTGATGGAGATACACAAGGAGATAAACGTTGTTTCCTTGTCTGCTAACACAACATCCATGCTACAGCCCATGGATCAAGGAGTAATTTCAACTTTCAAGTCTTACTATTTAAAAAATACATCTCCTGAGGTGATAGCTGTTATAGATAGTAATTCTTTTGATGGGTCTGCAAAGAACATTGGATTTACCATTCTAGATGCCATTAAGAATATCTGTGATTCACAGGAGGAGGTCAAAATATAAACATTAATAGGAGTTTGGTAGAAGTCAATTCCAGCCCTCACGAATAACTTTCAGGGCTTCGAGGCTTTAGTGGAAGAAGTAACTACAGATGTGATATAAATAGCCAAAGAACTACAATTAGAGGTGAAGCCTGAAGATGTGACTGAATTGTTGGAATCTTAGGATAAAATTTAAATGGATGAGGAGTTGCTTCTCATGGGTAGTAAAGAAAGTCGTTTCTTAAAGTGGAATGCACTCTTGATTTTATGCTATGAACACTGTTGAAATAAAAACAAAAGATTTAAAATATTACACAAACTTAGTTGATAAATCATTTGAAGGGTTAGAGAGGAGTGGCTCCAATTTTGAAAGAAATTTTACTGTGGGTAAAACACTATCAAACAGCATCACATGCTGCAGAGAAAGCTTTCATGAAAGGAATAATTAATCAATGTTGAAGGTTTCATTTTTTTGTCATATTTAAGTAAACTGCCACTAACACCCCTGCTTTCAGTAACCACTCTGATCAGTCAACAGGCACCCATATCAAGACAGTAACTTCACCAGTAAACAAATTATGAATATTTTAAGCCCAAAGGCTCCAATGATTGTTAGCATTTTTTAGCAATAAGGTATTTTTAAATTAAAGTACACACATTTTTAAACATAATGCTATTCTGTACTTAATGGACTATAGTATAGTGTAAATATAACTTTTATATGCACTGGCCAAAAACTTTGTGTGACTCATTTTATTGTGACATTTGCTTTATCTCAATGATCTGAATCCCTGAACTAAACCCACAGTATCTCCAAGGTATGTCTGTATATGAATCCTTAAATTTATTAAGAGAGAAACTCTTCAGTCTAAACTACAGCATGCATTATATTTAATCTGATCTTGCTATTTTCCAAAACCACATGCCTACATCCAGAACATGAGGATTAGGAATCATTAAAGTGGAATATATATACACATTTTTAAAAACTTGCTTTAATATCAAGTATATTGCACATAAATACAAGAAACACTGGATTTCTGGGTGTGGAGGGAACAATATTTCAGAGAAACACTCTTGCTCTTCACCAGTCACCTTCATTTGCAATCACTTTTATCAGTTAGTGAGAAGGAGACATATCAAATTTTGAATAAGATGCCCCTGAATAAGAACTTGACATATCAACTAGTCTAGTGAAACTTACCAGAGAAACAAACAAAAATAATAATAATAGTTAAAGACCATATTGATCTGTTTACTGCTAAATAAACATTAAGTTTCCCCCAAATGAATATTTTACTTTTTATAATGCTCTTTGGACCGTGTCTCTGACTATAAAATAAAGAATACTAGCATTCCTGGGCTGTGTTTTGTATGAAAACAGCAGGCTTAGTATTTACATAGATTTTCACCTTGTAATGTATTTCAGGTTTTATAAGCATTTTTATTCCTAAGGTGGTACTTACGGCTTGAAATGTCAATTTAGAACTTTGGAGTTTCCTTACCCAATATTTCAACCCTCCTTACACTGACCCCAGTGTCACAATTCCATTTCCTACTCATTATTCCTTAGTGCTCTATAGTTTGAAAAGCCTGTACACAGACCTCTCATCTGACTCTCTTGATAGCCTTGTGAGTTAAACAAGGCTTCATTTAACTTTATTTTACAACTGATGAGACTGAGGCATACTGAGAAGAGATGCTATGGCCACAAGGGCATGGTTGATAGGAGGGAGCCCCGGGCTTGAACATGCAGTTCCAGGCTTTTCATGTTTCCTCTAGTGCTTCTTCAACCCTCACTGAACGTGGTACCCTTCCCCATTCCCCTGTTAAACCTGCCCCATTTGTTCTGTCATTCTGTTTATTGCACGCATGCCAATCACATCAGCTCAACTAGTCTCTAGACTAATTTTGTTTTTCCTTTTTGCCCAGTACAGAACAGAGAGCAAAGTAGATTTATAAGTAGGATTTTTCAACTCTCTAAGTGAAACTGAATTCCAACAGGTCTTCCATTGGCTGGCTTCATTTTCCCATCTCTGCTGCTTCCGCTTGCTATATTTCCCCTTTTTTCCTGAGGTAAGTTAGAAGTTTGATGGTCCAAAGTGAAGAAAGAAAAATTCATCAAAATATAAGAAAAACTTCTCAGCCGAATTTCCAAAATCAAATAAAACTTTAAAATTCCACCTTGAATCTATAAGGATTCTGGACGTGACCCATTGAATTAGGTTAGATCAAATCACAGTGGTGCAAGCAACAGACTCCTGGCGTGTCCACTGTGGACAGCTTAAAGATGTACAGTCCTAGTGGCAAAACCTGCCTTGCCCAGGGAACAGCCAACAACCTGAGACTGGCTGAGGCAGAAATACAAAGGCTCAGGCCATGCTCTGGGAAAATCTCTGCAAGACTGTCTCAGATCCACAGCTTCCTGTAGGATTCAGAGCCCTCAGTTGCAGGCTTATTGTGGTTGAGCTTCCCCCTGCCTTCTCCTTTTCCTTGCAGGTGTCATCTCCCAAGAGTTTTCTCCAATAAACCCTCTAGAGGCAATGCCCAGTCTTAGAGTATGTTTCCAGGGAAACCAATCTAAGGCACTGTACAAAACAGTGTGAGAGTGATAAAAACAGCATGGCTACATGGCTTTGAACAGTAATAAAGGCTTTTTTAAACTTCCTCAAAGTTGTCATATTATTATTCAGTGTCATTTCTTATGAACTTGTGTGGATATGTAAGGTGGGGATACTCACAACAGCTTTCTGATCCGATTCCATAATGGTGAGCTTGGATCACAAGAGTAAACCTTATTATTTTTCCCTCCCTTTGTGTCCACTTAAGATGTCAATAAAACTC